>NC_053390.1:790252967-790950467 GCF_905171765.1 Bufo bufo | reverse complement strand
TCTGGTCTTCCTGTTTTTGAGGCTCACCAATGGTTTACATCTTGTGGTGAACCCTCTGTATTCACTCTGGTGAAGTCTTCTCTTGAATGTTGACTTTGACACACACCTACGTCCTAGAGTGTTCTTGATCTGGCCAACTGTTGTGAAGGGTGTTTTCTTCACCAGGGAAAGAATTCTTCGGTCATCAACCACAGTTGTTTTCCGTGGTCTTCCAGGTCTTTTGGTGTTGCTGAGCTCACCGATGCGTTCCTTCTTTTTAATAATGTTCCAAACAGTTGTTTTGGCCACGCCTAATGTTTTTGCTATCTCTCTGATGGGTTTGTTTTGTTTTTTCAGCTTAATGATGGCTTGTTTCACTGATAGTGACAGCTCTTTGGATCTCATCTTGAGAGTTGACAGCAACAGATTCCAAATGCAAATAGCACACTTAAAATGAACTCCGGACCTTTTATCTGCTCATTGTAATTGGGAAAATGAGGGAATAACACACACCTGGCCACGGAACAGCTGGGATGCCAATTGTCCCATTACTTTTGGTCCCTTAACAAGTGGGAGGCACATATGCAAACTGTTGTAATTCCTACACCGTTCACCTGATTTGGATGTAAATACCCTCATATTAAAGCTGACAGTCTTCAGTTAAAGCACATCTAGTTTGTTTCATTTCAAATCCATTGTGGTGGTGTATAGAGCCACAAATCTTTGAATTGTGTTGATGTCCCAATATTTATGGACCTGACTGTAGGTGTCACTATTGTGTGAGTCTACTAAGGGTAATTTCACACTAGCGCTAAAGTTTTCCGGTATTGAGTTCCATCCTAGGGGCTGAATACCAGGAAAAAAAACGCTTCAGTTTTATCCCAATGCATTCTGAATAGAGAGCATTCCGTTCAGTATGCATCAGGATGTCTTCAGTTCAGTCCCTCTTACGATATTTGGACGGAGAAAATACCACAGCATGCTGCAGTATTTTCTCTGTCCAAAATTCGAAAACACTTGCCGGAATGCCGTATCTGGCATTAATTTCCATTGAAATGTATTAATGCCGGATCCGGTACCAAGTGTTCCAGAAAAACTGATCCAGACTCCCGGTCTGCGCATGTGCAGACCTTTAAAGATGCGAAAATAAATAACGTATCCGAATGACACTGGAGAGACAGATCCGGTATTTCAATGCATTTGTCAGACGGATCCGCATCCAGATCCGGAAACAAATGATATCCGATATACGGATTTCCGGATCCGGCAGGCTGTCCGGCAAAGGAATTGCCTGCCGGAATTCTCTAACGCAAGTGTGAAAGTACCCTAAGGAGAAGCAGTTGGTTGTAATTGTTTAAAATAAAATAAATTATAACATTCAATGCCAGTCTGCTGCATCAAAAGCCAACAAGATAATATATTGTCTTAAGAAAAGCATGACTTCTAGAAAATAAAGTATACCCTTTTATAAAGACACGGTACAATAGTATCTTGAGTATGCACTACAGTTTTGAGAACTAGTTCATAGAAAAAGTATCAAAGAGTTGGAGAGACTCCAAATAAGGGCATCTAGAGTAATACAAGGTGGTTGATCATGTGCATTGCATTATTCTGGGTACAGTATTTGCAATTGTTTGTATTATTATGTTGTAATCTTGTGTAGTTTCGTATGTTTTTGGCCGTGTGTTCCAGCAAGAGACGGTAAGATTGACAGAAACATGGCTAACCACTCTGTTGCCCCTCTTTTGGTAGGACTGGGCTGTTCCTGCTTCCTGCCAGAAGGTGGAGTTCTTGAGTAGATAGCAAAGGAATAGGAAGCACATGCAAGAACTCCTACTCCCAGGGATTTTATCCATTCTCCTGTAAGACCATAACTATAGAGAGTTCATCAGAATCCAGAACACTGCTTCCAGAAAGCATCAGTGTGCCAAAACAGCAGAGTGATCAGCAAAATTACAGCTTTACAGAAACTGCTGCAGGTGAGGAACTACAGTTCAGACACCCATCACCTAGCTAACAACCAGGCCAGGCAAACATCAAGCCTGAATCTCACACTGGACACCTATAGCCACAAGTACCTGCTAGTGCCAATTAATTTCCACTCAAACAGCCATCATACATCCTCATCTAGTGTCAGAAACTACTCTTTGTAATTAATATTGCTGGATGTGCCACCAGTTATATTTTGCACAAGTAAAGAGAGATTTTTTTATATCTTTACTTCTGGCCTGATTCTTCAAGCCACCTTTCCACTGCAACGATCCCCAGAGAGGAATGGCCTGAGGGAGTACACCGTAACGCAACATCTCATCGGGGCCACTACCACTCCCATCCTCTGCACTGGCTCCTCAAGGGTTCATTGCACATGTGTTCTGCTACTCCATTCAAAGTCTAAGGGAGTCTGTACTTGGCTATCTTCGCCAGTCCTATAGACTTTGAACGGAGTGGGAGTGCACATGCTGGAACGGCACTCCGTTCAAACTCCTCTAGTTGCGAGGGATCTAGAGATCTGACTTGTCAGTTATCCCTAATATAAGTGGTTGTTGATTGTGGGACAGACCCTGTAATTTGCATGTGAGTGCATTGGATAAAGCAAAAGTACGGCTCGTCATTTTCTATGTGGAATGATCTCCAGCCTTTAAGAAAAATATCAGTGAGTAGATGATGTTATAAAAATCTATTCCTGCAAGACACATTTTTTCATCCACAGGGTCGTTCAATGCTAAGTCAAAGTTCACGGAGACGTCGTGTGTACGTGGTATGATGATTGTTTTATATTACCCATTGAGTCAGCTCGCATTGATCCTTGAAAATGTATCGCACAAATCATTTTGCACTAAACTGCTGAATCGATGAAGAAATCTCCTGGAAAATTTATATTAAAAGTCGCTGTTTGCTTAAATGAGTTTCCTGTGCCACCATATTGAATATTCTGCTGATGAATTGAATGAGTTTAAATTTGAACATTGCAGAACTATTAAAGAATGAATTCTTAAATCAACTCATGCCATTTATGATTGAAATGAGATTTTCCCTGCAATGGGAGAGTGGCCCTATAAATCTTCTCTGGGATTTTATACTGTACAATAAACAAGATATAACTCTTTTATATACACAACAGGTGCCTTAAATCTTTTGATGCATCTTGTATTCATTGGTGGGCATGTTAGCGTATTACACCACATAACTAGCTCCACTTCGGAATTGAATATAGATTTTCAGAGAATAATAGGATTACGCACTACATGAAGTTCCTTATTCTGGAATTTTGCTACGAAGGCGATTTTTTATGTGATGAATATCCTATATTAAATATTGGGATGGCAATCTATGTGACGTGTACAGCTACAGTGTATTCGCATGTGCGGTAATACTTAAAAGGAATGGGACATCAGAAAAAGAGCCATTGGTTAAATCAAATTTTTATGTTAACATAATTTAAAAAAAAAATTTGTAAGTAGATTTTTTATTACTCATGTGAAATATGATATGTATGTATCTATCTATCTATCTATATCTATCTATCTATCTATCTATCTATCTATCTATCTATCTATCTATCTATCGAGTGCAGCCTTTTTGCATTTTTCAGATAGATAGATTTTATTTTAACAAAAATCTTAAAATCCTTCAGTTTTCACACTGGCCATTAAACTTATTAATATGCTGACACCTCCTGTTCGGTGGAGATACATTTTCTGCAGTCATCTCATTGTCATCACAGGCAGAATTACTATGAAAGATAACAGCCCTGTATAAATAACGCAGGATCCACCATTCACAATAGGTGATGGTCACAGCCTATGTACTTCCCCTCACTGCACAATGAGCTCTGTACAGGTCACAGAGCATGCCTAGAATACTCTGCCATAGAAGTCAAAAAATATATTATGTCCATTGTGTCTACGGTCCAGATGCTGTAGGGCATATATATAAATGTTGTTAACAGCAGATCAAGCAAGATGACCGCATACATAATCTGATACAGAAATAAAATGAAGAAAAACATATACATATATATACACTGCCCGTCCCAAAAAAAAGAGTCGCCACCAAAAATATTTCATTGGACCGCCTTTAGCCTTGATTACGGCACGCATTCGCTGTGGCATTGTTTCGATAAGCTTCTGAAATGTCACAAGATTTATTTCCATCCAGTGTTGCATTAATTTTTCACCAAGATCTTGCATTGATGATGGTAGAGTCTGACCGCTGCGCAAAGCCTTCTCCAGCACATCCCAAAGATTCTCAATGGGGTTAAGGTCTGGACTCTGTGGTGGCCAATCCATGTGTGACAATGATGTCTCATGCTCCCTGAACCGCTCTTTCACAATTTGAGCCCCGATGAATCCTGGCATTGTCATCCTGGAATATGCCCGTGCCATCAGGGAAGAACAAATCAATATATAGAATAACCTGGTCATTAACCTGAGATGAGTCAGAGCTTGAAAATATGACTCTTCTCTGGTCACACAAGTAAGATATGACTCTTTTATGTCAATTTGCATATGTATCAAATCGTTTTTTTTACACAATAAAAGCACACAGAGCTATGGGGACTGGGTATTGCGGATGTGCTAGCGGCGATCTAGCAACCCATGTCCTCAGCTCTATACACAAAATCTTGGTGACAGGTTCCCTTTAAGTATGTTCAGGTAGTTGCTGACCTCATTCTTGGAGCACATACTGTTGCTGAACCTAGACCTGACCAACTGCAGCAACCCCAGATCATAGCACTGCCCCCACAGGCTTGTACAGGAGGCACTAGGCATGATGGGGGCATCACTTCATCTGCCTCTCTTCTTACTCTGATGCGCCCATCACTCTGGAACAGGGTAAATCTGGACTCATCAGACCAAATGACCTTCTTCCATTGCTCCAGAGTCCAATCTTTATGCTCCCTAGCCAATTGAAGCCTTTTTTTCTGGTTTGCCTCCCTGATTAGTGGTTTTCTTACGGCTACACAGCTGTTCAGTCCCAATCCCTTGAGTTCCCTTCGCATTGTGCGTGTGGAAATGCTCTTACTTTTACTATTAAACATAGCCCTGAGTTCTACTGTTGTTTTTCTTCGATTTGATTTCACCAAACGTTTAAGTGATCGCCGATCACGATCATTCAGGATTTTTTTCCGACCACATTTCTTCCTCGAATATGATGGGTCCCCACTATCCTTCCAGTTTTTAATAATGTGTTGGACAGTTCTTAACCCAATTTTAGTAGTTGCAATCTCCTTAGATGTTTTCTCTGCTTGATGCATGCCAATGATTTGACCCTTCTCAAACAGACTAACATCTTTTCCACGACCTTGAGATGTGTCTTTCGACATGGTTGTTTAAGAAATGAGAAGCAACTCATTGCATTAGTTGGGGTTAAATAACTTGTTGCCAGCTGAAAGATAATCGCCCATACAGTAATTATCCAATAGGAGTTAAATCCAGGTGGCGACTTTTTTTTTGGACAGGCAGTGTATATATATAATTTTAATATGTTATACCTGTTATTTATATATTGTATGTATTTGACAAAAAGCAAGCGACTACACTACCAAAAAGGCTTGTAAAAAAAATCTAATGTTATGATTTATAGATTATAATTATAAAGACTTTAATAAAAAGAATAGTAAAAAATAAATAAAAACAATAGAAAAATAATTGTTTATCTGTTGTTAATTAGTAAAGAATGGTTACACATATCGCTTTAAGGATGGCTAAAGGTTGTCTCCGCAAGCCATCTCTATGAATGTCATAGACGGGCATCCACTCATGCGAATGGACACCATGTCTGGCCAGAGAAGGTTTCTCCTGCCATTCTGTAATATGACATAATGCTTTTTTTGTAAGACAACTCCTTTAAGGTTGGGGTAATTTTTTATTTTTTATTTTATCTAGCGGGACATTTCGGTGACCCTGTTCATGGATTACCGGGTCACCCATTTAATTAAATGGTTGGCTTCATTTATAATGCAGTGGCCAAACATAGTTTCCCCAAACAATATTATCTGGTCACCAGGGGTTACAGAAGCTGAAAAGTGGTTAATTATCTTCATAAAAGAACCTATAAATAAAAAGAATTAATTTAAGATTACCAAATCAAACAATCTAATAAAACAGAATACCTTGTAAGATTATTGGACAATTTCTCTGTGTTCTGGTACAAGCATAGCTGATTAGCCAGTTCAAACTCTAGAACACACCTTTCAACTGTGTGAGATCAGAAAGTTTGCATGAACATTCATGACCCCATAGAAAGTGTTAATTTTATATAGCATTTTACAATCAGTCAAGTATGTTATACCTACTGACCCTATGAGAAGATTCCTTGATGGACCGACACATGTAGCTAATCATAAGAATAGTTCTTCACCTTTGAACTTTATAGGCTCAGGTCCATAGCAAAACAAATTTTCCCTGGAGAGATCATGGATACAGATGAGCAAATCTATTCTAAATTAATAAAATTCACTACAAATTTCCAAAAGTTTGTGATTCATTTCGAACTAAGGGGCACATTTATTAAGACCAGCGGTTTAAAGGCGTGGCCTCTTAATAACTTTGGTGGATCCTCAGCCAGGTATAAACATAAGACAGCTTCTGAGCTGTCTTACTTTTAGACTTTTTTCTACACCTCAGGCTACTTTCACACTAGCGTTAATATTTTCCGGTATTGAGATCCGTCATAGGGTCTCAATACCGGAAAAAAAACGCTTCCGTTTTGTCACTATTCATTGTCAATGGGGACAAAACGGAACTGAACAGAACGGAGGGCTCCAAAATGCATTCCATTCCGTTCTCATACCGGAGAGCAGCAGCATGCTGCGGTTTGCTTTCCATCCTGGGATGCGGAGCAAGACGGAATCGTCATGACCCACAATGCAAGTCAATAGGGACGGATTTTCTCTGACACAATAGAAAACGGATCCGTCCCCCATTGACTTTCCATGGAGTTCCCGACGGCTATGTTAAAGATAATACAACCGTATCCGTTCATGACGGATGCAGACAGTTGTATTATCCGTAACGGAAGCGTTTTTGCTGATCTCTGCCAGATCCACCAAAAACGCTAGTGTGAAAGTAGCCTCAACCAGGCAAAACACAGATATTCCTCTGGATCACCTCCCATACACATACATATTCGGTTATGCATGAAAAGGTATGAAAATAAAAGCCATTGCCATACTCTGGTGGTGGCTTACCTCTCCTGAGAATAAAAGAACATGCATGTTGATGTTAGGCCGGCGGCCTTTGTCTGCCACTGTCCTGCTACTTACCATGACGTCTAGCAACCTCTGCAAACTGGTGTCTCCATTTCTCCAGTCTCTATTCCCTTAGGGCGCCCGCTCACCTGTGGCCTCTTATAGCGCCAGTGCTCGCATCTGCTATTCCTTCCCTGGGCCAAAGGCTGTGGTTTCCTTGGAATATAAAGCACTTTCCCCAAGAGGAGGCTGCCTGAACTTCGCGTTTTCTAGTGTTTAGTAACCAGCGAAGGTGTGATCTCTTGTCTGTCTACCCGTGTGCTGTACCTTGCCTGTCTACTGATTGTGCTCCTTGCCACCTGCCCCGACCTTGGATTTGCCATCTAGCCTGCTCTGACCTTGGACTGTGTTCAGACTATGCCTTATTCAATATCGTGGTACTTTAGCTATTCTCTGGCGTCTTGCCTAACCGTGTGTTCCAGTACCTCTAGTTTTCAGTGTCAACTGTTTACCTAGTTTGTCTGTCATGTCCATGTCCTGCCCAGTATTAAGCCTGTTTTCCCTGCCTGAGTCTGCTCACCACCCTGCCTGCAAGACTCAAACTGCGCAAGGACTCAAGTGATCAAAAACCTAAAGTCTAAATACCTTTTCAGACATACCTGCGGTTCTGGTATGTTTTTGTTATCCTGAGCTCCTGGTACTTGCTCCAGGTTCCCTGACCCAAGTGGGTCAGCTGCCAAATGCTAGGACTATCCCAGGAGGTAGAAGTCCAGTTACTCCCCAGCAGTGAAGTCCAGATCCCTATACAGGGGTTAAAGGGTGAACACCTGGGGAGTGCCATAATAATGCCCTTAGGGTTTAACCCAAAGCCAAACTAGTTGATTGGCACAATGGGTCCACACTCGCTGATCCGTAACAGTTGAAATCCAACAGCTCAGTCATTCTTTTCTTTTCCCTGATGATAGATGAGAGAAGGATCGGACTGTTGGATTTCCACACCATAATACACATTAGATGATCTTTGGGTTCAGCCAACATTAATCTAATACTTATGGCCACCTTTAGACCCTGGTGGTGTTACCTAGTCAACTCTTCATCACTGTAATTAATAATGTTATTTATATCGTTAAGAAAAAACTCAAGTATTGTTGGATTTATATTCATTTTAGATACACTATTTTGGCCTCTTTTAGCCCTCAATATCTTATATAGAAGCCATATTATTGCAATGATACATCTCTGCCATTAATTTTATAATTCTATAAGCGGTGAATGCAAAAAGTAAATTTTTTGCACAGTTTGATTATTTTTTTTCTACTACTTGAATGTACAGTATTAATATTGATTTCACATCGCATGGGGCCTTATAAATTCAAGGACGAAGGCAGATGTTTTTGCGACTATCAGATTATCATTTGAGCTAAGTGAAGGGGGGATGTGCGGCGAGATAACAGAGGGTAATCTTTATGCAGACGGAATATATATGTTTAGAAGATAACATCTTAATGACCATTCTATTTTAGGAGCCAAATTGTGTCGATGATTCAGTGATTATATTCATTAGGTAAGAATTTTAGCTTTTAGCTTTTGCTTTGTTTTCACGTCTAATGTTCAATTCTTCATTAATAATAGTCGTTTTCTACAATAAAATGTCTTACTAAATGTCTTTGATTTTTACCTAAGGATACAATGGACTGACTGCTAATACACAAAGGAAATGAAATATGATATTTTGGGTTAAAAACAGCAAGGAGGAGAGGGTGCACTTAAACTAATGGATGATACCTTAAAGGGATTCTCTACTTTGGACATTCTCTTTTTGTCAGCGGGATTGCTTGACTATTACAGGGAGTTTTGCTGTTGGGACCCCCAGCTGAATTCTGTGGAGGAATCTGGCAACCAGTATTTATTGTCCCTACAGCGCCACCACAGTTGGACTGAGGCATTACACAGCTGGCTGAGTAATTAATAGACTTGTCAGGATCTCCACAGATCTCACAGTTAAACCAAACCACACTACCAAGTTTCTTAGTATGTGTGCGTGACACACTTCCAGGCAACCCAGAACCCAAAGCGAAATTCTCCAGATTTCTGAACAATTTAATTATTATTTTTTTTATTTAGTGTAAGATATTTAAATTTAAAAAAAATTCTAATAAAAAAGTTGCCCTCTGCCTCACCCCTTTTTCCAGCCTCTATCTTGGAAAAAAGGGACAGGTGCTTCATAAATATGCCACTTATTCCAGACTCAAACATATTTTTCAATGCATTTACGTCACACAACTGGCAAAAATACATATATACATATATATATATATGCTCTCTTCCCTCATACAATTACAATTGACTGTAATGGAAGTTGTTAAAATTCTTTTTGCAGTGAGCTCCCCCTAGTGGGAGCTGCATGTAAATGCAGTGTTTTTATGTAAGGAACAGAAAATGACTTCAGCGTAAGGTCCTCTTCTCCTGAGGCCCCTTAGCAGTTGAATGGTCTGCTTCCATGAAAGGTGTGCCACTGATCCTCCATTATAGGAGTAGCAAATGTAATCTTCCTGATTGTAGTACTGGCTAATAGATGAGTGTCCTGAGCAAAGGACTCCACTCTGTTAACTTACAATGTGGGTGGTTTAAAATTGATTTTTTTCAAACCAGACAACCCCTTACACCTTAGCACATTATAAGGATATGCTATCAATGTCAGACAGGTCCGGGTACCACCTCTGGGACCTGCTCCTAGCTCCAGAACAGGGCCTCCAAAGGGAAGGAGAGCACACTGCGCATGTGCAGTGTGCTCTCCATTCATTGCTATGGGAATTTCGAAAAAAATAGCCAAGCAAGTGCGCTCAGCTTTTTTCGAAAAGTCCATATAGGTGAATGGAAACTCCGGAAATGGCTGAGCCAGCACTTTCGTTATTTTCGAAACCCTTATAGCAATGAACAGAGGATGGCCATGCATGCACAGCTACTCTCTGTTAATTTCAGGGGCTCCATTCTGGAGATAGGAGCAGGTCCCAGAGGTGGGATGCATCTGACATTGATGGCATATCATAGTGTTATGTCATCAATGTCTGAGATGGGGCAAACCCTTTAAAGGGGTTGACCGAGGCTGAAAATGGCCTCCAATATGTCCGGGTCCCTCACACTGATTCTACTTACCTGGCTCCCTGTGCCGCTCCTAGTCTCTGCACGGCTTCAGCTGCTTCTCCCCGTGCACGGATCAAAACATCCGGTGTCGGGGGGAGCAGCCAATGACAGGCGGTGACAGGGGGGGGGGGGCTCCTTAGCATCGCAGGTGACGCTACTGGATGTTTTCATCCGCGCACGGGGAGAAGCAGCTGTGGCCATGCGGGGACCAGGAGAGGCGCAGGGAGCCAGGTAAGTAGTGTGAGGGGCCCGGGCGTATGGGGGGACCATTTCCAGCCTCGGATAACCCCTTTAAGTCTAGTGGCCTATACATTATTTTCCCCTATGTCTCGCAACTTCCTTCCTGACATTAATGGGGTATCAGATAGAAGCTGTTGGTCCACCTACACCAGAAATGAGCTTCATGATTCATTTTTTAGTACATTTTATTAAAAAAATTAGATACCAATACAAAGTTTTTCACAGTGCCCTATACCTACCATGTGCCATTCACAACACTGGTGTCTCCTTATATGACACTGGGGTCTTTGGGCTCCCTTGGTCACAATGGCCTGCATGCAACCTTACCTCTGCACCCCCTATGGCTATAGCCACAAATAAAATCATGTAAGCAGGGCTCGTTTTTAGGGACTAACACTAGCCTACCCATCACCTGATCAAAAGGGCTGCTTTGAAGTAAAGTGCTTGGTGTATTTCATCCAAGCCTTCAGATACACCATTATGAAGATCACCAAAAATTTATGCAAATCACCACCTTAACAATTGCGTAAGTCTGGCACTAGATGACATGTCGAATTCAGAAACTTGTTTCCAGCTCATTGTCTGGAGTGTATACCACTTGTGTATAATTGGATGAAGGACTTTAATTCCTGTTAAGAAATACTGTTAAGCCAATGCTATCTCATTGATTTTAATAAAGCCTTTCATGATCTTAGAACAAAAAGCCATATTGGTTCTTTAATTAGTAAAGGATTTATTCAATAACTTATTGGACAAGTTAATTACAAGACTTAATTTTGCTATTGAAAGCTTTGCTCTCCACGCCTCTAAAATGGAGAAGATGGACCAGTCTGTGCCGTGAAGGTGATGACCTTGCGATAACCTATGTGTTCATCAGTCAAATTACTGTCCCCAGTAATGATAATGTCAAAGCTCTGGAAGACTGGGGCAGCTAATCTGTATTCAAATTACACTCCACCAAAGCGCTCGCTCCCTGCAATAATTCAGAGGTGCATCGTGGTGAAAGGAGTCGTTCAGTCCTATCATGCAGATTGGGGCATTATCATTTCTTAGGTGTTGGACGGGTCTGCATAAGAGGGCTGTTATTGCAATTATCAATCAAATCCCTGCAGACAATTCCAATGAATTAATTGGAAAGGAATAAAGTGGTGAAGGGAGGGGTGTATCGGCTGTTTAACTGCTGAAAACGATCAGTAAATACAAAGGAATGGCATTCGCATTTCAAGGGTGGGAAAAGTAGAAAAATAAAAATTAAATGACCTGAGCTGCCCCAAAGGGATTAAATCTAACATATTATTGGAAGGAGCCCCATAGGAGCAAAACATAGTATGGGCCCCTCTGCCCAACCCAGTTACCCAGTATGCATGCGACAATCACCACCATGCACAACATCCCAGATTTTACTTCTTTTTTTTTTTATTAAGTGGAAGAAATGTTAATTTAAAAAAAAATGTAATAAAAAGTCAACCTCATCCACTTTTTATTGCTTCTATGTCCGAAAAAGTGGGATAGGTGAGTCATAAATATGGCACTCATTCTGACCACCATATCTGTATCTACACCAGACAGCTGGCAAAAATACATTGATAAATCTGCTTCCCTTCTATTACAAAGCTGACTGTCTGCAGACACCACTAGGGGGAGCTCAGTGATTAGGAATTTATACATTTATCTACTAGAGTGGAAGCTGAACTAATCTCCTAGTGGTGGCTGTATGAAAATGCAGGAAAAGAAGAAGCAGTTGCGTGGTCAGACTCTACTGAAGGCGCTCCACTGACTATTAGCCCAACAAATGGCAATTTTCTATTAAAAACTGAAACATGTTACATATAGGGAATTATCCAGAGGATGTTTCTGCACCTAGAAACTTTGAATCTAGACGTTTATAGACAAAGTGAGGAATAATAATCAGGTAGAGATTTGATTTTGGGCTACATAATGCCAGGCTCTTGTGCTTCTGAAACACAGTGGGATGAATTGGCAGTAGGATAAATAAGTCAGATTGACCAAGAACTTATATTAAAGGCTATGTACACCTTTGGGGGCAATTTTTTTTACGATTGCATTTTACTAATTTTGGGCTAAAAATAATTTTTTGAATTGGTCTTTATTAAAAATATTGAGCCGTTTTGTCACAAAGGGTTAACTTTTTTTCTAGCTGTGTGAATCCTACTGTCACTTTCACTTTGTGCCGGTCATCTAAGAAACCTTATCTGTAAATTACTAAGAGGACATAAACACCTATTTAAGCCACATTCTTATTAGTAAGATAAGAACTGAGGTATAATGAGTGTTTATAATGTCAGAGAGATAAGGAACCCGTCAGCTCCCTGACTGACGGAAAAGAGAAAAAATCCAAATGCTACTAGAGCATCTCAGCTATGTACAGAAAAAAGGATGCCATATTTTTTAATAAAGACCAGTTGAAAAAATAATTTTTACCTCATGATGAGTACAATGCAACAATAAACAAAAAAATTGCCCCAAAGGTGCACATAGCCTTTAAAGACAAGCTGAGGTCAGTATTGAGTATCACACATCATGGAGCTCAGAGGTTGCCATGGTGACCAATGGGCGCCCCGCGATTTCACTGCGGGGGCTCTGATTGGAAGGCAGAGGGAGCCGCCTCACAGATGCCGCGATTGGTGTTGATTGTGGCATCTGAGGGGTTAAATGGTGGGGTTTGGCGGGATCACCATTCCCCGTCATTGCGGCTGGGTGTCTGCTATATGATACAGACTGCACCCGCTGCGTATGGAACTGGCTCACTGCTGCAGCCAGCTCCATAGATTCCCTCAGCCACTGTGACGTACGGGTATACACGATTTATCGCAATTTGAAACAAATTAATTTGTAACTAATCAAATTTTTTGTTGAAGTTTGGCAAATTGACCAAATCTAATTTTTTTAAACTTTTCTCATCTCTAGTCATAATGGTTCAAACATTTTTGGGAAGTTCCACCTTACAACCTTGAAAAAATAAAATAAAATCATCATGAGCCTACAGCTCTTATGCTGATCTATATGTCTACAGACTACAGACAATGTAATCAGATCCTGCATCTTGCCATTCACCTGTCCCCTACTTCTTACAAACCTACCAAATGTACGTTAGTAAAAAGTATGGCATGCATAGTAAAGGATATTTAACTGCAGGATCAGACTACTCAGGCTTTACTTGTAGTCTGTTACTATGGCGATATATAAATCTGCCTAGGAGATGTACGATATTTACTGCAAATGCTGCAAATGTATAGAAAAATAAAAGGAATTAGTTGAGAAGATAGACATAGCCTTTGAGATGTGTAAGCTATGGGATATATTTAGAATTTGTTATTTGCATTTCCTTTTAGAATGAAAGTTTTTTCCCCTTTTTTCATATTTCTAAAATGAGAATGGTTGTTAAAGGGGAATATGATACCACGATTCTGGGCTATTTTCTGCAATAATACATGAGTAGTACTGCACATAAGGAGTCCATATTTGTATTTTTCTCCCCCTTCCTTTACTTTTTATTTTCCTATCCCCCATTCCTCTGCTCTCAGCACTCAAAGCTGCACTGAAATACACAGTCAGGATTGCTGTGCCACTCAAACACAATGGAGAGGACTTCTTGGAACATGCAGAGCAATCCTGACAATCTTTTTCAATGCAGCTCTGAGGAGTGCTGGCAGCAGAGGAAAGGGGGGGGGGGGGTTGGAACGTAAAAATAGTGATCTGGAATCCATACCTGCAGTCCTACCCATGTATTACTGCAGATAATAGTCCAAAATTGTGGTGACAGATTGCGTTTAAAATTTAAAAAATTAACAAGGTAACATCTTGATTTCTGGGCTGCACAAGCCTAGCTTATGGAAGTCTAGTTGATTGCCACCCTTCTTGCTCAATGACATACTAAGTCACAAAGAACAGGTAGCTAGTGATCAGGGCCATAATAGTAGTATATATAAAAAAAAAAATTCCCATTATACCCGATGTAGCAGGGTTAGCACTCCAGCTCTTAACTCAAATTTCTTAACTCATCAAGACAAAAGCCATTGAAAAGCAATTGAAGGTCTTTGCTTAGATTAGATGACACAATTCATAAATCTCAGAAAACAGAAGTATTAACTCTACTCCATCCGTATATAAAGATACCGTATTTTTCATCCTATAAGACACACCTGCCCATAAGACGCACTTAGGTTTTAGAGGAGGAAAATAATAAGAATTATTTTTTTTTCAGACCTCAGCTCAGACCCCCAATCTTAATCAGACCTCAGAACAGACCCTCAGTGTTAATAAGTCTCCCAATCAGAACTCAGATCAAACCTCAATAAGTCCCCCAATCAGAACTCAGATTAAACCTCCATGTGAATGACCCCCAATCAGACCTCAGATCAGACCTCAATAAGTCCCCCAATCAGACCTCCATGTGCATGACCCTTATTCAGACTTCAGATCAGACCTCAATAAGTCGCCCAATCGGATCTCAGATAAGACCTCCATGTGAATGACCCTCAATCAGACCTCCATAAGTACCCCAATCAGACCTAAGATCAGACCTCTATGTGAATGATCTCTATTCAGACCTCAGATCAGACCTCAATAAGTCCCCCAATCAGACCTCAGATAAAACCTCCATGTGAATGACCCCCCATCAGACCTCCATGTCCCCCAACCAGACCTCAGATCAGACCTACATGTGAATGACCCCTATTCAGACTTCAGATCAGACCTCAATAAGTCCCCAAATCAGATCTCATATAAGACTTCCATGCAAATGACCCCCAATCAGACCTCCATAAGTCGCCCAATCAGACCTCAGATCAGACCTCCATGTGAATGACCCCCCATCAGACCTCCATGTCCCCCAACCAGACCTCAGATCAGACCTACATGTGAATGACCCCTATTCAGACTTCAGATCAGACCTCAATAAGTCCCCAAATCAGACCTCAGATAAGACTTCCATGCGAATGACCCCCAATCAGACCTCCATAAGTCGCCCAATCAGACCTCAGATCAGAACTCCATGTGAATGACCCCTATTCAGACCTCAGATCAGACCTCAATAAGTCCCCTAATCAGACCTCAGATAACACCTCCACATTAATGACCCCCAATCAGACCTCCATAAGTCGCCCAATCAGACCTCAGACCAGACCTCCATGTGAATGACCCCCATCAGACTTCCATAAGTCCCCCAATCAGACCTACATGTGAATTACCCCCCTTTAGACCTCCATAAGTCCCCCAATCAGACCTCAGACCAGACCTCCATGTGAATGACCCCCCATCAGACGTCCATAAGTCCCCCAATCAGACCTACATGTGAATAACCCCTATTCAGACCTCAGATCAGACCTCCATAAGTCCCCCAATCAGACCTCAGATCAGACCTCCATGTGAATAACCCCCATGCTCAGATCCCATGCTCAGATCAGATAAAAAAAAAAATCAACTTACCTCTCCTGCTCTGGAAGCTGCTCCTCACATCGTGTGCTCTTCTTCTTTCTGCCGAGTGTCCGAAGACCAGGAAGTGGTGAGTACAAAGCCTAAGGAGCGCTGCATTCACCACTGCTTCCCGGTCCTCCTGTACTAATGAGCGCTTCTATAATGGAAGTGCTCATTAGTATTCACCCCATAAGACGCACTGACATTTTCCCACTACTTTGGGGGGGTCCGTCTAATAGGGCAAAAAATACGGTAAACATAAATTGGTATAGTAACGAACGACCTGAACAGTATATTGTAGGAGTACTATACAGCAACCACCTGATCTATTAAATTATCTCATTATTTAACTCACATGGTGAATGCAGTAAAAAAAAAAAAAAATCTCCAATGCCAGAATTGAAGCTTTTTGTCTTGCCTCCCAATAAAAAAAAATAAAAAATTATCAACGAGTCGCATTTGCCAAATGGCATCAATAGAAACTACAGATCACTCTGCAAAACACAAACCCGGACAGAGAAAAATAAAAAAGTGTCAGAATATGGGGACGCAAAGTAATTTTTTTTAAAGAGAGCTTTAATTTTTTAACAGTAATAAATATAATAAAAATCATTTGATATCTCCATAATTGTACTGACCCACCAAATAAAGTTAACATAATTTTTACCATGCAGCAAACTAGTTACAGCAAAGCTACCCCAAGATGGTAGCATTAAGAAACGCAACTCATCCCTTATAAAACATGCCCTCATACAGCTATGTCGACAGAAAACCCAAAAGGTTATGGCTTTTGAAACGTGGAGATGGAAAAACAAAAAGGGAGTCTGGCTATAAAGAACTCTCTCTCTGGAGAAAGTGCATTACTTCGCCCATTAACTGCAATATGCACCATGTAATTTTTTATTTCTCCTTTGGTAGTGCTGCTGGAGAATTGAACACTTGCTATCAGGTTACATGGGTTCCAAATTCGAGACTTGTGATCAGATTTTGGATGCTTTTCTAACAAAAAGGGTAGACAACCCATCTCAGATATCTGCACAAGTCCACCGCTGGTAAAAAATAAATAAAATAAATTGGACAGTTACCCTTAGAACTGATGAACAATTTAAGGACCCACATATTACAATGTGTGTGTGTGCCTAATTGAAGAGGACCATTATGAAAAATACTTCTTCGAATAACCCTTTGTAGTCCATGTTGGTTCATTTTTAAAATTCATATTTCAGCCTCATTTACAGCTGACCTCAACTTTAGTCCACAATATCATTTTAGATTTGACCTTGTAAGTTGGAAATTAATCTCACTACATATTTTTGTCTCATCTCTCTAAACTAACATGCCTGCAAGGCTGTTTCCAGCTCATCCCCGTTAATGTCATGCATGGCCAGTTAACTACCATTTGTTCTGTCCGTCTGAGATTTATCTATCAATAAAGAGTCTATCACTCCTCTGATGATAGTTAGTATCATCTATATGAATTGTCTATTGACGTCCACATTCAACAAAGGGCCGCGATCTTCAGAACTATCACCTATTTCATTTCTCCAATAACATCTAATTACAGGATCAATTATGCATGATTCATGGCCTTCACAGAGATTTATTGGGGGCTTTTCACTTTCTCTCTTCTTAATAGAATGATCTTGATATCACTGATTATAGAACATATAAACTCCAATAGTCCTCAGTGGATGAAAATTATGTCTTATAAATACGTTATTAGTCGCTGACCATAACTTTTTGAAATTGTTTTTCTCCCAAAGAAGCTTCACAATCCAAGCAAGAACGTTGAAGTCCTCGGAAGCCTTAATTTATAGTAATAAATAGTCATTATACATGTTGGTGCCCATTGGATGTCACTCGATAGGCTGCAGCACTAATTTTCCACATTCGTTAGGACTGGCTACATGTTTTATTTGGTTTTGTATGGTGATTTAAAAATGTTCTTGATTTGAAGAGCTCACAGTTGAAATGCTGATATCTGGGTCCAGGGTTGTTTTTAGTATTTGGACTTTAATTCTTTAATGACCTGTGGCATAAGGCTCAGTTTCCAAGGTGTTGCTAAACTTGAAACCCCACCTGTGGTGGCCAATGGTCACTCAAATTTTCATGTTAATGGAAGTATTACCTTCAATTTTGTGTGGTCATTGGTCGCCATGGGTGGAAGAGGTTGCAAGCCCCCAGTGGAGCCCAAACCTTTTTTTTTTTGTATGGTGCAGGGAGCTGTTTTATTATGGTGCTCTAATTTCATGGGCACTGCCACTGTTCCCACATGGTTTGGAGCAGGACCTGCTCTAATGACCTGCTATCATCGAAGAAAAAATAAATTCCCAAGTTTATTAAGACATTTTGCAGGAGAACTTAAGGCCATCTGTCCACCAGCTGAAGCTCAACAAAAGATGGGTGTTGCAACAGGACAACGACCCAAAGCATAGAAGTAAATCAACAACAGAATGGGTTAAACAGAAGAAAATACGCCTTCTGGAGTGGCCCAGTCAGAGTCCTGACCTCAACCCGATTGAGATGCTGTGGCATGACCTCAAGAAAGCGATTCACAGCAGACATCCCAAGAATATTGCTGAACTGAAACAGTTCTGTAAAGAGGAATGGTCAAGAATTACTCCTGACCGTTGTGCACGTCTGATCTGCAACTACAGGAAACGTTTGGTTGAAGTTATTGCTGCCAAAGGAGGTTCAACCAGTTATTAAATCCAAGGGGGCACATACTTTTTCCACCTGCACTGTGAATGTTTACATGGTGCGTTCAATAAAAACATGGTAACATTTAATTCTTTGTGTATTATTAGTTTAAGCAGACTGTGATTGTCTATTGTTGTGACTTAGATGAAGATCAGATCACATTTTATGACCAATTTGTGCAGAAATCCATATAATTCCAAAGGGTTCACATACTTTTTCTTGCAACTGTAGGTCAACAATACTTATCGAGTCACAGGCTTATGTACATGTATAGATGTGCATAGGGAGGTGGGTTATTGTCTCAAATTATTAATAATTTATAAAAAGTAAAAAATTTATGAAAAATTTGAAAACATTTTTCATAATAAAAAAGATAAAAATTATAAAAAGAACACCAAAGCAATCTTTAAGAAACAAAGTACAACTACTCTCACAAAAAACAAGTCCTCATTCACGCTTGTCAACAAAAAATTTGAAAAAATATGACTGCCAGATTATTTTGGGTCTTATAGGGGTTGTCAGGTATCACAATTTTAGACTGTCGGTGGTCCAAATCTAAGCACCATTGCCAATCAGCTGCCTAAAGGAGCCACAGCAGTCATAGAAACATAGAAGAATGAAAAGAGAAGAAGACCACATGGTCCATCTAGACTGCCCTTATATTATTTCTTATTTTTTGGAAATATATGTTTATCCCAGGCAGGTTTACATTCAATTCATGTACATTTTCCAACCAGATTTGTTGTAAGTTTGTCCCAAGCATCTTCTACTCTTTGAGTAAAATAATATTTTCTGACATTGCTTCTGATTCCCCCCCAACTAATTTTAGATTGTGTCCCCCTGTTCTTGTGTTCACTTCCCTCCTGAACCTTATTTAAACGTTAAATACATATAAAGGCTCAGTCATGTTGCCCTTTTTCCTTTCTTTCATCCAGGCTATAAAGATTAATGGGGTCATTTATCAAACTGGTTTAAAGTAGGACTGGCTTAGTTGCCCATAGCAACCAATCAAATTACACCTTTCATTTTTGACAGCTCCTTTGGAAAATGAAAGGTGGAATCTGATTGGTTGCTACAGGCAACTAAGCCAGTTCTACTTTTCACCAGTTTTGATAAATGACCCCATAATTTCATTAGGCCTTTCTGATAGGTTTCATGCTTAACACCTTCCACTATTGTTGTAGCCTGTCTTTGGACCTGTTCTATTTTGTTACTGCCTTATTGTAGGTGGGGTCTCCAGGACTGAGCACAGTCCACCAGATGTGGTCTCACTAGAGCTCTATGCAGCGGGATCACAATCTTTCTACTGGCTATACCTCTTGCTATGCCATCCTGCATCCTTCTTGCTTTAAGTACAACCTGACCACACTCTTCGTTTTGAAGTTTTAAGAAATCAGAATCCAAAAATCCTTCTTTTCTGGATTGTTGGCTAACACAGAACTACCAATAAATGTAGTTTTGAAAAAAAGGGGTATGCTAAAAATATATTGCTGCATCTGAATACAAAAATTGTAAAAAAAATTGGTAAAAAAGTTAAGAATGCAGTATAGTCGGCACACCCATACCAACTCTTGAGAATCTGGTTCCTTGCAGTAAATTTCAAATTGCCATCCAAGGGTATTATGGAATGTCCAGGTATTATGCTTATCGACAGAGGTTCCTCTAAAGACAATAGGTCCTCTATTCAAATGATAACTCATATTACCTAAGCCCAGAAAGGTCTTCTAAGGCTATGTTGAACTTTACATCTCCGGTAAATCCGGTAGTTTGGGCTGGCTGAGGAACACACTACCGAGTTACCATATTCAGTATAGCTGAACATTGCTGGGCACCGCTGGATCCCTATTGAGATCTGACAGGGATCCAGTGGGTTTTTTCGGCAAAAATGCCTACATTCTGCCAGACAAATACCACTGCATGCATTATAGTCAATAGACTATACAGTAACTCCGGTAGTCTATTCCTCTTCCAGAACAGACTACCAAATTTACATGCTGGTGATGTGAACGTAACCCTACAAGGACCATCTGGGAACTGTGGATTGTCTTAATTTGGGTGTCAGTTGACTAGCCTGATAAGATCCGCCTAGACGCCCTAAATTTATGCTGGTGATGTGAACGTAACCCTACAAGGACCATCTGGGAACTGTGGATTGTCTTAATTTGGGTGTCAGTTGACTAGCCTGATAAGATCCGCCTAGACGCCCCAAATTTGTGTCCCAGAGGCACAATTTAGGCCAAAGTCTGAAGGCTAATGATAACACAGTGGATCTCCTATGGTGCAATATTTCTATATGATGCCTTGCTGATGCAATATAAGCTATAGGGGGTGCAGAGCTAGCAGATGCATCCATGCTCTGACACCCGAGGAGGTCCAAAGGCCCATTTGCTACACTAAACACCAGTATTGTACTGTTAATGGAACATGGAAGTTGGGGTCACTGGTACAGATTTGCATTGGGGTCCAAGGTAATGTTCAAGTAATGCCCCTGAATGGACACCATGTGTAAAGACTGTAAACTATGCAGTTCATACATATATCTACAGCTCTGCTATAGCAAATCATTTTATATACTCTATATATACTTATTATTTCCAGTGATTTTTAGGACATTCGGAGTTCTGAGAATTTATCAAACAGCTGCCATTACTTGGTGTGAAATTTTATCTGAAATATGTAAAATATGTCACTGTTAAGTGAAAATGATGAATGGTGCCGTGAAGTAGCTCGTATTCCCTCTAAAGATTGCAATTACTTTATTAGCAAAGAGGCCGTTCTTTATGCCAATGGAGGTAAACCTTAATACATGTTTGCATGAAAGCTCCCATTTAACCAGTTAGTCACCCATAAATATACTCGGCTGATTGCACCGCATAATAAGGAGTAGACTTTTACTACTTATTTGCACACAAGATTGATCAATTAAATAATAATGGAAAATATTGACCGGATAGTCATGATTTTATTTAAATAAATTAGTTTTCTCCTTGACCTTAGTGCACCGGTTTGTCGTGCATACCCTAATATTCTACAAATTCCTATCCAACATTGGTATATAAGAATAGGTGCCCACGGTGCATTATATATGCAACTTATAGGCACACTAGTAGGCACCATGAACTGTGGGCTGGTCAGGGTAGTTACTACATCTACTGGCATGCATAGATGAGAAGAGGTAGGAAACCTATAGGAAAGATCAAAATAGTCCCCCATTATGGTATTGCATTTGGTTTCTCCACCCAGAATAGAATAGCTTGGTGTTTGTTTCTCCCTCACATGCTCTTTCCATTAATCTGGTGCCAATTTCACATCTCCTTGCTTGTCTCTAATGTAGTTGTCCTGGAGAGCTTGCACAGGTTCAAAGGGAATGTTACCAAATAAGGTTAGACAGCCACGCTCCAAGGGTCTCATAAAAGACATACAGTACAGATGTTCTTTATTTTCATGACTATAAAAATTGTAGATTCACACTGAAGGCATCAAAACTATGAATTAACACATGTGGAATTATATACATAACAAACAAGTGTGAAACAACTGAAAATATGTAATATTCTAGGTTTAATGGTTTTCACTTCACAGGTGTGCCCTGTCAGGTTTAATAAGTGGGATTTCTTGCCTTATAAATGGGGTTGGGACCATCAGTTGCGTTGAGGAAAAGTCAGGTGGATACACAGCTGATAGTCCTACTGAATAGACTGTTAGAATTTGTATTATGGCAAGAAAAAAGCAGCTAAGTAAAAAAGAACGAGTGGCCATCATTACTTTAAGAAATGAAGGTCAGTCAGTGTCACAACCAGACAGCTGAGAAGCTCTGACAGGAGCCTTCCAGATCCTCCTCCTTGAGTTTCTTTGTTTTGGTTTCAGTTCCTCATCTCGTTAGTCTATCTCAGCTGTCATGCAGTTGGACTGATTGCTTCCCTTTAAGTTCCTCCCCATAATGCAGTAGTGTGCGGCTTATACAACTTCCTGGAGTGCGTGTGCATGCTGTTCCTATTTCCCAGTCCTCTGCAAGATAAGTGCTGTTCCTTTATTTGTGATTTTCTGTCTGCTGGATTTCAGGAGACCCTGACTCCCTCCGTGTCTAGTGTAGGGAGCCGGTGGTCGTGTCCCCTCACTATTGTAGGGTCTTCAGGTATTAGATAGCCGAGGTACGTGGATATGCGCCCATCCACCTTTGGGGTGTTCGCATAGGCTGAGCAGTCAGGGAGAGTGGCAGGTCTCATGCAGGGGTCTCCCTTTTGTTCCATAGTTGTGGATCCAGTGAGTCATTGATTATATTGCATTGTCTTGTTTCCTGTACACCATCCGTGACATTATAAGCCGCCAAAACCGTCTCAAGCATGGATCAGGTTTCACTTTTGGCTGAACGCTTCCAGGGTCTTTCATTGGAGGTAGCTGATCTCCGTAAGACTTTTTCTCAGTTTCAAGTGACCGGTTCAGCTTGCGTTCATGGAGTTTGTTCTGAGCCTAAGATCTCGCTCCCGGATACGTTCTCTGGGGGTAGTGAGAATTTTGTGCGTTTTAGAGAGGCTTGCAAACTCCATTTTCGCCTTCTTCCCTATTCCTCTGGTGATGAGGAACGGAGGGTGGGGATCATTATATAGCTGCTCAGGGGTAACGCTCAGTCCTGGGCCTTTTCGCTGCCGGAGGGGGCACGGCCGCTCCGTTCAGTGGATGAATTCTTTTTAGCCCTGGGTCAGATATATGATGATCTGGATCGTATTGCTCTGGCTGAGTCTAGACTACGTCTGTTATGCCAGGGTAAACAATCCGCAGAGATATACTGCTCAGAATTTCAGAGATGGGCAGCTGATACTGGTTGGAATGATGCTGCACTCCGAAGTCAATTTTGCCATGGTCTTTCAGAGGGATTGAAAGATGCATTTGCCTTTCATGAGAGGCCTATCTCCTTGGACTCTGCTATGTCTCAGGCCGTTCATATTGACAGGCGTCTTAGAGAGAGAGGAGAGATCTCTCCTTCCTGTCATACTCAGTCCCGGGACAGTGCAGCGGTCTCATTCGGTGCACAGGGGTCTCAGTCGCTGTCAGACCCTTCTGAGCAGGAGCCCATGCAGCTGGGGTTGATTGCCTCTGACAATAGAAGATTCAGCCCGCATGGGAGGGTTTGTTTTTGTTGTGGAGGTATTAATCATTTGGCAAATGTTTGTCCCTCTAGGAGATTCAGGCAGTTTTCTGGGAGTAAAAAAAGGGGGTCAGTCAGCACATCCCATAGCACCGCATTATTGCAAATGCTATACCAGCAAGTTAGAGATATTTGGCAAATCATTTTGTACAAAATTATCTGAGCCCGTCTGCCGAACGTCAAGGCGAACTCTAGTTAGACGGGTTCCTAACACTATATACCTGTTATGTGCCATGGCGGCTAACATACAATTCAGAAGGTGTAGGTTCCACTCACATGCTGGGCCCACCTGAATTTCTGTCATTTTCGGTGCCAAAATGGCCTCCATTGAATCCAGGGAAGACATGAACCAGCATGCACGCTGGGCCCACTCAACACCACCCCCGGCGCCACATGGTCACCAAGGACTGCAATGAGAGTCCACACACTATCTCTCTCCTGGTGCCATATGGTTTCAGTGAGTGAGGGGGAGTGGGCCAAGCTATATACTAACCCTAATTAAAATCCACCTGTGAGACAAACGAGCTGGTCAGGAGTGCACGACTGGAGAGGCAGCCACGCCTCCAGCAAACTGTGAAGTAAAAAAAGGGGGTCAGTCAGCACATCCCATAGCACCGCATTATTGCAAATGCTATACCAGCAAGTTAGAGATATTTGGCAAATCATTTTGTACAAAATTATCTGAGCCCGTCTGCCGAACGTCAAGGCAATCTCTAGTTAGACGGGTTCCTAACACTATATACCTGTTATGTGCCATGGCGGCTAACATACAATTCAGAAGGTGTAGGTTCCACTCACATGCTGGGCCCACCTGAATTTCTGTCATTTTCGGTGCCAAAATGGCCTCCATTGAATCCAGGGAAGACATGAACCAGCATGCACGCTGGGCCCACTCCACACCACCCCCGGCGCCACATGGTCACCAAGGACTGCAATGAGAGTCCACACACTATCTCTCTCCTGGTGCCATATGGTTTCAGTGAGTGAGGGGGAGTGGGCCAAGCTATATACTAACACTAATTAAAATCAACCTGTGAGACAAACGAGCTGGTCAGGAGTGCACGACTGGAGAGGCAGCCACGCCTCCAGCAAACTGTGAAGTAAAAAAAGGGGGTCAGTCAGCACATCCCATAGCACCGCATTATTGCAAATGCTATACCAGCAAGTTAGAGATATTTGGCAAATCATTTTGTACAAAATTATCTGAGCCCGTCTGCCGAACGTCAAGGCAATCTCTAGTTAGACGGGTTCCTAACACTATATACCTGTTATGTGCCATGGCGGCTAACATACAATTCAGAAGGTGTAGGTTCCACTCACATGCTGGGCCCACCTGAATTTCTGTCATTTTCGGTGCCAAAATGGCCTCCATTGAATCCAGGGAAGACATGAACCAGCATGCACGCTGGGCCCACTCCACACCACCCCCGGCGCCACATGGTCACCAAGGACTGCAATGAGAGTCCACACACTATCTCTCTCCTGGTGCCATATGGTTTCAGTGAGTGAGGGGGAGTGGGCCAAGCTATATACTAACACTAAATAAAATCAACCTGTGAGACAAACGAGCTGGTCAGGAGTGCACGACTGGAGAGGCAGCCACGCCTCCAGCAAACTGTGAAGTAAAAAAAGGGGGTCAGTCAGCACATCCCATAGCACCGCATTATTGCAAATGCTATACCAGCAAGTTAGAGATATTTGGCAAATCATTTTGTACAAAATTATCTGAGCCCGTCTGCCGAACGTCAAGGCACTCCTGACCAGCTCGTTTGTCTCACAGGTTGATTTTAATTAGGGTTAGTATATAGCTTGGCCCACTCCCCCTCACTCACTGAAACCATATGGCACCAGGAGAGAGATAGTGTGTGGACTCTCATTGCAGTCCTTGGTGACCATGTGGCGCCGGGGGTGGTGTGGAGTGGGCCCAGCGTGCATGCTGGTTCATGTCTTCCCTGGATTCAATGGAGGCCATTTTGGCACCGAAAATGACAGAAATTCAGGTGGGCCCAGCATGTGAGTGGAACCTACACCTTCTGAATTGTATGTTAGCCGCCATGGCACATAACAGGTATATAGTGTTAGGAACCCGTCTAACTAGAGATTGCCTTGACGTTCGGCAGACGGGCTCAGATAATTTTGTACAAAATGATTTGCCAAATATCTCTAACTTGCTGGTATAGCATTTGCAATAATGCGGTGCTATGGGATGTGCTGACTGACCCCCTTTTTTTACTTCTCAGTTTTCTGGGAGTAATAAAGAAACAAAAAGGAAAAAATCTTTTAAAAATGTTCCGTCTGTTACTATTGGCAGGGTTGAGGCGGAAATTGAAGGTTTTCCGTTTGCTTGTAGTTCCTGTTTTGTCCTGCCTGCTAGGGTGGCGCTAGAGAGCAAGAGCATTTTTTGTGAGATTTTTGTAGATAGTGGAGCAGGTGTCAATCTCATTGATAATCAGTTTGCAATAATTCATGGTTTCCAGGTATGCACTTTGGGAAAGGATATTCCTGTTTTTGCTATTGATTCCGCTCCACTTTCTCAGAAATCATTAAAGGGCATAGTTCACAATATCCGTTTAACTGTGAGTGATTCTCATGTTGAGGATGTGTCATGTTTCGTCCTTAGCGGTTTGCCTACTCCTCTAGTGTTGGGGCTACCCTGGCTCACTAAACATAACCCCACCATTGATTGGCAAGCGAGGCAAATAAATGGTTGGAGTGACTTTTGCAGAGAGAATTGCATCATGACATCTGTTTCAGAGGTTTCTACTAAGACTGTACCACCTTTCCTCTCTGAATTTTCGGATGTCTTCTCTGAGAGTGGAGTTCAGGATTTGCCTCCGCACAGGGAGTACGATTGCCCTATTAATCTCATCCCAGGCGCCAAGCTGCCTAAATCTCGTTTATACAATCTTTCCCAACCTGAGAGGGTCGCTATGCGTGCTTATATCTCTGAGAGTCTGAGAAAAGGACACATACGACCCTCGAAGTCACCTGTTGCCGCTGGTTTTTTCTTTGTTAAGAAAAAATATGGTTTTTTAAGACCTTGTCTGGATTTCAGGGAGCTGAACAGTATCACTATTCGTGACCCTTATCCGCTTCCTCTGATCCCGGACCTGTTTAACCAGGTTGTTGGGGCTAAAGTCTTTTCCAAATTAGACCTAAGAGGGGCATACAACCTGGTCAGGGTCAGAGAAGGAGACGAATGGAAGACGGCTTTCAATACCCCTGAGGGCCATTTTGAGAATTTGGTTATGCCTTTTGGTTTGATGAATGCCCCAGCCGTTTTTCAGCATTCCGTGAACAGCATTTTTTATCATTTAATGGGAAAATTTGTATTAGTGTATTTGGATGACATTTAGATTTTTTCTCCTGATTTCAAGACTCATAAGGAACACTTACGTCAGGTTTTGCTCATCCTGCGGGAGAATAAATTATACGCGAAACTGGAAAAAATGTGTGTTTGCGGTTCCAGAAATTCAATTTCTGGGGTTTCTTCTCTCCGCTTCTGGTTTTCGCATGGACCCCGAGAAGGTCTGCGCTGTGCTTGAGTGGGAGCTTCCTGAGAATCAGAAGGCGCTGATGCGTTTTTTGGGCTTTGCCAATTATTACAGGAAATTTATTTTGAATTATTCCTCTGTTGTTAAACCACTCACTGATATGACCAGAAAGGGGGTAGATTTTTCTTCCTGGTTGGTAGAGGCGCGTAAGGCCTTTTCTAATATCAAGGAGAGTTTTGCTTCCGCTCCCATCCTGGTACAACCTGATATTTCGTTACCCTTCATAGTTGAGGTTGATGCTTCTGAGGTAGGGGTGGGTGCGGTCTTGTCTCAGGGTTCCTCTCCTGCCAAATGGCAACCGTGTGCCTTTTTCTCGAAGAAACTCTCCTCTGCAGAGAGAAATTATGATGTGGGAGATAGGGAATTGTTGGCCATTAAGTTGGCTTTTGAGGAATGGCGCCATTGGCTAGAGGGAGCCAGACACCCTATTACCGTGTTTACTGACCATAAAAATCTGGCCTACTTGGAGTCAGCCAAGCGTCTGAACCCGGGACAGGCCAGATGGTCTTTGTTCTTTTCAAGGTTTAATTTTGTTGTCACGTTCCGCCCTGGGGTTAAGAATGTGAAGGCAGATGCCCTGTCACGTTGTTTTCCGGGAGGTGGGAATTTTTAAGACCCGGGTCCCATTTTGGCTGAAGGTGTAGTGGTCTCTGCTCTTTTTCCTGAATTGGAGGCAGAGGTGCAGGCAGCCCAGTCAGAGGCTCCTGATCTTTGTCCTCCTGGGAGGTTGTTTGTGCCTCTCGCTTTGAGACACAAGATTTTTAAGGAACACCACGATACGGTCCTTGCTGGGCACCCGGGGGCAAGAGCTCGGAGATTCTGGTGGCCTGCGCTTCGTAAGTCGGTTGAGGGTTTTGTGGCAGCTTGCGAGACTTGCGCTCGTGCCAAAGTCCCTCATTCACGGCCATCAGGTCCTCTCCTTCCCTTACCCATTCCTTCCCGTCCTTGGACACATCTGTCCATGGACTTCATAACGGACTTGCCTCGTTCCTCGGGGAAGACTGTGATTCTGGTGGTGGTGGACCGTTTTAGCAAAATTGTGCATTTCATCCCTTTTCCTGGTTTGCCCAATGCTAAGACGCTAAGACGCTGGCGCAGGCATTTATTGACCACATTGTCAAATTGCATGGTATTCCTTCAGACATAGTCTCTGATAGGGGCACGCAGTTTGTTTCCAGATTCTGGAAGGCTTTCTGTTCTCGCTTGGGGGTTCGGTTGTCATTCTCTTCTGCTTTCCACCCGCAGTCGAATGGCCAGACAGAGCGCGTCAATCAAAATCTGGAGACATATCTGCGCTGTTTTGTGGCGGAGAATCAGGAGGTTTGGTGTTCTTTTTTGTCCCTTGCTGAGTTTGCTTTAAATAACCGTCGTCAGGAGTCCTCTGATAAGTCACCATTTTTTGGTGCATATGGGTTTCATCCGCAGTTTGGGACTTTCTCGGGAGAGGGGTCTTCTGGTTTACCTGATGAGGACAGATTCTCCTCGTCTTTGTCATCTATTTGGCAAAAGATTCAGGATAATCTAAAGAGCATGAGTGAGAGATATAAGCGTGTGGCAGATAAGAGACGTGTGCCTGGTCCGGACATGAATGTTGGTGATCTGGTGTGGTTGTCTACCAAAAATATCAAATTGAAGGTTCCCTCCTGGAAGTTGGGTCCTAGGTTTTTTGGGCCTTACAAGATCCTGTCTGTCATCAATCCTGTTGCCTACCGTCTTGATCTTCCTCAGACTTGGAAGATCCATAATGTTTTTCATAAGTCCTTATTGAAACCTTATGTTCAACCTATTGTACCCTCGCCTTTGCCTCCTCCTCCGATTATGGTTGATGGAAATCTTGAATTTCAGGTCTCTAGGATTGTGGATTCTCGTCTTGTCCGCGGTTACCTCCAGTACCTCGTTCATTGGGAGGGTTATGGTCCTGAGGAGAGGATGTGGGTCCCAGTGACGGACATTAAGGCCACTCGTCTCATCAGGGCTTTCCATAGGTCCCATCCTGAGAAGGTGGGCTCTGAGTGTCCGGAGTCCACTCGTAGAGGGAGGGGTACTGTCACAACCAGACAGCTGAGAAGCTCAGACAGGAGCCTTCCAGATCCTCCTCCTTGAGTTTCTTTGTTTTGGTTTCAGTTCCTCATCTCGTTAGTCTATCTCAGCTGTCATGCAGTTGGACTGATTGCTTCCCTTTAAGTTCCTCCCCATAATGCAGTAGTGTGCGGCTTATACAACTTCCTGGAGTGTGTGTGCATGCTGTTTCCCAGTCCTCTGCAAGATAAGTGCTGTTCCTTTATTTGTGATTTTCTGTCTGCTGGATTTCAGGAGACCCTGACTCCCTCCGAGTCTAGTGTAGGGAGCCGGTGGTCGTGTCCCCTCACTATTGTAGGGTCTTCAGGTATTAGATAGCTGAGGTACGTGGATATGCGCCCATCCACCTTTGGGGTGTTCGCATAGGCTGAGCAGTCAGGGAGAGTGGCAGGTCTCATGCATCCGTGACAGTCAGTCAGCCGAAAAATTGGGAAAACTTTGAAAGTAAGGGCTATTTGACCATGAAGAAGAGTGATGGGGTGCTGCGCCAGATGACCTGGCCTCCACAGTCACCGGACCTGAACCCAATCGAGATGGTTTGGGGTGAGCTGGACCGCAGAGTGAAGGCAAAAGGGCCAACAAGTGCTAAGCATCTCTGGGAACTCCTTCAAGACTGTTGGAAGACCATTTCAGGGGACTACCTCTTGAAGCTCATCAAGAGAATGCCAAGAGTGTGCAAAGCAGTAATCAAAGCAAAAGGTGGCTACTTTGAAGAACCTAGAATATGACATATTTTCAGTTGTTTCACACTTGTTTGTTATGTATATAATTCCACATGTGTTAATTCATAGTTTTGATGCATTCATAGTCATGAAAATAAAGAAAACTCTTTGAATGAGAAGGTGTGTCCAAACTTTTGGTCTGTACTGTATGTTCTTCCTCTATGGTATGCACACCCTTCGCTACGCCAATTGTAAATCATTTTGTACATTCATGTGATACTGCTAGGAGACAACATATAGGGTAGCTTACATTTATGTCTATAAGGCTCCAGTAGACCATAAGCATAAGTAGTCATTTGATGGAGTAGTGTAGTGGTTCAGTGGGCTGTTTCTTTGAAGAAGTGTTCTTCATCTGGGTTACACTTACATTTCCTCCAACATTTCAGCTTCAACATCACACCAGTATATCAACTGGCTTTCAATTAAATTACTGTTTATTCTTAGTATTCTACATGGGCATCAGACGTTGGATGGCCACTAATAATGACACCCATTACTGTAACCATATTGGTTTACACAAAGTCGTTCTGACACGCTAGATAACATATACATTTGGATAGTTACATTCCTTCCTTTTACCCTGAACTTAGATTAAAAACTACTAAACCTGGGAAGATTGGCCAACAGTGTGACTTGTACGGAGAAAGCCTGAAAGCTGCCAATGTGTCACTTCATAGATGAAAAGGATCCATAGTCAGCGGTGTCTGGTAATGCCGAATTTCTCTCTTCCCATTGATCCAAATATCAATGTTTATAGAGGAATCAGATGACATCTACGTAATGTGTTTGATTGCGTTAGGCTACTTTCACACTAGCGTTAATATTTTCCGGTATTGAGATCCGTCATAGGGTCTCAATACCGAAAAAAAAAAAACGCTTCCATTTTGTTCCCATTCATTGTCAATGGGGACAAAACTTAACTGAACAGAACGGAATGCTCCAAAATGCATTCCGTTCCGTTCTCATGCCTTATTCAAGTAAAGCTGTTGAACCTTCACCAAGTCTGGACTGAACTTATTCTCCACCTCCACCATTATTCTCTCCTTTATTGCTTTGGAGCCTAACCCAGGGGAGCGACGGAATCCAGGTAGGAGCAGCATGACACACACAGACACTATTAAGGCTGCACCACAACACTCAGCATTCGTAGAAACCTGGGACACAATCGGTCCTGAGGGGCGGCACATTGCACAGCCAAAACATTTGTTAACTGGTAGGGTCCTAATGACCTCAAACTCCACCACAACTTGAAAAGTAAGCAGGTAGTTTATGGCAGTGTCTGGTCCATAAAGGAGTCCATGCCCAGATGTTCAGTGGTTAATGGAAGAGTCTTCTGCCTAGGGGACATTAACATGTCTCTGGTGGTGAGTTCTTTGGCACCGCTGTTCCTACATGGTTGCAATGATAGCATTTATGCAAGACTCAATATGATCTGTCAACCAGGTTGGCTGGTATTAAATCATGTGAAGGACTCTACTGTTGTCTTGGGGTTTGAAGGGGGCACATTATATCACCTCATCTGGCTTCTCGGGGTTACATCCCATTGATTTTGAGGAGAGTAGGTTGGACAGTGGACAACCTGATTAACCTAGGCCCCTCAGAAGCCAGAAAACTGTCTAGCTTTAACTTGCATTATCATGGACTTAGCTATTACAAGAATAATCACATTTTCAGCCTGCATATTGATCAATAACTAAATGCTATTCATTTGGCAGCCGCTGGGTATTTGATTACACATTATGTAAGCAAAGAGCCAGCGTTAAAATGTTAATGATTCACCTGAAACTAATGATTTCTATTTAAGTCAATTAGTTTTACAATTATTTTTTTTCTCTCCTCACAAACCATAATTGTTATGCTTAATACTGAATTACAATCCAGACAGCGTTTTTTAGAGAGAAGAAAATTGGAGATTGGTTTTAAATATATTATCTTTTATACAGTTTCTGTCAAATGAACTGTTGGCCTCATTACTTGATTGATTTTCTAGCGGGTTACTTCATTGGTTAATTGATCAGTCAATTGAATTCCCGATATTCTGCATATGATAGATTGAAATTTCTATATTTGACTAATTAAGGCGGGTATAGTCAAGGCACTGCTTACATGTTGATGCTATACGGTTCATTCAAAGCTGAATTATCCCATAACTATAAGGGAATTTAAAGGGGTGTAGACAACTCCCTCACCTATTAAGGCATACGTGCTTTTCATAAAGAGGGGGAAGGGTTGCCAATTGAGTAGAAAGAATAGCTGCTCTCATTTTGGTGGACGTGGCCTGCTCATGTATAACATATAGTCAAATGGCCAACATGCAATACTACATTTCCCCTATAGTGGCCACTGCAGGACAAATGCATGGTCTGCCACAGCTCCTATATCCCAGGCATAACAGCTGATCCTGAAGCCGGGCCCTGCTTAACCCTAATCATTAACAAAATAGGACGAACATGTACCTCATAAATGCCTTGTTTTAAAGGGAATGTGTCCTGAATATTTATTTCTGCTAATTAAAACCAGATAGTGACATATATATATTTTTTTTTTTTTTTTGCTAATATGATTTTTATTTTCTGATTGTAGATTTTTTATTCTATTTTCTGAACATGATTATGGGGGCAGCTATCTTGTTTGGGATGTTCTTAATAGCATTTAGATATATGATTTATTGCAGTGTAGTACCCCAGACCAGGCAATACCATTCCTACAACCTACCACTGCCTCTAATGCCTAACCAATGTGTGACCCCACTATGCCTTTTGTTTCTAGGTCTGTTCAGAAAGGGCTACGTAACTGTTATTTAATGTATTTTATACACTGTGCCTGGTTTACCAACATGTGGCAGAGAGAGATCTTCAGATAGAATGGAACTTAATATTCCATTTGCCCCCCTTTTTGGCAGAAGTGGGCTAGTACAGCTTCCTACCAAGGGATGGGGTTGCAGGAAGCTACAGTGAGCCGAGTTGAGAGTTGGAAGGAGAGCAGACATGAAGCAGTGAGGGGAGTGCCCCCCCCCCCCTCCTGCAGCAGGAATCCTCCAGGGGAAGCAGCTCCTAGAGCACCACTACTCCTTGCAGTTCATAGACTGAGTTGTACGAGAGGGTCAACGGCCAAAGGCACCCCACTCAAAGGTACCAAACTGCTAGAAAGGTACCAGACTGAAGCCAGTGCACCCTAAAACCTGCTGGAGCCCAGAAAAATATCAAATATTGTTTGGATGCAAGTTTATTCAAGTAAAACTGTTGAACTTTACCAAGTCTGGACTTAGCTTATTCCCCCAACTACAGCTCCTTTAAATGCTGTAGAGCTTAACTCTGGGGAGCAATGTTATCCAGGTAGGAGCTCCATGACACACAGAACTACTAAGGCCACATCACCTGGAAGGCGGCCCATTGCAGCAGTCGCATGGACCATGGACATAATATACTGGAGGGGACTCACTGACTTCTATAGGAGAGTGCTGCGGGTATGCTTTGTGACCTGTGGAGAGTTCACTGTACAGGAAGGAAGTATATTAGCTGTGACCATCACCTATTGTGAATGGTGGACCCAGTGTTTGTTCTCTATCTCTCTCTCTCTCTCTCTCTCTCTCTCTCTCTCTATATATATATATTTATATTTATATATAGACAATTTCTTTTTCTGTTTATTGATAGAGGACTCTGCCTCTGTCCACTTTACAAACTTCTATAAAAAAAAAGTGAACCGATGCTTTATAAATATAGTGGTCTCTTTGAACACCAGACAACTGGCATAAATACTGTACATGGATAAAGCTCTCCCATACAGCTCTAAAGCCCCTCCCTTCACTTAGTACATTATACAAATGTCATTTTTTTTGTCTGCCACCACTAGGGAGAATTCAGTGCATAAGAATTTATGCAGCTACCAGTGAATGCCATGGAAGCTGAAAAATCTATTTGCACTGAGCTCCCCCTAGTGGTGGCTCACAAAAATTTAGTATAATTATGTCAGGTGTACCGACCCTGGGTTCTCTAGAAGTGCCATGGTCTTTTTCCTTGGAAAGTACACCACTGTATGGCACCCTTACAGTATATTTATTGTGAAACGGCATGAATATTGGTTTTAGTTCAGCGTCATCACACTCCTCTTTTCTCGCATTGTCTTTTAGGTTGCATACTTGCTTTGTCGCTGCCCATTTTTATCAACGTGTATGTACATTATATAGGCTGTTATGGCCTCCATCCATTAAATGAATTGAAGTTATCTTGTATTATGGTTGGCTTTGAGAATGGAATTGCTCATCTCCATTAATAATCTATTGTTGGGTGCCATGGGCTTTCTTGGTAGGAGTATTTGGACATAGTGCCCTAGGTATGTTTTTGTTACCTGTGTGTGTCCAGATCAGGAATGATATCAGTGTCCCTCTGTAGGTTTAATATTTATAATCTGGGCATAAGAAAATATTCTTCATCGATTTCTCAAACGCCGTTGTTTTGTAGTCCTCATTATTCACCAGAAGACAGGAGCTGAAGAAACATTCACTCCACTGAGAGCTGAGTTTTATGGGAACAAGAGGCCAATATAGGTATTTAAAACAGTTATATAATATTCATATTGTTAGTATTGTGTTTAGAACTGTATACTGAAGATATAGATAGATATATATGTGTTTACTTACAGTTCCACCAAAACCATACAAATTAAATTGCTAATACAATTGCAAAGTACAAATTCTAATTACCAGATACAAACAGGGCCGTCTTTAATATTGATTGGACCCTGGGCAAAAATGGACTTGGGCCCCCTGAATCCCGCCTTCCCACACCTTAGCAGGCAATCACGCCCTCCACCACAACACACACAAAAAAATCCACACATCTGGTAGAGTACAGTGAATGACTGTAAATACTTCCAGTTCTGAAGACTCCAGCGGCTCAGGATCAGTGCTCTGGGCAGCTGGGCACAGGCTGGAAGTGGGCACTGCTCTGCAGGAAGGAGACCGGGGCTCGGCTCACCCTAGCATTACAGTGCACCCCAGCACCCCACAGTGTGCAGTATAGCACCCTATAGTATACAGCAACCCACAGTATGCAGTATAGCACCCTATAGTAAACAGCACCCCACACTATACAGTACCCCACAGTATATAGTAGAGCAGTATAGCAGCCCACAGTATACAGCACCCCACAGTATACAACACCTCACAGTATACAGTAGAGCAGTATAGCACCTCACGGTATATAGCACCCCAAACTATACACGATACAGCACCCCACACTATACAGCCCCCCACAGTATACAGTACAGCAGTATAGCACTCCACAATATACAGCACCCACAGTATACAGTATACAGCCCCCCATACTATACAGCCCCCCACACTATACAGGCCCCCCACACTATACAGGCCCCCCCACAGTATACAGCCCCACACAGTATACAGGACCCCACACAGTATACAGCCCGCTCCCACACAGTATACAGCCCCCCACACAGTATACAGCCCCCCCCACACAGTATACAGCTGCCCCCCCCCACAGTATACAGGCCCCCCACAGTATACAGCCCCCCCCACAGTATACATCCCCCCACAGTATACAGGCCCCCACAGTATACAGCCCCCCTCAAAGTATACAGCCCCCCTCAAAGTATACAGGCCCCCCACAGTATACATCCGCACACAGTATACAGACCCCCCACAGTATACAGCCCCCCCCACAGTATACAGGCCCCCCACAGTATACAGCCCCCCCACAGTCAATATACAGGCCCCCCACAGTATACAGCCCCCCCACAGTATACAGGCCCCCCACAGTATACAGCACCCCACAGTATACAGCACCCCACTATACAGTAGTTTACAGTATATTAGCATAACAGCCCCTGTCACCTTTTTCTGATGTAGTCTTCACAAAAAAAGCTCCACAGTTAAGGCAAACTTCTACAGCAACACTCCTGATAGGACCTGTGATGACCTCATAGCCATGTGACCAGTAATATTGCTAGGTTACTGGTCACACGGTGATGATGTCATCTAAGGTCCTAGATCACACTCACAGCTCTCCCAGACACAGTTCGCTGGCTGGAGTGCCGGCAGGCATGGCATGGCAGCAACCCCTGTGTAGCTGACAGCCTGACACCCGGGGCAGTGGCTAGCAGGGCTCAAGAAGCAGCTGCCTTGGGCCCCCCAGGAGCAACTGGGCCCGGGGCAGCTGCCCCTTTTGCCCCTTGGTAAAGACGGCCCTGGATACAAATTGCAAAAGCTAACTGCATACTGCAAGTGAACTATTAGTTAGACCTCAGATATGCCTCTTAGAGAGATCATAAAGTGCTTAAATAACTTAAAGTGAGAGTACATATACTCAAGAGAGAAATATATCCATCATTTTATGTTGAATGACAAGATTGAACAGTTGAACCACCATCTTATGCATACCGCCATTTTGTGATATCTTTTCAACACGTGTTATGTACATGGACTATCTGCTGCGGAGGCTGCAGTGTTATATGAAGAAAAGTTGAAGTTAATAAAGAAGTTATTTCAAGCACTTGGTGTGCTCTTTAAACCTACTGTTAAAATAGAATGGCACTAGAGGAAATACAGAGTAATAGAAAGTCTGGTTAGACTAAAAGTCAGAGATATCAAAATTCTTCTAATGCCACAGCACAAAAGGCACTTCATAGTGCTGCGCCTGCCACAGTGGAACTATAGCCCTCAGAGGGCGAAGCAATAACGCTCCTCAACTTGCGCAGTAAAGAGCACCAGCATATACCAGAGCGCAGCAACTGTTCCCTGAGTGAGCAGGCAAAGACATCTCAGCGGAGCTACCATAAAGGCCATAGAACGTGTGCATTAGTCAAACTGCAGCCGACTCTTAAAGTGGCAGAACGGCAAAGGCAAAATAGTCAGAGAAAGCGCGCCAACCCTCCTGCGATCCCTAGAGAGAGAAAGAGACTCATGGTGGGAGGCCAAAGTCCAGAGCTAGAGTACCTGCACCGCTATCCACGGAGAGTCCACATACTGCAGTCAGCTAGTTTCCCGCCACTAGGCCAAAAGCCTGCAGCAGCGTATCCAAGCCAGCACATCGCAAGTCATCACAGATCATCGCAACTCAGCGCAGAGCATCGCAAGTCTGCACAGAGCATCGCAACTCAGCACAGAGCATCGCATAACATCAAGAAAAGACAAGTCTACTTTAAGACAGACATTTGTTCCAGCAACCTTCAGATCGCAGTATCCTGCTCTTCAGAATAAGGTCAGAGCTTTCCTTTTATTACTTATCATTGCATATAGGCTTTGGCATAAAGAGACATTTTTTGTGTTCAGAAATAAGAGACTTTAAATAAAAATAAAAGGACAGTTTGTAGTACACGGACGCTAAAGCATTTAAAGTGAAAGTAATTTAATGCCTGCATTTATCGCTGTTGTATTTAAAGTGACAGTCATTTATTTCTGCATTTGTCAGTATTTCATTTAAAGTGAAAGGACTCTTAATATTCGTATTGATTGTCAGTATTGCATTTAAAGTAAAATGTCTGAACCTAGTATTACCATGCCACTGTTAGAGGATACAAAGATAGAGTAGAGAGAGAAGAGCAAGGGAACCTGTCTGAGGTAGAAGGGTCTGATGCAGCATTAGTCATGCCTCAAACAAATATAGCCCAAGCAGATGAACTAAGATGTTCATCACGTGCCAGAAAACTGACCCCAAAGATGCTGGAAAATTTAGATAGAGCAAGAAGCAGCATTAAAGAGGACCTTTCACCATAATAAAACCTCTAAACTAACTATACAGATGCGTAGAGCGGCGCCCAGGGATCTCCCTGCACTTACTGTTATCCCCGGGTGCCGCTCCGTTCTCCGGTTATAGCCTCCGGTATCTTCATAGTTAGGCTCCACCCAGGGGAACCTGCCGGCGTCTCATTCTTCCATGCTGTAGCGCTGGCCAATCGCAGCGCTCAGCTCATAGCCTGAGAGAAAAAAATAACTCTCAGGCTATGAGCTGAGCGCTGCGATTGGCCAGCGCTACAGCATAGGAGAAAGAGACGGCGTCAGGTTCCCCTGGGTGGAGCCTAACTATGAAGATATCGGAGGCTTTAACCGGAGAACGGAGCGGCGCCCGGGGATAACAGTAAGTGCAGGGGGATCCCTGGGCGCCGCTCTACACGTCTGTATAGTTAGTTTAGAGGTTTTATTATGGTGAAAGGTCCTCTTTAAAAGAGAAAAAGATTGCCCGGATGTATGATAGGTGGAAATCATACATTAAAGACATTCATAGAAAGCTAAAGCAAAAAAAGTATAAAAGGAAACTTGAGTGATATGGTAGAGACAGTAGAAGAATCTGAATCAGAGCGTATGGCAGCATATGTCAACCTGCGGTCACTTACGACACCTTCCCAGGATATTGTAAGGAACATGGACACATGTACTGCAGTCACTTAAGATTTAGTAAAGCTCATGAGAGAACTATCATCTGCAGAAATCTATGATGAAGTTAAAGCAAGAAGTAGAATGAACGAGTTTTTTATGAGAGACTATGCTAGGTCCTTAGGGGGAACCACAATCTCAAGTGTGACTTCCTTCGCTAGCAGAAGTGCCACCCACATATCAGAGTCCTCAAATACTTCAGCCAAAAGAAAGGAATTAGCTGAACAACTTGCTGTCAAGAGAGCAGAAATTGAGATGGAAGCTGCCATCGAGGCGCAGCACCAACTGATGGCTGAAAAGGATGCACAGCGCCATCAGATGGAAGCTGAAATAGAAGCACAGCACCAACAGATGAAAAGTCTGGAATGGCAGAAAGAAGTTAAGATCATAGAAGCCAGACTCGGAGTACATGAGGAAGATATAAATCAGAGTAGTCATAGGTTCAAATCTGTACTAAGTGAAGAAAAAGACTCCTATTTTCCTTCATACACTCAAGAGAATGAAAGGAAATCTCCAGCTTGTAGTGAGGAAATAAGTTATTATCCTTCCATCCCTGCTCATAAAAACAAAGAGATGCCTAGTCCAGTGTTAGGAAAAAGGTGTGTGAATTTACCCTCTATCTCTACCAAAAAAGATAAAGAAAAGGACTCACCTAATTCAGAACTAAGTGAGAAAATAGAAACGGATGATTCTATTCCTAGATGCCATGGCAATGCTCAGGAGAGTGTTACAACCATTGTCCCAGCAAGACCACAGAGAACAGTCCTAGCTAGACTTCCCGTTCCGGAACCTACTGTATTTTCAGGAGATGTACTGAAGTTCATAGAGTGGAAGGCAAGTTTTGAAATGATCATTGAGCATCATTGCTTCAGTCCAATTGACAAGTTATTCTACCTTCAGAAATATGTTGGTGGGGAAGCAAATAAAGTTTTTGAAGGTAACTTCTATAGAAAAGACAAAGAAGCCTACAAGCAAGCTTGGGAAAAATTAAATGCAAGATATGGTCATCCATTCTTAGTACAAAGAGCTTTCAGAGAGAAATTGAATAACTGGCCTAAAATAGGTCCTAAAGAACACTTCAGACTTCAAGAGTACGGTGACTTCCTGCAATGCCATCCCACATGTTCAAGGACTGGAAGTACTGAACGACTATCTAGAAAACCACAGGATGCTAACTAAGCTACCTGAAGAAGTGGCTTCTAGATGGAATCGCTATGTGACTGAACAGTTAGATCTAGGCAAGAACTTCCCAAGTTTTAAAGAGTTCTCTGAGTTCGTCAATAAGGAAGCACGGATAGCATGTAATCCAGTAACATCATCTTATGTCTTAAAATCCTTAGACGAAAGGACTGCAAGAGAGATAAGACGTGCAAGAGCAACTAGCTTTGCAACCAACACAGCAGCTAAAGGTCCAGATACCTACGAGAGTAAGTTCAAAGTCACTACTGGGATTAGTAGAGAGACAGAACCAACAAATCATCAGACTACCTTCAAGTGTATGTTCTGTGGAGAGAACCACTCCATACATAAGTGCCAACAATTGAAGGAGAAGTCCCCAGAAGAAAAGAAAAAATCTGTACTTGAGAACCAACTGTGTTTTGGTTGTCTAAGAAAAGGCCATGTTACTAAGGAGTGTAAGAAAAAAGCCACATGCAGCGTTTGCAAAGGACGCCATCCTACACCACTACATGAAGAACGTCCAAAGAAAGATAAATCCTCAATACCTAACGATACTGAGGAAGGAAAGAAAGTATTGGTATTCTCTTGCAGAGTGAGGGAGGGAGAGAGCAACAGCACATCAAAGGTTGTACCAGTGTGCATTTCAAATCCTAAAAGGAGGAACAAGAAAGTATATGCCTATGCGCTACTGGATGCCCAGAGTGACGTCACCTTCATTGATCAAGAAATTACAAGTGGCTACAGAATAAGTGACGCTCAAACTCACCACAATGACAGGGAGAGACACATTAGTGAACAGTCAAAGGGTCAAAGGACTGAGGGTTAGAGGACCTCATTAAAACTGCACATTAGATCTACCTCCAGCTTATACAAAAGAAGATATACCTCTAGATCGAGATCGCATACCTACCTGTGAAACAGCCAATGAATGGGAGCACCTATCTGTCATATCTCATGAAATGTCCCCGCTGAAGGAGTTTGGTGTTGGACTGTTGATAGGCTATGATTGTCTCGAAGCCTTGGTACACTGAAAGGTAATCATAGGAGGAAAGGGTGAACCCTATGCTGTTCAAACTGATCTAGAATGGAGTGTTGTTGGAGGAAAACAGCAGATCGCAAACTCACTACAGGTGACAGGATTGTGTCATCGAATATCTGTCCAAGAGTTACCAACTGTAAGTCTAGCGAAAGTAATCAAGATCCTTGAATCCGACTTTGCAGACATAAGTTTTAAAGAAAAGAGTGTATCCCAAGAATACATAAAGTTCGTACACACTCTAGAAGAAAGTATTCAGCAGAATCATCTTGAAATGCCCTTACCTTTTAGAGAACGACCTCGTCTGTCAAATAATAGAAATCTTGCCCTAGCAAGATTGAAATGTTTGAAGAAAAAGATGGGAAGAGATCCCAAATTCAAGCAGGATTATTTGAAATTCATGGAAGACATCCTCAAAGAAGGACATGCAGAGAAAGTTAATAACCAACCTAAAGAAGGAGAAGTGTGGTACATCCCAAATCAAGGTGTTTACCTCTCAAAGAAACCAGATAAGATTAGAGTAGTATTTGATTGCGCAACAAAGTACAATGGTGTTGCATTGAACGCTCATCTACTAAAAGGACCAGATCTTACAAACACTCTGCCTGGAGTACTCTGTAGATTCAGAAAGTATCCCGTAGCGGTCATGTGTGACGTTGAAAAGATGTTCCACCAGTTTCATGTGAAGAATGAAGATAGAGACTTCCTGAGGTTTCTATGGTGGGAGGACGGAGATACAGATACAGAGCCAGCAGAATACAGAATGAAAGTACACTTGTTTGGAGCAGCATCATCTCCAGGTTGCGCCAATTATGGTATGAAGTACCTGGCTAATCAGAATGAAAAGGATTGCCCATCAGCAGCAAATTTTCTGAAGAAAAACTTTTATGTAGAAGATGGTCTCATAAGTCTAGAGTCTACAGAATCTGCAATCAAACTAGTGAAAGAAACCCAAGAGTTATGCGCAAGAGGAAACCTGCGCCTTCACAAATTCATCTCAAACAACAGAGAGGTACTGGAATCCATCAGTGACTCTGAACGTGCAGCAACATTGAAGAATGTAGATCTCAATTATGATCATCTTCCAGTTCAGAACGTACTTGGATTGGGATGGAATGTAGAGAACGACAAGTTCTTCTTTGAAGTATCTATTGAAGAGAAAGTTGCAACTAGATGAACTATTCTTTCCGCAGTGGCTTCTATATTTGATCCAATGGGATTCTTGGCCCCAGTAATCCTCAGAGCAAAATAAATACTGCAAGAATTATGCAGACAGAAGTTGGGATGGGATGAGCCCATACCTGAAAATTTGAGGCCAAGGTGGGAGAGTTGTATAAGAGACTTGCAAAACTTGAGAGAAGTTCGGATACCCAGATGTTTTGTACCTCATGATTTCGGAAAGTACAAGAAAATAGAACTTCATCATTTTTCAGATGCCAGTAGTTATGGATATGGTCAGTGCTTCTACATCAGAGTAATAGGAGAGGAAAAGATGCACTGTGCCCTGGTTGTGGGGAAAGCCAGAGTTGCACCTACCAGTATTCGGACAATGCCAAGACTTGAACTGACAGCAGCCGTGGTTTCAGCATCGGTGAGCAAGTTTCTGAGATAGGAATTGGAATTGAAAATAGATGAAGAATATTTTTGGACGGACTCACAAATTGTCTTAGGATACATGACCAACGAAGCTCGAGGATTCTATGTCTTTGTCGCCAACAGAGTTGAGAGAATTCGGGAAATTGCAAATCCAGGAACATTGGCATCACATTAACACAAAGCATAACCCAGCAAATCATGCTTCAAGAGGCCTGAATGTAACAGAATTGAAAAATTCTAACTGGTTCACCGGTCCAGAGTTCCTTTGGGAAAACAAAATCATGCCCAGTAAAGGTTACACAGAATTGTCTATGGGTGATGCAGAAGTAAAAGATGTACAAACATTGAGCACTGCTGCCAGGTGTCAAGATGACATACTTGAAAGACTAGCCAGATGTTCAAAATGGAATACAGTCATAAACGTAGTAGCTCGAATTCAACGTTTGGCAAAGGGAATCAGAAAGAAGGAATTGTTGAATGTAGAAGAAAGAATGAAAGCTAAAGAAACAGTCATAAGACTCATTCAACAGAGATTCTACAGTGAAGAGTTGAAGAGACTTAGTCAGGAACCTAAAAGGCTTCCAAACAACCTCCCATTGTATGAGTAAATGTGTAGTCTACAGAAAGGCACGTAGACCTATCGAAGAGCAAAGAATGGCAGATTTACCGGCAGATCGTGTAAACCCATCACCACCATTTTCTTTATAGCGGAATGGATTGTTTTGGCCCATTCATCACCTGTCACGGATGGTGTACAGGAAACAAGACAATGCAATATGATCAATGACTCACTGGATCCACAACTAAGGAACAAAAGGGAGAGCCCTGCATGGACCTGGCAGACTCTCCCTGACTGCTCAGCCTATGCGAACACCCCAAAGGTGAATGGTCGCATATCCACGTACCTCGACTATCTAACACCTGAAGACCCTACAATAGTGAGGGGACACGACCACCGGCTCCCTACACAGACACGGAGGGAGTCAGGGTCACCTGGATCCAGCAGACAGAAAATCACAAATACATATACAGCACTTATCTTGCAGACGACTGAAAACTAGGAACAGCAGGCATGCACACACACTCCAGGAAGTTGTATAAGCCGCACACTACTGCATTATGGGGAGGAATTTAAAGGGAAGCAATTAGTCCAACTGCATGACAGCTGAGATAGGCTAACGAGGTGAGGAACTGAAACCAAAACAAGGAAAACTCAAGGAGGAGGTTCTGAACGGTTTCTGTCTGAGCTTCTCAGCTGTCTGGTTGTGACAGTACCCCTCCCTCTACGAGTGGACTCCGGACACTCAGAGCCCACCTTCTCAGGATGGGACCTATGGAAAGCCCTGATGAGACGAGTGGCCTTAATGTCCGTCACTGGGACCCACATCCTCTCCTCAGGACCATAACCTTCCCAATAAACGAGGTACTGGAGAGAACCGCGGACAAGACGAGAATCCACAATCGTAGAGACCTGAAATTCAAGATTCCCATCAACCATAATCGGAGGAGGAGGCAAAGGCGAGGGTACAATGGGTTGAACATAAGGTTTCAATAAGGACTTATGAAAAACATTATGGATCATCCAAGTCTGAGGAAGATCAAGACGGTAGGCAACAGGATTGATGACAGACAGGATCTTGTAAGGCCCAATAAACCTAGGACCCAACTTCCAGGAGGGAACCTTCAATTTGATATTCTTGGTAGACAACCACACCAGATCACCAACATTCAGGTCCGGACCAGGCACACGTCTCCTATCTGCCACACGCTTTTATCTCTCACTCATGCTCTTTAGATTATCCTGAATCTTTTGCCAAATAGATGACAAAGACGAGGAGAATCTGTCCTCATCAGGTAAACCAGAAGACCCCTCTCCCGAGAAAGTCCCAAACTGCGGATGAAACCCATATGCACCAAAAAATGGTGACTTATCAGAGGACTCCTGACGACGGTTATTTAAAGCAAACTCAGCAAGGGACAAAAAAGAACACCAATCCTCCTGATTCTCCGCCACAAAACAGCGCAGATATGTCTCCAGATTCTGATTGACGCGCTCTGTCTGGCCATTCGACTGCGGGTGGAAAGCAGAAGAGAATGACAACCGAACCCCCAAGCGAGAACAGAAAGCCTTCCAGAATCTGGAAACAAACTGCGTGCCCCTATCAGAGACTATGTCTGAAGGAATACCATGCAATTTGACAATGTGGTCAATAAATGCCTGCGCCAGCGTCTTAGCATTGGGCAAACCAGGAAAAGGGATGAAATGCACCATTTTGCTAAAACGGTCCACCACCACCAGAATCACAGTCTTCCCCGAGGAACGAGGCAGGTCCATTATAAAGTCCATAGACAGATGTGTCCAAGGACGGGAAGGAATGGGTAAGGGAAGGAGAGGACCTGATGGCCGTGAATGAGGGACTTTGGCACGAGCGCAAGTCTTGCAGGCTGCCACAAAACCCTCAACCGACCTACGAAGCGCAGGCCACCAGAATCTCCGAGCGATGAGATCCAGTGTGGCTCTTGCCCCCGGGTGCCCAGCAAGGACCGTATCGTGGTGTTCCTTAAAAATCTTGTGTCTCAAAGCGAGAGGCACAAACAACCTCCCAGGAGGACAAAGATCAGGAGCCTCTGACTGGGCTGCCTGCACCTCTGCCTCCAATTCAGGAAAAAGAGCAGAGACCACCACACCTTCAGCCAAAATGGGACCCGGGTCTTCAAAATTCCCACCTCCCGGAAAACAACGTGACAGGGCATCTGCCTTCACATTCTTAACCCCAGGGCGGAACGTGACAGCAAAATTAAACCTTGAAAAGAACATCTGGCCTGTCTCGGGTTCAGACATTGGCTGACTCCAAGTAGGCCAGATTTTTATGGTCAGTAAACACGGTAATAGGGTGTCTGGCTCCCTCTAGCCAATGGCGCCATTCCTCAAAAGCCAACTTGATGGCCAACAATTCCCTATCTCCCACATCATAATTTCTCTCTGTGGAGGAGAGTTTCTTCGAGAAAAAGGCACACGGTTGCCATTTGGCAGGAGAGGAACCCTGAGACAAGACCACACCCACCCCTACCTCAGAAGCATCAACCTCAACTATGAAGGGTAAAGAAATATCAGGTTGTACCAGGATGGGAGTGGAAGCAAAACTCTCCTTGATATTAGAAAAGGCCTTACACGCCTCTACCGACCAGGAAGAAAAATCTACCCCCTTTCTGGTCATATCAGTGAGTGGTTTAACAACAGAGGAATAATTCAAAATAAACTTCCTGTAATAATTGGCAAAGCCCAAAAAACGCATCAGCGCCTTCTGATTCTCAGGAAGCTCCCACTCAAGCACAGCGCGGACCTTCTCGGGGTCCATGCGAAAACCAGAAGCGGAGAGAAGAAACCCCAGAAATTGAATTTCTGGAACCGCAAACACACATTTTTCCAGTTTCGCGTATAATTTATTCTCCCGCAGGATGAGCAAGACCTGACGTAGGTGTTCCTTATGAGTTTTGAAATGAGGAGATAAAAAATCAAAATGTCATCCAAATACACTAATACAAATTTTCCCATTAAATGATAAAAAATGCGGTTCACGAAATGCTGAAAAACGGCTGGGGCGTTCATCAAACCAAAAGGCATAACCAAATTCTCAAAATGGCCCTCAGGGGTATTGAAAGCCGTCTTCCATTCGTCTCCTTCTCTGACCCTGACCAGGTTGTATGCCCCTCTTAGGTCTAATTTGGAAAAGACTTTAGCCCCAACAACCTGGTTAAACAGGTCCGGGATCAGAGGAAGCGGATAAGGGTCACGAATAGTGATACTGTTCAGCTCCCTGAAATCCAGACAAGGTCTTAAAGAACCATCTTTTTTCTTAACAAAGAAAATACCAGCGGCAACAGGTGACTTCGAGGGTCGTATGTGTCCTTTTCTCAGACTCTCAGAGATATAAGCACGCATAGCGACCCTCTCAGGTTGGGAAAGATTGTATAAACGAGATTTAGGCAGCTTGGCGCCTGGGATGAGATTAATAGGGCAATCGTACTCCCTGTGCGGAGGCAAATCCTGAACTCCACTCTCAGAGAAGACATCCGAAAATTCAGAGAGGAAAGGTGGTACAGTCTTAGTAGAAACCTCAGAAACAGATGTCATGAGGCAATTCTCTCTGCAAAAGTCACTCCAACCATTTATTTGCCTCGCTTGCCAATCAATGGTGGGGTTATGTTTAGTGAGCCAGGGTAGCCCCAACACTAGAGGAGTAGGCAAACCGCTAAGGACGAAACATGACACATCCTCAACATGAGCATCACTCACAATTAAACGGATATTGTGAATTATGCCCTTTAATGATTTCTGAGAAAGTGGAGCGGAATCAATAGCAAAAACAGGAATATCCTTTCCCAAAGTGCATACCTGGAAACCATGAGTTATTGCAAATTGATTATCAATGAGATTGACAGCTGCTCCACTATCCACAAAAATCTCACAAAAAATGCTCTTGCTCTCTAGCGCCACCCTAGCAGGCAGGACAAAACGGAAACTACAAGCAAACTGAAAACCTTCAATTTCCGCCTCAACCCTGCCAATAGTAACAGACGGAACATTTTTAAAAGATTTTTTCCTTTTTGTTTCTTTATTACTCCCAGAAGACTGCCTGAATCTCCTAGAGGGACAAACATTTGCCAAATGATTTATACCTCCACAACAAAAACAAACCCTCCCATGTGGGCTGAATCTTCTACTGTCAGAGGCAATCAACCCCAGCTGCATGGGCTCCTGCTCAGAAGGGGCTGACAGCGACTGAGACCCCTGCACACAGAATGAGACCGCTGCATTGTCCCGGGACTGAGTATGACAGGAAGGAGAGATCTCTCCTCTCTCTCTAAGACGCCTGTCAATACGAACGGCCTGAGACATAGCAGAATCCAAGGAGGTAGGTCTCTCATGAAAGGCAAATGCATCTTTCAATCCTTCTGAAAGACCATGGCAAAATTGACTTCGGAGTGCAGCATCATTCCAACCAGTATCAGCTGCCCATCTCCGAAATTCTGAGCAGTATATCTCTGCGGATTGTTTACCCTGGCATAACAGACGTAGTCTAGACTCAGCCAGAGCAATACGATCCGGATCATCATATATCTGACCCAGGGCTAAAAAGAATTCATCCACTGAACGGAGGGGCCGTGCCCCCTCCGGCAGCGAAAAGGCCCAGGACTGAGCGTTACCCCTGAGCAGCGATATAATGATCCCCACCCTCCGTTCCTCATCACCAGAAGAATGGGGAAGAAGGCGAAAATGGAGTTTGCAAGCCTCTCTAAAACGCACAAAATACTCACTACCCCTGGAGAACGTATCCGGGAGCGAGATCTTAGGCTCAGAACAAACTCCATGAACGCAAGCTGAACCGGTCACTTGAAACTGAGAAAAAGTCTTACGGAGATCAGCTACCTCCAATGAAAGACCCTGGAAACGTTCAGCCAAAAGTGAAACCGGATCCATGCTTGAGACGGTTTTGGCGGCTTATAATGTCACGGATGGTGTACAGGAAACAAGACAATGCAATATAATCAATGATTCACTGGATCCACAACTAAGGAACAAAAGGGAGAGCCCTGCATGGACCTGGCAGACTCTCCCTGACTGCTCAGCCTATGCGAACACCCCAAAGGTGAATGGTCACATATCCACGTACCTCGACTATCTAACACCTGAAGACCCTACAATAGTGAGGGGACACGACCACCGGCTCCCTACACAGACACGGAGGGAGTCAGGGTCACCTGGATCCAGCAGACAGAAAATCACAAATACATATACAGCACTTATCTTGCAGACGACTGAAAACTAGGAACAGCAGGCATGCACACACACTCCAGGAAGTTGTATAAGCCGCACACTACTGCATTATGGGGAGGAATTTAAAGGGAAGCAATCAGTCCAACTGCATGACAGCTGAGAAAGGCTAACGAGGTGAGGAACTGAAACCAAAACAAGGAAAACTCAAGGAGGAGGTTCTGAACGGTTTCTGTCAGAGCTTCTCAGCTGTCTGGTTGTGACATCACCAAGCAAAACCGCAAGGAGTACAAGAGATATGGACTAATATTTACATGTCTGAGTTCCAGAGCGATTCACCTGGAAATGTTAGAAGTAGAGTTGAGCGAACACCTGGATGTTCGGGTTCGACGAGTTCGGCCGAACTTTCGAAAAATGTTCGGGTTCGGGATCCGAACTCGACCCGAACTTCATCCCGAACCCGAACCCCATAGAAGTCAATGGGGACCCGAACTTTTGGGCACTAAAAAGGCTGTAAAACACACCCGGAAAGGGCTAGAGGGCTGCAAAAGGCAGCCAAATGTAGTTAAATCCCCTGCAAACAAATGTAGATAGGGAAATGATGAGTTAACATAAAATAAATAAAAATTAAACAATATTAATTGGAGTGAGGTCCCATAGCACAGAATCAGGCTTCAAGTCACCCACCAATGGAGAAGGTCACTTACTATTATTTTGACCACAGCACCCAGACAAAGGAGAGAGGTCCCACAGCAGAGAACCAGGCATCATATCACCCACCACAGGAGTAGGCCACCATTTAGTTACTTTGACCCCTACACCCAGACGGAGGAGAGAGGTTACACAGCAGAGAATCAGGCATTTAGATCACCCACCACAGGAGTAGGCCACCATTGAATCAGACCCCGGCAACCATGTCAGATGGCACAAGCATAAGCTTTATATCAATCAGCACAGGAGAAGGCGACTTTGACAGACTTTGACCCCTACACCCAGACGGAGGAGAGAGGTTTCACAGCAGAGAATCAGGCATTTAGATCACCCACCACAGGAGTAGGCCCCCATTGAATCAGACCCTGGCAACCATGTCAGATGGCACAACCATCAGCTTTATATCAATCAGCACAGGAGAAGGCGACTTTGAAAGACTTTGACCCCTACACCCAGATGGAGGAGAGAGGTTTCACAGCAGAGAATCAGGCATCATATCAACCACCACAGGAGAAGCCACCATTTAGTTACTTTGACCCCTGCACCCAGGAAGAGGAGAGAGGCACCACAGCACATATTCTGGCATCATATCAGCCACCACAGTAGAAGCCACCATTGAGTTACTTTGACCCCCGCACCCAGGAAGAGGAGAGAGGCACCACAGCACATATTCTGGCATCATATCAGCCACCACAGGAGAAGCCACCATTGAGTTACTTTGACCCCCGCACCCAGGAAGAGGAGAGAGGCACCACAGCACATATTCTGGCATCATATCAGCCACCACAGGAGAAGCCACCATTGAGTTACTTTGACCCCTGCACCCAGGAAGAGGAGAGAGGCCCCACAGCACATATTCTGGCATCATATCAGCCACCACAGGAGAAGCCACCATTTAGTTACTTTGACCCCTTCACCCAAACAGAGGAGAGAGGTTCCACATCAGAGAATCAGGCATCATATCAACCACCACAGGAGTAGGCCACAATTTAATGGGACCCCGGCAACCATGTCAGATGGCACAACCATCAGCTTCATATCAATCAGCACAGGAGAAGGCGACTTTGAAAGACTTTGACCCCTACACCCAGACGGAGGAGAGAGGTTTCACAGCAGAGAATCAGGCATTTAGATCACCCACCACAGGAGTAGGCCCCCATTGAATCAGACCCTGGCAACCATGTCAGATGGCACAACCATCAGCTTTATATCAATCAGCACAGGAGAAGCCACCATTGAGTTACTTTGACCCCTGCACCCAGGAAGAGGAGAGAGGCCCCACAGCACATATTCTGGCATCATATCAGCCACCACAGGAGAAGCCACCATTGAGTTACTTTGACCCCCGCACCCAGGAAGAGGAGAGAGGCACCACAGCACATATTCTGGCATCATATCAGCCACCACAGGAGAAGCCACCATTGAGTTACTTTGACCCCTGCACCCAGGAAGAGGAGAGAGGCCCCACAGCACATATTCTGGCATCATACTAACCACCACAGGAGAAGCCACCATTGAGTTACTTTGACCCCTGCACCCAGGAAGAGGAGAGAGGCCCCACAGCACATATTCTGGCATCATATCAGCCACCACAGGAGAAGCCACCATTGAGTTACTTTGACCCCCGCACCCAGGAAGAGGAGAGAGGCACCACAGCACATATTCTGGCATCATATCAGCCACCACAGGAGAAGCCACCATTGAGTTACTTTGACCCCCGCACCCAGGAAGAGGAGAGAGGCACCACAGCACATATTCTGGCATCATATCAGCCACCACAGGAGAAGCCACCATTGAGTTACTTTGACCCCTGCACCCAGGAAGAGGAGAGAGGCCCCACAGCACATATTCTGGCATCATACTAACCACCACAGGAGAAGCCACCATTGAGTTACTTTGACCCCTGCACCCAGGAAGAGGAGAGAGGCCCCACAGCACATATTCTGGCATCATATCAGCCACCACAGGAGAAGCCACCATTGAGTTACTTTGACCCCCGCACCCAGGAAGAGGAGAGAGGCACCACAGCACATATTCTGGCATCATATCAGCCACCACAGGAGAAGCCACCATTGAGTTACTTTGACCCCCGCACCCAGGAAGAGGAGAGAGGCACCACAGCACATATTCAGGCATCATATCACACACCACAGGAGAAGGCCTCTTTCAGTGATTTAGGCCTTTGGACCCAGACAGAGGAGAGAGGCACCACAGCACATATTCTGGCATCATATCAGCCACCACAGGAGAAGCCACCATTGAGTTACTTTGACCCCTGCACCCAGGAAGAGGAGAGAGGCCCCACAGCACATATTCTGGCATCATATCAGCCACCACAGGAGAAGCCACCATTTAGTTACTTTGACCCCTGCACCCAGAAAGAGGAGAGAGGCACCACAGCACATATTCTGGCATCATATCAGCCACCACAGGAGAAGCCACCATTTAGTTACTTTGACCCCTTCACCCAAACAGAGGAGAGAGGTTCCACATCAGAGAATCAGGCATCATATCAACCACCACAGGAGTAGGCCACAATTTAGTTTATTTGACCCCTGCACCCAGGAAGAGGAGAGAGGCCCCACAGCACATATTCTGGCATCATATCACACACCACAGGAGAAGGCCTCTTTTAGTGATTTAGGCCTTTGGACCCAGACAGAGGAGAGAGGTCAGAGATTAGCTTCATATCCCCCAGCACAGCAGAAGACCGCTTTATTTGACTTAGGCCTCAGCACCCAGACAGAAGACAGAGGTAGCATGGCAGAGGTTATGGCTTCATGTCACCCGTTAGTTTAACCGGCCACTTTCATCTGGTTAGGCCCCGGCGCCCAGACAGAGAAGAGTTTCATTCAACTGTGGGTTTCATAAAATTTGTATCAAATAAAGAAGTGGCCCGTAGCACAACAAGACATGTTTTAGGCAGTTAATAAGGACTACTCTGCACAAGGGAGGGACAGGTCCTGTGGGATCCATGCCTGGTTCATCTTTATGAAGGTCAGCTTGTCCACGTTGGCTGTGGACAGGCGGCTGCGCTTGTCAGTAATGACGCCCCCTGCCGTGCTGAATACGTGTTCAGATAAAACGCTGGCCGCCGGGCAGGAAAGCACCTCCAAGGCATAACATGCTAACTCTGGCCACGTGGACAATTTCGAAACCCAGTAGTTGAATGGGGCCGAACCATCCGTCAGGATGTGGAGGGGTGTGCAGACATACTGTTCAACCATGTTAGTGAAATGCTGCCTCCTGCTAACACGTTCCGTATCAGGTGTCGGTGCAGATAGCTGTGGCGTGGAGACAAAACTTTTCCACATTTCTGCCATGCTAACCCTGCCCTCAGATGAGCTGGCCGTGACACAGCTGCGTTGGCGACCTCTTGCCACTCCTCTGCCTTCACCTTCCACCTGTTCCCCTGTGACATGTGGGAATGCTCTCAAGAGCGCCTCTATCAGCGTGCGCTTGTACTTGCGCATCTTACGGTCGCGCTCCAGTTCAGGAATTAAAGTGGGCACATTGTCTTTATACCGGGGATGCAGCAGGGTGGCCACCCAGTAGTCTGCACACGTTAAAACGTGGGCAACTCTGCTGTCGTTGCGCAGGCATTGGAGCATATATTCGCTCATGTGGGCCAGGCTACCCATGGGTAAGGACAAGCTGTCCTCTGTGGGAGGCGTATCGTCATCGTCCACCGTATCCCCCCAGCCACGCACCAGTGATGGGCCTGGGCTGCCACCCCGCTGTGAACTTGCGTCATCCTCGTCCCCCTCCACCTCCTCCTCCTCATCCTCCTCGTCCTCCAGTACAGTGCCTTGGCTGGCGACTTGTGAACCTGTCCTCTGCTGCTTAAACAAACCTCCCTCTGAGCCACTTCGAACAGACTGGCCCGAAAGTGTTAGAAACGAGCCCTCATCCTCCTCCTCCTCCTCCACCTGGGCCACCTCCTCTAACATCATTGCCCTAAGTGTTTTCTCAAGGAGACATAGAAGTGGTATTGTAACGCTGATAACAGTGTCATCGCCACTGGCCATGTTGGTGGAGTACTCGAAACAGCGCAGCAGGGCACACAGGTCTCGCATGGAGGCCCAATCATTGGTGGTGAAGTGGTGCTGTTCGGCAGTACGACTGACGCGAGCGTGCTGCAGCTGAAACTCCACTATGGCCTGCTGCTGCTCGCACAGTCTCTCCAGCATGTGCAAGGTGGAGTTCCACCGGGTGGGCACGTCGCATATGAGGCGGTGAGCGGGAAGGCCGAAGTTCCGCTGTAGCGCAGACAGGCGAGCAGCGGCAGGATGTGAACGGCGGAAGCGCGCACAGACGGCCCGCACTTTATGCAGCAGCTCTGACATGTTGGGGTAGTGGTGAATGAACCTCTGCACCACCAAGTTCAGCACATGCGCCAGGCAAGGGATGTGCGTCAAACCGGCTAGTCCCAGAGCTGCCACGAGATTTCGCCCATTATCGCATACCACCAGGCCTGGCTTGAGGCCCACCGGCAGAAACCACTCGTCGGTCTGTTGTTCAATACCCCGCCACAACTCCTTTGCGCTGTGGGGCCTGTCCCCCAAACATATGAGTTTCAGAATGGCCTGCTGACGTTTACCCCGGGCTGTGCTGAAGTTGGTGGTGAAGGTGTGTGGCTGACCAGATGAGCTGGTGGAAGCAGTGGAGGAGGAAGCCGAGTAGGAGGAGGAGGCTACAGGAGGCAGAGAATGATGCCCTGCGATCCTAGGGGGCGGAAGGACGTGCGCCAAGGAACTGTCCGCCGGGAGCCCAGCCGCCACTACATTCATCCAGTGTGCAGTTAGTGAGATATAGCGTCCCTGGCCGTGCTTACTGGTCCACGTATCTGTGGTTAGGTGGACCTTGCCACAAATGGCGTTGCGCAGTGCACACTTGATTTTATGGCACACTTGCATGTGCAGGGAAGGCACGGCTGTCTTGGAGAAGTAGTGGCGGCTGGGAACCACATACTGCGGGACAGCCATGGCCATCAGCTGTTTGAAGCTGTCTGTGTCCACCAGCCGGAATGACAGCATTTCAAAGGCCAGCAGTTTAGAAATGCTGGCGTTCAGGCCAAGGGCTCGAGGGTGACTCGGGGGGAATTTGCGCTTCCTCTCTAAGGTTTGAGATATTGAGAGCTGAACGCTGCTGTGTGATATAGTGGAGACGCTAGTTGACGGTGGCGGTGGTGGTGGTGTCGGTGGCACATCCTCTGTTTGCTGCTCGGCAGGTGGCAACATTCCTCTCGAGGCGGAAGCCGAGGCAGCAGCGGTAGAGGGAGCAGGGGGAGCCTCAGCGAGTGCCTGGTTTTTAATGTGTGTACCCCACTGCAGTTCATGCTTTGCATGTAGATGCCTGGTCATGCAGGTTGTGCTGAGGTTCAGAACGTTAATGCCTCGCCTCAGGCTCTGATGGCAGAGCGTGCAAGTCACTCGGGTCTTGTCGGTAGGACATTGTTTAAAGAAGTGCCATGCCAGGGAACTCTTTGAAGCTGCCTTTGTGGGGCTGGGTCCCTGTTGGCGATGTCCAGTAGCAGGCGAACTCTGGGGGCGACGGCTCGTCTGCTTTGGCCCCCTGCTCCCTCTTTGGCTTCGCTGTTGTCTCGGTCTCACCACTACCTCTTCCTCTGAACTGTGAAAGTCATCGCCACGACCTTCAGTCCATGTGGGGTCTAAGACCTCATCGTCCTCTGCATCGTCTTCCACCCAGTCTCCCTCCCTGACCTCCTCCTGTTCAGTCTGCACACTGCAAAAAGACGCGGCAGTGGGCACCTGTGTTTCGTCATCATCAGAGAGTCGGTGACTCTGCTGTGGTGGTATTCCCATGTCCTCTTCATCTGGAGACATAAGTGGTTGTGCGTCAGTGCATGGTATGTCTTCCTCCACTGGGGAAGGGCTAGGTGGACGCCCCTGGGAAACCCTGGAAGCAGAGTCTTCAAACAGAAGAAGAGACTGCTGCATAACTTGTGGCTCAGACCGTTTCCCTGATATGCTTGGGGGTGATGTGACAGACTGATGGGCTTGGTTTTCAGGTGCCACCTGTGCGCTTTCCGCAGAAGACTGGGTGGAAGACCATGTGGTGAACGTGCTGGAAGCACTGTCGGCCACCCAATCGATTAATGCCTGTACCTGCTCAGGCCTTACCATCCTAAGAGCGTCATTGGGCCCCACGAGATATTGCGGTACATTCTGCCGGCTAGTTGAGGGAGTTCGTTCCCTACTGTGTGCGCCTGGGGCCGAACGGCCACGTCCTCTACCAGCAACAGAGGCTCCACGGACACCACCACGACCGCGTCCTCGTCCCTTAATAGTATTTTTCTTCATTGTTGCGATTCAACTCGCACCACAATGAAATATATTATTTTTTATAAGCAAAATCCCCTCACTGGAATACTTTCAGTCTTTTGACTGTATGGATTACAGATGGAATGACTGTTATATGTGAGTACCGCTTTCTTTGACAGATTCTAGTATGGGTACATATATGTTTTCCCAACCCCAGCACATTAGTTTGCTAATTCCAGATGTATGAAACGCAGGCCTAACTGTATCTAGTATATTGAACGCCAGATAAACTAACTTGGCCTTTTTAAAATAAAAAAAATCCCCTCACTGGAATACTTTCAGTCTTTTGACTGTATGGATTACAGATGGAATGACTGTTATATGTGAGTACCGCTTTCTTTGACAGATTCTAGTATGGGTACATATATGTTTTCCCAACCCCAGCACATTAGTTTGCTAATTCCAGATGTATGAAACGCAGGCCTAACTGTATCTAGTATATTGAACGCCAGATAAACTAACTTGGCCTTTTTTAAATAAAAAAAATCCCCTCACTGGAATACTTTCAGTCTTTTGACTGTATGGATTACAGATGGAATGACTGTTATATGTGAGTACCGCTTTCTTTGACAGATTCTAGTATGGGTACATATATGTTTTCCCAACCCCAGCACATTAGTTTGCTAATTCCAGATGTATGAAACGCAGGCCTAACTGTATCTAGTATATTGAACGCCAGATAAACTAACTTGGCCTTTTTTAAATAAAATAAAAATTCCCTCACTGGAATACTTTATGGCTTTTCACTGTATGGATTACAGGTGGACTGGTATTAGTAGGGGTGACACAAGCACACCCAAGTCCCTGATGTAGGATTTCTATGGCACAGACCACTATTACAAGTGATTAATGGACGTTGGGAGAGATTGTGCTGCAGCACTAGTCCCAAGATGGCCGCCGCCTATCAGCCCAGTAACATGTGCCACAAAATGGTCTGCACAACCTTTAAAAAAAATAGCCTTGGACTGTGCTGCTAAATCGCTATTGGTCTGAATCCCAGGTGTAGATGTCTGACTTGTTTGGAGCTTTGGAATGCACACTGTGGCAGCTTCTGCTGCAGCACTACAAGTCGCAAAATGGCGGCCGGCGGTCAGCCCAGGTACATGTGGATGGAAAAATCACTCTGGCCACTCTAAAAATAGCCAATCCCTATCAAAAAAGCAGCTCAGCTGCAGTTGTTCAGATGAATCACAGGTGGAGGAGAGAAATTTGCTTCCAGTTATTCAATTATCCCTGCCTATTCTCGCCCTAGCATCAGCTGCGTCTATCCCTGTTCTATTCACATCGGGAGTGAGCACGTCCCGACGTGCGCACAAGCTTATAAAGAGGCTGAGTCACATGCTGCACTTGGCCAATCACAGCCTTGCCAATAGTAGGCATGGCTGCGATGGCATCTTAGGGCAAGTAGTATGATGCATGTTGATTGGCTGCTTTGCAGCCTTTCAAAATGCGCCAAAATACATGCCGAACGACGAACCCGAACTTTTACGAAAAAGTTCGGGTTCGGGTCCGTGTCACGAACACCCCAAAATTCGGTACGGACCCGAACTATGCTCGAACTGTTCGCTCAACACTAGTTAGAAGATATGTCAACTGAGATGTTTCATAGCCATTAGAGGTACTGTCAGAGATCTTAGATCTGACCAAGGATCTAATTTTGTCGGAGCAAAGAATGAATTGAAGAAAGCTCTAAAAGAGATCGATAAAGAAAAAGTAACTGAGTATTTGTTAGAGAAACAGTGCGATTTTCAAATGAATGCTCCACATGCAAGTCATACAGGAGGAGTTAGGGAAAGACAAATCAGAACTTTAAGAAATGTGTTAAGTTCAGTGTTGAAAAAGAATGCCGGATGAATAGATGATGCTTCACTTAGGACCCTATTCTATGAAGTAATGTCTATTGTTAACAGTCATCCACTTACAGCTAATAACATCAACGATCCAACAAGTTTGGACCCTTTAACTCCCAACTATCTACTTCACCTTAAGTCTGATTACATACAGCCACCTCCTGGCAAGTTCACCAAAGAGGATTTATATGCCAGAAGGAGATGGCGAAGAGTTCAATATCTATCAGAACAGTTTTGGAATAGATGGAGGAAAGAGTACTTAGCCAATCTGAAGCGAAGAAGTAAATGGCAAACACCCAGAAGAAATGTCCAAGTTGGTGACATAGTGTTAGTAAAAGAAGAAGATTTACCTAGAAGTCAATGGAAATTGGCCAAAGTTCTAGAAGTTCAAAAGGATGAAGACAAACTAGTAAGAAGAATGTTGTTACAAATTGGAGACTCAAAACTTGACAAAAAAGGAAAACGTCTCACTACTCCACTCAAGTTGGAATGTCCTATACAGAAGTTAGTTGTTCTACTTGAGAGTGATAAAAGACATTTGGGAGTTGAGAACCTGATGGAAAATTTCTCAAATTCATGTTCAAGTCCTACCACTAAGAACATAGAATTATAGGTAATTTTGGTGGGAGTGTAGCTGGCCAGCTAAGACCTGTCCTAGGTTGCTAGTGTAGCTTATATGTGTATACAGCTAAACCTGCCAATAGCCTTAATACAATTCCTATGTTTATGTGTTAAAGACAAAAGCAGAGTTATTTACTGTGACATCAGGCTTTGGATGTCATATAACTGTTAGATATTTTGTGTTCACAGAAGCAGAAAAAGATAATATGCCTTTAAGATGCATTTTGTTATGTAAGGTAAACTCATGAACACAGCAGAAACAACAGAAAGTATAGTGTTAATCTGTTGTTGCTGGGCAGAAGTCTAGACCAATCACAGCCAGCTTCTCATACAGCAAGAGTTTTAACCTATCACAGCCAGCCTCACAGACAGCCTGTCTGGGAATTTCCCCAGCTCCTGCTGCTAGAATCATTATTCACCAGAAGACAGGAGCTGAAGAAGCATTCACTCCACTGAGAGCTGAATTTTATGGGAACAAGAGGCCAATATAGGTATTTAAAGCAGTTATATAATGTTTATATTGTTAGTATTGTGTTTCGAACTGTATACGGAACTAGATACATATGTGTTTACTTACAGTTACACCAAAACCATACAAATTCAATTGCTAATACAATTGCAAAGCGCAAATTCAAATTGCCAGATACAAATTGCAAAAGCTAACTGCATACTGCAAGTGAACTATTAGTTAGACCTCAGATACACCTCTCAGAGAGATCATAAAGAGCTTAAATAACTTAAAGTGAGAGTACATATACTCAAGAGAAATATATCCACCATTTTATGTTGAATGACAAGATTGAACAGTTGAACCACCATCTTAATCATACTGCCATTTTGTGATATCTTTTCAACACGTGTTATGTACATGGACTATCTGCTGCGGAGGAGGCAGTGTTATATGAAGAAAAGTTGAAGTTAATAAAGAAGTTATTTCAAGCATTTGGTGTGCTCTTTAAACCTTCTGTTTCCATAGAACGGCGCTACAGGAAATACAGTGTAATAGACAGTCTGGTTAGAGTTGAGCGAACCCAAACTGTAAATTTCGGGTTCATACCGAACTTTAGGGTTTTTGGCACCCGAACCCGAACATTTATGTAAAAGTTCGGGTTCGGTGTTCGACGATTTTTATGGCGCTTTTAGAAAGGCTGCAAAGCAGCCAATCAACAAGCGTCATACTACTTACCCCAAAAGGCCATCACAGCCATGCCTACTATTGGCATGGCTGTGATTGGCCAACTGCAGCAAGCAGCCTCTATTTAAGCTGGAGTCACATAGCGCTGCCCGTCACTCTGCTCGGATTAGTGTAGGGAGAGGCTGCAGCTGCTGTGAGCGAAAGATCAGGGAGAAATCTCATCAAGAACTGGTTTATGTACTCAGCGATCTACAGAAAAAGTGTTTTCAGCTGCAGCACGCACGGGTGAGTCGCACTGCGGAACAGCACCACTTCACCACCAATGATTGGGCCTCCATGCGAGACCTGTGTGCCCTGTTGCACTGTTTCGAGTACTCCACCAACATGGCCAGTGGCGATGACGCCGTTATCAGTGTTACAATACCACTTCTATGTCTCCTTGAGAAAACACTTAGGGCGATGATGGAAGAGGATGTGGCCCAGGATGAGGAGGAGGAAGAGGGGTCATCTCTAACACTTTCAGGCTAGTCTTTTAGAAGTGGCTCAGAAAGAGGATTTTTGCAACAGCAGAGGCCAGCTACAAATTTGGCCAGCGAGGGCCCACTACTGGAGGACGAGGAGGAGGAGGATGAGGAGGAGGAGGAGGATGGGGATGAAGCATGTTCACAGCGGGGTGGTATCCAAAGCAGCTCGGGCCCATCACTGGTGCGTGGCTGGGAGGATACGGAGGACACAGACGATACGCCTCCCACAGAGGACAGCTTGTCCTTACCTCTGGGCAGCCTGGCACACATGAGGGACTACATGCTGGAAGCACAAGGCGAAGGCAGGGGAGGAGGAAGAGGTCGCCAATGCAGCTGTGTTAGCGCCAGCACCTCAGAAGGCAGGGTTAGCATGGCCGACATATGGAAAAGCTTTGTCACCTCGCCGCAACAACCGGCCCCAACTGCTGATATGGAGTGTGTTAGCAGGAGGTAGCATTTGAACAACGTGGTGGAACAGTACCTGTGCACACGACTACACGTACTGACTGATGGTTCTGCCCCATTCAACTTCTGGGTCTCCAAATTGTCCACATGGCCAGAGCTTGCCCTGTATGCCTTGGAGGTGCTGGCCTGCCCTGCAGCCAGTGTACTCTCTGAACGTGTATTTAGCACTGCAGGAGGCGTCATTACAGACAGACGCAGCCGCCTGTCCACAGCCAACATGGACAAGCTCACGTTCATAAAAATGAACCAGGCTTGGATCCCACAAGACTTGTCTGTACCTTGTGCAGAATAGACATTTATACCACCATGAAACATACATTCTTCTACTCAAGTCAAGTGCAATGATTCTTTGTTTTCTTTTTTTTTTTATTTGTCCCAATATTTTGGGGGCTACCTACCCCAATAAAAAATAAAAAAAAACATTGTTGGCTGCCTCCTCCTACAACACCACATTCACCGCCTCCTCAACCTCCGACTCCATATCCACCTCCTTCTCTGAGTTGCAGGTTAATAATTTGTAATTTTTAGATATTTTATTTCATTTTAAGTTATTTCCCTATCCACACACATGGAGTACTGTGTACAGTTCTGGGCTCCTGTGAACAAGGCAGACATAGCAGAGCTGGAGAGCAACTAAAGTAATAACTGGAATGGGGCAACTACAGTACCCTGAAAGATTATCAGCATTAGGGTTATTCACTTTAGAAAAAAGACGACTGTGGGGAGATCTAATTACTATGTATAAATATATCAGGGGTCAGTACAGAGATCTATCCCATCATCTATTTATCCCCAGGACTGTGACTGTGATGAGGGGACATCCTCTGCGTCTGGAGGAAAGAAGGTTTGTACACAAACATAGAAAAGGATTCTTTACGGTAAGAGCAGTGAGACTATGGAACTCTCTGCCTGAGGAGGTGGTGATGGTGAGTACAATAAAGGAATTCAAGGGGGGCCTGGATGTATTTCTGGAGTGTAATAATATTACAGGCTATAGCTACTAGAGAGGGGCCTGGATGTATTTCTGGAGTGTAAAAATTATTACAGGCTATAGCTACTAGAGAGGGGTCGTTGATCCAGGGAGTTATTCTGATTGCCTGATTGGAGTCGGGAAGGAATTTTTTATTCCCCTAAAGTGAGGAAAATTGGCTTCTACCTCACAGTTTTTTTTTTGCCTTCCTCTGGATCAACTTGCAGAATGGATATGTGGAGAGAATCTCTAAATCGCACATCCTCATACCTATGCTTCTGATATACAACTGTTTTCAATTATCAGCATTTCTTATGATAAAACATGGCTATACAGCGATGCTATCAATCATTTGCTGTGCACTATAGAGAGGCAATTAGTATACAGTTTGATCAAAGCGCATAGGCCCACTTACCGCGACAAGGATGCCTCTTGTTTAAGTGGGAACCTACTCTAACCATGGCGCAGAGCCGTGCGGCGACCGACACGCCTCCACACCGCTCCAGCAGGCAATGGGATCCAGCAGCCGCACAGCGGCCCCATTGTACAGTGAGGCCACATGGGCCCCGGGTCCCATCACTCCACCAGCACGGCACAGAAGCAGAGACGGCCGCCGTCCAGCGCCGCATGTGAACTGGTGCAAATGGCTCACCTGTTCACAGCCTCTCAGGAACTCCATCTGAGATGTGGTAGGAATATATAAACCCTTTGCAGACTTCTGCTAATTAAAAAGCACCTGAGCCACATGGGGAGGAGTGCTGATTCAGGGGAGGGGGGAAAAGAAGTTTATAGCCTAAATTGTATGGATATGTGGAGAGAATCTCTAAATCGCACATCCTCATACCTATGCTTCTGATATACAACTGTTTTCAATTATCAGCATTTCTTATGATAAAACATGGCTATACAGCGATGCTATCAATCATTTGCTGTGCACTATAGAGAGGCAATTAGTATACAGTTTGATCAAAGCGCATAGGCCCACTTACCGCGACAAGGATGCCTCTTGTTTAAGTGGGAACCTACTCTAACCATGGCGCAGAGCCGTGCGGCGACCGACACGCCTCCACACCGCTCCAGCAGGCAATGGGATCCAGCAGCCGCACAGCGGCCCCACTGTACAGTGAGGCCACATGGGCCCCGGGTCCCATCACTCCACCAGCACGGCACAGAAGCAGAGACGGCCGCCGTCCAGCGCCGCATGTGAACTGGTGCAAATGGCTCACCTGTTCACAGCCTCTCAGGAACTCCAACTGAGATGTGGTAGGAATATATAAACCCTTTGCAGACTTCTGCTAATTAAAAAGCACCTGAGCCACATGGGGAGGAGTGCTGATTCAGGGGAGGGGGGAAAAGAAGTTTATAGCCTAAATTGTATGGATATGTGGAGAGAATCTCTAAATCGCACATCCTCATACCTATGCTTCTGATATACAACTGTTTTCAATTATCAGCATTTCTTATGATAAAACATGGCTATACAGCGATGCTATCAATCATTTGCTGTGCACTATAGAGAGGCAATTAGTATACAGTTTGATCAAAGCGCATAGGCCCACTTACCGCGACAAGGATGCCTCTTGTTTAAGTGGGAACCTACTCTAACCATGGCGCAGAGCCGTGCGGCGACCGACACGCCTCCACACCGCTCCAGCAGGCAATGGGATCCAGCAGCCGCACAGCGGCCCCACTGTACAGTGAGGCCACATGGGCCCCGGGTCCCATCACTCCACCAGCACGGCACAGAAGCAGAGACGGCCGCCGTCCAGCGCCGCATGTGAACTGGTGCAAATGGCTCACCTGTTCACAGCCTCTCAGGAACTCCAACTGAGATGTGGTAGGAATATATAAACCCTTTGCAGACTTCTGCTAATTAAAAAGCACCTGAGCCACATGGGGAGGAGTGCTGATTCAGGGGAGGGGGGAAAAGAAGTTTATAGCCTAAATTGTATGGATATGTGGAGAGAATCTCTAAATCGCACATCCTCATACCTATGCTTCTGATATACAACTGTTTTCAATTATCAGCATTTCTTATGATAAAACATGGCTATACAGCGATGCTATCAATCATTTGCTGTGCACTATAGAGAGGCAATTAGTATACAGTTTGATCAAAGCGCATAGGCCCACTTACCGCGACAAGGATGCCTCTTGTTTAAGTGGGAACCTACTCTAACCATGGCGCAGAGCCGTGCGGCGACCGACACGCCTCCACACCGCTCCAGCAGGCAATGGGATCCAGCAGCCGCACAGCGGCCCCACTGTACAGTGAGGCCACATGGGCCCCGGGTCCCATCACTCCACCAGCACGGCACAGAAGCAGAGACGGCCGCCGTCCAGCGCCGCATGTGAACTGGTGCAAATGGCTCACCTGTTCACAGCCTCTCAGGAACTCCAACTGAGATGTGGTAGGAATATATAAACCCTTTGCAGACTTCTGCTAATTAAAAAGCACCTGAGCCACATGGGGAGGAGTGCTGATTCAGGGGAGGGGGGAAAAGAAGTTTATAGCCTAAATTGTATGGATATGTGGAGAGAATCTCTAAATCGCACATCCTCATACCTATGCTTCTGATATACAACTGTTTTCAATTATCAGCATTTCTTATGATAAAACATGGCTATACAGCGATGCTATCAATCAACTTGCAGAATGACAGGCCGAACTGGATGGACAAAAGTCTTTTTTCGGCCTTATGTACTATGTTACTATGTTACTATGTTTATGTTATTTTAAGTCATTTCCCTATCCACATTTGTTTGCAGAACAGTTGTCATGCTCGTAAGCACATTTTGATGCCTTTTGCAGCCCTCTAGCCTTTTCCAGGACTATTTTAGAGCCATTTTAGTGCCCAAAAGTTCGGGTCCCCATTGACTTCAATGGGGTTCGGGGTCAAGTTCGAGTACCGAACCCGAACTTTTTTTTCAAGTTCGGCCGAACATGCCGAACCCGAACATCCAGGTGTTCGCTCAACTCTAAGTCTGGTTAGACTAAAAGTCAGAGATATCAAAATTCTTCTAATGCCACAGCGCAAAAGGCACTTCATAGTGCTGCGCCTGCCACAGTGGAGGACGGATCCGTTATCTATTGTGTCTGAGAAAATGGATCTGTCCCTATTGACTTGCATTGTGAGTCATGCCGGATGCGTTTTGCTCCGCATCCCATGATGGAAAGAAAACCGCAGCTGCCGTTTACTCTCCAGTATGGGAACGCAACCAAATGGAACAGATCTGCCGGATCTCAATACCGGAAAATGTAAATGCAAGCATGAAAGTAGCCTAACAAAAACTGTGCAAAGACTAATATTACCACCATACTGTGATCATATAGTGGTACCAGTTCTACACTGGCACTGAGCTGACCACATTCCTGAAGACAGTAAATGTAACATCCCCTCTCAGGGCCGTCTTTAATATTGATTGGACCCTGGGCAAAAATTTACTTGGGCCCCCTGAATCCCGCCTTCCCACACCTTAGCAGGCAATCACGCCCTCCACCACAACACACACAAAAAAATCCACACATCTGGTAGAGTACAGTGAATGACTGTAAATACTTCCAGTTCTGAAGACTCCAGCGGCTCAGGATCAGTGCTCTGGGCAGCTGGGCTCAGGCTGGAAGTGGGCACCACTCTGCAGGAAGGAGACCGGGGCTCGGCTCACCCTAGCATTACAGTGCACCCCAGCACCCCACAGTATGCAGTATAGCACCCTATAGTATACAGCAACCCACAGTATGCAGTATAGCACCCTATAGTAAACAGCACCACACAGTATGCAGTATAGCACCCCACACTATACAGTACCCCACAGTATATAGTAGAGCAGTATAGCAGCCCACAGTATACAGCACCCCACAGTATACAACACCTCACAGTATACAGTAGAGCAGTATAGCACCTCACCGTATACAGCACCCCAAACTATACACGATACAGCACCCCACACTATACAGCCCCCCACAGTATACAGTACAGCAGTATAGCACTCCACAATATACAGCACCCACAGTATACAGTATACAGCCCCCCATACTATACAGCCCCCCACATTATACAGGCCCCCCACACTATACAGGCCCCCCACAGTATACAGCCCCACACAGTATACAGGCCCCCACACAGTATACAGCTCCCCACACAGTATACAGCCCCCCACACACAGTATACAGCCCCCACACAGTATACAGCCCCCCCACACAGTATACAGCCCCCCACAGTATACAGGCCCCCCACAGTATACAGCCCCCCCACAGTATACATCCCCCCACAGTATACAGGCCCCCCAAAGTATACAGCCCCCCCTCACAGTATATAGGCCCCCCACAGTATACAGCCCCCCCACAGTATACAGGCCCCCCACAGTATACAGCCCCACACAGTATACAGGCCCCCCACAGTATACAGCCCCCCCACAGTATACAGGCCCCCCACAGTATACAGGTCCCACAGTCAGTATACAGGCCCCCCACAGTATACAGCCCCCCCACAGTATACAGCCCCCCACAGGTGAGAAGGTGAGGATATACCCTTCATGTGAACTGGGATTATTTGCAGGGTGCTCCTATGAAACACACAGGCTGCATCAGTTCAGTTTAGGAACTTATAGACTGTTATTGCCAGTAGTACTAACTCCAGCCACCAGATGCCGCTGTATCCCTTGTGAGCTGGCTAGACTGTGTTCAAAGGCTGCAGGAAGTGAGAAACTCTGTTTGTGCTGCAGGGCAGAGAAAAGGGTGTTCGGTGAAGGGAACAGAAAAGACAAGGACCTGTGGTGCAGGAATCTGAGAGAGATTATTCAGTGTAAGGGTCCATTTACACGTCCGCAAAATGGATCCGGATCCGTTCAGCAATGTTTCAGAATGGATCCGGACCCATTCATTTTCAATGGGGCCAGAAAAGATGCGGACAGCACACAGTGTGCTGTCCGCATCCACACTTCCGTTCCGCATCCGCACTTCCGTTCCACAAAAAATAGAACATGTGCTATTCTTGTCCACAGATACGGACAAGAAAAGGCATTTCTATTAAAGTGCTGACCAAGTGCCGTCTGCAAAATGTGGAATACACATGGTTGGTGTCCTTGTTCTACGGATCCGCAATTTGCGGACCACATAACACTTGCAGACGTGTGAATGGACCCTTAAAAACTGTTTCTCTGAGGAGCTGTGCTGGAGTTCTGGATCCATACTACAACTGATACCAGTAGCCTGTGACGAGTTCAGGAAGGAAGGGTTCCGCCGGCACCGTGAGCCATCGCAGATCCGGATCTGGTGACTTGTGAACAGCGTGCACACTAAAAGTAGAGGATTACCTTGTTTCTGTGTAGGCCTACACCGGTGACTCAGCGGCACAGTATTGACTTATAGGCTCTGCTGTGCGCGCCACCAGTTAGGTTTGTTCTTTCTCAGCGGCACAGTATCTACTTGTAGGCTCTGCTGTGCACGCCACCAGTTAGGTTCGTCTGGCCGGACAGGAGCAGTGACTTCGGGTCTGGAGTATAAGGTACTCTGTGTATCTCTGTATTGCTGTGTGGAGTTTTGGTCTATAGAGGTTCCGGCAGGTCTGAGTCTGATACTCTGCCGGGTGCTAAGTTTGCGAACCCCTTGCTGTGCCACCGGCGGATGGCTCTGCAGACACTACAGCGGATCTATAACGCTAAAGGGACATAATATAGTTCTGACAGTTGTAAACGCGGTCTTGACTTTAGTTAAATTGGGAAACACCTTTCACTACATATTCCGGCGAGTGGCGCAGCACCAGGGTGAGTTCTCCCAGAACTGTAAATACATATATTGCCATACTGTTGTTTCTGTGGTGTTTCCTAGGTTTGATTTGTTAGGAATAAAAGTACAAAGTTTCCTTATCAACCCGTCTGGCCTTGCTGTATACTGGGGAGCCCTCTCCGTCCACGACTTACACCCCCGCCGATCAGCTGAGAGGGAAGGCAACGCTCCTAAGAATGCTGCCTTCTCTGCTCTGTTTACCTGCTTGCCACAGCAATTGCAGCGTTCAGCAGGTGTAATTACAAGTGTGGCGTCCCTATTTATTTCTATGGGATGGCTCTGTCTGTTCAAATGAATACTACAGAACCATCCCATGTGAATAGGAATGCCATACTTGTAATTACTACTGCTCACCACTGCAACTGCTGTGGCGATCAGGTAGACAGAGCGCTGCCTTCTCTTCTAACAGCTGATCGGTAGGGGTGCCGGCAGCCAGGCCCCTTCTGATCTGATATCGATGGCCTATCCTAAGGAAAGTTCATCAATAGTAAAAAGCGGACAACCCCTTTAAAAAGACATACTTGAAAATCATTATATACTGCTCTACAAATCATATAGGAAAATACAGCACCACATACATCCAGTGATGTCTCCTCGGATGTAGACGTTCTCTTTCCTCATCTTCTCCATTCAGACCAGACCGCCATGATGATGTCTTTGAGCCATCTCTTCTGTCGGCAGAGTTTGACAAAAAGATATCTTAGTTTCCTACTTTTCCATCATCCTTCTACCTTCTGAACACGCCATCCTGCCCCCCCCCCCCCCAATACTGTGCTCCCAAATACTATACTGCAGAAACAGATAATCCCCGTGAAAATACTAGTACCACACAGATAGTGCCCCCTTCAATAATTATTGGCACACAGTGCCCTAAAAAATAACTGCGTCCTGCAAATAGTGTAACACAAATAGTATAAATATAATGTCCCCCAAAAATAATTGTGCCAGGGCGTCCACCACAGTAATAGCGCTCCCCAAAGTCCCACCAATAGAAAAAATTATCAGTGCCCCTAATAGTAATAATGCCCCATTGTGCCCATACTAGTAATCATGTTCCCCATAGCCCCCAGTAGTAATACTTCTCCTTATAATGTGTGCCAATAGAAAAATACCGCCTAATGTGTGCCAGTACAAAAACTACCTCCTTATAATTTGTGTCAGTGCAAATACCACCTTATAATGTGCCCCAGTACAAAAAAATACCTCCTTATAGTGTGCACTAGTAAAAAAATAATACCCCTTACCTTTCAGATCAGACCCTTATATCAGACCTCAGACCAGACCCCCATTAGATCTCTGAGATCCCCATTAGACTTCTCAGACCCCCATTAGACCTCTCAGACCCCTATTAGACTTCTCATACCCCCATTAGACCTCTCAATTCCCCATATTAGACCTCGGACCAGAACCCCATTAGACCTCTCATATCCCAATTAGACATCTCAGACCCCCATTAGACATCTCAGACCCCTATTAGACCCATTAGACCTCTTAGACCCCCATATCAGACCTCAGACTAGACCTCTCAGACCCCCATTAGACCTCTCAAACCCTCATACCAGACTTCAGACCAGACCCCATTAGACCCCCATATCATACCTCAGACCAGAACCCCATTAGACCTCCCAGACCCCAATTAAACCTCTCACGCCTATTAGACCTCTCAGTCCCCTATTAGACCCTTTAGACCTCTTAGACCCCCATTAGACCTCTCAGACCCCTATATCAGACTTCAGACCAGACCCCATTAGACCTCTCAGACCCCCATAGACCTTAGATCATACTTTAAAATAAATAAAGTAACTTACCTCTCCTGCTTCGTCGCCACTCTCCTGGTCCAGAGGTCTTCCCACTCTCTTGCTGTTCTCAGTGCGCTCTGTACGTCCTGACACTGTAGGCAGCCAGGACACAGCAGGGCGAGACCTAAGAAGAGCGAGCCGGAGGAGGGGTAAGTACAACGCTCACAGCGCTTCACTCCCCCGCCTCTTGCATACTAGTGAGCGTTTCCATAATAGAAGTGCTCACTAGTATTCCCTTTATAAGATGCTACACCAGTGCCCCAAACTATGATAATGCCCCCTCCACATCAGTAATGCCCTGCTTTGTTCCCCTACAGAGCAGAAATTTCCTCCTATGTGACCAACACAGCAGTAATGCTCCCTTTTGTTCCCCTAAAAAGCAGCCATGTCCCCCGTTATGCCTCCACAGCAGCCATGTTCTCCTTTATGCATCCACAGCATACCTCCACAGCAGCCTTGCCCCCAGGGGCGTAGCTAAAGGCTCATGGGCCCTGGTGCAAGAGTTCAGCTTGGGCCCCCCTGTACTCAGCGCTGGTGCACCTAGCTTTTCTGCTGCCCAAGGCAAATATTGAAATGCCCCCCCCCTCCCTCCAGTCCTACTGTTAAAGGGGTTGTCCTCTTTTTACTACTGATGACCTATCCTCAGGTCATCAATATCAGATCAGCCAGGGTCCTCCGGCACCCCCGACGATAGCTATTTGTAGAGAGGGCAGCGCTCATATGAGAGCTGCTTTCTCTGCTCTGTTCACCTGCTCGCTGTAGCATTTGCAGTGATCAGCAGGTAAACAGAGGAGAGAAGGCAGCGCTCGTACAAAAATAAAAAGCAGACAACCCCTTTATAGACATACTTGGAAAACATTCCATACAGTGCTACAGAACATACAGGGTCACACAGCGCCACATATGTACCTCTTACATCCAGTGGCGTCTCTGATGTACCGTAGATATTCTCTTTCCTCTTCTTCTCCTGTTAGACCAGACCACCATGGTGATTTCTTCAGCCGCGCCTCCTCGCCTCCTCTCTGCAGAGTTTAACAAACAGAGATCTTACTTTCCTATTTTTCCATCATCCTCCTCACCTTCTCAACACCCCATCCTGCCACCCCCAATACTGTGTCCACTGTGCTCCCCAATACTTTCCTGCAGAAACAGTCCGCCTGAAAATACTGGTACCACACAGATAGCGTATCAGTACAAAAACACACCTTTATATTGTGCTCTAGTAGATCAGACCCCATATAAAACCCTAAATGAGAATCCCCCATCTCAGACCAAACCCCCTTTAGACCTCTATGTCAGACCCCATATAAAACCCCAGTTTTAGACCTCAGATTAGACCTCCATGTAAGACCCTGACCCAATATCAGACCTCAGATAAGACCCCCCCATTAGACCTCTAGACCCCCATATCTGACCCACATTAGACCTCCAGACCCCTAATCAGACCTCCAGACCCCCATTAGACCTCTAAACCCCCAATCAGACCCCCATTAGATCTCTAGACCCCCAATCAGACCCCCATTAGACCTCCAGACCCCCCAGTCAGACCTTTCCAGACCCCCCAGTCAGACCTTTCCAGACCCCCCAGTCAGACCTCTCCAGACCCACAGTCAGACCTCTAGACCCCCCCATTAGACCACTTCAGACCCCCCAGTCAGACCTCCAGTCAGACCTCCAGACCCCCCAGTCAGACCTCCAGACCCCCTCATTAAACCACTTCAGACCCCATTAGACTTCTCCAGACCCCCAGTGAGACCTCTCCAGACCCCCCCATTAGACCTCCATATCAGACCTCAGATCAGATTGTAAAATAATAAAGTAACTTACCTCTCCTGTCGCCACTTTCCTTGTCCTGGCTGTCTTCTCTTCTCAGGGCCCGTACTGCACAGTCACCGGACCTCCTGCAGCGTCAGGTCAGAGTGCGCTCTGTACGTCCTGACGCTGCAGGCAGCCAGGACACAGCAGCGCGGGCCCTGAGAAGAGCGAGCAGGAGGGGGGATAAGTACTGTACAGCGCTCACAGCGCTTCTCTCCCCCTCCTCCTGCAGACTAGTGAGCGCTTCCATTATGGAAGCGCTCGCTAGTATTCCCTTTATAAGATGCACTGCATCGTATAAAGGGAAAAGTACAGTACCACGGGCAAGGGGGGGGCCCTCTGACAGGGAGCGTTGTACCCCTCAGATGCCGCATTCATACATGATCACGTCACCTGAGTGTAAAAACTGTGTAAAATTAACATAAACTAGAAAAGCTACAATTTCTGGGGAAATTTTGTGAAGTGTTCTTGCCTCCACCAGTAGTCTACAACTGGAGAGGGTGGCTTAAATAACTGTTGGGTGGTTGGAGTGGCTGGAGTAACTGTGGAAAGGATGGTCTGGGCAGAGTAACTTTATGGAGTAACTGTGTAGAGTGTTTGGAGTGAGTAAAGATAGTAGGGTTGTCCCGATACCGATACTAGTATCGGTATCGGGACCGATTCCGAGTTTTCTCGGCGGTACTCAGTCGCCGATACCCCGCCCCGATACATAAATAGAATACTTTTTTTTTTTCCGCAATGAATATTTTTGCGGCCCGGCAAAGATGCAGCATCGGGAGAGAGGAGGGGCTGGAGTAGTCCGTAACTATGGGCGGGGCCCGGTGCAGTCACTGTACTCTTACACCGGGCCCCGCCGCTCACCAAAGTATTTATAAACGTGAATCCTTATCCTGTTATTAAGTTGAACTAACGCTGCCCTCTCCCATGTTCCCCTGTATCCCCCTGTAAGCTTCAATAGCAGGCAGAGCGGACGGCACCAGTAACGTCACTCACTGACGTCGCGCGTCTGCTCCGCCTGCTTCATTCATAAAGTGGGTGGAGCAGGCGCGCGACGTCAGTGAGTGACGTTACTGCTGCCGTCTGCTCTGCCTGCTATGGAAGCTTAAGTAAGTGCTGTGGGGATACAGGGGGATACAGGGGAACATGGGAGAGGGCAGCGTTAGTTCAACTTAATAACAGGATAAGGATTCACGTTTATAAATACTTCGGTGAGCGGCGGGGCCCGGTGTATTGGGGGACACTGTTATGAGGGGGATCTGTGGATGACATATAGCAGTGTCATCCACAGATCCTCCCCATAACAGTTCCATCCACAGATCCCCTATAACAGCACCATCCACAGATCCCCCACCAAATAACAATGCCATCCTCAGATCCCCCCACCCCATAACAATGCCATCCACAGATATCCCACCCCATAGCAGTACCATCCACAGATCCCCATAACAGTGCCATCCACAGATCCCCCATAACAGTGCCATCCACAGATCCCCCATAACAGTGCCATCCACAGATCCCCCATAACAGTGCCATCCACAGATCCCCCATAACAGTGCCATCCACAGATCCCCCATAACAGTGCCATCCACAGATCCCCCATAACAGCACCATCCACAGATCCCCCATAACAGTGCCATCCACAGATCCCCCATAACAGTGCCATCCACAGATCCCCCATAACAGTGCCATCCACAGATCCCCCATAACAGTGCCATCCACAGATCCCCCATAACAGTGCCATCCACAGATCCCCATAACAATGCCATCCACAGATATCCCACCCCATAGCAGTACCATCCACAGATCCCAATAACAGTGCCATCCACAAATCCCCATAACAGTGCCATCCACAGATCCCCCATAACAGTGCCATCCACAGATCCCCCATAACAGTGCCATCCACAGATCCCCCATAACAGTGCCATCCACAGATCCCCCATAACAGTGCCATCCACAGATCCCCATAACAGTGCCATCCACAGATCCCCCATAACAGTGCCATCCACAGATCCCCCATAACAGCGCCATCCACAGATCCCCCATAACAGTGCCATCCACAGATCCCCCATAACAGTGCCATCCACAGATCCCCATAACAGTGCCATCCACAGATCCCCCATAACAGTGCCATCCACAGATCCCCATAACAGTGCCATCCACAGATCCCCCATAACAGTGCCATCCACAGATCCCCCATAACAGCGCCATCCACAGATCCCCCATAACAGTGCCATCCACAGATCCCCCATAACAGCGCCATCCACAGATCCCCCATAACAGTGCCATCCACAGATCCCCCATAACAGTGCCATCCACAGATCCCCCATAACAGTGCCATCCACAGGTCCCCCATAACAGTGCCATCCACAGATCCCCCACATGACAGCGCGTCATCCACAGATCCCCCAAAACGGTCACATGACATTTAAAAAAAGTATCGGTATTCGGTATCGGTGACTACTTGAAAAAAAGTATCGGTACTTGTACTCGGTCCTAAAAAAGTGGTATCGGGACAACCCTAAAAGATAGTAAACATTACACTAAACAATTGATTGATGAAATGTAAAAAGTGCACATGGCGAGCTTGATAGAGTGAGAAATGCATTTCAACTTTTATTTATTTACATAGCACATTTAATTGCAATGTTGTTGCCCAAAATGCTTCACAGTTACAATAAAACATACATTTATAAAAACATTAGCAGACGATTTGTGTAGGTGGGCTTGAAAATGAGGGAGTGGTGGCAGTTTAGTAATCATGTCCTGATTTTTCACCTCACACTCCGATATTTCGTGAACCATTCGGCGAAACGTTCTACAAAGTAATAGCACGCCAATCGGGAACAATCCGCACGTTTCGGTATATTACTGTCTATGTAGTGTAAAAACTGTGCGAGGAGTTAGGGTGGTAAATTTGGCTATAATAAGAATATATACAGGGAGTGCAGAATTATTAGGCAAGTTGTATTTTTGAGGATTAATTTTATTATTAACAACCATGTTCTCAATGAACCCAAAAAACTCATTAATATCAAAGCTGAATATTTTTGGAAGTAGTTTTTAGTTTGTTTTTAGTTTTAGCTATTTTAGGGGGATATCTGTGTGTGCAGGTGACTATTACTGTGCATAATTATTAGGCAACTTAACAAAAAACAAATATATACCCATTTAAATTATTTATTTTTACCAGTGAAACCAATATAACATCTCAACATTCACAAATATACATTTCTGACATTCAAAAACAAAACAAAAACAAATCAGTGACCAATATAGCCACCTTTCTTTGCAAGGACACTCAAAAGCCTGCCATCCATGGATTCTGTCAGTGTTTTGATCTGTTCACCATCAACATTGCGTGCAGCAGCAACCACAGCCTCCCAGACACTGTTCAGAGAGGTGTACTGTTTTCCCTCCTTGTAAATCTCACATTTGATGATGGACCACAGGTTCTCAATGGGGTTCAGATCAGGTGAACAAGGAGGCCATGTCATTAGATTTTCTTCTTTCATACCCTTTCTTGCCAGCCACGCTGTGGAGTACTTGGACGCGTGTGATGGAGCATTGTCCTGCATGAAAATCATGTTTTTCTTGAAGGATGCAGACTTCTTCCTGTACCACTGCTTGAAGAAGGTGTCTTCTAGAAACTGGCAGTAGGACTGGGAGTTGAGCTTGACTCCATCCTCAACCCGAAAAGGCCCCACAAGCTCATCTTTGATGATACCAGCCCAAACCAGTACTCCACCTCCACCTTGCTGGCGTCTGAGTCGGACTGGAGCTCTCTGCCCTTTACCAATCCAGCCACGGGCCCATCCATCTGGCCCATCAAGACTCACTCTCATTTCATCAGTCCATAAAACCTTAGAAAAATCAGTCTTGAGATATTTCTTGGCCCAGTCTTGACGTTTCAGCTTGTGTGTCTTGTTCAGTGGTGGTCGTCTTTCAGCCTTTCTTACCTTGGCCATGTCTCTGAGTATTGCACACCGTGTGCTTTTGGGCACTCCAGTGATGTTGCAGCTCTGAAATATGGCCAAACTGGTGGCAAGTGGCATCTTGGCAGCTGCACGCTTGACTTTTCTTAGTTCATGGGCAGTTATTTTGCGCCTTGGTTTTTCCACACGCTTCTTGCGACCCTGTTGACTATTTTGAATGAAACGCTTGATTGTTCGATGATCACGCTTCAGAAGCTTTGCAATTTTAAGAGTGCTGCATCCCTCTGCAAGATATCTCACTATTTTTGACTTTTCTGAGACTGTCAAGTCCTTCTTTTGACCCATTTTGCCAAAGGAAAGGAAGTTGCCTAATAATTATGCACACCTGATATAGGGTGTTGATGTCATTAGACCACACCCCTTCTCATTACAGAGATGCACATCACCTAATATGCTTAATTGGTAGTAGGCTTTCGAGCCTATACAGCTTGGAGTAAGACAACATGCATAAAGAGGATGATGTGGTCAAAATACTCATTTGCCTAATAATTCTGCACTCCCTGTATGTGAGATAACAATAAGTGGTCTTGCCATGTAAGAACACTTAATAAAATCAAATAAAATTACCCATTTGCTCGCAACGGGCTGGCCGCCGCCATCTTGCTTGAAGATCTGGTGCGAAATATCGCGCGGCCCGAGATGACGTCCTCATTTTTTGTTTTTTACACTATTTTAGGTAAACACAAAGCCCAAGGAAATTTGGATTCGAAGTGAATCGAATCTATCCTGAAATTCGGATTGAATTCTACTTCGTGGGATTCGATTCGCTCATCTCTAGTGGCTGTGCACGATGCGGATTATGTGTGCTTTACTGCATGGATTTTCGTGCTAAAAAAACACATATTTCTGGCTCCGCATCCATTCCGCAATTTTGTAGATTTCAATGGGACCACAAAAGACAACGTGTGCTGTCCGCATCCGTAGTTCCGTTCCGCAGTCCCGCATAAAATATAGGGCACGTCCTGTATTTCTATCATAAGGCCGGCCATGTGCAGTCCGCAAAATGCGGAACGCACATGTCCCGCGTCTGTGTTTTGCAGATCCGCAATTTTGCGGACTGCACAACACTTACAGACTTCTGAATGGACCCTAATACACTACCAGCAAAGTGTATGAGATGTAGACTTTGCTTTTTTTCTTAGGTGCAATAAAAAGACCCGCCGTGCGGATTTAGAAATTTGCAGCAGGTCAATTGTTACTTTTTTAAGGATGGATTTTTAATGGAAGGGAGAGATCTGTACCATTCGCACCAAAAAAAACGTACATAAAAAGCACCAGAAATATGATAAATAGTGCAGATTTGTGTGTGGATTTGCGTGGATTTTCTGCAGTCACCCTTACAATCGATATATGGGTAATTGGCAAACAAAGCAAAAAAATAAAAGTCAGGATCACTTGATAAGTAATAAATTCTTTAGCCTAAAATGGAATAAAATAATAATATCTTATGCTACAAAAACATGGCCTCATACAGCTACATCAACATTAAAATCCAAAAATGTTGGCTGCCATAATATAGGGAGGTACAAATGCAGAGCGTGTGTCGTCACTAAGGGCAGTGGGTGACAATAACATTAGATCTAGAGGAGTCACCCACTGGCTTTACTCTGAATATAATCAGGTGCTATGAAGTAAGCACAAATGTAAGTGTTCTAATAAATATCAGGACTTTTTTTTTCTCTCCTTTACACATATTTATGGGCAATAAGTGAAGAAGAAGAATTCACTGTAGCTTTCAGATTGTTGTAAATAGTGTAAGCATCGGCCTATTCACATTATACCTGTATGAATGCAAGGGATAACAGTGTAATGTCAGCCAAGCTAAATGTGCAATTCACAAAAAGAGGTATAAGACCGCCATCTAGTGGGCACGTATGAGATGGCAGTTACCATGTAAATACATTATTACATTATCACTTAACATCCATTCTAATATGTAGGACTGATGCAGTCCTGGATGATATCACCCAAAACACCTCCTCACAGTAGTACACCACATTTTTATAGTATTGTACAAGACAGAGAGATGCCTGAGGGAGCTCAAGGGGCCAGGTGACTTAAAAGGGTATGGACACCTTCGGACCAATTTTTTGCATTTTACAATTTTCTTTTCAATTTAAAATCAGTCTGTTAGTTTCTGTTTTAGTAACATAGTAACATAGTACATAAGGCTGAAAAAAGACATTTGTCCATCCAGTTCGGCCTGTCATCCTGCAAGTTGATCCAGAGGAAGGCAAAAAAACCCTGTGAGGTAGAAGCCAATTTTCCCCACTTAAGGGGAATAAAAATTCCTTCCTGACTCCAATCAGGCAATCAGAATAACTCCCTGGATCAACGACCCCTCTCTAGTAGCTATAGCCTGTAATATTATTACACTCCAGAAATACATCCAGGCCCCCCTTGAATTCCTTTATTGTACTCACCATCACCACCTCCTCAGGCAGAGAGTTCCATAGTCTCACTGCTCTTACTGTAAAGAATCCTCTTCTATGTTTGTGTGCAAACCTTCTTTCCTCCAGACGCAGAGGATGTCCCCTCGTCACAGTCACAGTCCTGGGGATAAATAGATGATGGGAGAGATCTCTGTACTGACCCCTGATATATTTATACATAGTAATTAGATCTCCCCTTCTAAAGTGAATAACCCTAATTTTGATAATCTTTCAGGGTACTGTAGTTGCCCCATTCCAGTTATTACTTTAGTTGCCCTCCTCTGAACCCTCTCCAGCTCTGCTATGTCTGCCTTGTTTACAGGAGCCCAGAACTGTACACAGTACTCCATGTGAGGTCTGACTAGAGATTTGCAAAGTGGTAGGACTATGTTCTCATCACGGGCATCTATGCCGCTTTTGATGGAACCCATTATCTTATTGGCCTTGGCAGCAGCTGCCTGACACTGGTTTCTACAGCTTCGTTTGCTGTTTACTAAAATTCCTAGGTCCTTTTCCATGTCAGTGTTACCCAGTGTTTTACCATTTAGTATGTACGGGTGACTTGCATTATTCCTTCCCATGTGCATAACTTTACATTTGTCAGTGTTTAACCTCATCTGCCACTTCTCTGCCCAAGCCTGCAATCTATCCAGATACATCTGTTGCACTGTACTGTTCTCTGTAGTATATACACAGTATACTGTCCTCTGTAATATATATAGATTCTTCTTTTTATATATATATATATATATATATATATATATATATATACATATATACACAGTACAGACCAAAAGTTGGGACACACCTTCTCATTCAAAGAGTTTCTTTATTTTCATGACTATGAAGGCATCAAAACTATGAATGAACACATGTGGAATTATATACATAACAAACAAGTGTGAAACAACTGAAAATATGTCATATTCTAGGTTCTTCAAAGTAGCCACCTTTTGCTTTGATTACTGCTTTGCACACTATTGGCATTCTCTTGATGAGCTTCAAGAGGTAGTCCCCTGAAATGGTCTTCCAACAGTCTTGAAGGAGTTCCCAGAGATGCTTAGCACTTGTTGGCCCTTTTGCCTTCACTCTGCGGTCCAGCTCACCCCAAACCATCTCGATTGGGTTAAGGTCCGGTGACTGTGGAGGCCAGGTCATCTGGCGCAGCACCCCATCACTCTCCTTCATGGTCAAATAGCCCTTACTTTCAAAGTTTTCCCAATTTTTCGACTGATTGACTGACCTTCATTTCTTAAAGTAATGATGGCCACTAGTTTTTCTTTACTTAGCTGCTTTTTTCTTTCCATAATACCAATTCTAACAGTCTATTCAGTAGGACTATCAGCTGTGTATCCACCTGACTTCTCCTCAACGCAACTGATGGTCCCAACCCCATTTATAAGGCAAGAAATCCCACTTATTAAACCTGACAGGGCACACCTGTGAAGTGAAAACCATTTCAGGGGACTACCTCTTGAAGCTCATCAAGAGAATGCCAAGAGTGTGCAAACACGTCAACCACTGCTGTCCTCCTTGCCACCTCTCAACCATCCGCCACTCCGTCTCTAGCGGTTCCTGCTCATCTGCCCAGTCAGGTGTCTGTCAAGGACATGTTTGAGCGTAAGAAGCCAATGTCACAGAGTCACCCCCTTGCCCGGCGTCTGACAGCTGGCTTGTTGGAACTCTTAGCCCGCCAGCTTTTACCATACAAGCTGGTGGAGTCTGAGGCCTTCAAAAAATTTGTAGCTATTGGGACACTGCAGTGGAAGGTACCCGGACAAATTTTTTTTTCACAAAAGGCAATCCCCAACCTGTACTCTATTGTGCAAAAGGAAGTCATGGCATGTCTGGCACACAGTGTTGGGGCAAGGGTCCATCTGACCACTGATACCTGGTCTGCAAAGCACGGTCAGGGCAGGTATATCACCTACACTGCGCATTGGGTAAACCTGCTGACGGCGGCCAAGCATGGAATGCGTGGCTCTGCAGAGGAGTTGGTGACACCGCCACGACTTGCAGGCAGGCCTGCTGCCACCTCCTCTACTCCTCCTACTTCATCCTCTTCGATAACCTCCTCGGCTGAGTCCTCTTCTGCTGCTGCGTCTTGCTCCACATCAACTGCACCCCCCAGCTCCCCAGGGGCTATTCCACATCCCGGATATGACAGTGTCACGCCGTCTTGGGGTTGACTTGCCTGAAAGCAGAGAGTCACACCGGACCAGCACTCCTATCCTCCCTGAACGCACAGGTGGATCAGTGGCTGACCCCGCACCAACTGGAGATCGGCAAAGTGGTGTGTGACAACGGAAGCAATTTGTTGGCGGCATTGAATTTGGGCAAGTTGACACATGTGCCATGCATGGCACATGTGTTGAATCTGATTGTACAACGCTTTGTGCATAAGTACCCAGGCTTACAGGACGTCCTCAAGCAGGCCAGGAAGGTGTGTGGCCATTTCAGGCGTTCCTACACGGCCATGGCGCACTTTTCAGATATTCAGCGGCGAAACAACATGCCAGTGAGGCGCTTGATTTGCGACAGCCCGACACGTTGGAATTCAACACTCCTAATGTTTGACCGCCTGCTCCAACAAGAAAAAGCCGTCAACGAGTATTTGTATGACCGGGGTGCTAGGACAGCCTCTGCGGAGCTGGGGATTTTTTTGCCACGTTACTGGACGCTCATGCGCAATGCCTGTAGGCTCTTGCGTCCTTTTGAGGAGGTGACAAACCTAGTCAGTGGCACTGAAGGCACCATCAGTGACATCATCCATTGTTTTCTTCCTGGAGCGTGCCCTGCGAAGAGTGCTGGATCAGGCCGTAGATGAGCGTGAAGAGGAAGAGGAAGAGTTGTGGTCACCATCACCACCAGAAACAGCCTTATCAGCATCGCTTGCTGGACCTGCGGCAACGCTGGAAGAGGAGTCTGAGGAAGAGGAGTCAGAGGAGGAATGTGGCTTTGAGGAAGAGGAAGACCAACCACAGCAGGCATCCCAGGGTGCCCGTTGTCACCTATCTGGTGCCCGTGGTGTTGCACGTGGCTGGGGGGAAGAACAGACCTTCCGTAAGATCAGTGAGGACGAGGAACGGGACATGAGTAGCTCGGCATCCAACCTTGTGCAAATGGGGTCTTTCATGCTGTCGTGCCTGTTGAGGGACCCTCGTATAAAAAGGCTGAAGGAGGACGACCTGTACTGGGTGGCCAGGCTACTAGACCCCTGGTATAAGCAGAAAGTGCCTGAAATGTTACCAAATTACCGGAAGTCGGAAAGGATGCAGCAGTTCCAAAATAAATTAAAAAGTATGCTTTACACAGCGTATAAGGGTGATGTTACAGCACAAGAGAATCTAACAGGGGAAGAGGTGAAAGTAATCCTCCTACCACGACCACGCCGGCAAGGACAGGACGCTTTACAGATGTGTTGTTGATGGAGGACATGCGGAGCGTTTTAAGTCCTACGCATCGCCACAGCCCTTCGGGGTCCACCCTCAGAGAACGATTCGACCGACAGGTAGCAGACTACCTCGCCTTAACTGCAGATATCGACACTCTGAGGAGCGATGAACCCCTTGACTACTGGGTGTGCAGGCTTGACCTGTGGCCTGAGCTATCCCAATTTGCGATAGAACTTCTGGCCTGCCCCGCTTCAAGTGTCCTGTCAGAAAGGACCTTCAGTGCAGCAGGAGGTATTGTCACTGAGAAGAGAAGTCGCCTAGGTCAAAAAAGTCTAGATTACCTCACCTTTATTAAGATGAATGAGCCATGGATGCCGAAGGAACTGACAGTGGGCGATACATTTGACTAAAAAAGGGCTGATGAGATGCCTTGGGCTAAAAATGGTCCACATGCTGCTGTATTTTATCTCTGCATGCCGGATGACTTGCGTGACTTATCCGCCACCAACTAGGGTTCAAGCCGCAATGTTTTAGTGCACTTTCTGCCTGGAAAATATCAATTTTTCTCGGCTGCAACAATACCTATTTTTTCAGGCATGTGTACATGCCTAATTTTTCTGGCCTCTGGTGCTGCACTGTGGCTGCAAAAACAAAACAAAAAAAAAGGCACATACAGTACAGACCAAAAGTTTGGACACACCTTCTCATTCAAAGAGTTTTCTTTATTTTCATGACTATGAAGGCATCAAAACTATGAATTAACACATGTGGAATTATATACATAACATACAAGTGTGAAACAACTGAAAATATGTCATATTCTAGGTTCTTCAAAGTAGCCACCTTTTGCTTTGATTACTGCTTTGCACACTCTTGGCATTCTCTTGATGAGCTTCAATAGGTAGTCATCTGAAATGGTCTTCCAACAGTCTTGAAGGAGTTCCCAGAGATGCTTAGCACTTGTTGGCCCTTTTGCCTTCACTCTGCGGTCCAGCTCACCCCAAACCATCTCGATTGGGTTCAGGTCCTGTGACTGTGGAGGCCAGGTCATCTGGCGCAGCACCCCATCACTCTCCTTCATGGTCAAATAGCCCTTACTTTAAAAGTTTTCCCAATTTTTCGGCTGACTGACTGACCTTTATTTCTTAAAGTAATGATGGCCACTCGTTTTTCTTTACTTAGCTGCTTTTTTCTTGCCATAATACAAATTCTAACAGTCTATTCAGTAGGACTATCAGCTGTGTATCCACCTGACTTCTCCTCAATGCAACTGATGGTCCCAACCCCATTTATAAGGCAAGAAATCCCACGTATTAAACCTGACAGAGCACACCTGTGAAGTGAAAACCATTTCAGGGGACTACCTCTTGAAGCTCATCAAGAGAATGCCAAGAGTGTGCAAAGCAGTAATCAAAGCAAAAGGTGGCTACTTTGAAGAACCTAGAATATTACATATTTTCAGTTGTTTCACACTTGTTTGTTATGTATATAATTCCACATGTGTTAATTCATAGTTTTGATGCCTTCAGTGTGAATCTACAATTTTCATAGTCATGAAAATAAAGAAAACTCTTTGAATGAGGTGTGTCCAAACTTTTGGTCTGTACTGTACATGTGTCAATTCCCCTTCGTGATCGTTACCTTGTTGTGGTGAAGGGGCTTGCGTATCACTATGAAGCGACCACCTCTATGAGTGCGTTGGCAATGGCAATGTTGGCACACCCCAGATGATAAGGTTGTTGCTTCATTGTGAACAGACCAAAAGCGATCGGCTGGATAATTTTGCATAGAAAAAACATTAATTTTCTTTGTGATCATCTAAGGTGATCATTAAAGCCTACTAGGCCAACAATTGACCCACACTGCAGAATCATTGTTTTCTGGGTCACTTAACTGTCACTGAACTACCTCAGCACGACCATAGGCTTTGAAAAAACCCAGTTGCCTGCAATCTCCCAAACGTGCGCACAAGCACAGTCATCACTACACCAAGATTGACGCATAGAGGTATAAAATTTATGTTATGAGTGTGTCAACTATTGACAACTTTTTGCGGTTGTCTAAAATCTATTCCATACACGTCCCCTGACCTAACAGGGATTAAACTGATAGGAATAGTACTACTTAACACACCACTCATATCTGGTGGCACAGTACAGTGCACGGCGCACGCGCAGTGCCCCAAATTGGAGGTGGGAGGACCAACCAAGCATCTTTTTCCATCTCCCGGTTCCTAAAATCTATTACATAGACCGGCCCCTGATAGGGGACGTAACAGGGATTAAACTGATAGGAATAGTACTACTTAACATACCACTCATATTGGGATTGCACAGTACATTACACGGCGCACGTGCAGTGCCCCAAATTGGAAGTAAGAGGACCGACCAAGCATCTTTTTCCATCTCCCGATTCCTAAAATCTATTCCATACACCGGCCCCTGATATGGGACAAAACAGAGATTAAACTGATAAGAACAGATTTTTTTAAATAAAAAAAAAAAGAGGACAGCCTCTGCGGAGCTGGGTATTTTTTGGCCGTGTTACTGAACGCTCATGCACAATGGCTGTAGGCTCATGCGTCCTTTTGCGGAGGTGACAAACCTGGTCAGTCAAACTCAAGGCAACATCATCGACCTCATCCCATATGAGTTTTTTCTGGAGCGTGCCCTGCGAAGAGTGCTGGATCAGGCCGTAGATGAGCATGAAGAGGAAAAGTTGTGGTCACCATCACCACCAGAAGCAGCCTTGTCGTCGTCGATTGCTGGACCTGCGGCAACGCAGAGAGAGGAGTCTGAAGAAGAGGAGTCAGAGGAGGAAGGTGGCTTTGAGGAGGTGGAAGACCAACCACAGCAGGCGTCCCGGGGGACTTGTTGTCACCTTTTAGGGACCCTTGGTATAGTATGTGGCTGGGTGGAGGAAGAGACCTTCAATGACGTCAGTGAGGACAAGAAACGGGACATGGCTAGCTTGGTATCCAACCTTGTGCAAATGGGTAGTTTGCGGTTGTGCAAATGGACTGTTTCCGGTGCGTTAAACAGGGAGTTTGGTCTGTGACTGTGAAGCGGGCGTAACCCTTGCACTACCTGATCGATACAACATCATACCTGATCAGATACACACACTGGATGTTTTAAAGCACGTTATTCCAAACAATTTAGGAATGTTAGGTGGTTTATGCCCTTTATGGATTAAAACCCGACTCTGCGTCAACGACGTAATTTTCCATGGGAGTTTTGCCATGGATCCCCCTCCGGCATGCCACAGTCCAGGTGTTAGTCCCCTTGAAACAACTTTTCCATCACTATTGTGGCCAGAAAGAGTCCCTGTGGGTTTTAAAATTCTCCTGCCTATTGGAGTCTATGGCAGTTCGCCCGTTCGCGAACATTTGCGAAAATTTTATGTTCGCGACATCTCTATATATATATACTACAGTACTGTATACTGTCCTCTGTAGTGTGTATATATATATATATATATATATATATACAGTACAGTGTACTGTCCTCTGTAGAATATATACAATATACTGTCCTCTGTAGAATATATACAGTTTACTGTCCTCTGTAGTATATATACAGTATATTATCCTGTGTAATATATATATATATATATATATATATACAATACTGTATACTGTCCTATGTAGTATATATATACAGTATACTGTCCTCTGTAATATATATATATATATATATATGTATATACACTCACCTAAAGAATTATTAGGAACACCATACTAATACGGTGTTGGACCCCCTTTTGCCTTCAGAACTGCCTTAATTCTATGTGGCATTGGTTCAACAAGGTGCTGATAGCATTCTTAAGAAATGTTGGCCCATATTGATAGGATAGCATCTTGCAGTTGATGGAGATTTGAGGGATGCACATCCAGGGCACGAAGCTCCCGTTCCACCACATCCCAATGATGCTCTATTGGGTTGAGATCTGGTGACTGTGGGGGCCATTTTAGTACAGTGAACTCATTGTCATGTTCAAGGAACCAATTTGAAATGATTCGAGCTTTGTGACATGGTACATTATCCTGCTGGAAGTAGCCATCAGAGGATGGATACATGTTCTCATTCTGTTTACGCCAAATTCGGACTCTACCATTTGAATGTCTCAAAAGAAATCGAGACTCATCAGACCAGGCAACATTTTTCCAGTCTTCAACAGTCCAATTTTGGTGAGCTCGTGCAAATTGTAGCCTCTTTTTCCTATTTGTAGTGGAGATGAGTGGTACCCGATGGGGTCTTCTGCTGTTGTAGCCCATCCGCCTCAAGGTTGTGCGTGTTGTGGCTTCACAAATGCTTTGCTGCATACCTCGGTTGTAACGAGTGGTTATTTCAGTCAACGTTGCTCTTCTATCAGCTTGAATCAGTCGGACCATTCTCCTCTGACCTCTAGCATCCACAAGGCATTTTTGCCCAAAGGACTGCCACATACTGGATGTTTTTCCCTTTTCACACCATTCTTTGTAAACCCTAGAAATGGTTGTGCGGGAAAATCCCAGTAACTGAGCAGATTGTGAAATACTCAGACCGGCCCATCTGGCACCAACAACCATGCCACGCTCAAAATTGCTTAAATCACCTTTCTTTCCCATTCTGACATTCAGTTTGGAGTTCAGGAGATTGTCTTGACCAGGACCACACCCCTAAATGCATTGAAGCAACTGCCATGTGATTGGTTGACTAGATAATTGCATTAATGAGAAATAGAACAGGTGTTCCTAATATTTATTTAGGTGAGTGTATATATATATTGTGGGGACTCGCTCTGGTGGACCAGATTAGCGGACGCAGTATAGAGGCAACAACAAGTTCTTTGGATCAAACAGTTCAGTGTTTTATTCACACTTTAGGCAAGTGACAAAACAAGCAGTCATATTCAAACAAAAAGTCACCTTGCGGTGTTGGTGGTAATTCACCACATGCGGCAATTCTGCCTCAAAGAGTCCTTGCTGATAGCAGCACCAATCTGTTTTCATGCCAAACAGGTAGCAAGCCTTCATCCAGACACAAGGCTCCCAGATCCCAACACAGAGACATGGCTTCTGAGCCCAGCTGCCTATTTAAGGACAGCCTATTGCTGCCAAAACCCGGACCGGCATTTAAAATCCAGTCCGGTATTTGGCCTCACCTGGCTGTAAATCAGCCCAGCAGCACATTCTGGGAGGAAAATACCTGTTTTCCCAGACCAAACCTCTATATAGATATACAGTCAGATCCATAAATATTGGGACATGGACACAATTCTAAATTTTTTGGCTCTATACACCACCACAATGGATTTGAAATTAAACAAACCTGATGTGCTTTAACTGCAGACAGTCAGCTTTAATTTGAGGGTATTTACATTCAAATCAGGTGAATGGTGTAGGAATTACAACAGTTTGCATATGTGCCTCCCACTTGTTAAGGCACCAAAAGTAATGGGACAATTGGCTTCTCAGCTGTTCCATGGCCAGGTGAGTGTTATTCCCTCATTATCCCAATTACAATGAGCAGATAAAAGGTCCAGAGTTCATTTCAAGTGTGCTATTTGCATTTGGAATCTGTTGCTGTCAACTCTCAAGATGAGATCCAAAGAGCTGTCACTATCAGTGAAGCAAGCCATCATTAGGCTGAAAAAAACAAAACAAGCCCATCAGAAAGATAGCAAAAACATTAGGCGTGGCCAAAACAACTGTTTGGAACATTCTTAAAAAGAAGGAACGCACCAGTGAGCTCAGCAACACCAAAAGACCCGGAAGACCATGGAAAACACCCTTCACAACAGTTGGCCAGATCAAGAACACTCTCCAGGAGGTAGGTGTAAGTGTGTCAAAGTCAACAATCAAGAGAAGACTTCACCAGAGTGAATACAGAGGGTTCACAACCATTAGTGAGCCTCAAAAACAGGAAGGCCAGATTAGAGTTTGCCAAATGACATCTAAAAAAGCCTTCACAGTTCTGGAACAACATCCTATGGACAGATGAGACCAAAATCAACTTGTACCAGAGTGATGGGAAGAGAAGAGTATGGAGAAGGAAAGGAACTGCTCATGATCCTAAGCATACCACCTCATCAGTGAAGCTGCCAATGGAACTGGTTCTCTTGTATTTATTGATGATGTGACTGCTGACGAAAGTAGCAGGATGAATTCTGAAGTGTTTCGGGCAATATTATCTGCTCATATTCAGCCAAATGCTTCAGAACTCATTGGACGGCGCTTCAAAGTGCAGATGGACAATGACCCAAAGCATACTGCAAAAGTCATCAAAAAGTTTTTTTAACCCCTTAGGGACGCATGACGTACCGGTACGGCATGTTTCCCGAGTCCTTAAGGACCCATGACGTACCGGTACGTCATCAGTTTAAAATGAGATTGCGGCGCTGCGGGGGTTAATCCGAACGGGATGCCGGCTGAAATCATTCAGCCGACATCCTGTCACAATGCCGGGGGGGTCATGTGACCCCCCCGTATCGGCGATCGCAGCAAACCGCAGGTCAATTCAGACCTGCGGCTTGCTGCGCTTTCTGCCGATTCTGATCCCCGTGGTCTCTGACCGCGGAGATCAAACTTTAAAATGCCCTAAATAAAGTTTTATTAACCCCCCCCCCCCTTGCACCCCTGAATGATTTTATGTGGGCGGGTGGTGCAGGGGGGGGGTGTTGCAGGCGGTGCGGGCGGTGCTGGAGGCGGGCGGTGCGGCAGGCGGGATCGCGATCCCCCGCCCGCCTCCCCTTGAAAATTCGTTGGTGTGCAGTGGTATACCAGGGTGTCAGCACATTGCTGACACCCTGGTATAAACGGCTGACATCGGTGATGCGATGTCAGCCGTTTAACCCTTTCCATACCGCGGTCCGTACGGACCGCTGTATGGAAAAGGTTAACAGATCAGGGAGCACCCTCCCTCTCCCATCGGGGGGCTGCTGTGCCTTTGCAGCCCCCCGATGGAGAGGGAGAGAGCCCCCAGACAGCCCCGTCCTTACCCTTCCCCGTCTGCAAAGTTGTGGCTACAACTGAGCAGACGGGGAAGGTTCCCATGCAACAGGACGGCTTCTCAGGCATCCTGCTGTCCATGGTGCTGAACATATCTGTGCTAAAGGCATAGATCTGTTCAGACAAAGCGTAAGTAAAATACAGTACAGTACCCTATATAGTGTACTGTACTGTATTATACAGACATCAGACCCACTGGATCTTCAAGAACCAAGTGGGTCTGGGTCAAAAAAATGTTAAAAAAAAGTGAAAAAAGTTAAGATAAAAAAAACACATTTATCACTGAATAAAAAATTTTTTAAAAAAAATACACTACACATATTAGGTATCGCCGCGTCCGTAACGACCTGATCTATAAAACGGTCATGTTACTTTCCCCGCACGGTGAACGCCATAAAAATAGAAAAATAAAAACTATGAGAAAATTGAAATTTTGCCCACCTTACTTCCCAAAAAAGGTATGTACGCCAAAATAGTACCAATCAAACCGTCATCTCATCCCGCAAAATCATACCCTACCCAAGATAATTGCCCAAAAACTGAAAAAACTATGGCTCTTAGACTATGGAAACACTCAAACATGATTTTTTTTGTTTAAAAAATGAAATCATTGTGTAAAACTTAAATAAATAAAAAAAAGTATACATATTAGGTATCGACGCGTCCGTATTGACCGGCTCTATAAAAATATCACATGACCTAACCCCTCAGGGGACCACCGTAAAAAAATAAAAATAAAAACTGTGTAAAAAAAGCCATTTTATGTCATCTTACGTCACAAAAAGTGTAATAGCAAGCGATCAAAAAGTCATATGTTACCCCAAAATAGTGCCAATCAAACCGTCATATCATCCCTCAAAAATGAGACCCTACTTAAGATAATCGCCCAAAAACTGAAAAAACGATGGCTCTTAGACTATGGAGACACTAAAACATTTTTTATGTTTTAAAAATGAAATCATTGTGTAAAACTTACATAAATAAAAAGAATTGTATACATATTAGGTATCGCCGCGTCCGTGACAACCTGCTATATAAAATTACCACATGATCTAACCTGTCAGATGAATGTTGTAAATAACAAAAAAATAAAACGTGCCAAAGAAGCTATTTCTTGTTACCTTGCCGCACAAAAAGTGTAATATAGAGCAACCAAAAATCATATGTACCCTAAACTAGTACCAAACAAAATGCCACCCTATCCCGTAGTTTCTAAAATGGGGTCACTTTTTTGGAGTTTCTACTTTAGAGGTGCATCAGGGGGGCTTCAAATGGGACATGGTGTCAAAAAAACCAGTCCAGCAAAATCTGCCTTCCAAAAACCGTATGGCATTCCTTTCCTTCTGCGCCTTGCCGTGTGCTCGTACAGCAGTTTACGACCACATATGGGGTGTTTCTATAAACTACAGAATCAGGGCCATAAATAATGACTTTTGTTTGGCTGTTAACCCTTGCTTTGTAACTGGAAAAAAAATATTAAAATGGAAAATCTGCCCAAAAAGTGAAATTTTGAAATTGTATCTCTATTTTCCATTAAATCTTGTGCAACACCTAAAGGGTTAACAAAGTTTGTAAAATGAGTTTTGAATACCTTGAGGGGTGTAGTTTGTTAGATGGGGTAAATTTTATGCAGTTTCTACTCTAGGGGTGCATCAGGGGGGCTTCAAATGGGACATGGTGTCAAAAAAACAGTCCAGCAAAATCTGGCTTCCAAAAACCATACGGCGCACCTTTCCCTCTACGCCCTACTGTGTGCCCGTACAGTAGTTTACGGCCACATATGCGGTGTTTCTGTAAACGGCAGAGTCTGGGCAATAAAGATACAGTCTTGTTTGGCTGTTAACCCTTGCTTTGTTAGTGGAAAAAATGGGTTAAAATGGAAAATTAGGCAAATTCTCAAATTTCATCCCCATTTGCCAATAACTCTTGTGCAACACCTAAAGGGTTAACGAAGTTTGTAAAATCAGTTTTGATTACCTTAAGGGGTGTAATTTATAGAATGGGGTCATTTTTGGGCGGTTTCTATCATGTAAGCCTCACAAAGTGACTTCAGACCTGTAGTGGTCCCTAGAAATTGGGTTTTTGTAAATTTCTGAAAAATTTCAAGATTTGCTTCTAAACTTCTAAGCCTTGTAACATCCCCAAAAAATAAAATATCATTCCCAAAAATAATTCAAACATGAAGTAGACATATGGGGAATGTAAAGTAATCACAATTTTTGGGGGTATTACTATGTATTACAGAAGTAGAGAAACTGAAACTTTGAAATTTGCAAATTTTTCCAAATTTATGGTAAATTAGGTATTTTTTTTATACAGAAAAAATTATTTTTTTTTTACTTCATTTTACCAGTGTCATGAAGTACAATATGTGACGAAAAAACAATCTCAGAATGGCCTGGATAAGTCAAAGTGTTTTAAAGTTATCAGCACTCAAAGGGACACTGGTCAGATTTGCAAAAAATGGCCAAGTCCTTAAGGTGAAATAGGGCTGAGTCCTTAAGGGGTTAAGGGAAAGAAGTGGAATGTTATGCAATGGCCAAGTCAATCACCGGACCTGAATCCGATTGAGCATGCATTTCACTTGCTGAAGACAAAACTGAAGGGAAAATGCGCCAAGAACAAGCAGGAACTGAAGACAGTTGCAGTAGAGGCCTGGCAGAGCATCACCAGGGATGAAACCCAGCGTCTGGTGATGTCTATGCGTTCCAGACTTCAGGCTGTAATTGACTGCAAAGGATTTGCAACCAAGTATTAAAAAGTGAAAGTTTGATTTATGATCATTATTCTGTCCCATTACTTTTGGTCCCTTAACAAGTGGGAGGCACATATGCAAACTGTTGTAATTCCTGCACCGTTCCCCTGATTTGGATGTAAATACCCTCAAATTAAAGCTGACAGTCTGCAGTTAAAGCCCATCTTGTTCATTTCATTTCAAATTGTCAATGTCACAATATTTATGGACCTGACTGTATATCCTCTGTAGTATAAATACAGTATACTGTAATTTGTAGAATATATACAGTATACTGTCCTCTGTAATATATATAGTACTGTCCTCTATAACATATATATATATATATATATATATACAGTCAGGTCCATAAATATTGGGACATCGACACAATTCTAATATTTTAGTCTCTATACACCACCACAATGGATTTGAAAGGAAACAAACAAGATGTGCTTTAACTGCAGACTGTCAGCTTTAATTTTAGGTTATTTACATCCACATCAGGTAAACGGTGCAGGAATTACAACAGTTTGCATATGTGCCTCCCACTTGTTAAGGGACCAAAAGTAATGGGACCAAATAATAATCATAAATCAAACTTGCACTTTTTAATACTTGGTTCAAAATCCTTTGCAGTCAATTACAGCCTGAAGTCTTGAAGGCATAGACATGACCAGACGCTGGATTTCATCCCTGGTGATGCTCTGTCAGGCCTCTACTGCAACTGTCTTCAGTTCCTGCTTGTTCTTGGGGCATTTTCCCTTCAGTTTTGTCTTCAGCAAGTGAAATGCATGCTCAATCGGATTCAGGTCAGGTGATTGACTTGGCCATTGCATAACATTCCACTTCTTAACCTTAAAAAACTCTTTGGTTGCTTTTGCAGTATGCTTTGGGTCATTGTCCATCTGCACTGTGAAGCACCGTCCAATGAGTTCTGAAGCATTTGGCTGAATATGAGCATATAATATTGCCCGAAACACTTCAGAATTCATCCTGCTGCTTGTGTCAGCAGTCACATCATCAATAAATACAAGAGAACCAGATCTATTGGCAGCCATACATGCCCACGCCATGACACTACCACCACCATGCTTCACTGATGAGGTGGTATGCTTAGGATCATGAGCAGTTCCTTTCCTTCTCCATACTCTCCTCTTCCCATCACTCTGGTACAAGTTGATCTTGGTCTCATCTGTCCATAGGATGTTGTTCCAGAACTGTGAAGGCTTTTTTAGATGTCGTTTGGCAAACTCTAATCTGGCCTTCCTGTTTTTGAGGCTCACCAAAGGTTTACATCTTGTGGTGAACCTTCTGTATTTACTCTGGTGAAGTCTTCTCCTTATTGTTGACTTTGACACACATACACCTACCTCCTGGAGAGTGTTCTTGATCTGGCCAACTGTTGTGAAGGGTGTTTTCTCCACCAGGGGAAGAATTCTTCGGTCATCTACCACAGTTGTTTTCTGTGGTCTTCTGGGTCTTTTGGTGTTGCTGAGCTTACCGGTGCGTTCCTTCTTTTTAAGAATGTTCCAAACAGTTGTTTTGGCCAGGCCTAATGTTTTTGCTATCTCTCTGATGGGTTTGTGGTGTTTTTTCAGCCTAATGATTGCTTGCTTCACTGATAGTGATGGACCCCTGCTGATCAGAATTTGGTTGCTCATTCTTAGGCCTCATGCACACCTGATGCGGCATTCGTTTTTTTTGGAGGATCCGTTTTTCCCACAGATCCCTTGTAATAAATGCCTATCCTTGTCCGTAAATGTGAAAAAAGTAGGACATGCACTATTTTTTTTGCTGAAGGGAAACACGGACAACGGACGCGGAACACAAACGGATGAACTATCAGCATTTTTTTGCTGACCCTTTGAAATGAATGGGTCCCCATCCTATCCGCAAAAAAAACGGAACGGAGGCCGAGGTAAACAACTGTCGTGTGCATGAGGCCTTAGTCAGATAGTCCATCAATATAAAAGGACTGTAAAACCCCTGGCTATGGCCAGATATGCGGCAGTGCTGAGTCAGAGGTTGGTGTAGGGGTCATGTCTGAGGTATACCCAAATGTGGCAGAATTAATAGAGGCACCCAATGGGACCCTGTGTTCGGAGAATGCAGGCAGCCTGGAAGGTGTGCTGGTAAACGCATTTGCAACTATTTTTATATTGCCCCAATGCACAGGAAGTATAAAAGAAGCAACTTTGCAAGTAGTCTCAATTAGTCTCAAATAGTCTTCTACCGACTTGTTAATGATATGTACTGCAGAGCAGATTCCCACGGCAAAAATATAGGCAGGCCAGGAGTATGCTAGGGGTATTTCCAGAGAGTAGATACATTACAAACACATGATTGTCCAGACTGAAGCGATCTGTGATCTGATCTGTATTATACCTTATCTACTGCTGCCACCTGCTGGACAAACAGGAAAATAACCCTGATAATAGAAGATTGAGTTTTCGCATTTTCTGTACAATCTTGGACAAAAATGGTACACAAATTTCAGTGTATTAATGTGAATTGAATATATGGCGTGGGTGATTTTAAAAATAATTCTACTCCAGAATAAAAACATCTCAGATTTTTTGCCCAAAAATCTTTTTGCACAAAAAAATTGCAACATTTTGCTGTTTTTGCCACGTTCACCACTTTTTCAGGGGACTATGCAGCTTGACTAAGTTCACATTATTTACACCAGAAATCTCCTATCTGGCATATATTTCAATTTCTGGTGCACGTAGATACTGTGATGCATAAAAATGATTAAAAGGCAAATTACTTTTAATAAATTTGCTGCATCTTACACCAGAATAATATAGTATGTGATTCAGACTGGCATAATAAAAATCTTAGAAAGTCTTAACCTCTTCCCGACCTCCACTGTATATGTACGGCAGAAATCGGTTCTCTAAACATGGCACCCGCTGACAAGCTGAACGGGTGCCGTAGCTATCGGTCGCCTGCCTAATGTCTGTGATTGGCAATAAGGCCAATCACAGACATTTAACCCCTCAGATGCCATTGTCAGCTGTAACCCCGGCATCTGAGAGGCTTTTCCCGACTGCTTCCCTATGCCGAGATTGAGGGAGCCATTCGTAGACTGTGGTAGCCTTGAGCCCTGTAAAGCTACTGTATGTTCCTGTGACAGGGCTCCATAGGAACATAGCGAGTCTCCCAGAGTCCGCTAAGTAAAAACAGGAAACATAAAGTTAAAAAAAAAAGTCAAAAATATATAAAAATTCAAATCACCCCTTTCCCCATAACAAAAAATATTAGTATCACCGCATCCCAAAATGCCCAAACTATTAAAATGTAACCGTATTTATCCAGTATGATGAGCGCTGTAGTAGAAAAAAAAATCTATATGACCAGTCACTTTTTTTTTTTTTGTAGCTTCACCCCAAAAAAATTAACAAAAAGTGATGATTAAGTGATACTCCAAAATGATAACGATAAAATCTACAGCTTTCCCTACAAAAAATAAGCCCTCAAACAGCTCTGTAGACGTAACTATAAAAAAAATTATGGGGGTCAGAATATGGCAATGAAAAGAAAAAAAATATCTATATTTTTTTAAATTATATTAAAACACAAGAAAAACTTGTATGGTAACGCTGTAATCGTACTGACCAAGAGAGTCAAGGGCACGGGTCAGTTTTACCGCATAGGGAATGCCGCAAAGAACAATCCCTCGTACCACTATGTGAATGGAAAATTAAAAAAATCGCAAGCTCTTGAAGGGGTTAATACACCAACATATTAACCCCTTCAAGAGCTTGCTGTGGTGCAATTATTATTTTCCTTAATTCCTGACTGCAAGCTATAATAATAATTTTGGAGCATCTGTTCTTATGACTTTATGTTGTGACATTCCTGTATTATTCCTGCTAGAAGTTATGCAACGGGCCTACTGTGAAGGGCGTCTGGGGTATCCCTTGCCCCTTAGGAGGTTTCTACAAAATGTTGTCTGATAGAGCAAATAAACATGATTGCAGTTAAGCAATGAGGACATGGAGTCCCCTTTGTAGATGGTAATGTTAGTACCCAGGGTAGGATTGCCAGAGTGGTGTAAAGTAGCTTACAATGTCTCTGTGGATGTTGTATACACGTGTCACAATGCTCCTAACTGGATATCCTTGGATCCCAGATGTGGTGTAGTCCGAAGCAGTGCAAAAAAGGTAGCTGAATTTGGATGGTGTAGAAGGTGGAAGAAATGGAGACCAGACTTGTAGTAACATTGAACACAGCTTTATTTGGCATAAACGGTAATCCAAACAGTTTCCAAACGGTATCTTGGTCATCAGCAGGTATTGGCTTAAATGGCAGGCAAATGCTTCTCTGTAACAATCTCAGCTCTGCTATGCTAGCTGGAGTAAATAGGAACTTTTACTCTTCTGCTGGAACTTAGTTTAGCTGTCTGTAGTCTGTCTCTTACTTTAATCCTAGGAACTTCTTGTCCTGGCTTTGAGTACCTCAAGCTCTAGCTTCAGCTTGGATGAAGGCAATGCAAGCCCAGGAGGGGACAAACAACCATGTAGACTTCAGAAGATGAGCCTCTGGGCCTAGCAGAGCAGGAGGCGCTCTGCTAGCCAACTCACAACCTCTCCCTGAGGAGGGTAGGCTAGACTGCACACTAACTCCTCCCTCTCTAGAGAGGGCTGGAAGGGAACTAGAAGGTTCCTCTCCAGGGAAACTAACACTGCCGATGTTGCTGCCACCTGCTGGTGAACCAGGCCCATTACATATTACCATAACATTGGCAAGGAAATTCATATACACACATTGCAAGAAATTACATTAAATATCAGAAATGATGCAGGATGCACCAACCAAGATAGTGGGGGTACAAATGAGATGGTAATGCCCACTGTGGGTCATTACAGTTATATGAATTAATTACTAGCAGTCTGCAATAAAGGTCATCTTGTTGTTACTAGTTGGGGATGTGTCCCTTCACCGTCTGACACTATCCAATCAGTGCTGCTAGTGTCAGACTGTGCAGGGACACACCCACAACTGGTATGTCACGGTCATATTGTTGTTTGACCATGACGCGGTTGCCGTGCAGACTGGTTGCCGGTGGCAACGTTTTGTCGGTTTGCACGTGCATTTCCCCTTTAAGGTGTGTCTCCCTGCGGTTTGGTGAGCGAGGGGTTAATCCTCTAGCTAGTGGGGATTTAGGTGTGTCCTGGGTATGGCTACTAGGTTGACTTTATCTGTGGCTTCCTGGATGGGGGCAGTATTACTCCAGCCTAGTTTGGTGTTGGAGCTCTGCTCCTTTCCTGGGTGAACTTGCCCAGTCCTTGAGGGCCACCTTGTTGGACATAAATTGTCTTCCTTTTGTATGCTCCTTATACACTACCTCACTGTTTTATGATAGGTGTGGGTTTATGTTAAGGGTGTGTTGTACATCTTGATTGTTGTTACATGTCTGGGCTGTTGTTGATGTTTGTCTCTGCATGTCTGTAAGATGTTTTGTGTCCTCCGGAAGGGGGTTAGTTTCCCGGAGGGGTGAACCACAAGCCTGTATGCAGCGCTGCCTGGGGCTGCCATGCACCTTGCGGCATGGGGGTCCTGGCGGAGTCTTGTGTGCTGGATACCTGTGTTAGTTGCTGGTACGGTGTCCTGTTTGGTGTTAGGGCTCCTGTACGTATGCACGGGTTCCAGTCGTGGAGTCTTCGGCAGGTAAGTGTGTTGTCTGGAGTTCTTACCTGCCGATCCTCTTGCTGTGTATGGTCTCTCTTTTTCCCTGTTACTAGGCCTTTTGAGACTCCTGTTCTTCACTGTCCTGGAAGAACTAGGCGCCTCTCCTCAGCTCCTTTTTGAGGGATTCTCAGGGCGACTCAGGGCCCCAGGTATCCTGGGTATGAGCCGTCCTACCATCCAGGTCCGCTCATACGGTGAGGAGTTAGGGAGAGGATTAGGGACGCTATAAGAGGTGACCTGCTTCCCTTTTTCTGGCTTCTTGGCCTAGCAGCTATCCTTTATCCCTTTACCTTGTATGGTGGGGGGTTTCCCCCACGCCCCACCGTGACAGTATGTCCAACAAAGGCATCTCTGTTTAGCCTTCGGAAGAGGGCGCAGCATGTGTCGTCTGACGTTTTCTGGCGCACATGCTTATCCTCCGTAGGGAGGGTGAAAGGGGAATCCTGTTAACAGTGCGGTTCTCTGTAACAGTGGTTGCAGATTTTGTGAACCGGCACTTGTGTTTGGGTCTCCCCTCATCAATGTCTCTGTGGTTCTGTCATTGGCTGGTGGTGGTCGGCTGCACTCCTTGTTGAACTGGCTTTAGTGTATGCTGGTGGGGGATGCATGCTGGCAGCGACTTGGTGGGTGACATTTCTGAGTGTGGACGCAGTGATCAGTGCGGTCTCTCCTGGCTGTTCGTTGGCTGGCTGACTGGTTTCTTGGTGGTTCCGGGGGCCGGCAGCAGTCCCGGGGAGACTTGCTTGCACTGACACTGATTCTGCTATTTATTTATTTTTTTCCCCCATCCCTGTTGTTTGTGGGTTCCCCACTAGCTTCCCCTTTTCTGTTGGGGGGGCTTTGAGGGGTGGGAGTGTCACGGTCATATTGTTGTTTGACTGTGACGCGGTTGCCGTGCAGACTGGTTGCCGGTGGCAACGTGTTGTTGTCGGTTTGCACGTGCATTTCCCCTTTAAGGTGTGTCTTCCTGCAGTTTGGTGAGCGAGGGGTTAATCCTCTAGCTAGTGGGGATTTAGGTGTGTCCTGGGTGTGGCCATCTGGCTTAACTTTATCTGTGGCTTCCTGGCTGGGGGCAGTTTTACTCCAGCCTAGTTTGGTGTTGGAACTCTGCTCCTTTCCTGGGTGAACTTGCCCAGTCCTTAAGGGCCACCTTGTTGGACATAATTTGTCTTCCTTTTGTATTCTCCTTATACCCTACCTCACTTGTTGTATGTTAGGTGTGGGTTTATGTTCAGGGTGTGTTGTACGTCTTGATTATTATTACATGTCTGGGCTGTTGTTGGTGTTTGTCCCTGCATCTATGTAAGACGTTTTCCCTGTGTGTTGTTTTCTCCAGAAGGGGGTTGGTTTCCCGGAGGGGTGAACCACTAGCCTGTATGCAGCGCTGCCTGGGGCTGCCATGCACCTTTCAGCATGGGGGTCCTGGCAGAGTCTGGTGTGCTGGATACCTGTGTGGGCTGCTTGTACAGCATCCTGTTTGGTGTTAGAGCTCCAGTACATATGCACGGGTTCCAGTCGTGGAGACTTCGGCAGGTAAGTGTTGTCTTGTGTTCTTACCTGCCGATCCTCTTGCTGTATATGGTCTCTCCTTTTCCCTGCTATTAGGTCTTTAGAGACTCTTGTTCTTCCGTGTCTTGGATGAACAGGACATCTCCCCCCTGCACCTATCTGAGCGATTATCAGGGCGACTCAGGGTCCCAGGTTTCCAGGGTATGAGCCGTCCTACCTTTGGGGTCCGCTCATATGGTGAGGAGTTAGGGAGAGGATTAGGGACGCTATAGTAGGTGACCTGCTTCACTTTTCCTGGATTCTTGGCCTAGCAGCTATCCCTTATCCCTTTACATTGTACGGTGGGGGGTTTCCCCCACTCCCCACCGTGACTTGGTAACAGCAAGGTGGACCTTCATTACAAACAACTGGTAATTAATTTGTAAACTTCCAACAGGAATAATAGAGGAATTTCCTAACATAGTGTCATAAGAATAGATGCTGCAGAATAGATATTACATGGGGAATGCGACTATACACCACAACATGTCAGGAGAGGTAACAGCTAGTGTTGTGCGAGCATGCTCGGGCACACCTTTCCAAATTCCTGGCCCTGGAAATGCTGCCATTTAGGCTTGTGGACACTGAGGCTCTCCGCAGCCTGATGGCGGCAGCTGTCCCTCGTTACTCAGCCGCCACTTTTTTCCTGGTGTTCCATCCCCGCCTTACACCAGCATGTGTCCCGTAACATTACCCGTACCCTGACCAATGCAGTTATTGGGAAGGTCCACTTAACGACTAACACATGGACAAGTTCTTGTGGCCAGGGATGCTACATTTCCCCGACGGCACTCTGGGTGAACGTTGTGGAGGCCGGGAGCGAGTCATTCCCTGGGATGGCACAGGTGCTACTGACGCCAAGGCTTGCGGGCCCTACTTCGATCAGGGTTTCCGCCACCACCTACGTTAGTGGCTGCAACCCCCACTTCTCCTCCTCCACCTCCTCCTCCACCTCCTCCTCCACTTCCACCTCTGAATTCTCATCCTGCAGCACCAGTCAACCATCAGTCGGTAGTTGGAAGCAGTGTAGCACTGCAGTGGGGAAGCAGTAACAGGACGTGCTGAAACTAATTTGCTTAGGTGACAAATAGCACACCACCGCAGAGCTGTGGCAGGGTATAAGGGACCAGGCTGAGCTGTGGCTCTCGCCAATCAAACTACAACCAGGCATGGTTGTGTCTGATAATGGGCGTAACTTTGTGGTGGCTTTGGAGCTCGGCAAGCTCACACACATGCCATGCCTAGCCCATGTGTTTAACTTAGTGGTTCAGCGGTTTTTCAAAACCTACCCCAATTCGCCTGAGCTACTGGTGAAGGTGCGCCGTGTGTGCCCATTTCCGCAAGTCATCTACAGCTGCAGCAGCTCTTGCAATTGCCAGCTTACCGACTGTTGTGTGACGTGAGCACGTGCTGGAACTCCACGTTCCACTTGTTGGCCAGGCTTTGTGAGCAGCAGAGGGTAGTAGTGGAATACCAGCTGCAACATGGTCGTCGCCTTTCCAGTCAGCTTCCTCTCTTCACAAGCGATGAGTGGGTATGGATGTCTGACCTCTGTGAGGTTTTACACAACTTTGAGGAATCAACACAGATGGTGAGCGGCGATGCCGCTATTATCAGCATAACCATCCCACTTCTGTGTCTACTGAAACGCTCTCTGCTCACAATGAAGGAGGACGCTTTCCATGTGGAAGAGGTGGAAATGGGGGAAGACAGTACACAAGGTTATAGCAAGACCACCCTCCGTCCGTCTTCTCAGCGCGAATTGGACGATGAAGAGGAGGAGGAGCAGGAGACGGTTTCCTCCGCTACAGAGGGTAGTACCCATAGCAGGTTTATTCCATCTGTTCAGCATGGATGGGCCGAAGAGAAGGGAGAGGATGAGGATATTGAGAGTCATCCTCCTGATGAGGACAGCAAAGTCTTGTCTGTTGGCACATGGCTGACTTTATGTTATGCTGCCTTTCCTGTGACCCTCGCGTTATACGCATTTTGGCCAACACCGATTACTGGTTATTCACCCTTCTCGACCCCCGGATACAAAGATAACTTCTCATCTCTCATTCCTGTGGTGGAGAGGACTAGCAAAATGGTGCAATACCAGAAGGTCCTTGTGGAAAAATTGCTCCAAAAATTTACTAGTTCCTTGGCCAACCGAGGAACACAGCAGTTCAACAGAGGCAGGGCAACACTTTCCAAAGCCTGGGACAGTTTCATGACATCCCGCACCCAGCACCCTCACACTGATGCACGGCCTAGTGTCACAAGGAGGGAAAAGTTTTGGAAGATGGTGAAGGAGTATGTAGCAGACCGTGTCAGTGTCCTCAGTGATCCCTCTGCGCCTTATGCGGTATGCCAGATCTTGCAGGGGAATTATGTGTGAGGTCACGGTGTGAGCTATAGGTGGACCGAGGTAAATACAGTTCTGGTTACTCATGGTTATGTCGTCCCTGGGCAGGCTCGCATAAGTGAAGAGAACGGCACAAGGATTCTCTGGGGCACACTCTGGTGTAAGGGACATGGGCCAGATGGTGGTTTAAGGGGCCCTTGATGGTCTGTATTAATGTGCCTATGGCAAGGTCCCTTGTAGTCGTGATGCCAGTACCTTTTATATGGAGGTACAACCATTTACTAGAGTGTTAATGGAGGAACTTGAGACTGAGGCAAGCAGGATGAAATTCAAGGTGGAACTTTACTGAAGATGACTTCTGATAACAGTACATCCAAAGCATTAAAACATTCTCTTGATACAGTCGGGCATTAAGCACAATCTCCCATACATATGGGGAAAGGGAAATGCAAGTCCTGAATGAAATACAGGCTCTTGTAATACATAAGAAGACTACTGCTCAGACTAGGCTTGTAATAATATGAAAGTCTTACACTGGTCAAAACTCTGGCCTGATTCTAATCCTTGATTAAAGGTGCTTCTCCGAATCCTGAAACTTCTATTCCAATGTTGTTCTGACAGTTGGCCTGACTGTCCTCAGAGTTTGAACTGGAGGTTTAGATGCTTCAAGCTATCTCCTACACCTACTACAAAGGTGCCTAATAAGTCCAATGTAATGACTATCTTGCTAATCCTGCTAATCCTTTGTCTTGCATAAACGTGATAATTCCTTAAATACTCGGCTGCATGCAGTTTAGACATTGGTCGCCCTGGAAGAGCGATCTATGGGAGTGGATTGCTCACCTCTAGGTAGAATAATTTCAGGCTTTACCCTGGGCTGTGGAGCCGACAGGGACAGAGTAGAGAGGCTATAAATATGCCTCCCTCCAGGTATTCAGCTACATTGCTGTTGCTTTCTGAGTAATCTCATGAGAGAACTGCTTTGAACTGAACTCTCACTTGGATTGACCTCAACCAGCAACTGATCTGATCTGCCTAACTTAGGTCTGAGCTAAGCTATTTATACACACTGACACTGATCCATCTTGTGTAGAAACAAGTGTAGTGCACCCTGACTAGGCCTGTGTAAAGGATATTTGCATATGGAATCACATTGTGACATGGGAGAATATGACAGGAGATAAAATACTAAATGCAGGCATATCACATGACATTAATACATGATAAAGACACGTTTGCGGTGCCCACTGTCACGTAGTGGGACACTGCACTTACAACTATTGGGTGTCCAAGCTGGACACGTGGCACGGACTGGTGCTCTACGCCTTGGAGATGCTGGCCTGTCCTGCCGCCAGCGTTTTGTCAGAGCGGGTATTTAGTGCTGCTGGGGGTATAATAACTGATAAGCGCATCCGCCTGTCAACTGAAAATGCTGACAGGTTCATTCTTATCAAAATGAACCAGGCCTGGATTGCCCCTGACTTCTCTACTCCACCAGAGGAAAGCGTCTGAACATAAAGGCACTTTAAATGTGGCTTTTATGGTGTATTGAATACACTGTATTCCCATGCACCCCTTCCACCACTAAAAAGGGTATATGGTTCAATCTTCCTTTTCTCGTCCTCCTCCATCATATCAACATGCTTATTAGGCTGCCCTCACCCCTAATGTTTTAGAGGGTCAGCTCAGCAGCAGTCCCTTGCTCCTAATGTTTTTGAGTGTAGGAGTCCCACTACCTGAACAATTGTACCACAATGTGAATGAGGCCCTCCTTTATGTGATATACAGGTTGTATCAGAGTGCCTCTTCCTTGTAATTTTTGTAAATATACAGGAAAGAATGTTTCCTAACAATTTTTCCTCTAAAATTGATTTTATCTTTGGTTTCGTGTGCATTATTGTCAGTCTGTAAAAATTGCGTACTACATGCATCCAGACATCCTCCCCATGCTGTTCCTGAACCATTTCGGTGGTGTTTCCATCAATTTCTGACCTTTTACTATGAACCAGGCACCCTCCCTTCAGAGCAGGGGCTGCCTGGTTTAATGCTCGGGTTCTCCCATTGACTTCCATTGTGCTCTGGTGCTCTGTAGAGAACCCCAGCATCCCGAGGTGTTCTACTCGAGCACCCGAGCACTTTGGTGCTCGATCAACAATAGTAACAGCCCCTTTTTACATGGGCCTAAAAAAAAAATACTTACCTCATCCACCTCCTTGCAGAGAGTCTTGATTAAAGAAAACCCGCCAAAGGACCTGCGGCGAGCATGATGACGTCACCACGTGATCACGCTGGGAGTGCACTGTGACATCACAGTGTGTGCCTAGCGTGATCACGTGGTGATGTCATCATGCTCGCCGCAGGTCCTTTGACGGGTTTTCTTCAATCAAGACTGGAGAGGACGGCCTCTCTGAGAGTAAGTGGATGAGGTGAGTATGATTTTTTTTTTAACCCCTGATTAACCCCTGAAAGGCTGAGTATGAGTCAAAGATCAGCATTGAACATGGCATCTGAGGAGTTAAATGACAGGGGGGCACAATCGCCATTCCCCATCATTGTGCCTGCTCCATACAATGGAAAGCGATTCGTGACAATGTAATTTGTAACAACTCGAATTTCTTGTTGAAGTTCAGCGAAGCCACCAAATAGAAATTTTCAAAACTTTGCTCATCTCTAGTTTGTGGCTCTGGAGTAACTGGTTACCTAATACTGATGTAGACCAGGCGACTAGTCCCTACTAGTTAAAGGGGTTATTCCACGAATAATGTAAAAAATGAAAATCAGAGGTCATATAGCACATGACAATCTCTTTCTAGCAAAGCTAGAACCGGCCCTGTACCTCACATGGATCCAGAGATCTCCACAGTCATTGCTCTGCTAGATTTATATCAAGCTGGCAGCTTAGGGGGATGTCCTGTCTGCTGCAGCTCAGGGGGCGTGTCTCAGCTCTCCCTATGGCAGCTCAGTGGGCGTGTCCTTTCTCTGGGGGTGTCTTTATGCTGTAGCTCTTTCCATGTAACTGCCACATCAGACCATATGGCTGGTAACAGTAGAAGATTAAAATTGAGCATGTGCGACCTCCTCAGTGAGGTGGACAAGAAATAAGAAAATACAGCAGGTGGCGCTACACAAATAGATTTTATTGGATAGTTCACCGGCTATACTAAATTTTCAATTACATAAGAAAATATTTTGATCCAGGTGCTGGTTTGAAAAATGTAACAACCTTTCTGTAATATTTAAGGATTCTTCCTAAAAAATCTGATCCAGAGACCAATCCTTTGCAGGTTTCATAATTGACCCAAGTCTTGCCACTGTGTTCAGTATTTAGCCTAATTAAGAGTACCAGCACAGGGTACAGGCTTACAAACAGAAAAACTGAACCGATTTCTGTGCGTTCCCTCACCAAATCCGCACAAAAAAAAAAAATCACTCAAACACCTGACGTTCTGCGGATTTCTAAATCCGCATTACAGGTCGAATTCCACATGGATGAAAAAAAGCAAAGTGTACGTGAGATTTGTCTAATCTTTAATCTGCATGTCCGTTCGCAAAAAAAAGGAACATGTCCTATTATTGTCCGCATCATGGACAGGGATAGGACTGTTCTATTAGGGGCCAGCTAAATACAGAATGCACACGGACGTCATCCGTATGTTTTGCGGATCCGTGTTTTGCGGACCGTAAAATACATACAGTCGTGTGCATGAGCCCTAAGGCTGGGTTCAGAGCTGACTGAAAGTACAGCAATAAAATGTGCAGTGGTTTTGCTGCATTTCTGCTGCAAAAACTGCAACAAAACCACATTTATTACATGCAGAAAAGCCGTGGACTTCACCTTCTCCATTCCAAAGGGTGAAATCTGAGGGAGAGATCTGCAGATTTCAAATCAGCGCCGCAGGTCAATTTACGCCTTGTTGCTTTTATCCAGCGTGTGCAGGATTTGCCAAACAAAAATCCACAATGGCCTTATACAACCCCAGTCCACCTTCACTATTACAGCATAGGAACATCATAGAGGGAGAGTCCATGGCTTTGGACAAAAAATAACCAGAATGGAGCGGGATGTCAAAAATCCAATGTATTCGGAAAGTGTTCATATCATTTCACTTTTTTCACATTTTGCTTTGTGGTGGCCTTGTTCCAAAATATAAAAAAATCCAGTTTTACCCATCAATCTGTGAGATGGGGAAACAGCTCTCATTGTTGAACACTGTTTGTGTGAATTAAATTATATGTTCTGGACTGACGTTCTGCTATTTGGCCATAAGATGCCGCCGTTTCCTAGGCACTGACTGACTGCATATACATATTTCCGTATTCATGAGAGGTGGCATCTATTGCAATAGAGAGGTGGTCTCTCCAGAGATGCTTGATTGGGTTCAAGTCAGGGATGTGGCTGGGCAGAATATTCACAGAGTTGTCCCTAATCCACTCCTGTGTTCTCTTCGCTGTGTGCTTAGGGTCATTGTCTTGTTGGAAGGTGGACCTTCAGCCCAGTCTGAGGCCTAGGCCAATCTGGATCGGGTTTTCATCAAGAATATCTCTGTACTTCGCTCCATTCAGCTTTCCCTCAACTCTGACCATTCTTTCTGTCCTAGCCACTGTAAAACACTTCCACAGCTTCACTGCAGGGATGGTATTGAGTAGGGCAGGAGACATGACGCTTAGAATAGAGGCCAAAAAGTTCAATCTTGGTTTCGTCAGACCAGAGAATCTTGTTTCTCACAGTTTGTGAGTCCTTTAGGTGCAAACACCAGGTGCTCTTTCATGTGTCACACGATTGTATTTTTGGTCTGCATTTTTGGCGGATTGGATGTGGACCCATTCATTTCAATGGGGCCTCAAATAAAATGACGACATCACACCACATGCTGTCCAAATGCGTATGTCTGTTCTGCAGTCCCGCAAAGAAAAAAATAGAACATGTACTAATCTTATCTGTTTTGCGTACAAGAATAGGCATTGTTACAGTTGGTACGTAAAAAATAAATAAAAAGAATAAAATAAAATGGATGCAACATGGACATGAACACCATCTGTATTTGCGGATCCAGGTTGTGTAATATACATACATTTGTGTGAATGCACCCTAAGGCTGGGTTCACCTTGGCGTTTAATTTTCCGTTCATATGATCCGTCAGAAGAACAGAAAACTAAAAAAATGATGCTCAGCTATGTAAATTTTTGCATTCATTTTAGCCATTTGCGTCTGAGATCCGTTATTTTAGATGGGGACAATAGGTCCACGTCTAAAATAACGGATCTCAAAATGGCTAAAATGGATGCAAAATGTGTATAACTGAGCATAACGGATGCTTAAAATACAGGATCAGTTTTTTTGGTTGTTTTCTGTTCTTCTGACGGATCAGAAGAATGGAAAACGAAAACGGTGATGTGAACTCGGCCTAACTGAGGAGAGGCTTCTTCCTGGCCACTCTGCCATAAAACCCAGATTGGTGGAGTACTGCAGTGATGGTTGACCTTCTGGAAGTTTCTCCTATCTGCACACAGGATCTTTGGAGCTCAGCCAGAGTGACCATTGGGCTCTTGGTCGCCTCTCTTACCAAGGCTATTCTCCCCTGATGACTTAGTTTGGTGAGGCGACCAGCTCTAGGAAGAGTCCTGGTCGCTATGAACTTCTTCCATTTAAGAATTATGGAGTCCACTGTGCTCTTGGGAACTTTTAGTGCAGAATAAATGTTTTTGTCCCCTTCTCCATATCTGTGCCTGCACATAATCCTGTCTCTGAGCTCTACAGGCACTTATTTCCTCCTCATGGCTTGGTTTTTCCTCTGATACGTATTATTAGCTGTGAGACCTTATATAGACAGGGCTGTGTTCCAAAATATGTTCAATCAGCTGAATTTACCAAAGGTGTACTCCAATCAAGTTCAGATATGATGAAATGGGAGGCCCCCATAGCAAAATATCAAGTATCATCCCAAAGGGTCTAAATACCTGTGTACATGAAAAAATTTCAGTTTCTCCTTTTTAATAAATTTGCTAAAGTTTCTAACATTCAGTTTTTACTTTGTCATTATAGAGTTTTTTGTCGTTTTCTTTTATTTTAGCAGAAGGCCGCAACATAACAAAATGTGAAAAAAGTGAAAGGGTCTGGAGACTTTCCGAATGCATTGTATGTACAATGAGAGTCAAGATATCAGCTAGGTGTGGTCAAGATAGCACATCCATAATGACTATCATCCTATAAAGTGGCTCAGTGCTTAATTCAAGCACTGCCAGACACCTTACGTGCCCTCAGAGGAAGATGAAGCTGAATAAAATTGTCTAGCCATGTTTGTTAGATCAATGGAGGATAAGTCTATATTCCTATCTCCACACAACTTCTGGTTGTAGATGCTGTTTTGGTGGCCAGGCAGGAAAAATGCATTGGGACTTTTGATGGCATTTAGATATTTCTGTGGTTGAGCTTGCACAGTTCAAGTTTCATAGTATTACTAAGCTGGTTCAGCCTTGTTTTTGTTTCACACCATCTTGAACTTTTCCATTTATTGGAGCAGATATTAAGGTAATCCTTATCCGCACAGACACCCTAATTAGATACGGGGCTATTAGTTTTACAAATTATGTAATAAAAGATATGGTTTAGCATTATTTGGATTGAAGGTCCATAATGTTGCTATGAATTGTTATATCCACAGGATATGTAATACTAGTCTTAAAGATTCAGGCCTCACCTCTGGGACCTTAACCTATGTGAAGAAGGGGTCCAACCCGCCCATTTATTTATTTTTTATTATCATGAAAGTTAATGGGTGCAGCCACCACTTCATTCTTTCCAAACCTGGGTATGGTGGTAGTTAGCTACCTCACCAGTCAAGGAACTCTTTCTCCACAAAGGTCTGGGTCCCTGGAACCTGCATCTATCAGACATTTCTGTTGTATCCGGTGGGGTATGCCATCAATGTCCTAGTTTGGAATATGTCTTGTTATAGCTGGACTTGTTCTTGTGCTTGGCAGAGGTTAGGTGGTGGACACTATGAGACAATTGCCCCTGTTGTCATACGACCTCGACCTGGAGATATGCATCGAATGATGTTTGCAAGTTATTTCTGCTTTAGAAAACTGGTTCTGGAACTCAGAGCATCCCTCCACTCCACCATTAGCAAATATATTAAGGATCACGTCCACGCCACCAGAGCTGGTCTACAGTATATGAGTACAGTATGTAGAAAGACGCCTCATCTCGGTTCCAGTAATGATCTCATCTATTAAAAACAAGTATGGCCAGAGGCGAACTGCCCTCCTGCACCCTGTCTAGCCACTACTTGACATCTTCTATTGGATGCTTTCTTCATACTTGAGTGTAGTCCATCCTTCACGGTTTCTACAGTGGGTCAAAGTGCATCCAAGTCCTACTTCTCCTACTATTTGATGTCCTCGCTGTTTATATTAGTCTTGTTTTTCGTATCTACTGATATCTCTATTAAGTCAAAGGAATTTGGCAGGCAGCTTTCCCCAGCACACTAATCATAACGTCACCCATAAAGCATCACTATTATTTCGGGCTGTCACGGCTGTATAAATAGAGCCAATAAAAGAGCTCATTGTCTCTGTTGCATCAGAATAATTATGTGAGTCACAAGCCCGAATTCTCATCCCGACACAGCCTCTCCAGTTTTAATGGCAACAGCTGGATGAATGCTCCTGGCCAGATCAAATGTCATCTTATCATTAAAAAATCCCATTAGTTTTATGCTTCTACATTCCATGAGACATCAAGTGGTAATAGTAGAATAAAAGTCAATAAAACAGAAGTTTACTGGGTACACGGATTGTAACAAGCGAGATATTCTGAGGTCATTCATGGTCACCTCTGGACACCATCTTACAGTTAATTCACCTATACAATGACCCCACATGGAAAGCTGAGCCACATTACAAATACACTGGGGTAGATATACAAATATTGGTGTTTCCTAGGCTAGCCTTGGTCAAAAGTGCATTGGTGTAAGATGCACCAAATTTATCAGGCACAGGCCTCTTAAACAATTTGGCACAGCTTTTGCTGTCCGTGCCCCAGAAACTGAAATCTACGCCAGCCAGGAGCTGATGTAGACTGCAGCTATAGTTTCTAGTAAATACAGCGGGCCAAGTGAGGACCCGTCCCTATTCTTGACTATTGAAAAGTGACAAGGAGCTCAAAAATGAGCAAATTATAGGGCAAATATGGCATGCCAAGTTATTGTTTTAGTTTCTTTTTGCCACAATGAGTTAATAGTTCTGACATTGGTTTTGGCTTCCAAAACTGCATCAGGAAACCTGACTGTGTATACCCTTAAGATTCCAGGAGCACGAAGTTGTACATTCATTGGGGGACCCAAACTAACATGAAATAGTAAAAACAAAGTCCTCTGGATAATTTGCCGCAGCAGGTCCAAAAGTGATGTGGGTTCAATTCACTCTCAGTTCAATGTGTTTTGGTGGACCGTGCAAATTTAAATGATTTTCAAGGTAGCCACTCCAAGTTAGAGTTATCCACTCCTGCACTTATGGGTAAAATATTAGTCTCCACTCAGTTCTCATTAGAGTACTGAACATAAACAACTGGAACTTAAGGTTCACCAGCAATATCAGTAATGAAGCGGTGAACTTCTTGGACCTTGGACTCTGAAAACAAAAACCTTCTTTAAGGAGAAGGATGTGAACGGTTACATTGACATTCATAGCTGTCACTATAGCCCCTGGCTAAGGAACATCCCGAAGGGACAGATGAAAAGGATCCATCGCAACTGCTCAGATGTTAACACATATAGGGAACAGAGTCAGATCATACAAGATAGATATGTGGAAAAGGGATGTAAAAGGGAGGAGCTAATAAGTTGCAGTAGGAATATTGAAGATGTAGGAATTTCAAAAGGAAATGAAGGGGAGAAAAGGATAAAGAAGGACTTCCGTTTCACATTCCTTACACAATATAACACGAAGGCCGTCCTCCAATATGTGGGCCGCACTATGCAGAAACTTAAAACACGTATACAAGAAGATATTAGGAACATAAAAAAAGGATTAGAGACACATGGAGTATCGCTACACTTTAACACTGTTCATCAAAAAACCCTGAGGGGACTTACCTTTACAGGGATTGAATTAGTGAAGGCGAATTGGCGGGGGAGAGATGCTGTGGCTAAGATAGTCCGTAAGGAGGTGAAGTGGATCTACGATCTGGACACGATCCAGCCCCGGGAATTGAATGTGGAATTTGACTTGAAACCCCGTCTGACTGGTTAGGAAATATGTCCCTGTAGTTTAAAACAAATTACCCTATGTTCAGCGTACCTGACCGGTGTATCTGAACTGTGATTGGTGGGTGTAAAACCATGTGACTGACTACTAGTTGGATCACTTGGTGGAGCGCTTATATGAATGGGTCTATGGTTGTAGAACGTACTGAGCGGTGGCTATTAGACCAATGACAATACGATAGTGTATTCAGTTCCAGAAAGGATGTGTAATTTAATTTGAAACCTCGCTTGAGTCACGAATATGCTCCTATGCTTTGCAGTTTAAGACAAGGGCTTTAGATCTACTGATCTATCGGAACTATGACTGGTGCATAAAGACCATGTGACAGGTTGGTTGGGTGGAGTGATTTCATGAATGGAACTATAGTCGTTTTAGATAAGGAGGAAAATATATTGAGTGAAAACTGATAATATGATAACTTAACCCGACGGGGTTTGTTTTATTATTTGTATTATTTTTTAGAGATAACTTATGGTTTTTAATGTGAATTTGGGCAGCACAATGATAGTGTGTAATGAAGGAGGAGATTGGGGTAGATACTTAAGCACAAGTGTGAATGATTGAGATCTATGCCCCCGACGAAGCTTGAGACGAAACCCGGGCTGGGCGTGCACAAGGCTGCTGTGTTTTACCTTTGACTTGTCTATACTTTTATGGAAGTTTGTGAGTATAATAAATACCTGTTCATATATACATATGAGACGGTGCTTCACTAATAGAGCAAACTCCTTGTAGGATCACCAATGGGAAGGAGGACCATGATGTGCTAGTAACTATAGCTCTTGTTTGAAGTGTCTACATACCAACGTGCACTTGTGAGTATATTATCAGGAGTGCATACAGCTAATAGCAGCAGTACTTCACTATCAGTGTGATTTTCTGACATTCCATAGGAACTATTGGAGGAGGAAAGACCCCTGTGGAGACTAATATTTTACCCATACGTGCAGGAGTGGATGACTCTAACTTGGAGTGGCTACCTTGAAAATCGTTTAAATTTGCGCGGTCCACCAAAACGCATTAAACTGAGTGTGAATTGAACCCACATCACTTTTGGACCTGCTGCTGCAAATTATCCAGGCAACGTATCAGAGGACTTTGTTTTTACTATTTCATGTTAGTTTGGGTCCCCCAATGAATGTACAACTTCGTGCTCCTGGAATCTTAAGGGTATGACCACACAGTCAGGTTTCCTGATGCAGTTTTGGAAGCCAAAACCAGTGTCAGATCTATTAACTCATTGTGGCAAAAAGAAACTAAAACTATAACTTGGCATGCCATATTTGCCCTATAATTTGCTCATTTTTGAGCTCCTCGTCACTTTTCAATAGTCAAGAATAGGGACGGGTCCTCACTTGGCCCGCTGGATTTACTAGAAACTATAGCTGCAGTCTACATCAGCTCCTGGCTGGCGTAGATTTCAGTTTCTGGGGCACGGACAGCAAAAGCTGTGCCAAATTGTTTAAGAGGCCTGTGCCTGATAAATTTGGGGCATCTTACACCAGTGCACTTTTGACCAAGGCTAGCCTAGGAAACACCAATATTTGTATATCTACCCCAGTGTATTTGTAATGTGGCTCAGCTTTCCATGTGGGGTCATTGTATAGGTGAATTAACTGTAAGATCGTGTCCAGAGGTGACCATGAATGACCTCAGAATATCTCGCTTGTTACGATCCGTGTACCCAGTAAACTTCTGTTTTATTGACTTTTATTCTACTATTACCACTTGATGTCTCATGGAATGTAGAAGCATAAAACTAATGGGATTTTTTAATGATAAGATGACATTTGATCTGGCCAGGAGCATTCATCCAGCTGTTGCCATTAAAACTGGAGAGGCTGTGTCGGGATGAGAATTCGGGCTTGTGACTCACATAATTATTCTGATGCAACAGAGACAATGAATGCACCAAACTAACATGAAGCCCTCCTCCACCACATACTGGAGGACATTTAGTAAGGGTACTTTCACACTAGCGTTTTTCTTTTCCGTCAAAAGGGCTCAATGCCGGAAAAGAACTGATCAGGTATATCCCCATGCATTCTGAATGGAGAGTAATCCGTTCAGGATGGATCAGGATGTCTTCCGTTCAGTCATTTTGACTGATCAGGCAAAAGAGAAAACCGTAGCATGCTACGGTTTTATCTCCGGCGAAAAAAAATAAAAACTTGCCTGAATGCCAGATCCGGCATTTTTTTCCATAGGAATGTATTAGTGCCGGATCCGGCATTCAGAATACCGGAATGCCGGATCCGTCCCACAGACCGAAAAAAAGTGAAAAAAATAAATGCCGGATCCGTTTTGCCGGATGACACCGGAAAGACGGATACGGCATTTCAATGCATTTTTTTTGACTGATCAGGCATTTTTAAGATTGATCAGGATCCTGATCATTCTTACTAATGCCCTCAGTTGGCATACGTTTTGCCGGATTACTCTGCCGCAAGTGTGAAAGTAGCCTAACACTCACTGTCTTTGTTATTAATTTCTTCTTCTCATCTTCTCTTTCTGATGTTTCCTCACTGATGTACTCCATTTCTCCTTTCCTTTTTGCTGTTACTCTTTATCTTGCTTTAGACCCACCACATGATCATGATCTTCCTCTCTATAATGTCTATATCTTACTTTGGTGATCCTGCTTCTTACTCTTCTCTCAGTGTCAATGACCTCCTCTTCTACCATCATTGGAATCTCCTTTCCTACCATCTCATGCTGACCCTGCTCCTCCTCTTGCCCTCATAGACCTGTGACCTTTTTCAATAATTATATTATTTTCCTCAGTTTCTTTACTATCTTCCATGATGTTGTTTGTCTTTTTCTTTGGGTCACCCATGTCTTCTCCTGTCACTGTCACATCCCGATGTTTGGTCTGTCCCCAATGAAAATAATTATCTGTAATTAATCCTTACTAATGTACTGTAAATGTTATATATTCTCTAATGATTGGTCAACTATCGACAAGATAACTGATGGCAGCTATATTAAGTCTATAAGCATTTGCAAATCTGGCCTTAGATTTTACAAAGCGTAAAATATGTGGTCAAATTCGGAAAAAAAACTCCATGGCAAGACCTTCAGGTAATACATTTGGATTTGACCTCAGATACATTAACAAACTTAGATGAGAAGTTTTTCATAATTCACCTTTAACCTTACATTAGCGGGGAGCTTGAGGTATATGGAGAGGGGCAATTAGCTGATTTCACTCCATAAAATTACTAGGATTGGAGATAACTTCGATCCTGGTCATTTTATACCCTCAAACTGGTCAATAGAGATTGTGGCATCTGATCAGTTAGACACAGAAAGGAGGCTCCCTCTGCCCTCTGATGGAAGACTCCCAAGCCTGCCACAGTAGACTGCCCATTAAGCCTTGCCTGAGGCAAGGCATGACAGGCAGCCAGAAAAAATCTCTGGACTACAATGGTATTCTAATATACTAGTATGAAAGTATCAGACGATCGCATATAGAAAGTAGCAAATATTAAAAAAATAAACAAAAATAAAAATATAAAAAATCACTTCCTTTGGGAGGAGTCTCTGGTTGGGCTGATGGTCTAATTTGCATACTTTTTTTTTCCCCATGGAGCATTGCCTGAAAATGTGCCTTCATGCACCCAGTAGGTCTCTTCAATAAAAGAAACACTCTTAGAAAAACTGAATACAAAGTGCTCTACCTAGTGCAGGGTCATCTCCTTTGATGGATCACAAGTTCCGTGTGATCTTGGCCAGTCAAGAGTTTGATGATGGTCTAGGGCAGTAAAATAGGAGGACTGGTGTAGACACAGTAGGTACAATAGGGTAAATTTGTAAATAACAATTGACAGATAGTAGGGTAGAGGAGAATAGTCTATAACTGTATGTAGGCCACGTTATTGGGTGACAAGAGACAGTTCTTCATAGCCTAAAAATGGTGGCCAACTATTGCAATTCCTTGTCTCAGCTCTAGAGCTGCTGCTCTACCAAGTAAAATGACCAGTAATGTACAGTACAAACCAAAAGTTTGGACACACCTTTTTTCTTTATTTTCATGACTATGAAGACATCAAAACTATGAATTAACACATGTGGAATTATATACATAACAAACAAGTGTGAAACAACTGAAAATATGTCATATTCTAGGTTCTTCAAAGTAGCCACCTTTTGCTTTGATTACTGCTTTTCACACTCTTGCCATTCTCTTGATGAGCTTTAAGAGGTAGTCCCCTGAAATGGTCTTCCAACAGTCTTGAAGGAGTTCCCAGAGATGCTTAGCACTTGTTGGCCCTTTTGCCTTCACTCTGCGGTCCAGCTCACCCCAAACCATCTCGATTGGGTTCAGGTTCGGTGACTGTGGAGGCCAGGTCATCTGGCGCAGCACCCCATCACTCTCCTTCATGGTCAAATAGCCCTTACTTTCAAAGTTTTCCCAATTTTTCAGCTGACTGACTGACCTTCATTTCTTAAAGTAATGATGGCCACTAGTTTTTCTTTACTTAGCTGGTTTTTTCTTGCCATAATACAAATTACAACAGTCTATTCAGTAGGACTATCAGCTGTGTATCCACCTGACTTCTCCTCAACGCCACTGATGGTCCCAACCCCATTTATAAGGCAAGAAATCCCACTTATTAAACCGGACAGGGCACACCTGTGAAGTGAAAACCATTTCAGGGGACTACCTCTTGAAGCTCATCAAGAGAATGCCAAGAGTGTGCAAAGCAGTAATCAAAGCAAAAGGTGGCTACTTTGAAGAACCTAGAATATGACATATTTTCAGTTGTTTCAAACTTGTTTGTTATGTATATAATTCCACATGTGTTAATTCATAGTTTTGATGCCTTCATAGTCATAAAAATAAAGAAAACTCTTTGAATGAGAAGGTGTGTCCAAACTTTTGGTCTGTACTGTACATAGAAGAGAGGAGGCCCATTGTGGTAAAAGTTGTTGCCACCCAGGACAAATGGACCAAGTATTTGTTTCCCTCTCCACCCCCTTTCCCTGACCCTTTGGACCAATTTCCCACCAATCTGTATTTGGCAACATGCAGTTTCTTTGGAAAGGGGAGTCATACACCACCAGTTCTGCCTACAAGGGGATGAGGCCAAGCCTCCTGTCTCCATATGTAGTACATAAAGACAGCTACTTTCTCTAATGGCTAGCAGAGAATGTCATTTGTGTATTTATTTCCAGGTCCTCTGATACTGTGCCTTAATAATATTGTTATGCAATTGTTATAACATATAATGTGACTGGTTGACCAGCAGGTGGCAATGTATCTGGCAGAGAATATCTTTAGATAGAATGGAACTTACCATTCCATTCTCCCCCTTTTTGCTAGAAGTGGGCTAGTCCTGTTTCCTACCAAGGGAGGAGTTGGAGCAAACTACAGTGGAGTTGAGAGTGGAGAAGTGGAATTAAGAGTGGAGAAATTGAGAAGTGGAGTTAAGATTGGAGTAAGAGAGTGAAGTAGCACGGTGTGGTGAGGGAGCGTTTCCCTTCACTGCTGCAGGAGCTTTGGGAAAGTAGCTCAGAGAGCAGCCCCTTCCTGATATATAAAAGGACTTAGTACCTCTGCGAGGGAAAACGGTGCCAAAGACCCCTACTCAGCAAAATGGGTCACAGAATACTTTCACTCTCATAAGAAACATTAACTGAAGCTGATAGGAACCAGACTGAAGCCAGAGATTGGCACAGCAGAGAGGGAAAGCAAAGTATTAAAATTTACCTGACAGTTTACCCTTAGCCTGCTGGAGCCAAAAGAAAGGTCAAGTATTGATTGGATTACACAAGTTTATTGCAAGTTTATTCCAGTAAAACTGTTAAACTTCACCAAGTCTGGACTCTACTTACTCCACCAACTACAACTCCTTTGTTGCTACGGAGCCTAACCCCGGGGAGCGACATTATCCAGGTAGGAGCACTGTGACACAAATGATTAAGATCACAACATATCACTTGGCCTCCTAACACTGGGACCCGATTGGCCCTGGGGGGTGGCACGCCGCACATGGGCCCAACAGCATCCATATGGTCAACTCTATGGCATATTCCTCCTGTAAAATAAAGTTCAGGTTTTATGTTAAAGATGTGCTTTTCATGAATCTATTATAATTGGTATCACATCCATCGACTTAAATGCTCCTAGAATATCATAGTCATAAAATTGCACAATGTGGTCTTGGCTATCTGTGGACAGCATGAGGCCGGCACAGATGGTGCTAAATATCACATCTGCTGCAGCTGTTGGGATGTGAGAGCAGAAAGTGTCAGTGGATGGAAAACCGAGAAAAACTTGGCAAGTCATGATGTAACATTGTATCACTAGTTCACTGCTATTTCTGCTAGTGAATAGACACATGATAGCATGTTACATAACGCTAATGTTCTCACAAATAAAGGTCCAAAGGCAAAGCACAGGGCAAGTGCTATTCAGCACCAGTCTCTTAATACGAAACCAGTAGGGTTGAGCGAACCCGAACTGTAAAGTTCGGGTTCGTACCGAACTTTAGGATTTTTGGACCCCAGACCGGAACCCGAACATTTTCGTAAAAGTTCGGGTTCGGTGTTCGCCGCTTTCTTGGCGCTTTTTGAAAGGCTGCACAGCAGCCAATCAAAAAGCGTCATACTACTTGCCCCAAGAGGCCATCACAGCCATGCCTACTAATGGCATGGCTGTGATTGGCCAGAGCAGCATGTGACCCAGGCTCTATATAAGCTTGGGTCACGTAGCGCTGCACGTCACTCTGCTGTTACAAGTGTAGGGAGAGGATGCTGCTGGACTTGTGATTTCAGGGAGAGCATAGAAGAGAATCTAACTCAGCGATCTACAGAGAAATAGTTTTGTGGGTGCAGGGCACTATCGTTTTACCCTGCCCTGAGCTCATTGACCAAATATACTAACTTTTAGAATTCTGTTAGTTAGGTGGGTGGCGGCGGCGGCCATTTTATGCATGCTCAGTGCACCAGCACTGCATCTGAGCTTTTGGGACATTGCAAATCACCATTTTTTGGGGGCAAACTACAACATCTGGATTAGTCAGTGTGCAATTTAAGGTAGAAATACACCCATCATTTTCTGGGGTTTGAAAAACACACTTTTTTTCTTCAAAAAACAGTATTTGCCAGATCTGCAAGTGTTAAACACACTTATTTGACAAAAAACACTATTTTCAGGCCTTGCAGCATCAGCACGTGTGAAATTATATGCTTATATACTACTGTCAAATTCAGTTGTTAAACAAACAGTCGTTTGGGCTCCAAAAATTTAGTTGGCAGCCTTTGATGCAGATGTCATTGTGAGATACACCCTTAATACATTTGGGTTACATTCAGAGATTTTAAATACCTCCATTTGGTGCACCAATATTGAATTCAGGCCTACAGAGGTTCAGACCGTGTGAGATACCCCCCTACATACAGGGGTTTGAATTAGGCATTTGAAATACAGCCATTTGAAATACAGCCTTTTGAAATACAGCCTTTTGAAATACAGCCTTTTTGTGCAAATAAATCTTTAATTGAGGTCTAGTCTGGTTCAGGCCGTGTGAGATACACCCTTTACATACTGTCGTTCTTTTTTACTATTAATTAAACACCCATTTAGGGCAAGATCCTAAATTCAAAAAATATGAGGAGAGCGTCAAATAAGGGACGTGGACCAGGTCGTGGTGCTGCTGGTGGAGCTCCTGTTGCAGGGAGAGGACGTGGTCGATCTGTGCCAGCTACATGCACAAGTGAAACCCCTTCCTCAGGTGCGAGTAGGCGACAAAACCTGCAGCGGTATTTGGTCGGGCCTAAAGCTGCTCTACGAATGGTGAGGCCTGAACAAGTACAGGCGATAGTAGATTGGGTTGCTGACAGTGGATTCAGTTCCTTCACATTGTCTCCCACCCAGTCTCCTGCTGAAAGACCACAGTTAGCACCTGCAGCCGATGTCCATCAGTCTTTCACCTCACCCCCTTGCAAATCAGCCAAGCAGTCTGAGCCCCAAGTCATGCAGCAGTCTCTTCTGCTTTTTGATGACTCTGTTAGCAGGGTTTCCCAGGGTCATCCACCTAGCCCTGCCCCAGAAGTGGAAGAGATTGAGTGCACCGATGCCCAACCACTTATTGTCACGGCTGTATGTGAGCAACAATAGTATACACAGTAAAAGAGCTACTGACCGGACCCAAACTAGGGAGGATAAAGGGTGACCCCTGTTTGACCCTCAAAGCTCTCCCTATGCTGCTAAAGCACATGCCCGGATCCAAATGGCGGAACGAGGCATGCCCACGTGCCTAAGACTGATGACCACTGTAACCCCTACAATAGTGGAAGGGGCACGGCCACCGGTGCCCTACTCAGTATATGGAGGGAACCGTGGCCACCTCAGATCCATTCAGAAAATAAACAGGTACACAACAATGTCTGTACACTTAGCTGAAGGTGTTGCAGCCGCAGAGAAGACGGATCCAAGGACAGCTGGCAATATCCGGAGTGCTTGCTGCAGCAGAACACAGGTCCAGTAAACTGATAGCTACAAGTGAAGATACTAAAGCAAGAGCTACAACTGAAATGAGAACTATAATCCACGCCCTACAATAGGAGGAGGGGTGATATAAAGAGAGGGAAATCAAACGCATGAGGAACAGCTGGGAGGAAGGAGACCAAAAGTAAACAGAGCAGTGAGAACTCCTCCCAGCTCTAGTAGTGACATCATCACAGGGGTGGAGAAACAGAGCTGTGAGAACTTCCCAAAGCTCTGGTAGTGACACTTATTTTTCAAGATGAGTACATGGGAGGACCATCGCAGCACGTCTCGGATGATGACGAAACATTGGTGCCAACTGCTGGGGCTTTCGAAAGCGTGCAGACAGACAAGGAAGTCAGGGGTGAAGACTGGGTGGAAGATGATGTGGAGGACGATGAGGTCCTCGACCCCACATGGAATCAAGGTCATGCGAGTGACCGATGTAGTTCGGAGGAAGAGGCAGTGGTCGCACAGAGCCACCAGCACAGCAGAAGAGGGAGCAGGGTGCAAAAGCGGAGCGGCCGTCCTCTAGACAGTACGCCTCCTACTGCCCACCGCAGCAAGAGACAGAGCACACCAAAGCCAGCTCCAAGGAGTTCCCTGGCGTAGCAGTTCTTCAGACAATGTGCTGACGACAAGACACGAGTGGTTTGCACGCTATGCAATCAAAGCCTGAAGCAAGGCATAAACGTTCTCAACCTGAGCACAACCTGCATGACCAGGCATTTAAGTGCAAAGCACGAGCTGCAGTGAAGTAGACACCTCAAAAACCAAGAAAGGTCTCTGGCTCCTCCTGCTTCCTCTTCTGCTGCAGTCGCGGCCTCTTCATCCACCTCTGGAGTGACAGTGGCATCTGTCACCCCACAAACAGAGGATCTGCCAGCAACACCAACACCTGGGTCACCAAGCATCTCCACAATGTCCCACAGAAGCGTTCAGCTCTCCATATCCCAAACGCTGGAGAGGAAGAGGAAGTACCCCCCTACCCACCCACCCACGATCCCTAGCCCTGAATGCCAGCATTTCTAAACTACTTGCCTTTGAAATGCTGTCATTCCGTCTGGTGGAGACGGATAGTTTTAAAGGCCTTATAGCGGTGGCTGTCCCACAGTACGTCGTGCCCAGCCGCCACTACTTTTCAAGGCGAGCCATCCCTTCCCTTCACAACCAAGTAGGGGACAAAATCAGGCGTGCACTGCGCAACGCCATCTGTGGCAAGGTGCACCTGACTACGGAGACGTGGACCAGTAAGCAAGGTCAGGGCCGTTATATCTCCATAACAGCACACTTGGTAGATGCAGTGGTGGCTGGGCCTGAGGCGGATAGCAGTTTGGCGCATGTCCTTCCGCCACCGAGGATTGCAGGGCGCTTCAGTTTGCCTCCTGTTGCTTCCTCCTCCTACTCTGCTTCCTCATCCTCTACCAGCTCCTCATCCGGTCAGCGTAACACCTTCACCACCAACTTCAGCACAGCCAGGGGTAAACGACAGCAGGCTGTTTTAAAACGTATCTGTTTGGGGGACAAACCCCACACCGCGCAGGAGCTGTGGACGGGCCTTGAACAACAGACCGATGAGTGGTTTGTGCCAGTGAGCCTCAAGCCCGGCCTGGTGGTGTGCGATAATGGGACGAAAACTCATAGCAGCTCTGGGACTAGCCGGTTTGACGCACATCCCTTGCCTGGCGCATGTGCTGAATTTGGTGGTGCAGAGATTCCTTAAAACTTACCCCGATATGTCAGAGTTGCTGCATAAAGTGCGTGCCGTCTGTGCGCGCTTTAGGCGTTCTCACCCTGCTGCTGCTCGCCTGTCTGCGCTGCCTGCTCGCCTGTCTGCAGCGTAACTTCGTCCTTCCCGCTCACCGCCTCATATGCGACGTGCCCACAAGGTGGAACTCCACCTTGCACATGCTGGCCAGACTGTGCGAGCAGCAGCAGGCGATAGTGGAGTTTCAACTGCAGCACGCACGGGTGAGTCGCTCGGCGGAACAGCACTACTTCACCACCAATGACTGGGCCTCCATGCGAGACCTGTGTTCCTTGTTGCGCTGTTTCGAGTACTCCACCAACATGGCCAGTGCCGATAACACAGTTCTCAGCGTTACTATCCCACTTCTATGCCTCCTTGAAAAGACGCTCATGGCGATGATGGAAGAGGATGTGGCACAGGAGGAGGAAGAGGGATCATTTCGTAGGGTTTCCGGCCAGTCATTCCCAAGTGGCTCTGAGGGTGGGTTCCTGCACCCACAAACCCAAGGTACACAATTGTCCAGCCAGGGCACAGTTCTGGAGGATGAGGAGGAGGAGATGCAGGAGGAGGAACCATGTTCACAGCAGGGTGGCACCCAGACCAGCTCATGGCCATCACTGGTGCGTGGATGGGGGGATACAGAGGACACAGACGATACTCCTCCCACAGAGGACAGATTTTTGTTGCCTCTGGGCAGCCTGGCTCACATGAGCGATTACATGCTGCAGTGTCTCCGCAACGACCGCCGAGTTGCCCTAACTTGTGCTGATTACTGGGTGGCCACGCTGCTGGATCCCCGTTACAAGGACAACGTACCGTCCTTAATTCCGTCACTGGAGCGTGATCGTAAGATGCGCGAGTACAAGCGCACGCTGGTAGACGCGCTGCTGGTGGCATTCCCACCTGACAGCGGTGGCACAGTGGATGCTATTATCAGCGTAACCATCCTACTTCTGTGTCTACTCAAACGCTCGCTGCTCACAATTAAGGCGGACGCTTTGCATGTGGAAAAGGTGGAAATGGGGGAAGAAAGTACACAGGGTGATAGCCAGACCACCCTCAGTTTGTCTTCTCAGCGCGAATTGGATGATGATGAGGAGGAGGAGCAGGAGACGGTTGCCTCCGCTACAGAGGATAGTACCCATGGAAGTTTTATTCCATCTGTTCAGCGTGGATGGGTAGAAGAGGAGGAAGAGGATGAGGAGATTGAAAGTCATCCTCCTGATGAGGACACCGAAGTCTTGTCTGTTGGGACTCTGGCACACATGGCTGACTTTATGTTAGGCTGCCTTTCCCGTGACCCTTGCATTGTACGCATTTTTGCTAACACCGATTATTGGTTGTTCACCCTTCTCGACCCCCACTACAAAGAGAACTTCTCATCTCTCATTCCTGTGGCGGAGAGGACGAGCAAAATGGTGCAATACCAGAAGGTCCTTGTGAAAAATTGCTCCAAAAATTTCCAGCTGACAACACTGGCGGCAGAGTATGTAGTTCCTTGGCCAACCGAGAAGGGGAGACGAGGAGAACACACAGCAGTTCCAATAGAGGCAGGGCAACACTCTCCAAGGCCTGGGACAGTTTTATGACACCCCGCCAGCACCTTCAACCTAATGCACGGCCTAGTGTCACAAGGAGGGAAAAGTTTTGGAAGATGGTGAAGGAGTACTTAATAGACCGTGTCAGCGTCCTCAGTGATCCCTCTGTGCCTTACAACTATTGGGTGTCCAAGCTGGACATGTGGCACAAACTGACGCTCTACGCCTTGGAGGTGCTGTCCTGCCCCGTCGCCAGCGTTTTGTCAGAGCGTGTATTTAGTGCTGCTGGGGGCATAATACTGTAACTGATAAGCGCATCTGCCTGACAACTGAACATGCTGACCGGTTGACTCTTATAAAAATGAACAAGGCCTGGATTGCCCCTGACTGCTCTACTCCACTAAAGGAAAGCGGCTGAACATAAAGGCACTTTAAATGTGGCTTTTATGGTGTATTGAATACACTGTATTCCCATACACCCCTTCCACCACTAAAAAGGGTATATGGTTCAATCTCCCTTTTCTTGTCCTCCTCCTCCTCCATCATATCAACATGCTTATTAGGCTGCCCTCGCTCCTAATGTTTTGGATGGTCAGCTCAGCAGCGGGCCTTCAACCATAATGTTTTAGTGGGTCAGCTTAGCAGCAGACCCTCACCCCTAAATTTTTAGATGGTCAACTCGGCAGCACGCCCTCGCCCACAACCTTTTTTAGATGGTAAACTCAGCAGCAGGCTCTCGCCCACAACATTTTTTAAATGGTCAGCTCGGCAGTAGACCCTCACCCCTAATGTTTTAAATGGTCACCAGCAGGCTCTTGCTCCTAATGTTTTTGAGGGTCACCAGCAGGCCATAAATTATAATTTTTCAAAGGTGTGTATGATGCCCCCCTTTATGTGTAATAAAGGGTGTATTGAAGTGCCGGTTCCTTGTAATTTTTGGCAGCCCTTTCACTTAGTGCATAGGCTTTATAAGTGTAGGAGTCCCACTACCTGAACAATTGTACCACAATGTGAATGAGGCCCTACTTTATGTGATATACAGGCTGTATCGGAGTGCCTATTCCTTGTAATTTTTGACAGCACTTGCACTTTATATACAAGTAAATATACAGGAAAGAATGTTTCCTAACAATTTTTCCTCTAAAATCGATTTTATCTTCGGTTTGGTGCGTATTATTGTCAGTCTGTAAAAGTGGCGTACTACTCAGACAACATCGTTCTCAGCAGCGACCTGGGAGTCCAAGATGCATCCAGACATCCTCCCTTTGCCGTTCGCGAACCATTTTAGTGGTGTTTTCATTAATTTCTGACCATTTACTATGAACCGGACACCCTCCCCTCTTCAGAGCAGGGGGTGCCTGGTTTAATGCTCGGGTTCTGTTGTGCCTTTTCATAGGTAAATGCATTGATATCCAATTCATTATTGTCAAAATGGATGTTCATTTCCTTTAAGAGCCATGCTCGACTATAGTTACAATTTTGTATGTCTTGAGTAGGCCAAATTAAGGTCACACAAAGGTTTATACTCTTCAGTGTTATTCTTCTCATGAATGTATCAGTCTGAGAAGATGCCTCCTTGTTTACTTACTTAAATTTATGACGGGAGAAAAAGATAAGCTCTGTGCAGCTGGTGATAATTACCTATACAATTAGGCATTTATAAATGAAGCAAAATATATAATATTCATGTATTCATTTAATGAGCCTTAGTTAGTCCTTAGCATAAGACAATCAGTAGGACATATATATTTTTGTTTATATTATATTGTTATATGTACGAAGGCAACATGTATCCAGTATATTGTATATATTTCTCATTAGAAGAGTGTCTGTGAAGATGTGTATTTTGTAACAATTAATCACATCTTTGGTATGACAGAGGAGGTACTGATATCTCTGTGAGAAAACAAGCCATTTACGATCCATAAATTAAGTGTGAGAACCATTCAAAAGAGACGCCTAGAGGTCTGTCTCTAATTGCTACAAGTGTCAGAATTAATCCCTATAGCTTTGAATTAAAGCTTCTAAGGTCAAAATGTATATTCAGACTTACATAAGTTAACCCTTTATACTATGATGCAGATAGCTTATACAGCAGTGCCCCCTAGGTATCAGTAGGTGACATTACAACAGTAGCAAAAGTGCATTCTGGGTAGGGTTATGATGTCACAATTTTTATCAATGGTCACGCCCATCCGACAATGATTGGAAAGTTCCCAAACTAGGAAGGTGTGTCTAACTGATAAGTTTGGGATCATAAGCCATAGAGGGAAGGTAAAAGAAAGAAAGAAAGAAAGAAAGAGAAGGTAGAAGGAAGGAGAGGAGAAGTTGAGGTCTATCAAGATGAAAGCCATGGTGAGATGTGCTATGAAGGACCACCCAGCTTTCCTAGGAGCAGAAGTGAGATTCCTACTAGGACTTGGTAAGAAACAAAGAAAATGATATTTCATTTTATTAAGACTAATTTGATAGTGTGGGTGAAATTATACCATCTAGATTGGCGAATAAATAAATAATTAAATTAATTGATCATCTCCATATTGAGATGTAGTTTTAGGATATTGTGAAGCTTCATTCTACCTGCAGAAGAATCTGGACTCATAATCTAGCAAAGCATTAAATAATTGTATGTGTATATATATATATATATATATATATATATATATATATAAATAGAACATTCTTCGCCAAGCTAAGTGATGGATTCCCACAGGAAGGACTTATATCAAATCCTTCCCATTTAAGATATGGACTAGCAAAATCCTAGATCCCTGTTATTTGTCTTAATAGTCTTACCAAAGTTATATATTTGAAAATAGTCCAGGATGGGGCGGAAGGATACAGTTATCTCTTCTAAGTTATATCCTTGAATGGATTTGCCCATGCCTGAAGTCATGTGATGTGTAGTTGGTTAGGGGGGCAGAATGTATTTAGCATTCTATATTGATGTCTAGGATTAGACATTCCCATCCTGATATCATGAGGTTTTCTCTGAACAGAAGTAATGTATATAACTTATGTTCATATTTTGATATCCTAACCTAATAATAGCTTGTGTATAATGTGACAAAGTTATTTCCACTCACATATATTGTTAAGCTTGTAATGCTTTATATTAACGCTATATATATATTCATTTGCATGTATCATTGTGTTTATTTACTTATATATGTTTATAACCTTGTAACCAATAAATCTGCATATTTTTATAATACCTATGTATTATTGTATAATGTAGAACTACATTTTATCATTAACGTCATCTCACGTCAAAAAGAACTTATTTATCTGAGGAAATAGTCGGACTCAGATGTGAATTGTATCAATTAGGTTGTCTACAATTCACCAGGTCATGATTTTAAGAATTTATGACAAATTTTATAAATTTAATTTTTTTATGATTAATAATTTTTATGACCATAATTATTAATTCTTAATTGAATTATTACCCACCGACAGTTCTCCTATTGACTTCCATTCTACCGAGCATCCCGAGGTGTTCTACTCGAGCACCCGAGCACTTTAGTGCTTGACCAACACTACTCATAACCCCAGTGATCACAAGAAAAGCAGCCCCCTACATGAATGGAGCGACGTGTTGAGCAGGTATGCTGCTGCTCCCTATCCTGTGGGTTGCTTTTGTGACTGAACCCTTTGAGAGCTTCCCCAGAAAAAATATTTACAATTTTTCAAACAGCAAGTGAGTTATCCAATAAAATGTATCTGTATAGCGCCACCTGCCATTTATTATTTACTTATTTCTCTGTCCACCGAAATAACATCTCTGAGGTAGTCACACATCCTGAGTTCCATCCTTTAACTGCCATCAACCATATCTACTGTTAGAAGCTGTGACAACTACAGGGGGAGAGCTGTAGCAGAAAGGATACAGCCCTTGAGTTGTGATAGAGAGAGCTGAAGCAGAAAGGACACCCTCCTGAGTTTTCATAGGGAGAGAGCAATTAGAACAGTGAATGGAGAGATATCTGGATCGATGTGTGGTACAGGGCTGGTTCTATTTTTTTTTACATTAATCATGGAATAACCCCTTTAAAAAGTAGCTCTGCATTCTGGCACAAAGAGTAGAGTTCCAGTGATACCTATCGATGACAACTATATGCCCTAAAGGACAGTTTGGGGAAAGGGGCACAATGAGAAGCAGTACTGGAGCACCTACGTTGGGAGTCTCCCATTCCTTCCCACTCTTGTGATCACTGTTCGAAGTTGTAGATTCAGTCCCACTCCAAACTATATTTCCAGTCCTGTTCCAGGCTTCATCTGGTCTTGTACTGGGCTATAGCCTTAGTCCTGCCACCAAGCTGCAGCTTCAGTGCTGGTTCAGGCATTATATGTGGTCCAACACTAAGCCACATCTCTGGTTCTTCTCTAGGGTTCACATCTGGTTTCTCCAGGACACAACTTCAGCACAGGTCCAGATTAAGTATTCAGTCATGCTCCAGGCAACATCTCAATTTTTACTGCAGACTACATCTGTGGTGTTGCTACAGGCTTCAAGGCATTGTTCCAAGATTTAAGCTGTCCACAGGACTACTACTCCCAACTACCGAGAGTGCTCTACCCCCTTATGACTGGAGTAGTGGTCAAGCCCACATGGTGCAGGTCCATTCAACTCTATGGGACTGACAGAAATGGCCAAGTGCTATACTTGCATTCTCTTCGGCATTCCCAATGAGATGATTGAAGTATCTGCTCCATTTATATATGGCAACAAGGTTCTTGTGATCAGTGGTGGTCCCAGTTCCTGTCCAGCACTAAACTATAGCTCAAGGCCATATCTCCAGTCCTGCTCTGGGTTTAAAAGGGAAAAACAGTAGACAAAAAAAATAAAAAATTGTATGACCATGAAATGATTGAAAAAACTAGATTATACTCACGTCCTCTATCATCCACCCCTGCCGTCCCTTCAAAGTTCGGATCCCCACTGCAAATCCCCCGCTGAGAATGATGTTCAGCCAATCACTGGCTGAGGTGTGTCATAGCCATTTCATGGCCATCCAAGATCTTATTTTTTTTCTACTGGCATATCCTTTCAATATTTCGTCCCACTCCAGGCCACAGCTCTAATCCAGCTCCAAACTGGAGCTACTGCTTCATCCAGTCTCCAGCAACAAGTTCCAGTCCAGCTCCAGGCCAAAGCTCTAGTTCTTTGCCAGGCTAACGCCTCATGCTCACGACCATGTCCATTTTGTGGTCCATAAACCGCAGATCTGCAAAATACGAACACAGTTGGTGTGCTGTCTTTTTTTGTGTGGACCCATTGACAGATGATCCGTGTGCTTTCTGCAGCCATATATCCGTTACTAGTGTTGATCGAAGCGTGCTTCAGACCAGCCGGTACTAAAGCACTAAAGCGACTTCGGATCCCGGTCTTAAAATGGTTTTTCAAGTTGAATAATCAAAGTCTGAAGTTATTCAATGAAGACTTCGGATGTAACTAATTTCCCCTCTTCGAAGCCCATACATTTGAATGTTGTACGGAGACGGGGCTATGCTCCAAAGGGCACCTCGCTCAACACTAATTAGGCAAAAAGATAGAACATGACCTAGACTTACGGACCACAGACCCACTGAAGTCAATGGCTCCGGAAAAATGTAGTTGCAACACGGACGGGATCTCTATTTTGCGGATTCGCAATTTGCAGACTGCAAAATGCATACAGTCGTGTGCATGAGGCCTAAATCTAGGATTCTGCTCTATTTGACCCAAATCTGCTCTCCTTAAAATTGCTTCCCTCATAGCATTACTATGCGTTTTATACCTTTGCCGGATCCATTACTGACCGGGTGCCGGCACTGGCAGCACGTGCCGCCATAAAAGATCCCAGTAGGTGGTCCATCGCATAAAGTATCACTCCCATCATCTCCTTTAACATTAAGCTCTTATGTGCAGGGCTCCCTTGTCTCTTCTTGTATTACTGATTCCAGCTGCATCTGATTGTACAGCACTGTAGAGTATGTTGCCAATTTACAAATTACGGTTACTATTTTTATGTAAAATCTGTGTTCCATGTGTTCAGCAGTTCACCCTTCCCAGCTGAAACTAGTTTTAGCAAAGCAAGAAAATAAAATGACTTGTAGATTATGCTGCAACAAAAGGACTCTGTGCCGAGCTTTAATGGCCATGTTTAATGCTGATACTAATAACGCTCATCTAACAATGACATAAAGGCCTCTCTATTGACTCTTCTGGATGGCGGCCAGTCTCGCTGAACACGACTCTTTGAAGAGAGATGGTTTTTTTTCCATTTTTTTAATTTTTTTTTGAGCATCAATATCTTACTGGGAATTGTAAGATTTTTAATTATTGCATTTGCAAAGTTTGCACGAACTTCCTTAATGGGGGGAGGAAATAGAATACGAAATGTATAGAAATTCTAAACACACATTACACAAGGACATCTGAGGTCTGTAATCACCAGAGTGAAGAAATCGCTGGCTGTTCGTATTTATAGCGACTTTTATCTTCTTCATGTTACGTGTTTCATTAAATGGAAACTGTCAGAAGATATACAGAGTGTTGCACCCTTGGTATTTTTTTTTTTCTATTTTGTTGCAATACAACCTGAAATTTAAATGGAGTTTAATTTAGATTTTATGTAATGGGCCTGAGAAAATAATCCAAATTGTTACAATGGAATGAAAAATATGTAAATAAATAAAAATACTAAATAAAAATAATAAAAAGATAAATATATTATAGATACACCTGTCCTTGAGATAGTAGAGCCAGCAGGAGCAGCACAGCATGGAACAGACATGGCGGCAAGTAGATGTGTGTGTGGCTGTGTTGGGGTAGTATTAGTAGTGGGACCGGTTTTAGACCAAGCATTACCTGGGGCAAAATTATAAGTGGGACCCCAAATTTTTAAATAGTGAACCAACAATATAGTCACATTCAGTCCATTCAGAGAAGACGGCATTCAGAGACCCGCGGCTCACATCTCTAGTGCGTCCACAGGGGCATTTCTAAGATCGGAAAAATCCCAAGGTATACGGCATGTCTCTTCACACACATAAAAGCATTTTAATGCAATTATCAAATAAAACCACTATAACCTGATCAAATATTACCACCATACAATGATTAAATATGACCTCCTTAAAGGGTTTCTGTCACCACAATTTCCGCTATTAAACAGGCTGACATTATACAGGGTGGGCCATTTATATGGATACACCTTAGTAAAATGGGAATGGTTGGTGATATTAACTTCCTGTTTGTGGCACATTAGTATATGTGAGGGGGGAAACTTTTCAAGATGGGTGGTGACCATGGCGGCCATTTTGAAGTCGGCCATTTTGAATCCAACTTTTGTTTTTTCAATAGGAAGAGGGTCATGTGACACATCAAACTTATTGGGAATTTCACAAGAAAAACAAGAAAAACTTGGTTTTAACGTAACTTTATTCTTTCATGAGTTATTTACAAGTTTCTGACCACTTATAAAATGTGTTCAATGTGCTGCCCATTGTGCTGGATTGTCAATGCAACCCTCTTCTCCCACTCTTCACACACTGATAGCAACACCACAGGAGAAATGCTAGCACAGGCTTCCAGTATCCGTAGTTTCAGGTGCTGCACATCTTGTATCTTCACAGATAGTGAAGATACAAAGATAGTGGGGCCATTCTTCTTCATCAATGGAAACCTCAAGGCCACTGGATATGCGAAATTGCTACATGATGATGTGTTTCCCTCTTTATGCACTGAAGCTGGCACGTTCCCGGAGTTTTTCCAGCAAGATGGTGCACCACCACATTATGGGTGTCAGGTCCGAACATTCCTAGATGAACAGTTTCCTGGAAAGTGGATTGGTCGTCATGGGCCAGTTGAATGGTCCCCAAGGTCTCCTGATCTGACCCCCTTAGACTTTTATCTTTGGGGTCATCTGAAGGCAATTGTCTATGCTGTGAAGATACGAGATGTGCAGCACCTGAAACTACGGATACTGGAAGCCTGTGCTAGCATTTCTCCTGCGGTGTTGCTATCAGTGTGTGAAGAGAGGGAGAAGAGGGTTGCATTGACAATCCAACACAATGGGCAGCACATTGAACACATTTTCTAAGTGGTCAGAAACTTGTAAATAACTCATGAAAGAATAAAGTTATGTTAAAACCAAGCACACCATTGTTTTTCTTCAATAAGTTTGATGTGTCACATGACCCTCTTCCTATTGAAAAAACTAAAGTTGGATTCAAAATGGCCAACTTCGAAATGGCCGCCATGGTCACCACTCATCTTGAAAAGTTTCCCCCCTCACAAATACTAATGTGCCACAAACAGGAAGTTAATATCACCAACCATTCCCATTTTACTAAGGTGTATCCATATAAATGGCCCACCCTGTACATGTGCAAGCGTCACCTGAATTTAACTCTGCTATTCTTTTTTTCAAGCGTGCCCCTGTTTTTGTGCAATTATAACTTTTATTATATGCAAATTAGCCTCTAGGAGCAGAGCGAAGGAAGATCTCCAGCTGCCGGGTTCCTCACTACGCCTGCGCCGAATACTGAACGGGACTGCGCAGGTGTCAGATTTTGCCGGCAGGAGGAGACCAACACTGGCCTGGCCCTGTCAATCAAGAATACAAGGGCGTGGAATGAGGTGGGCGAACTATGTGCATTATGTGCAAATGAGCCTCCAGGAGCAGGTGCAACGCCCCCCACCTTCTCCTAGAGGCTCATTTGCACATAATGAAAGTTATAATTGCACAAAAACGGGGGCATACTTGAAAAAAAGAATAGCAGAGTTAAATTCAAGTGACATTTGCACATGTATAATGTCAGCCTGTTTAATAGCGAAAATTGTGGCGACAGAAACCCTTTAATGTTACTGAACAAAAGGCACTACACGAAAAACACAATTACCAATAATGCCCCTATACATGGTGCAAATAATACAGCCACACTATGACTACCACCACATAGTGACTTAATAATATTACCATACCGCTGCAAAATAAAATCCACTACATAAAGACAAATATTACCAATAATACCACTATACAAGGCCCAAATAATACCTCCACATCATGATAACATATTACCAATACATAGTGACTGAATAATATTACTATGCTGTTGCTGAATATAAAGCAATGTACAAAGGCAAATATTACCATTGATACCTCTATACAAATAATACTGTCACAACATGGGACACATAACTCCCCATATAGTGGTCCACACAGTAATAGTGTATACACAGAAACAGTTCCACGTACAGCAACAGTGCTCCTCCTTGTGCCTCACATAATAATAACTTTTTGTGTCCATCACACAGAAAAAATGCCCACCTTTTTGTGTCTACAAAGTAACAATACCCCCTTTGCTCCCCTCTATAAATTATAACATTTTTATTGTGTGGGAACATTAGTTGGTATGTCATTAGTGTTTCTGGGCAGAAAGGGGTATTATAAAGAGAATGGAGGCAAGAGGCCCATAATCAATGAATCAGTATATACTGTACCTACATATAGTGCACACAAGTACAGTATATACCAATATATAAAGCACACAAGTATCATTATATATAGATATTGTGACACAGTGAGAGGTTTTGTCTGGGCTGATTTACAGCCAGGTGAGGTCAAATACCGGACTGGATTTTAAATGCTGGTCCGGGTTTTGGCAGCACCTGGCTGTCCTTAACCCCTTAAGGACTCAGGCCTATTTCACCTTAAAGACCCGGCCATTTTTTGCAAATCTGAGCAGTGTCACTTTAAGTGGTGATAACTTTAAAACGCTTTGACTTATCCAGGCCATTCTGAGATTGTTTTTTCGTCACATATTGTACTTCATGGCACTGGTAAAATGAAGTCAAAAAAATTAATTTTTATTTATAAAAAAAATACCAAATTTACCAAAAATATGTAAAAAAAATAGCAAATTTCCAAATTTCAATTTCTCTACTTCTATAATACATAGTAATACCTCCAAAAATAGTTATTACTTTACATTCCCCATATGTCTACTTCATGTTTGGATCATTTTGGGAATGATATTTTATTTTTTGGGGATGTTACAAGGCTTAGAAGTTTAGAAGCAAATCTTCAAAAACCCAATTTTTAGGGACCAGTTCATGTCTGAAGTCACTTTGCGAGGCTTACATAATAAAAACCTCCCAAAAATGACCCGATTCTATAAACTACACCCCTCAAGGTATTCAAAACTGATTTTACAAACTTTGTTAACCCTTTAGGTGTTCCACAAGAATTAATGGAAAATAGAGATACAATTTCAAAATTTCACTTTTTTGACAGATTTTCCATTTTAATATTTTTTTTTCCAGTTACAAAGCAAGGGTTAACAGCCAAACCAAACTTAATATTTATGGCGCAGATTCTGTAGTTTACAGAAACACCCTATATGTGGTCATAAACCGCTGTACGGGCACACGGCAGGGCGCAGAAGGAGAAATTTCAGAATTTACATTTTTTGGCAAATTTTCCATTTTAATCCATTTTTCCCAGTAACAAAGCAAGGGTTAACAGCCAAACAAAACTCAATACTTATGGCCCTGATTCTGTAGTTTACAGAAACACCCCATATGTGGTCGTAAACCGCTGTACGGGCACACGGCAGGGCGCAGACGGAAAGGAATGCCATACGGTTTTTGGAAGGCAGATTTTGCTGGACTGGTTTTTTGGACACCATGTCCCATTTGAAGTCCCCCTGATGCACTTCTAGAGTAGAAACTCCAAAAAAAGTGGCCCCATTTTAGAAACTATGGGATAGGGTGGCAGTATTGTTGGTACTAGTTTAGGGTACATTTTTGGTTGCTCTATATTACACTTTTTGTGATTTTTATTTTTTGTTATTTACAACATCCATCTGACAGGTTAGATCATGTGATATTTTTATAGACCAGGTTGTCACGGTTGCGGCGATACCTAATATGTATACTTTTTTTTATTTATGTAAGTTTTACACAATGATTTTTTTTTTAAGCAAAAAAATAATGTTTTAGTGTTTCCATAGTCTGAGAGCCATAATTTTTTATAGTTTTTGGGCGATTACCTTGGGTAGGGTATGATTTTTGCAGGATGAGATGACGGTTTTTTTAGCACTATTTTGGGGTGCATGTGACTTTTTTATTGCTTGCTATTACACTTTTCGTGATGTAAAGTGACAATTTTTTTTTATTTAGCACAGTTTTTAGAGCCGTTCGATACAGACGCGGCGATACCTAATATGTCTACTTTTTTTTTATTTATGTAAGTTTTACACAATGATTTTATTTTTGAAGCCCAAAAAATCATGTTTTAGTGTTTCCATAGTCTGAGAGCCATAGTTTTTTTCAGTTTTTGGGCGATTATCTTAGGTAGGGTCTCATTTCTTGCGGGATGAGATGACGGTTTGATTGGCACTATTTTGGGGTGCATATGACCTTTTGATCGCTTGCTATTACACTTTTTGTGATGTAAGGTGACAAAAAATGGTTTATTTAGCACAGTTTTTATTTTTTATTTTTTACGGTGTTTATCTTAGGCTACTTTCACACTAGCGTTTGGAGCGGGTCCCTCTGATGTTTTATCAGACGGATCCGCTCCTATAATGCAGACGTTTGCATCCGTTCAGAACGGATCCGTCTGCATTATAACTTAGAAAAAGTGTGAAAGTAGCCTGAACGGATCCGTCCAGACTTTACATTGAAAGTCAATGGGGGCGGATCCGTTTGAAGATTGAGCCATATAGTGTCATCTTCAAACGGATCTGTCCCCATTGACTTACATTGTAAGTCTGGACGGATCCGCTTGCCTCCGCACGGCCAGGCGGACACCCGAACGCTGCAAGCAGCGTTCAGGTGTCCGCTCACTGAGCGGAGCGGAGGCTGAACGCTGGCAGGCGGATGCATTCTGAGCGGATCCGCCTCCACTGAGAATGCATTAGGGCTGGACGGCTGCGTTCGGGGCCGCTTGTGAGCCCCTTCAAACGGAGATCACGAACGGACACCCGAACGCAGGTGTGAAAGTAGCCTCAGGGGTTAGGTCATGTGATATTTTTATAGAGCCGGTCGATACGAACGCAGCGATACCAAATAGGCATACTTTTTATTTATTTATGTAAGTTTTACACAATAACAGCTTTTTTAAAACCAAAAAAATTATGTTTTAGTGTCTCCATATTCAGAGCCATAGTTTTTTTATTTTTTGGGTGATTCTCTCAGGTAGGGGCTGATTTTTTGCAGGATGAGGTGACGGTTAGATTGGTACTATTTTAGTGGGCAAACGCCTTTTTGATCGCTTGCTGTTGTACTTTTTGTGATGTAAGGTGACAAAAAAATTGCTTATTTAGCACAGTGTTTATTTTTTATTTTTTACGGTGTTCATCTGAGGGGTTAGGTCATGTGATATGTTTATAGAGCCGGTCGATACGGACGCGGCGATACCTAATATGTATACTTTTTTCCCCCTATTTTATTTAACTTTATTTGGGGAAAATGACGTTTTTGTTTGTTTTTTACTTGAAACTTTTAATTTTTTGGAGGTAAAACTTTATTTTTTTCACTTTTTTTTTCACTTTGTTTTTTGTCATACTTTGGGACTTGAACTTTTGGGGGTCTAATCCTTTACAATGCATTCCAATACTTCTGTATTGGAATTCATTGGCTGTATGAGTAATACTGTGTGTATTACTCATACAGCTTCCGGCCTGTGAGATCCAGGGGGCTGGATCTCACAGGCTCGTCACCGGAAGGCAGCGCGATGCCTTCCTTAGGCATCGCGCTGCCTTCCATGCCATCGGGTCCCCCCTACAGCCGCATGGGGACCTGATGGCACCGCCACACGCCGCCGCAAACCGCAGGTAAAGCCACAAACTGCAGGTCTGAATTGACCTGCGGTTTGCGGCGATCACCGACATGGGGGGGTCACGGGACCCCCCCGCGCATTTAGCCAAGGTGCCTGCTCAATGATTTGAGCAGGCACCGGGTTCCGATCACAGCACGCCAGGATCGGAAATACACATGAGGCACTGGTGCGTCATGGGTCCTTAAGGACTCGGGAAACATGCCGTACCGGTACGTCCTAAGTCCTTAAGGGGTTAAATAGGCAGCTGGGCTCAGAAGCCAGGTCTCTGTGTTGGGATCTGGGAGCCTTGTGTCTGGATGAAGGCTTGCTACCTGTTTGGCATGAAAACAGGTTGGTGCTGCTATCAGCAAGGACTCTTTGAGGCAGAATTGCCGCATGGTGTGAATTACCACCAACACCGCAAGGTGACTTTTTGTTTGAATATGACTGCTTGTTTTGTCACTTGCCCAAAGTGTGAATAAAACATTGAACTCAGGATCGTATTCTACAGCGATTTTACTGGCCCAGCAGATAACTAGCCCCCAGCCACATTTCCGTAGTCCCCTAGTACCTCTCCCGATTATCGAAGTACCGTTTGACCGAATAGCTATGGCCCTCCTAGGCCCAGTACCAAAGTCCGCCAGAAGGCATCAACACATCTTAGTCATTCTAGACTACGCCACTTGGTACCCGGAGGCGGTGCCACTGCGACATACCTCGGCAAAACTCATAGCTAAGGAGTTAATGAAGATGTTTTCCCGAGTAGTACTACCTAAAGAGGTTCTGACTGACCAAGGGACCCTTTTTATGTCCAAGGTGATGAAGGAACTCTGAAAGTTGCTGCACATAAAACAACTACGGACGTCCGTTTACGATCCGCAAACGGATGGTCTGGTAGAACGGTTTAACCAAACATTAAAAAATATGTTGAAAAAGGTAGTGTCTAAAAATGGGAAGAACTGGGACCTCCTTCTACCCTCATGTTCGCAGTGCGAGATGTACGCAAGGCCTCTACTGGGTTCTCGCCCTTCGAACTGCTATATGACAGAAAGCCTCGCGGTCTATTGGATGTGGCCAAAGAGGCGTGGGAACAACAACCCACTCTACATAAAAGTGTCATTGAGTACGTTACCCAGATGCAAGATCGGATAAAGACAGTGTTGCCTCTTGTTAGGGAGCATATGGAGGCAGCTCAGCGAGCCCAGAGTTGGGTCTATAATCTGCAGGCTCAGGTCCAGATCTTTAACCCGGGTGATCGGGTTTTGGTTCTGGTGCCGACCGTGGACAGTAAGTTCCTAGCTAGGTTGCAGGGGCCCTACGAGGTACTCGAGGAAATTGGAGATGTAAACTACAAGGTACACCAGCCAGAGCAGCGAAAGCTGGAGCAGGTTTACCATGTAAATTTACTCAAACCATGGTAAGATAGGGAATCCTGTACAGAAGACAGCTCGCGGCCGGGTTTTCTAGGAGAAGGGGTACCGGCCCCTCTGTCAGATGCAAGAGAGGCGGCTGCCACAGTAAAAATTGCTGAATGCCTCTCCTCTAAACAGACTCAGGAGGCCAGGGAGTTTGATAGTCGGAACGCAGATGTGTTCTCGAACCTCCCTGGATGCACTTCCATAATCCAGCATGACATTGTCACTGAGCCTCAGGCAAAAGTCCGATTAAAACCATACCGGGTATCCGAGGCTCGGCAACAAGCCATATCGGAGGAGGGGCAGTAATGTTGCAGCTAGACGTCATTAATGAGTCAATAAGTGTGTGGGCCAGTCCTATAGTATTGAAGACGGAAGGGACGTTGCGGTTTTGTAACGACTTTCGAAAACTTAACGAGGTTTCCAAATTCGGTGCGTATCCCATGTCCTGGGTGGATGAGCTCATCGAGAGGTTAGGACAAGCCTGGTATTTTTCTGTTTTGGACCTCATGAAAGGGTATTGGCAGGTGCCCTTAATGGAGGCTGCCAAAGAAAAAACTGCCTTCATCACGCCTGAGGGGCTTTATCAATATAAGGCCTCTTTCACACGGGAGTCATGTTTTTGGCCCGGATAAGAGGCTGGTGCGTTGCGTGAAAATGCACAATTTTTCTGCGCGAGTGCAAAACATTGTAATGCGTTTTGCACGCGCGTGAGAAAAATCGGCATGTTTGGTACCCAAACCCGAACTTCTTCACAGAAGTTCGGGTTTGGGTTAGGTGTTGTGTAGATTGTATTTTTTTCCCTTACAACATGGTTATAAGGGAAAATAATAGCATTCTTAATACAGAATGCATAGTACAATAGGGCTGGAGGGGTTAAAAAAATAAATAATAATAATTAACTCACCTTAATCCACTTGTTCGCGCAGCCGGCATCTCTTCTGTCTTCTTCTTTGAGGGATAGGACCTTTGATGACGTCACTGCGCTCATCACATGGTCCATCACATGATCTTTTACATGGTGATAGATCATGTGACGGACCATGTGATGAGCGTAGTGACGTCACCATAGATCCTTTTCCTGTGCACAGCAAAGATGAAGACAGAAGAGAAGCCGGGCTGCGCGAACAAGTGGATTAAGGTGAGATAAATTATTTATTTATTTAACCCCTCCAGCCCTATTGTACTATGCATTCTGTATTAATAATGCTATTATTTTCCCTTCTAACCATGTTTTAAGGGAAAATAATAATGATCGGGTCTCCATCCCGATCGTCTCCTAGCAACCATCCGCACTTGCTTTGGGATGCTTGCGATTTTCACGCAGTCCCATTCACCTCTATGAGGCCTGCGTTGCGTGGAAACGCACAAAGAGGAGCATGCTGCGATTTTCACGCAACGCACAAGTGATGCTCATCTGCACAGCCCCATAGAAAGTCCGGATTCAGTGCGGGTGCAATGCGTTCACCTCACGCATTGCACCCGCATGGAATTCTCGCCCGTGTGAAAGGGGCCTAAGGTCTTACCCTTTGCACCCGCCACTTTTCAGCTACTAATGGACATTGTGCTTCGTCCACATCGTCGGTACGCTTCGACTTACCCGGATGATATTGTCATCCACAGTACCGACTGGGAAAGTCACCTACCCAGGCCAGTGATACTAGTCGTGATGTCACTGGGCCTGCGGTAAATAGTGAGAAGGCCGCGGCACTGCTGGAGCGCCGCTGCCTTCTCAAACAGCTGATCGGCAGTGGTCCCGGGTGTCACACCCCTACCGATCAGATGCTGATGATCTATCCAGAGGATAGATCATCAGTTTAAACAAAGTGCAGAACCCCTTTAAAGACTCAAATAACAAGCTCCAAAATTTCAGACCCCAAATTAGCCCCCAAACTTACACAGACCCCAGATCAACTCATAAAGCAGCCCACCCCCCCCCCCCCCCCAAATTCATGCAATCCACATATCGGCCCCTAAATTAATAAGGCCCCAAATCATCCCCGAACTTTATACAGACCCCAGGTTAGCCCCACAAATTCATACAGACTCCAGATCATTCACTTAATTCGTTCAGACCCCTGCTCAGACCTCCTTATTCATACAAACTCTCAGAACCAACTGCAAATTCATTCAGACCCCAGATCAGACAACAAAGTCCTTCAGACCCCTGTGCCCCCTATCACCCCTACTTTACTGTCCCCTAAATGCAGACCGCAGACCAGACAAATAAAACGCTCATCTGTCATCTTGTGCTCTGGGCCCGTGGTGCACTGTTACCTGACATCACACAGCATCAGGTCATAGTAACATCTATGTCCTGACACTGTCAGAACACAGTGTGTCACCAGAGCGCAGTAAAGAGGACGAGGGATTGGCGAGTAATGCCTGCATAGGGCTCGCAATGACATACTCACTGCTCCCTGGGTGTCCTGTACTAATGAACACCTCCACAATGGAAGCACTCATTAGTTAAACTAAAAATGTGTCCTGTGGGCCTCTTTAGGGTTGAGGACTCTGGGCAATTGCCTAGTTTGCTCCCCCCCTCCTAATTCCGGTCCTGAATAGTAGTATTAGTGGTGGCTGCAACTCGGTAACAGCAGTGTCATTAGGGGTCATGGAAGTGGCAGTAGGGGGATTAGCAGCAAGAAGTAGCAGCTCCAGTGGAAGCAGCAGCCATACTGTACAAAACATGATGCTAGGCAGGCAGACAGCAGCAGTGGCATGATGGCGGCACCAGCAACCATAAGGTACGGAACATGATGGCAGGCAGACAGCAGCAGTGGCATGATAGGGCACTGGCAGCGAGAGCAGATATATTAATTGGCCTCAGCCAGAGGTGTATGAAAATCCTCACAGACCCATGCCTCATTCATTTTGACAAAAGTGATGTTCTATACACTAGTGGAGGAAAACTTTGTATGTTTGATTATGTCATCTGCCACTCTGAAAACCCTCTCTGAGATGACAATGAAGGCTGGACAGGACAGTACACAGAGAGCAATTCCTCACATTTATTTTTTAAGAAAAATTAACCAATATGACATGTCTGTGAGTGGTATTAACTGCAACTAAACATCTCCGATAATTGTTGATTAATTCTGCACATTAGCCTGGAGGAATTTTGGCCCATTCCTCCATACAAAAGAGCTTCAACTATGCTATGTTGGTGGGCTTCTTCCCGAGAACTACTCGCTTCAGGTCCTTCCACATAATTTCTAAGGTTAGGACTTTGACTTGGTTAAAAAAAAATTGGAGTCATTTATGACCAGTTATACACCACTTTTGTGGTGTACATCTGGCACACATTCTGTCGCTTGCCATGGTGGAGCTTCTACATATCTTCGGCGATCCACCGCCCGCTATAGGGCTTAGTAAGACTGACATCTAAAACGCTGGTCTTAATAAATGTGCACTTTTATTCTTTATTCTTAACCATTTTAAGCTATTCTTTTGTAGAATGACTTTTGCCAGGGTTGCCAACCATCCATAAATTTCTGGACAGTCTCTAAAAATAGGCAACTTTTTTTCTGTGTCTGGGGAAAAAAAACTAGATGTGTCTATGATTTTCTTGTGGCTGATGGTACTTGACTGGATTATTTTGGTGGTATTTATCATTATTTTCCAGCTTACAGTAAATGCCTGGTAATGAGGTGTTATCAGGATATTAAGCTTGTATTATGATATTGTATTACATGTACTCTTTATCATTCATTATAGTTTTCCAATTTGTCCATAAAAAATGTTGGTTGATTTTGGGCTAAGTTGTATAGAAAAATGAAAAACCTGACTTGTGCACTTAGGATTGTTGTCTTCCTGCATGACCCACATTTTTTTAAGATTCAGCTCAAGGACAGATGTCCTGACCTTTTCCTTTAGAATTTGCTGGTGTAATTCAGAATTTATTGTTCCATCAAGGATGGCAAGCCGTCCAGGCCCAGATGCAGCAAAACAGGCCCAAACCATAATACCACCAATGTGTTTCACAGATCGGATGAGGCTTTTATGCTGGAATGCAGTATTTTCCTTTCCCCAAACATAATGCACTGTTCTGATCTCCTTCTGGCTTATCCAGGTGATCTTTAACAAACTGCAGATGGGCAGCAGTGTTTTTTTTGGAGAGCAGAGGTTTTCTCCTTGTAATATTACCATGCACACCATTGTTATTCAGTGTTCTCCTGATAGTGGATGCATGACCATTAACATTAGCTATGTGAGAATAAAGGTTACCTTGGGTGCCTTTGTGGCCTCATGGACTATAAAATTACTTGCTCTTGACATGATCTTTGTTGGTCGACTACTCCAGGTGTAATAATGGAATTTTCTCCATTTGAACACAATCTGTCAGACTGTGGATTGGTGAAGTCCAAACTCTTTAGAGATGGGATTGTAACCTTTTCCAGACTGATGAGCATCAATAACTCTTCTTCTGAGGTCCTCAGAAATCTCCTTTGTTCGTGCCATGATACACTTGATGTGAGGATCAGACTTAATAGATGCCTGTTCTTTAAATAAAAAAAAGTCAACATTCACACCTGATTATGATCCCATTGACTGAAAAGATCTGACTCTAATTTTGCCTTCAAGTTATCTGCTAATTCTAAAGGTTCACATACTTTTGCCACTCACAGACATGTGATGTTGAATCATTCTCCTCAATAATTAAATGACCAGATCTAATATTTTTGACACAATTTGTTTTGATTTGGTTCTCTTTTTAACCTCTTAAGGACACATGACGTACCGGTACGTCATGATGTCCTGGTACTTAAGGACACATGACGTACCGGTACGTCATGAATGGTTCCGATCACTGCCGCTCGGCCGGCGGTGATCGGAACCCGGTGCCTGCTCAAATCATCGAGCAGGCACCTGGGGCAAATGCGTCGGGGGGTCCTGTGACCCCCCCATGTCGGCGATCGCAGAAAACCGCAGGTCAATTCAGACCTGCGGTTTTCTGCGTTTCCGGGATTTTCGGGTCTCTGAAGACCCGATAACCCGGAACAGGATGGTGATGGTGGTGTGATTTCACTCCACCAATCACCATCCAGCGATCCTGAGTGGTGATGGTGACATCACCACTCAGGATCGCTCTCTGATTGGTCTGTGGGCGGTCCGGCGGCAAATTCAAAAGAGGCAGGCGCTCCTCTCCTCCTCCTTTTGTGTTCCGGAGCCGGAGAAGAGAGGAGCTGCCTGCACGTGTCTCTGCCAGCACCCCAGGACCCGATCTGTGCCCCCAGGACCCGATCTGTGCCCCAGCACCCCCCATCAGGTACATAGGGACAGCACAGGGAAAGTTTGGTTTAGGCAGGGAAAAAAAAGGGAAAGTTAGTTTGTGAACTTTTATTGCATCACCCTAGTTAGGGTGTCTGGGGTCCACAGCACAGCTGTGTGACCCTAGACCCCCCAGGGGTGCTGCCACTTCCCCCCCCCCACTCCCTGCCCCCCCCCCCCACCTTTTTTGGGGTGCATTTTTTTCATTTTTTTTTTCTTTTTTGGTGTACGCTGACTGTGGCCGGCACTTAGTGTCCGGCCGCTGTTAGCGCATCGCACACCTCACCGCTGATCAACTTCGGACGGTTGATCAGCGGTTTTGAATTTTTTTTCCCACATTTTTTGGCCTTTTTTTAGTTAGTTGTTTTTTTTTTTTCTGTTAGTTTTAGGGTTAAGTCCGCGAACACCCGTGCCCCCACACACACGCACACAAAATAAAGAGTTACACACACGCACATATACACGCAGACACACACTCCCCTATGGCCCGCCGGACGTTCTCGGCCGAGGAGGCATACGCCCAGCTTGCCTCTGACTCCGAGAGTCCCAGTGAGGATGAGGATGACCCCACATTCCTGTTGTCATCCGCGTCCTCCTCATCATCTAGCGATGATGATGAGCCCCCAAGGCGGCGGAGACGCCGCCAGGCGGAGCAAGGGGACCGCCATGTTAGGGACCCTGTGGCCCAGCCTGGTACGAGCAGCTCTGGGGCTCGTACTGGTTTCCCGGCCCACCAGTTAAATCCACCGGAGCCCCCTGCCGGTGAACTTGTCTGGTGTAGCCCAGAGCGATACGAGCCTGTGATTCCTGATTTTGTAGGCCAATCAGGAATCCAGATTTCCACAGTGGGCTACACTGAATATGACTTTTTTTGTCATTTTTTCAGTGACCCACTGGTAAATCTGATGGTGGAGCAGACGAATCTGTACGCCCAACAGTTCGTCGCTCAACACCCGGGCTCCTTTTTGGCCAGGCCCGGTGGCTGGACGCCGGTCAGTGCAGCCGAAATGAGGACATTTTGGGGCCTCGTGCTGCATATGGGCCTGGTCAAGAAACCCAGTGTCAGGCTGTACTGGAGTGGGGACGTCCTATACCAGACCCCACTTTACAGTACAGCCATGACACGCTCCCGGTTTGAGGCCATCCGGAAATGTCTGCATTATTCAGATAATGCAGCATGTCCACCCCGAGGTGATCCTGCCCATGACCGTCTGTATAAGATACGGCCGGTCATCGATCACTTTGGGGCCAAATTCATGGAGGCCTATGTACCTGGAAGGGAGGTCGCAGTTGATGAGTCTCTCATTGCGTTCAAGGGGAGACTCATTTTCCGCCAGTATGTGCCCTCCAAGCGGGCGAGGTATGGCGTAAAGCTATACAAAATTTGTGAGAGTACCTCAGGGTACACTTACAAATTTCGTATATACGAGGGGCGAGATTCCCGGATTCAACCACCAGAATGTCCCCCCACTCTGGGTGTTACCGGGAAACTTGTGTGGGACCTTATGTACCCACTGCTGGATAAGGGTTACCACCTGTACGTGGATAACTTTTATACCAGTATCCCCTTGTTCCAGTCCCTTGCCGCCAGATCCACGTTCGCTTGTGGGACCGTGCGGAAAAATCAACGCGGCCTCCCTGCCCTCCCCCTCCAGGTACCTATCCCCAGGGGTGAGACCCGTGCCCTTACCACTGGAAACCTGTTGCTGGTCAGGTATAAGGACAAGAGGGATGTCCTTATGCTGTCCACAATTCATGGTAACGGCATCACCCCTGTCCCTGTGCGAGGTACCGCGGCAACGGTCCTCAAGCCCGATTGTATCGTCGCCTACAATCGGTATATGGGAGGAGTTGATCTCTCGGATCAAGTCCTCAAGCCATATAACGCCATGCGCAAAACCCGGACATGGTACAAAAAAGTTGCGGTCTACTTGGTGCAGGTTGCCATGTACAACTCTTTTGTACTATCCCGAAGCGCTGGCAGCACAGGGACATTCCTGCAGTTCTATGAGGCAGTCCTCATGGCCCTGATCTTTTCGGACCGGGAAAGAGCAGGCCGGAGTACCTCGGGAACTGTAGGTGCCCGGATCGTCCCTGGCCAACACTTTCCAGGTGTGGTCCCCCATACTGGAAAGAAGGGACGAACCCAAAAAAGGTGCAGAGTGTGTCACAGGAGGGGGATACGGAAGGACACCACTACTCAATGTGACACGTGCCCCGATCATCCGGGCCTCTGCATTATTGGTTGCTTCAGGGAGTATCACACTTCCATGGAGTACTAAATTTATATCCCAATTTAGCACTGACATCGGAAAAAAAAACTGGTTCTCAGACTTGAGACACCCAAAAAAATGAAAATAATTTATTAAAAGTAGACATGTTAGGTATTGCCGCGTCGGTAATAATCTCCTCTATAAAAATACCCCATGACCTAACCCCCCAGATTAACACGGTCAAGAAAAAAAAAAAAAAAAAGGTGCAAAAAAAGATTTTTTTTTGTCACCTTACATAACAAAAAGTTTAATAGCAAGCGATCATAAAGTCCTATAGCCCCCAAAATAGTGCCAATAAAACCGTCCGCTCGTCCCGCAAAAAATGAGCCCCCACATAAGATAATCAGATAAAAAAAAAAAAAAAAAATGACACCTAGACTTTAGAGATACAAAAATTTTTTTTTTGTATCAATAAGGATAATATAGTCAAAAACCTAAATAATTGTAAAAAAAAAGTAGACTTATTAGGTATCGCCGCGTCCGTAAGAATCTCCTCTATAAAAATATCCCATGACCTAACCCCCCAGATTAACACGGTTAAAAAAAAAAAATAAAACGGTGCCAAAAACGCAATTTTTGGCACTTTTCCATTTCAATCCGTTTTTTCCGGTAACAAAACGAGGGTTAACAACCAAACAAAAGTTAAAATTTATTACCCTGATACTGCAGTTTACAGAAATGCCACATTTGTGGTCGTAAACTGCTGTATCAGTAAAAGGGAGGCCGCAAAAGGAAAGGACCGACATGGTTTCTGGAAGGCCGATTTTGATGGCCTTTTTTATTGACACCATGTCCCTTTTGAAGACCCCCTGATGCCCCCCTAGAGTAAAAACTCCCTAAAAGTGACCCCATCTAAGAAACTACACCCCTCAAGGTATTCAAAACTGATTATACAAACTTTATTAACCCTTTAGGTGTTTCTCAACAGTTAATGGCAAATGGAGATGAAATTTCAGAATTTCAATTTTTGGTAACCTTGCCTCACAAAAATGTAATATAGAGCAACCAAAAATCATATGTACCCTAAAAATAGTCCCCCAAAAAATGCCACCTTATCCCCTAGTTTCCAAAATGGGGTCACTTTTAGGGAGTTTCTACTCCAGGGGGGCATCAGGGGGGTTGAAACAGGACACGGTGTAAATAAACCGGTCCATAAAAATCAGCCCTCCAAAAACCAAACGGCGCACCTTTCACTCTACGCCCCGCTGTGTGGCCGTACAGTAGTTTACGGCCACATATTGGGTGTTTCTGTAAACGGCAGAGTCAGGGCAATAAAGATACAGTCTTGTTTGGCTGTTAACCCCTGCTTTGTTAGTGGAAAAAATGGGTTAAAATGGAAAATTAGACAAAAAAATGAAATTCTCAAATTTCATCCCCATTTGCCAATAACTCTTGTGCAACACCTAAAGGGTTAACGACGTATGTAAAATCAGTTTTGAATACCTTGAGGGGTGTACTTTCTTAGATGGGGTCACTTTTAGGGAGTTTCTACTCCAGGGGGGCATCAGGGGGGTTGAAACAGGACACGGTGTAAATAAACCGGTCCATAAAAATCAGCCCTCCAAAAACCAAACGGCGCACCTTTCACTCTACGCCCCGCTGTGTGGCCGTACAGTAGTTTACGGCCACATATTGGGTGTTTCTGTAAACGGCAGAGTCAGGGCAATAAAGATACAGTCTTGTTTGGCTGTTAACCCTTGCTTTGTTAGTGGAAAAAATGGGTTAAAATGGAAATTTAGACAAAAAAATGAAATTCTCAAATTTCATCCCCATTTGCCAATAACTCTTGTGCAACACCTAAAGGGTTAACGACGTATGTAAAATCAGTTTTGAATACCTTGAGGGGTGTAGTTTCTTAGATGGGGTCACTTTTAGGGAGTTTCTACTCTAGGGGTGCATCAGGGGGCTTCAAATGGGACATGGTGTAAATAAACCAGTCCATAAAAATCAGCCCTCCAAAAACCAAACGGCGCACCTTTCACTCTACGCCCCGCTGTGTGGCCGTACAGTAGTTTACGGCCACATATTGGGTGTTTCTGTAAACGGCAGAGTCAGGGCAATAAAGATACAGTCTTGTTTGGCTGTTAACCCTTGCTTTGTTAGTGGAAAAAATGGGTTAAAATGGAAATTTAGACAAAAAAATGAAATTCTCAAATTTCATCCCCATTTGCCAATAACTCTTGTGCAACACCTAAAGGGTTAACGACGTATGTAAAATCAGTTTTGAATACCTTGAGGGGTGTAGTTTCTTAGATGGGGTCACTTTTAGGGAGTTTCTACTCTAGGGGTGCATCAGGGGGCTTCAAATGGGACATGGTGTAAATAAACCAGTCCATAAAAATCAGCCCTCCAAAAACCAAACGGCGCACCTTTCACTCTACGCCCCGCTGTGTGGCCGTACAGTAGTTTACGGCCACATATTGGGTGTTTCTGTAAACGGCAGAGTCAGGGCAATAAAGATACAGTCTTGTTTGGCTGTTAACCCTTGCTTTGTTAGTGGAAAAAATGGGTTAAAATGGAAAATTAGACAAAAAAATGAAATTCACAAATTTCATCCCCATTTGCCAATAACTCTTGTGCAACACCTAAAGGGTTAACGACGTATGTAAAATCAGTTTTGAATACCTTGAGGGGTGTACTTTCTTAGATGGGGTCATTTTTGGGTGGTTTCTATTATGTAAGCCTCGCAAAGTGACTTCTGACCTGAACTGGTCCCTAAAAATTTAGTTTTTGTAAATTTCTGAAAAATTTCAAGATTTGCTTCTAAACTTCTAAGCCTTATAACATCCCCAAAAAATAAAATATCATTCCCAAAACAATTCACACATGAAGTAGACATATGGGGAATGTAAAGTCATCACAATTTTTGGGGGTATTACTATGTATTACAGAAGTAGAGAAACTGAAACTTTGAAATTTGCTAAATTTTTCCAAATTTTTGTTAAATTAGGTATTTTTTGGTGCAAAAAAAAATAATTTTTTGACTTCATTTTACCAGTGTCATGAAGTACAATATGTGACGAAAAAACAATCTCAGAACGGCCTGGATAAGTCAAAGCGTTTTAAAGTTATCAGCACTTAAAGGGACTCTGGTCAGATTTGCAAAAAATGGCCTGGTCCTAAGGTGTAAAAAGGCTGTGTCCTTAAGGGGTTAAGGTACCTATAAATTATTGACATAATTTGTAGAGGGAATGGAAAAATATTCAATCTGCCACAGTATTTTTTGAATGCCACGCACTGTACAATATAAATAATATGTTCACCTCATTCTACAGGTTACGAAAGCAGCAAACATGCATTTTGTGCTAAACAATTTTTAAAAATAAAAGATTTTTTATTGAAAAAAGTTTTTTTTAAGGAAGATTTTTTTTTTACATGAGACTATTTAGCAATGAATTGATTTTATAGGCAATGAACACCATAATGTCATGGTCGTTTCTGTGTGATCCACATAATGTGCAGTGACGTCCGTACAACTGTGGGTGTGCCTGATCATTGTTCAGTTGTAGTAACAGCTGCAGCCATGCTCATATTCATATCGCCATTCCGAGTATTGCAGTGATGTCCCTATGATCAGCTGAGTGATGGCACTCCTAGTGGTGGGACCTTCACTAATAATACATTGATAGATTGTACTAAGGACAAACAATCAATGTTATATCCTGAAAGAAAACCTGAGTTCTGATAACTCACATCAGGTTTTATCTGCTGTCTACAGTAAACTGTAGGAGAGAAAACTGACAAGTCTCTTAAGATTTCCTACATTATCCTGGAATTGTTTGCATTTTGTACCATTATCTGCAGACATGACTTTAAGAATATTTCCAGAGTCTGTGCCAAGTTGCATACTTACACGTTTCAAGCCATCTTGAGAATGTTTACACTGCTTAGTGTAGATCTGTGCAGTTCATGGACATAAATTCACTGAGCATTTGAAATTTTACAGAATATCTCTTTTTAAGGGACAATCCTTACCCTACTGAATAGGGTTGAGCGAACCCGATCTGTAAAGGTCGGGTTCGTACCGAACTTTAGGATTTTTAGAACCCGGACCCGAACATTTCAGTAAAAGTTCGGGTTCGGTGTTCAGTGATTTCTCAGCGCTTTTTAAAAGGCTGCAGAGCAGCCAATCAACAAGCGTTTAACTCTGTGCCCTTAGAAGCCATCACAGCCATGCCTACTAATGGCATGGCTGTGATTGGCCAGTGTAGCATGTGACCCAGCCTCTATATAAGCTGGAGTCACGTAGCGCTGTACCTCACTCTGCTGTGCTTAGTGTAGGGAGAGGATGCTGCTGGTGATTTCAGGGAGAGAAAAGGAGAGAATCACCATTTTGTGGGCAATTTACAACATCTGGTGCATTTGCAGGCTTAGTCAGTGTGCAATTTAAGCTAGAAATACAGCCATCATTTTCTGGCTCCTGTTGCAGGGAGAGGACGTGATCGATATGTGCAGCTACAGGCACAAGTAAAAACCCTTCCTCAGGTGCGAGTAGGCGACAGAACCTGCAGCGGTATTTGGTCGGGCCTAATGCGGCTCTACGAATGGTGAGGCCTGAACAAGTACAGGCGATAGTAGATTGGGTTGCTGACAGTGGATCCAGTTCCTTCACATTGTCTCCCACCCAGTCTCCTGCTGAAAGACCACAGTTGGCACCTGCAGCCGATGTCCATCAGTCTTTCACTTCACCCCCTTGCAAATCAGCCAAGCAGTCTGAGCCCCAAGTCATGCAGTAGTCTCTTCTGCTTTTTGATGACTCTGTTAGCAGAGTTTCCCAGGGCCATCCACCTAGCCCTGCCCCAGAAGTGGAAGAGATTGCGTCCACCGATGCCCAACCACTTATCTTTCAAGATGAGTACATGGGAGGACCATCGCAGCACGTCTCGGATGATGACTAAACACAGGTGCCAACTGCTGGGGCTTTCGAAAGTGTGCAGACCGACAATGAAGGCAGGGGTGAAGACTGGGTGAAAGATTATGTGGAGGACGATGAGGTCCTCGACCCCACATGGAATCAAGGTCATGCGAGTGACCTATGCAGTTCGGAGGAAGAGGCGGTGGTCGCACCGAGCCACCAGCACAGCAGAAGAGGGAGCAGGGTGCAAAAGCGGAGCGGCGTCCTCTAGACAGTACTCCTGCTACTGCCCACCACAGCAAGGGACTGAGCACACCAAAGCCAGCTCCAAGGAGTTCCCTGGATTGGCAGTTCTTCAGACAATGTGTTGACGACAAGGCACGAGTGGTTTGCACGCTGTGCAATCAGAGCCTGAAGCGAGGCATAAACGTTCTCAACCTGAGCAGAACCTGCATGACCAGGCATTTAAGTGCTAAGCATGAGCTGCAGTGGAGTAGACACCTCAAAAACCAAGAAAGGTCTCTGGCTCCTTTTGCTTCCTCTTCTGCTGCAGTCGCGGCCTCTTCATCCACCTCTGGAGTGACAGTGCCACCTGCCACCCCGCAAACAGAGAATCTTCCAGCAACACCACCACCTGGGTCACCAATCATCTCCACAATGTCCCACGGAAGTGTTCAGCTCTCCATCTCCCAAACGCTGGAGAGGAAGAGGAAGTACCCCCCTACCCACCCACGATCACTAGCCCTGAATGCCAGCATTTCAAAATTACTGGCCTTTGAAATGCTGTCATTCCGTCTGGTGGAGACGGATAGTTTTAAAGGCCTTATGGCGGTGGCTGTCCCACAGTACGTCGTGACCAGCCGTCACTACTTTTCCAGGAGAGCCATCCCTTTCCTGCACAACCAAGTAGGGGACAAAATCAGGTGTGCACTGCGCAATGCCATCTGTGGCAAGGTGCACCTCACTACGGATACGTGGAGCAGGAAGCACGGTCAGGGACGTTATATCTCCATAACAGCACACTGGGTAAATGCAGTGGCGGCTGGGCCTGAGGCGGATAGCAGTTTTGCGCATGTCCTTCCACCACCGAGGATTGCAGGGCACTTCAGTTTGCCTCCTGTTGCTTCCTCCTCCTACTCCACTTCCTCATCCTCTACCGGCTCCTCATCCGGTCAGGGTAACACCTTCACCACGAACTTCAGCACAGCCAGGGGTAAACGAAAGCAGGCAGTTTTAAAACGTATCTGTTTGGAGGACAAACCCCACACCGCGCAGGAGCTGTGGACGGGGCTTGAACACCGATAAGTGGTGTGTGCCAGTGAGCCTCAAGCCTGGCCTGGTGGTGTGCAGCTCTGGGACTAGCCGGTTTGATGCACATCCCTTGCCTGGCGCATGTGCTGAATTTGGTGGTGCAGAGATTCCTTAAAACTTACCCCGATATGTCAGAGCTGCTGCATAAAGTGCGGGCCGTCTGTGCGCGCTTTCGGCGTTCTCACCCTGCTGCTCGCCTGTCAGTGCTGCAGTGTAACTTTCCTGGGCCTTCCCGCTCACCGCCTCATATGCGACGTGCCCACAAGGTGGAACTCCACCTTGCACATGCTGGCCAGACTGTGCGAGCAGCAGCAGGCGATAGTGGAGTTTCAGCTGCAGCACGCACGGGTGAGTCGCTCGGCGGAACAGCACCACTTCACCACCAATGACTGGGCCTCCATGCGAGACCTGTGTTCCTTGTTGCGCTGTTTCGAGTACTCCACCAACATGGCCAGTGCCGATAACGCCGTTCTCAGCGTTACTATCCCACTTCTATGCCTCCTTGAAAAAACGCTCCTGGCGATGGAAGAGGATGTGGCACAGGAGGAGGAGGAGGAAGAGGGATCATTTCATAGGGTTTCCAGCCAGTCATTCACAAGTGGCTCCGAGGGTGGGTTCCTGCACCCACAAACGCCAGGTATACAATTGTCCAGCCAGGGCACAGTTCTGGAGGATGACGAGGTCGAGGATGAGGAGGAGGAGATGGAGGAGGAGGAACCATGTTCACAGCAGGGCGGAACCCAGACCAGCTCATGGCCATCACTGGTGCATGGCTGGGGGGATACAGAGGACACAGACGATACACCTCCCACAGAGGACAGCTTTTCATTGCTCTGGGCAGCCTGGCACACATGAGCGATTATATGCTGCAGTGTCTCCGCAACGACTGCCGAGTTGCCCACAATCTAACTTGTGCTGATTACTAGGTGGCCACGCTGCTGGATCCCCGTTACAAGGACAACGTACTGTCCTTAATTCCCTCACTGGAGCGTGATCGTAAGATGCGCGAGTACAAGTGCACGCTGGTAGACGCGCTGCTGGTGGCATTCCCACCCGATAGCGGGGGCACAGTGGAAGCACAAGGCAAAGGCAGAGGAAGAAGTCGCCAATGCAGCTGGGGCACCGCCAGCACCTCAGAAGGCAGGGTTAGCATGGCCGAAATGTGGAAAAGCTTTGTCAGCACGCCACAACAACCAGCACCACCAGCTGATATGGAACGTCTTAGCAGGAGGCAGCATTTCACCAACATGGTGGAGCAGTATGTGTGCACACGCCTACACGTACTGAATGACAGGTCTGCCCCCTTCAACTTCTGGGTCTCCAAATTGGGCATATGGCCTGAGCTTGCCCTTTACGCCTTGGAAGTGCTGGCCTGCTCTGCAGCCAGTGTATTATCTGAACGTGTGTTTAGCACGGCAGGGGGCGTCATCACAGAGAAGCGCAGCCGTCTGTCCACAGCCAATGTGGACAAGCTCACGTTCATTAAAATGAACCAGGCATGGATCCCTCAGGACTTGTCATTACCTTGTGCAGAATAGACATGTATACCGGCACTAAGCAGCCATTGTTATACTGCAGCGCAATTGCTCATTCTTGTATTTTGGATATTTCACACTCTTTTAGAGTGTACCCTAATTTTTTAAAATAAAATTAAAACCAAAAACCTGTGTTGGCTAACTCCTCCTCCTCCACCGCCGCTTCCACCTACACCGCTGCGTCCACCGCCTCCTCAAACTCCTACTCCATATTGAACTCCACCTCATAAATCAAATTTTTTTGTTTTATTTGTACGTATTTTATTTTATGTCATTTCACTACTTTGTCATTTACAGTTTCGGGTGAAATTCACCAATTTTTGGGTGTATAGTACCACTGCTATACCTAGTAGACAGGTTAAACAAAAAAAAATTGTCATTTACATTTTCAGGTGAAATTCACCAATTTTTGTCTGTATAGTACCACTGCTATACCTAGTAGACCGGTAAAAAAGAATTTAAAAAAATTGTCAGTTACATTTTCAGGGGAAATTCAACAATTTTTGGGTGTGATGTACCACTGCTATACCTAGTAGACAGTTAAAAAAAAAAAAAAATTGTCTGCTACATTTTTTGGTGAAATTCACCAATTTTTGGGTATAATATACCCCTCCTCTACCTAGTTGACAGCTTAATAAATTTCAATAATTTTTCTTTAACATTTTCGGGTGACAATAAACGATTTTTTTCTGTCATAGACCCCTGCTCTACCAAGTAGACAGGTTAATGAATTTCACTAATTTTTCTGTTACATTCTTGGGTTGACATTATACAATTTTAGATGTGAATAAACCCCTGCTATGCATAGGTGACAGGGAATAAAATGTAATAAATTCTGCAGTAATTAATGCGCGCCACATCCTTTCATTCAATGCTTAAACTTTCAAAAGTTGTCACACTTTTATGCTTTAATAATTTCTCCCATATTTCAACTCTATAATTTTAAATTTGAAAAAATGAATCCTCCCTTGGATGTGGTCTCTCTTTCTCATGCTCCCTCTCCGGGCTGGAACCCTGATTCCCCGCCACCCATGATCACCATGGTAGGCGCAGAAAAGAACATCAAAAGTTGATAGAGCAGATATCAAATTGAATCGTGAACATCACGGGGACGTGCGACATGGTGGGGCAGTAAGTGTGCACACGCCTACACGAACTAACTGACAGGGGTCAGCCCCTGCAACTTCTGGGTCTCCAAATTGGGCACATGGCCTTAGCTTGCCCTTTACCCCTTGGAGGTGCTGGACTGCTCTGCAGCCAGTGTATTATCTGAACGTGTGTTTAGCACGACTGCAGGGGGTTATCACAGGTTATATTTCCCAATGTTTTGGGGTGTACCCTAATTTAAAAAATAAAATTTAAAACCAAAAACCAGTGTAGGCTACCTCCTCCTCCACCGCCGCTTCCACCTACACCGCCACATCCACCGCCTCCTCAACCTCTTACTCCATATGGACCTCGTCCTCCTAGATCAATATTATTATTTTTACGTATTTTATGTTATTTAAAGTCATTTCCCTATCCACATTTGTTTGCAGAGCACTTGCCATGCTCTTAATCACATTTTGACGCCATTTGCAGCCCTCTAGCCCTTTCCATTACATTTTTACTCAAAAGTTCGGGTCCCTATTGACTTCAATGGGGTTCTGGTTTGGGGTCAAGTTCGGGTCCCGAACTCGAACTTTTTTCCAAAGTTCGGCCGAACCCGTCGAACCCGAACATCCAGGTGTCCGCTCAACTCTACTACTGAATCCAACCACCAGCACTGTGTCTCAGGATGGAGCACCGTATTTCAGTTCTCCTTACATTAGGAGGTGCTTATCTCTCTACACATCATTGGCCCCTATGCCAATTCTGAGTGGATTGATTTGATAATATATCATTTTATAGAATAAAAGTCATAAAAAATTCTAGTGATATGTCAAAACTAGGGATGAGCGAACCCGAACCTTACAGGTTCAGGTTCGGTGTTTGTGTGGTGGAGGAATTAGTAGATGGAAAGCAAAATGGAATTATCCTGTTATTATCCTAGAGTCAGGAACAATTATTTGGGTGCGTAATGCAGGATAGCCTGCGGTACAGCACAACAGCTTAAGATTTTATTCCATGCTATAATAATTCCCTCCCCCAACAACTGGTAAACAGCATGTGCCTATAGTGTTTCTCCTGAATACACCAGCTTGGCTTGAATTAGTTATGAAGCTTCACAGCTCTCAGGTGTGAACTGACACTTTGAACGCGGAGTCCTTGTTAAGAGCAGTTAACAATACTTGTGGCCTGACACAAACAGCAAACCTAACTAACTAAAGGCCTGGTCTCAGTCTCTAGGATCCTAGGTGCCAAAACTGTATGAGAAGCGTGCACGATAAGTCTTACCAACTGGGGTCTGCTTTGTGTGAGCTGGTCACTAAGGATAGAACAAGGGTTTCTCTAGCAAATGTGTGGTACCGCAGTGTCTGCGGCTTTACTCCTCAGCTCCCATCTCAGTTCCTGGAAGCAGTTCCGCTTCCTCTGGACAAGATCAGGGTAATGGACCCAATCAGTTCCCCTTGCTGCAGCTCTGGTCCCAGGAGGATGCTCTCACGATTGGATGTCAAGTGATTCTCCTCACACACAGCTCCTGGATGCTTCTCACAAGCTCACCCTAACATGGCTGCTGCCTTCCTCACCAGGCTTTGCAACTCCACCCCCTGAAAGTTTTTAAGATCACATGAATCTAGAAATGCAGTCCTTTTTAGCTATGCTTAGGAAACAGCGGCCTCTTGTGGCCAAGCAGCAGAATGTTAGTCCAAATCATTTAACTTCATTTACACAAATACAATGTTCACAAATTTTGTGCTGTTTCCCCATCTCACACTTGCCTTCATCCTGCTGTGTCACAGGCACATTTCCACCCTGCTGTCCCACGGGCATGCTGCCACCCTCACTTCCGGATGATGATGATGCCTCCTCTTCACCCGGCTCCCACGTGCAATCGACTACATCATCATATACATATGTTTGCGAGTCACTTGTGTCACCTTCACCAGTCTCTTGCACACGTTCCTAAACCTCTCGCAACATGTGCTACAACATATACTCCCATCATTGGAAGTTGCACGCCTAAAGGAGTCCACAGTGGACCTCTCCTCCAAGTCTGTGCTGGCCTGTAACTGCTGACTGTCCCCACAAAGGTCATTGTCGCTGAAAAACTGGAGGCAAACATTACTTGGCTATCAGATGGAGCAGCAAAAGCAAAAGGAAGGTTCAGGTTTAATGCATAGAGGCAGTTCCTAGACCATGCCAACTAAACGTGGTGTCAAAGGAACCCACCGATTGCTGTCTGTGTGTATCTGTTGTTACTTAAGATAATTGTGAAGAGCGAGCCAACAATTCCAGTATAACTGGATTGTTGGTCAAAACACGACCTCCAGATCACAGTGACATATCTGGCCTGTTGCTGCAGCTGCTGCTAACATCACTAGAGAGAAGTTTTCAAAAATTTGTTTCGGTCGCTTCACTGAATTTCTCCAAGAAACAAATTAATTTGTCATAAAGCGAATTACATCAGGTCTATCCCGGGCTGCAGGTAAACTCTAGGGAGAATGTATGTTGGTGTACATCACTGTACAGTCGTGGCCAAAAGTTGAGAATTAGATAAATATTGGAAATTGGAAAAGTTGCTGCTTAAGTTTTTATAATAGCAATTTGCATATACTCCAGAATGTATGAAGAGTGATCAGATGAATTGCATAGTCCTTCTTTGCCATGAAAATTAACTTAATCCCAAAAAAACCTTTCCACTGCATTTCATTGCTGTCATTAAAGGACCTGCTGAGATCATTTCAGTAATCGTCTTGTTAACTCAGGTGAGAATGTTGACAAGCACAAGGCTGGAGATCATTATGTCAGGCTGATTGGGTTAAAATGGCAGACTTGACATGTTAAAAGGAAGGTGATGCTTGAAATCATTGTTCTTCCATTGTTAACCATGGTGACCGGCAAAGAAACGTGTGCAGCCATCATTGCGTTGCATAAAAATGGCTTCACAGGCAAGGATATTGTGGCTACTAAGATTGCACCTCAATCAACAATTTATAGGATCATCAAGAACTTCAAGGAAAGAGGTTCAATTCTTGTTAAGAAGGCTTCAGGGCGTCCAAGAAAGTCCAGCAAGTGCCAGGATTGTCTCCTAAAGAGGATTCAGCTGCGGGATCGGAGTGCCACCAGTGCAGAGCTTGCTCATGAATGGCAGCAGGCAGGTGTGAGCGCATCTGCACGCACAGTGAGGCGAAGACTTTTGGAAGATGGCCTGGTGTCAAGAAGGCCAGCAAAGAAGCCACTTCTCTCCAAAAAAAACATCAGGGACAGATTGATCTTCTGCAGAAAGTATGGTGAATGGACTGCTGAGGACTGGGGCAAAGTCATATTCTCAGATGAAGCCTCTTTCCGATTGCTTGGGGCATCTGGAAAAAGGCTTGTTCGGAGAAGAAAAGGTGAGCGCTACCATCAGTCCTGTGTCATGCCAACAGTAAAGCATCCTGAGACCATTCATGTGTCATCCAAGGGAGTGGGCTCACTCACAATTTTGCCCCAAAACACAGCCATGAATAAAGAATGGTACCAAAACACCCTCCAACAGCAACTTCTTCCAACAATCCAACAACAGTTTGGTGAAGAACAATGCATTTTCCAGCACGATGGAGCACCGTCCCATAAGGCAAAAGTTATAACTAAGTGGCTCGGGGACAAAAACGTTGACATTTTGGGTCCATGGCCTGGAAACTCCCCAGATCTTAATCCCATTGAGAACTTGTGGTCAATCCTCAAGAGGCAGGTGGACAAACAAAAACCCACTAATTCTGAAAAACTCCAAGAAGTGATTATGAAAGAATGGGTTGCTATCAGTCAGGAATTGGCCCAGAAGTTGATTGAGAGCATGCCCAGTCGAATTGCAGAGGTCCTGAAAAAGAAGGGCCAACACTGCAAATACTGACTCTTTGCATAAATGTCATGTAATTGTCGATAAAAGCCTTTGAAACGTATGAAGTGCGTGTAAGTATATTTCACTACATCACAGAAACAACTGAAACAAATATCTAAAAGCAGTTTAGCAGCAAACTTTGTGAAAACTAATATTTGTGTCATTCTCAAAACTTTTGGCCACGACTGTACATTGCAGCTACATGCATAGCTAGTCCTTTCTGGTAGCCAAACAGTTACTGTGGGTAAAAACAGGCAGGTCACATACATGGACGTGCACATCATCGTGCAGGCCACAAACAGTCTTAGCTAACCGCTAGCTAAAGCAAAAGAAAAGCATACAGCAGCCTTCAGTAAAGCAAAAAAAATAATAAAATGCGCACCCCTGCAGCAGCTGTGTCCAAATGACTCTTTAGTGGAACAAAGTAAGGATATGGAGGCAGTGCCAATAAAGTAGTGGGAAAAAAAAGATTCTTTAAATCCATGTTGTGGCAGTGCAAACACATGCGTTAAAATCCCTGCTGTACAGGGTGGGCCATTTATATGGATACACCTTAATAAAATGGGAATGGTTGGTGATAATAACTTCCTGTTTGTGGCACATTAGTATATGTGAGGGGGGATACTTTTCAAGATGGGTGGTGACCATGGTGGCCATTTTGAAGTCGGCCATTTTGAATCCAACTTTTGTTTTTTCAATAGGAAGAGGGTCATGTGACACATCAAACTTATTGGGAATTTCACAAGAAAAACAATGGTGTGCTTGGTTTGTAACTTTATTCTTTCATGAGTTATTTACAAGTTTCTGACCACTTATAAAATGTGTTCAATGTGCTGCCCATTGTGTTGGATTGTCAATGCAACCCTCTTCTCCCACTCTTCACACACTGATAGCAACACCGCAGGAGAAATGCTAGCACAGGCTTCCAGTATCCGTAGTTTCAGGTGCTGCACATCTCGTATCTTCACAGCATAGACGATTGCCTTCAGATGATACGAGATGTGCAGCACCTGAAACTACGGATACTGGAAGCTATTCTGATCCGTCAGAAGAACTGCCCCAAAAAAGTGGATCCTGTAGTTTAACCTCTTCAGGACACATGATGTACCGGTATGGCATGCTGTACTGGTACTTAAGGACACATGACGTACCGGTAGATCATGTATAGTTCTGATCACCGCCGCCCGGGGGGGCGGAAATCGGAACCCGGTGCCTGTTCAAATCATTGAGAAGGCATCTTGGCTTAATGCGCGGGAGGGTCCTGTGACCCCCCCGTATCGGAGATCACCGCAAACCGCAGGTCAATTCAGACCTGCGGTTAGCGGCTTTTACCTGCGGTTGCGGCGGTGATCGGAGATGCCATCAGGTCCTGATGTGGTTGTAGGGGGGACCCGATGGCATGGAAGGCAGCGCGATGCCTAAGGAAGGCATCGCGCTGCCTTCCGGTGACGAGCCTGTGAGATCCAGCCCCCTGGATCTCACAGGCAGGAAGCTGTATGAGTAATATTCACTGTAAAGTATACATATTAGGTATCTCCGCGTCCGTATCCACCGGCTCTATAAACATATCACATGACCTAACCCCTCAGATGAACACCGTAAAAAATAAAATAAAAACTGTGCTAAATAAACCATTTTTTGTCACCTTACATCACAAAAAGTACAACAGCAAGCGATCAAAAAGGCGTTTGCCCACCAAAATAGTACCAATCTAACCAGCACCTCATCCCGCAAAAGACAATCACCCAAAAAATTAAAAAACTATGGCTCAGAATATGGAGACACTAAAACATCATTCTTTTTGTTTTAAAAAAGCTGTTATTGTGTAAAACTTACATAAATAAAAAAAAAGTATACATATTGGGTAACGCCGAGTCCGTATCAGCTATATAAAAATATCACATGACCTAACCCCTAAGATGAACACCGTAAAAAAATAAAAAATAAAAACTGTGCTAAATAAACCATTTTTTGTCACCTTACATCACAAAAAGTGTAATAGCAAGCGATCAAAAAGTAATATGCACCCCAAAATAGTGCCAATCAAGCCGTCATCTCATCCCGCAAAAAATGAGACCCTACCTAAGATAATCGCCCAAAAACTGAAAAAACTATGGCTCTCAGAATATATAGACACTAAAACATGATTTTTTTTTTGTTTCAAAAATGATATTATTGTGCAAAACTTACATAAATAAAAAAAAAAGTATACATATTAGGTATTGCCGCGTCCGTGACAACCTGCTCTATAAAAATACCACATGATCTAACCTGTCAGATGAATGTTGTAAATAACAAAAAATAAAAACGGTGCCAAAATAGCTATTTCTTGTTACCTTGCCTCACAAAAAGTGTAATATAGAGCAACCAAAAATCATATGTACCCTAAACTAGCACCAACAAAACTTCCACCCTATCCCATAGTTTCTAAAATGGGGTCACTTTTTTGGAGTTTCTACTCTAGGGATGCATCAGGGGGGCTTCAAATGGGACACGGTGTCAAAAAAACCAGTCCAGCAAAATCTGCCTTCCAAAAACCGTATGGCATTCCTTTCCTTCTGCGCCCTACCGTGTGCCCGTACAGCGGTTTACGAGCAGATATGGGGTGTTTCTGTAAACTACAGAATCAGGGCCATACATATTGAGTTTTGTTTGGCTGTTAACCCTTGCTTTGTTACTGGAAAAAATGGATGAAATTGAAAATTTGCCCAAAAAATTTAAATTCTGAAATTTCATGTCCTTTTGCCAATAACTCTTGTGGAACACCTAAAGGATTAATGATGTTTGTAAAATCAGTTTTGAATACCTTGAGGGGTGTAGTTTTTTAGATGGGGTCACTTTTATGGAGTTTCTACTCTAGGGGTGCATCAGGGGGGTTTCAAATGGGACATGGTGTCAAAAAAAAACAGTCCAGCAAAACCTGCCTTCCAAAAACCGTATGGCATTCCTTTCCTTCTGCGCCCTGCCGTGTGCCCGTACAGCGGTTTACGACGACACATATGGGGTGTTTCTGTAAACTACTACTAAATATTGAGTTTTGTTTGGCTGTTAACCCTTGCTTTGTAAATGGAAAAAAATATTAAAATGGAAAATCTGTCAAAAAAGTGAAATTTTGAAATTATATCTCTATTTTCCATTAATTCTTGTGGAACACCTAAAGGGTTAACGACTTTCGTAAAATCAGTTTTGAATACCTTGAGGGGTGTAGTTTCTAGAATGGTCCCTAAAAATGGGGTTTTTGAAAATTTCTGAAAAATTTCAAGATTAGCTTCTAAACTTCTAAGCCTTGTAACATCCCAAAAAAATAAAATATCATTCCCAAAATGATCCAAACATGAAGTAGACATATGGGGAATGTAAAGTAATAACTATTTTTGGAGGTATTACTATGTATTATAGAAGTAGAGAAATTGAAACTTGGCAATTTTTTTTATAAAAAAAAAATAAAAATTTGACTTCATTTTACCAGTGTCTTGAAGTACAATATGTGATGAAAAAACAATCTCAGAATGGCCTGGATAAGTCAAAGCATTTTAAAGTTATCACCACTAAGGCCCCTTTCAGTTTTGTCTGCGATTGCGTTCAGTTGTTCAGTTTTTTCCGCGCGGGTGCGATGAGTTTTGATGCGTTTTTCATGCTCGTGATAAAAAACTGAAGGTTTACAAACAACATCTCTTAGCAACCATCAGTGAAAAAAGCATTGCACCCGCACTTGCTTGCGGATGCAATGCGTTTTTCACGCAGCCCCATTCACTTCTATGGGGCCAGGGCTGCGTGAAAAACGCTGAATATAGAACATGCTGCGATTTTCACGCAACGCAGAACTGACGCATGAAAAAAAACGCTCATGTACACAGACCCATTGAAATGAATGGGTCAAGATTCAGTGTGGGTGATATGCGTTCACGTCACGCATTGCACCCGCGCGGAAAACTTGCTCGTGTGAAAGAGGCCTTAAAGTGACACTGGTCAGATTTGCAAAAAATGGCCTGGCCCTTAAGGTGAAATAAGGCTGTGTCCTAAAGTGGTTAAGCATCCGCCTATTAGAACTTCACTTGGGTTGGTAGATAGTGGGCTCACAAAGGCTAACGCCATTAGTCAGTGCAATAATGGTTACATTTTTAGAAGGTATGTAAAAGGGGTAAGTAGTACCATAAGCCGGCCATTCATTCAATGTAATGTATGGGTTGGATATGCCAGAGCATTAATACTTTACATTCCTCTTGCTCAGAGATAAAGACCAAAAGATGGCCAATCGCCTAATAGGTCACACGGAAAGGGATTTCTTAGTAAGAACACCCCTTTACTGCTTCATCAAACTCTACCTTTTGAAAGGTAGACGTGGATCCAGCAAATAACTGATTTGGCCAAGTGAAGCCTTGTCTGGTTAGTATCTAGTATGCAGTAGTACATGGTGGCAATTCAGATGAATACATGGATCGGTCAAGTGGTAGCTCTTACACCATTTTGGTGCTATGGTGTCCGTATGCCCTAATATGATGTATAGACTGAGATTTTCAAAATGAGAAAAATCTTGTAGAAGAGATAAAAGTTAAAAAGTAATAAAGTGAAAAGCAATTGTAACAAAATAAAACCATCACTTTCTAGTCGATTAATATTCCAGTATGTTCATGTCACGAACATTCATCCTACGTTCACCCCCCCATGAGGTTTTATGACATTTTGGACCTTTGCTCCAAATTGTTGATCCAAATTGTTGCTCTGAGTTTAGGGGAAAACAGACGTTCTTTATTAATAAAATCAATAGCAGATAGAGAAAGTCATTTCTACTTTAATTAATGCAAATATATTTTTATAGTGGGAGTTGAATAGTTTTGCCAAACACAAGACAACTTATAAAAAGAATAATAGGGATTATTAACAGTCCCTTCTATGGCTCGCTGACAATCTGAATAGTGGTTGTAATGAGTACCATCAGAGTGACATCATGGCAAAGACATAAAACATGCCCTTTCCCACAAGTCCCCATCCATTGTAAAAAAAATAAAAAAAAATCTTGACTACATTCGTGGATTATGATGATTTTCTGCCATAAATTGCAGCTATTTATGCTCATACGGCCAACTGTTTAACTACATATAATTATTTATCTACATATAATAGTGCTTGGGTTGTCTACTTTGAAAGGTCCATTTGTTTAGAAGGGTTCCCCAAAAAGAAGCTGATGACAGAGTGTTCTGCTGCTGGGACCCCCAAGAATCAGCTTGAATCTGCTGGGGAGCCTTTCAGGAGTGTTAGCTACCCTGCAGCACCTCCACAGGGGAAATGCAGAATTACACCTTTCCAATTAAAATCAATGGGCCGTCCACATAATGAATGTACATATCAGGTCCTCCAGAGAAAGATGTTCTTTCTAGCCTCTCTCTTCAGTCTTCTTTTGATGTTGGAAGTCTCTTTTGGCTAACGATTGACGCTGGGTATGTCTACTTAGCCCCCCAAAAAACATAATTCGATCAGACGTCTGGTCTACCCAGCATTCTCAGCATCATAGATATAATTTTTTTACATTAAAGAGTTTTTTAAATGCTCTCAAATAGGGATGAGCGGACCCGTGGTTGTTCGGATTCGCTGGGTTCGGCCGAACTTCGGGTCAAAATTTGGGTTCGGGACCCAAACTTGACCTGAAATCGAACCCGAACCCCACTGAAGTCAATAGTGTGACCTGAACTTTGGTGCGATGTATAGTAAAGCCATGGCACTCCAGTGGATACATTTTCTTTTTCTTTATTACACCTCAATAAACAGTGACGTTTTCGACCAGACGGTCTTTATCAAGCTCACTGGTGAGCTTGATAAAGACCGTCTGGTCGAAACTTCGCTGTTTATTGAGGTGTAATAAAGAAAAAGAAAATGTATCCACTGGAGTGCCGTGGCTTTACTATACATCGCTGACAATTAAGGGAACCTATGGACCAGGATCCAACGCTGCAGGCACCACCACAAACTGGAACTTCTGAACTAACAGAAAAGTGAGTAGTGATGTCTTATTGCTATATCCTGAACTTTGGTGCACTAAAATGGCTGTAAAATAGTCGTAGTAAGGGCTATAGGGCTGCAAAAGGAAGCAAAATGGACAGTTGCCCATCAAACAAATGGGGATAGGGAAATAAATTAAAATAACAGAATAGAAATAAATAAAAAATAATAATTTTGAACTAGGAGATGGAGGTCAAAGTGGAGTAGGAGGCGGTTGACGTGGCAGTGTAGGTGGAAGCGATGGTGGAGGAAGAGGAGGTAGCCAACACTGTGTTTGTTTGTTTTTCCTTTATTAATTTACTTTTTTTTTTTTATTAATTTGGGAAGACGCATAAATATTGGGAAATAGAAAAGAGAATGCAAAGAGAATGTGCGCTGGAGTATAACAATGGCTGCTTAGTGCCGGTATACATGTCTACTCAGCACAAGGTACAGACAAGTCCTGTGGGATCCATGCCTGGTTCATTTTAATGAACGTGAGCTTGTCCACGTTGGCTGCAGACAGGCGGCTGCGCTTGTCTGTGATGACGCCCCCTGCCGTGCTAAACACACGTTCAGACAATACACTGGCTGCAGGACAGGCCCGCACCTCCAAGGCGTAAAGGGCAAGCTCAGGCAATAAGCCCAATTTGGAGACCCAGAAGTTGAAGGGGGCAGACCCATCAGTCAGTACGTGTAGGCGTGTGCACACGTACTGTTCCACCATGTTGCTGAAATGCTGCCTCCTGCCAGGACGTTCCGTATCAGCTGGTGGTGCTGGTTGTTGCGGTGTGCTGACAAAGCTTTTCACATTTCAGCCATGCTAACCCTCCCTGGTGCTGGCGGTGCCCCAGCTGCGTTGACGACTTCTTACTCCTTCTCCTCGGCCTTCGCCTTGTGCTTCCACTAAGCCCCCGCTGTCAGGTGTGAATGCCATCAGCAGAGCGTCTACCAGCGTGTTTGTACTCGCGCATCTTCCGATCACGCTCCAGTGACGGAATTAACAGGACAGCACGTTGTCCTTGTAGCGGGGATCCAGCCTAGTAATCAGCACTGGTTAGAATGTGGGCAACTTGGCGGTCGTTGCGCAGGCACCGCAGCATGTAGTCGCTAATGTGTGCCAGGCTGCCCAGAGGCAATGAAAAGCTGTCCTCTGTTGGAGGTGTATGGTCTGTGTCCTCTGTATTCCCCCAGTCACGCTGCATTGATGCCCATAAGCTGCTTTAGGTGCCACCCTGCTGTGAACACGGTTCCTCCTCCTCATCCTGCAGAACTGTGCCCTGGATGGACAGTTGTGTACCTAGCCTCTGTTGGTGCAGGAACCCACCCTCCGAGCCACTTGTGAATGACTGGCCTGATAACCTTGGAAATGATCCCTCTTCCTCCTCCTCTTCCCCCTGTGCCACATCCTCTTCCATCATCGCCCAAAGTGTTTTTTCAAGGAGACATATAACAAAACAATAACAAACACAGGTGCACTCTGTAGTCTCACTAAATCCTCAAACTGATTTTAAAATTGAGAGATTAGTCAACATGTCCTACGGTGTAGAACATGTCTAAGCCCGGACACCACGACAAGGTTTCTCAAGTAGCCCGGGACCCTACACTCTCCTACCTGAGCCGTATGGGCGATACCAGGAGCCAGTGGGCAAATTACAGGAGCATAAGGCCGACTCACAAACAACTCACCAGTTACCTCCAGCATGTAACCATGCTTGCAATGGGAGGAGGGAGGAGTCTGTGAGTCCCACTCAAGACTTGCTGATATGTCCCAGGCCTCACAGGTGCACCTAAATGTGACCTGTAGATGGAAAACAGGCACATTTAAATAGGAGTTTATACACCTCCAGAAATCTTTATTTACAAACTAAGAAGACAGGTTGGCATTCGCAGGAGGTGCTCAAACCCACATGCAGTTGTGCATATATATAGGGGAGCAAATCCTGCACTTGTGGCCCGTTGCAGGATTTGCTCCCCTATACACTGCGTGCAGAATTATTAGGCAAATGAGTATTTTGACCACATCATCCTCTTTATGCATGTTGTCTTACTCCAAGCTGTATAGGCTCGAAAGCCTACTACCAATTAAGCATATTAGGTGATGTGCATCTCTGTAATGAGAAGGGGTGTGGTCTAATGACATCAACACCCTATATCGGGTGTGCATAATTATTAGGCAACTTCCTTTCCTTTGGCAAAATGGGTCAAAAGAAGGACTTGACAGGCTCAGAAAAGTCAAAAATAGTGAGATATCTTGCAGAGGGATGCAGCACTCTTAAAATTGACAAAACTTCTGAAGCGTGATCATCGAACAATCAAGCGTTTCATTCAAAATAGTCAACAGGGTCGCAAGAAGCGTGTGGAAAAACCAAGGCGCAAAATAACTGCCCATGAACTGAGAAAAGTCAAGCGTGCAGCTGCCAAGATGCCACTTGCCACCAGTTTGGCCATATTTCAGAGCTGCAACATCACTGGAGTGCCCAAAAGCACAAGGTGTGCAATACTCAGAGACATGGCCAAGGTAAGAAAGGCTGAAAGACGACCACCACTGAACAAGACACACAAGCTGAAACGTCAAGACTGGGCCAAGAAATATCTCAAGACTGATTTTTCTAAGGTTTTATGGACTGATGAAATGAGAGTGAGTCTTGATGGGCCAGATGGATGGGCCCGTGGCTGGATTGGTAAAGGGCAGAGAGCTCCAGTCAAACTCAGACGCCAGCAAGGTGGAGGTGGAGTACTGGTTTGGGCTTGTATCATCAAAGATGAGCTTGTGGGCCTTTTCGGGTTATGGATGGAGTCAAGCTCAACTCCCAGTCCTACTGCCAGTTTCTGGAAGACACCTTCTTCAAGCAGTGGTACAGGAAGAAGTCTGCATCCTTCAAGAAAAACATGATTTTCATGCAGGACAATGCTCCATCACACGCGTCCAAGTACTCCACAGCGTGGCTGGCAAGAAAGGGTATAAAAGAAGAAAATCTAATGACATGGCCTCCTTGTTCACCTGATCTGAACCCCATTGAGAACCTGTGGTCCATCATCAAATGGAGATTTACAAGGAGGGAAAACAGTACACCTCTCTGAACAGTGTCTGGGAGGCTGTGGTTGCTGCTGCACGCAATGTTGATGGTGAACAGATCAAAACACTGACAGAATCCATGGATGGCAGGCTTTTGAGTGTCCTTGCAAAGAAAGGTGGCTATATTGGTCACTGATTTGTTTTTGTTTTGTTTTTGAATGTCAGAAATGTATATTTGTGAATGTTGAGATGTTATATTGGTTTCACTGGTAAAAATAAATAATTGAAATGGGTATATATTTGTTTTTTTGTTAAGTTACCTAATAATTATGCACAGTAATAGTCACCTGCACACACAGATATCCCCCTAAAATAGCTAAAACTAAAAACAAAATAAAAACTACTTCCAAAAATATTCAGCTTTGATATTAATGAGTTTTTTGGGTTCATTGAGAACATGGTTGTTGTTCAATAATAAAATTAATCCTCAAAAATACAACTTGCCTAATAATTCTGCACTCCCTGTATATATGCACAACTGCATGTGGGTTTGAGCACCTCCTGCGAATGCCAACCTGTCTTCAAGGAGACATAGAAGTGGGATAGTAAAACAGCGCAACACAGCACACACATCCTGCATGGAGGCCCACTCGTTGGTGGTGAAGTGGTGCTGTTCCTCAGAGCAACTCACCAGTGCGTGCTGCAGCTGAAACTCCACTATTGCCTGCTGCTGCTCGCACAGTCTCTCCATCATGTGCAAGGTGGAGTTCCACCTTGTGGGTATGTTGCATATGAGGAGGTGAGCGGGAAGGCCGAAGTTACGCTGCAGCGCAGGCAGGTGAGCAGCAGCAGGGTGAGAACGCCGAAAGTGCGCACAGACGGCCCGCACTTTCTGTAAAAACTCTGACATATCGGGGTAATTTTTCAGGAGCCTCTGCACCACCAAATTCAGCACATGCACCTGGCAAGGAATGTGCGTCATACTGCTATCTGCCTCATGCCCAGCCGCCACTGCATTTACCCAGTGTGCAGTTAGGGAGATATAACGTCCCTGCTCATGCTTACTGGTCCACGTATCGGATTCGGTAGTTATGTGGACCTTGCCACAGATGGCGTTGCACAGTGCACACCTGATTTTGTCCGCCACCTGGTTGTGCAGGGCAGGGATGGCTCGTCTGGAAAAGTAGTGGCGGCTGGGAACCACGTACTGTGGGACAGCCACCGCCATAAGATTTTTAAAAGTTTCTGTTTCCACCAGATGAAATGACAGCATTTCAAAGGCCAGGGATCGTGAATGGGTAGGGGGTACTTTCTCTTTCTCACTAGTGTTTGGGGGATGGACAGCTGAACACTTCCATGGGACAGTGTGAACCTACTGTGTGACGGTAGTGGAGGTGGTGGTGTTGCTGCCACATCCTCTGTTTGCGGGGTGGCAGGTGCCACTGTCGCTCCAGAGGGGGAGGAAGAGGCCGAGACCGCAGCAGAAGAGGGAGCAAGAGGAGCCTGAGATCTTTTGTGGTTTTTCAGGTGTGTACTCCACTGCAGCTCGTGCTTTGCATTTAGATTAGTGATGGGAAGTTCGGATCTTTTAGGTGAATCGGTTCATTTGAATCAGCTCATTCAAATGAACCGATTCATGAATCGGATCTTCGGTTCATTTGGTGAGTCAGACTGCTGAGCTGACTCGCAAGTGCTAGCCCCGCCCCTCCCCGCCCACCAACCAATCACCGACCAGAGATGAGGGGGCAAGGCAAGCACAGCACAGTCTAGCAGCTCTGACTCGAGTCCTCTTAGTAGTACAGTCTCGCAAGTGTCAGCCCCACCCCTCCCCGCCCACCAACCAATCACCGACCAGAGCTGAGGGGGCGAGGCAAGCACAGCACAGTAGCAGCTCTGACTCGAGTCCTCGGAGTAGTACAGGGTCAGGGAGTCTAAAGGAATCGAATGAGTCACAAGAACCTAAAGATCCGACTCAGTTAGTGACTCATTCCATTCATTGAGTTGAAAGAGCCGTGAGTCGTCAGCCTGTAGAACAGGTGACACTGAGGCTGTCGGCTCTCGGCTCTTCTTGCCGCAGTGATAAGATTAAGGGACAGGAGCAGAGAGAGAAGGGACAGATGACACAGACTTTAGATTACAGGTTGAATTAAATTAACCCTTTAGAATCAAATTGGCTTCTCAGGAGATATATATGTTAAAGGCATCTCATTCAGTAGCTATATAACTACTGAATGAGATGCCTTTAACATATATATCTCCTGAGAAGCCAATTTGATTCTAAAGGGTTAATTTAATTCAACCTGTAATCTAAAGTCTGTGTCATCTGTCCCTTCTCTCTCTGCTCCTGTCCCTTAATCTTATCACTGCTGCAAGAAGAGCCGAGAGCCGACAGCCTCAGTGTCACCTGTTCTACAGGCTGACGACTCACGGCTCTTTCAACTCAATGAATCGAATGAGTCACTAACTGAGTCGGATCTTTAGATTCTTTTGACTCATTCGATTCCTTTAGACTCCCTGACCCTGCACTACTCCGAGGACTCGAGTCAGAGCTGCTACTGTGCTGTGCTTGCCTCGCCCCCTCAGCTCTGGTCGGTGATTGGTTGGTGGGCGGGGAGGGGAGGGGCTGGCAGAAGCAGCTTCCACTCTGAGATCATATTACTGACTCCTCCAGAGTCCCTCCCTCAGGCTCCTGCTGCCAGCGTGAGGTGGTGAGCTGAGCGTCTGCATTCATTGTCTGTGCGCTGTGACTGAGAAGAGCCGTTTCAAACGGATCGGATCATTCAAGTGAATCGACTCCTCCGGTTCACTGAACTGAATCGATTCAAATGAACGATTCGTTCATGAACCGGACATCACTAATTTAGATGCCTGGTCATGCAGGTGGTGCTCAGGTTTAGAACATTTATGCTTCGCTTCAGCTCGCGTCTTGTCATCAGCACATTGTCTGAAGAACTGCCACTCCAGGGAACTCCTTGGAGCTGGCTTTGGTGTGCTCAGTCCCTGGGTGCGGTGGGCAGTAGGAGGCATACTGGCTAGGGGACGGCCGCTCCGCTTTTGTACCCTGCTCCCTTTTTTGAGCTGTGTAACCACCATCGCTTCCTCCGAAATGCACACGTCACTCGCATAACCTTGATTCCATGTGGGGTCTAGGACCTCATCATCCTCCACATCATCTTCCACCTACTGTTCACCCCTGCCCTCCTTGCCGATCTGCACACAGAAAGCCATCAGAGACGTGCTGCGGTGGTCCTCCCTTGTCCACATCCTGAAACATAAGTAGTTGGGCATCAGTGCACTCAATCTCTTCCTCTTCTGGGGCAGGGCTAGGTGGATGGCCCATGGAAACCGGGCCAGCTGAGTCATCAAAAAGCATAAGAGATTGCAGCATGACTTGGGGCTCAGACTGCTTGGCTGATTTGCAAGAGGGTGAGGTGAAAGACAGATGCCCATGGGCTGCAGGTGCCAACTCTTCGTTTTCAGCAGGGGACCGGGTGGGAGACAATGTAAAGGAACTGGAGGCACTGTCAGCCATCCAATCTACTACCGCCTCTACTTGTTCTGGCCTCACCATTCGTACACCGGTATTCGGGCCTACAAAATGACGCTGAACGTCCTGTTGCCTACGTGCACCTGAAGAAGGTGTTTTGTTTGGGCGTGTAGCTGGCACAGATCGACCACATCCTCTCCCTGCAACCACGACCAGGGCCACGTCCCTTATTTGATGCTCTCCTCATTCTTTGAGGTCACCCACTGAACTAACAGACAGATTAACTATATTAATTTCCCTGTCATATGTGTAGTGCACGTGTGTCTCACACCAAAAATGGGTATATGTCACCGGCCGAACTAACAGACGGATTAACTATATTAATTTCCCTGGATAAAGTGCACGTGTATCTCACATCAAAAATGGGTATATGTCACCCACAGAGCCAACAGACGGATTACCTATATTAATTTCCCTGTCACGAATGCAGTGCATGTGTACCTCACACCAAAAATGGGAATTTGTCACCCACCGAACTAACAGACAGATTAACTATATTAATTTTCCTGTCAAATATGCAGTGCACGTGTATCTCACACCAAAAATGGGTATATGTCACCCACAGAACTAACAGACAGATTAACTATTATATTTTTGTGTCAGGGGTACAAAAATGGTGCATTGCACCCACAAAAAAATCACTATAGGTCACCTACAGAATTAACAGCCAGATTTATTATTATATTTCTGTGTCAAGGGTGCAAAGCTGGTGTATTGCACCCACAAAAAATCATTATGGGTCACCCACAAAACAGCCAGATTCCTAACACTCTCCCTCACTTCAGCTGCCTGCTTCCTGTCCCTGCACTACTCAGAGCTGATGGGCGGTGCTACACGTGATCCAGCTTGTATAGAGGCTGGGTCACATGATGCACCTGCCAATCACAGCCATGCCATTACTAGGCATGGCTGTGATGGCTTCTAAGTGCCCACAGCTTAAAAGCTTGTTGATTGAACCTTTCCAAAGCTTTATTAAATGCCCGAATACCGAACTCGAACCCAAAAGTATCCGGCAAAGTTCGGGTTCAGGTCTGGGTACCCGAACTCGCAAAGTTCGGTATGGACCCGAACTTTACAGTTCGGGTTCACTCAACACTACTCTCAAAGCATGCCATATCTCGAATCTCCCTGTAATGTAATTTCAAAAGCAATATATAATGAATGTTACTCTAGCTTTACTAATTAGATGTATGTCTAGAAGAGAAATAATGTGTTTGTTCTTGGTTGATAATTGGTTGCTATTTAATTTCTATTTTTAAAGACTTTCCTGGGGGCGGAGACACATTTGCTTCATACTGTATAGATATAACAGCAGGATTTACTGTATGTGTTTTATGGCATCTGAAAGGAAAGGGGTCTACAGAAAAATGCCATAGACTCTTACAATCTCCAGAAAGTGACGGAGAACAGCCTCATCCCCAAAAACAAGGGAATAGCAGGGAAGCGGCTTACAGAGCCTTACCCCTGTGAGTATACAGTGTTATTATCCTGAATCATCTAGGTTTTCAGCAGTACAACAGAGCTGTCACGAACCTACCTACACTTTAATAATTTTGAGATGACTCTGCCCATTCTGTCCTAGTCGATACAACAAAGCCATTGTAATAACTAATTCACTTTCAGTTCTGAACCCAGACATACCCACATTTTCACCCAGGCAAACCCCCTAAAATGAGCATTGGAGGATTTCATTCTCCGATGCTCTCCTTTGTCCTGTGTGATTCAGGCATTTTTAGGAGTTTCGGTAACATACCGGGCTCTCCATAGGGACTGCTAGGTCGAGGCTTCGGCCTAGCAGTGAGCCTGGTGATGTCACAGGCACTAATGGGCAGGCTTTAGATGCTTATATTTGGGGGGGCTGCCTGGGTGAAAATGTGGTATGTCCAGGTTCAGCTCTGAACCTGGACAACCCCTTTAATTTTATTTTTTTCAAGGATAGTGACATAGAAAATAAAAAAGACTCCAAAAATGAAGAAATAATACATGTCATTTTCTGCCCTTTCAAAGTTGGCAAATGTTATGTATTCCTATCCAGCATGACTGTTTATAGGATTCATCTACATTAATCTCATTGATGGATAAATGCTTTAAAATGAGTGGAAAACATTCAAACTCACATTTGTAAGAAAGCTCTACATCTCATTTCCGAATACCACCAAGCACTAGAGTCTGGATTATTTTATATGTTGCAATAAAATTAATGTGAACAGCATGGCTCAGCTATGTATTCATAATTTCTCTAAATTAACATTTTACAACATCTGGATTTCAAGATTCACCAAATGAACAGGGGAAGGAAGGATTCTAAATATGTACCATGTGCAAACCCAAAATGTTTCATCTCTGTGTAGAATTCTATGACTAAATTTGTAACCTTATAAGTACTCTATTGAAGTGAATATGATTGACTGCAGTACAGAGTGCTTACAGGGGTTTTCCAACAAAATATTTTTATGGAATATCTTCAGCTACCTGTTTCTGTAAATCACATAGATTATAGTGAAGAGAGTTGTACTCATATGCAACTCTTGTAGGCGGCCTCCACCAACAGGCTTCTATAACTATGCAGAGTTTACAGTACTCCCGTTTTCCCAACTTTTAACAGTTGGGAATCCCAGGGATGAGACCAGGATCATATATGCCATAATTGTATTTTGTCAGAATAAACATTTAAATAAGCCCCTCTGCCAGACCCTGCCTATTCTTCTTGATTGGCAGGGTGAGGTTCCTGCAAAGTCATCTCCACCCTATCAAGAAGGAAGGGGAGGGGCTGGCAGAGGAAGAAGGAGAAGCAAGTGGTTTGGACCCATCCTTGGTGCATTTAGCTGCTCAGTTGCATATGGTATATTTTCTTTTTCCCAGAATGATTTCTAAGTTGCCCCCTGCCTCTTTCAGATTTAACACACTCCTCTCTTCTGGGAAGGCTTTCCACAAGATTTTTTAATTAGTCTGAGAAAATATGTGCCCATTCAACCAAAAGAACATTTGTGAAGCTAGGTACTGGGTTTGGTTGAGAAAGGTTGGCTCATAATATGCATTTTAATTCATCCCAAAGGTGTTGGGTTGCCACTTGGGTTTCTCCACACCAAACTCATCACAACACGTTCTACCTTTATGCACTGGGGTGAAAGTCATGCAGGAACATGAAAGTACTTTCTCCAAACTGTTCCCACAAAGATGGAAGTGACAATTGTGTAAAATGTCTTTGTATGTTGTGGCATGTTTCTAGTGCTCAATAGTCAAGTTCTTGTCCTGATGTCACTTTCAGACCATGATTGGCTACCTAAATTTTCCATTTATCTTGGCAACTTAGAGCTTACTCACTGCAGCACCAGAGAATCAAGAGAGATTATGGTCTTTTGGTCCTGGAACAGAGGATCTGCAAGAATCTGTCTAGCACAAGAGAGCCATGATTAGAATCAGCCTGATACTTGGTGGCAAGCAAAGTGTTAGTGAGTTCCGGAAAGGAATAATGATAGCATCGCTGAGTATGGCCTTACACACAGAATAAGGCACCTGGTGTTCAAAGAGACTGAGATAAAATAATAGTAACATGGGCTGAGTTATACACTTGGGACTGTGGCCTGAAATTGTTCTTAGATTCAAGAGACTGCCATCATAATATTATATAGACTGTTCCCGTTATACATGAGTTATATGGAAAACATACTGCACTCATCACTGTTAACGTCAACTCTCCAGGAACGTCCAGGAGGTTCCCGGAAAAAGGGGAGAGCTGGTAAATCTCCTGTAAGGGTGCTGTGTGGAGGGCTGCTTTCTACTACAAATAAGCCCTCCATCAACTCTAACTGTATGTGGCGCTGAGATGTTGCATCATCAGACTTAGTCCCGGCACCCAAATGTTTACTTAGAGGGTATGATAAATCATGGAAAAAGATGTGACATGTCAAAAAAGGATGTGTAATATGAAAAAAGAGTGTGGTCTCCTGCCTCCTTGATGCCGGCAATGAAAAGTTGGCATGTATAGTTACAGGGATAATCCAGTTGTAAAAAGTTATCCCCTATCTACAGGATGGGGCATAATAGATTGTTTGGGGACTGACTTGAGGGACCTCCATCTATCATGACAACAGGTACCGTGTACCCTGCAGGGCCCCTGAAATTAATGGAGTGACAGGTCAAGCATACATACTGCCACTCAGTGGTGTAACTAGAAATGAATGGGGCCCACAGAAATTTTTTAAACGCCCTCAGTAACTCTTTGCAATCCCCACTCCTGTGGGCTAGTCAGATGAGGTGCTGTTTCCTACAGTGTCACTGTATATAATGTCGTTGTATAATACTGTTGAGGGGGCCCTGACAATAAAATCTTTTAGTCCTCCTCCTGGATGGGCCCCTTCTGAGTTCAAGCCCCAAAGGAGCCGCTTCCCCTGCTTCCCCTATAGCTACGCCCCTGCTGCCACTTCATTCATCTCTATTGGACTGCCACAGATAGCAGAGTACAAGAGCTTAGCTATTTCTGGCAGTCCGATAGAGATGGAGTGGCAGTAGCATGCTCAACCTGCCGTTCCAGTCAATTCAGTGGGCAACGTGGGGTATAGGGTCCCCATTCTTGTGATCAGTGGTGGTCCACTGGTGGTTACAACTGGAAAACGCACCAAACTGCTTCAGTAAAGAAAGAGTTAACCATGTGGCCCATTCACCTGCACCTTAAGGAGGCATCTGATTGACTCCAACTTTATCCTGCAGCAGGACAATGACCCCAAGCAAACAGTCAATTATGTACTATCTTGTAAAGAAGAACAAGGGGTCCTACAAGTGATGATATGGCCCCCACAAAGCCCCGATCTTAACATCATCCAGTCTGTCTGGGATTACATGAAGAGACAGAAGGATTAGAGGAAGCCTTCATCCACAGATGTTCTGTGGTTAGCTCTCCAAGATGTTAGAATGACCTCCCTGCCAGTTGGTTCCTTCAAAAATTGTGTTGCAAGTCTACCTAGAAGAACTGATGCTGTTTTGAAGCAAAGAGGCAATCACAGCCAAAATATTGATTGAATACTTGATTAAAAATAACATTTATATGGAACATTTTTCACACATACTAGTATAGGCTAAGAACATTGAATATCAAGTTCTTCCTACAAATGATTTGTCCTTGACCCACCTTACAAAACACTTGTCACAATGCACAATTAAATTGTTAGTAACAAATCTAATCTCACACACATTAAAAACTGGAATGAGTTTAGTTCTTTTTCTATGAAGAGAAACAGAAGAATTTTGCCCTTTTCTACAAAGTGGTAAGAATGAGCTCCTTATCTAAGTCAGCACATCTGTGCAGTGTAGCCGTGTCCCGTAGAGGGCAGGCCCTCCATGGTGTTCACAAACTTACTGCCTGAGCAATTCACAAATGCTCATTGTGAGTGGGAGAGGAGAGCAGTTTAATGTCACATTCTTGGTATTTCTACGCTGCCAACTTTTTACTCCTTCGTTATCCTCATTTTGGCATATTTTCTAACACTTAAGACAGGGGGTTTAACAATGGCAACATTTAGTCCCAGTTGTGACAGATTGATGTGAGATATTGTAACAACTGGCGCAGATGCCTCCAGTTCTGTCTACATCGTCTCATAGTAGAACATTGTGATGGGTAATATAAAAGTTGACAGATTTATGTCAATAATTTAACTCTTCCCAAGCCAAAACTAACAAGTTAAAACTGGTGTAATTGTTACAAGTCAAGTTTTGCGCTTCATAGACAGTTGACCTATTAAGGATAAATATATATATATATATAGGTAGAATATATCTACATAGTAGACTAGGTTATGTAGATCAGTGTCCTTCAACCTGTGACTCTCCAGCTTCTAGGGGAAATACACCTCCTAGCATGCCCTCACAGCTGGAGGCAGACAAGGAGACCTCAGATGAGGACATTTACTTTAATCTCATGATGGTGGTCATTATATTTCATTATCTTGCTCACAGGTTGCTTCTAGGATTAAAGTTTTTTTGGACTCTTCTAGGCCAAAGTCCAGTTTGCCAATCCTTAAAAATCAGCTCGGTGAGAAATATACATTGGACATTTGGGGATACTTGTATTCTTCAGCAACCAATCCATCTCTACCCTTAAGTTGCTTCTAGGAGACCTATAATTTTAGCTCTCCACGGCAAATACCCAGTTTGAAATAGTATTGTGTTGGAAATTGAGAATGTTCATACTGTATCATCAGCAACCAAACCTCCATCTCTAGCATCAAGTTGCTCCTGGGAGTTAAGTCATGTGGGTTTCCCTAGGCAATTGCCTAGTTTGCCACCCTTAAAACTACTTTTGCTAGTAATACCCCATTGAAAATTTGGGGATGCCCACATCTTCAGCAACTGAAATTCTAGCTCCACTCTTAGATTCATCCTGGGAGTCATCATTGGGGTTTCCCTAAGCAACTGCAGTTTACCACCCCCCTAAAACAAGACCTGCTAGTAATACTACATTGGACATTTAAGGATATCCACATCTACAGTAACCAAACCTCCAGCCCAGGAAGTTCAGTTACTAGAGCTCTCCTAGGTAATAACCCAATTTGACACCCCCTAAAAACAGCTTTGCAAGTATTACTATACTGAACATTTTGGAATAGTCCCATATTTTACAACTGAACGCCCAGCCCTCCTCTGTGTCCAGTCATTGGAGCTACTCTAAGCAATTATCCAGTTTGCCACCCCTCCATGAGTAAGAATACATTGGACATAGAGGGATGTCAACATTTTTAGCAACAAGACCTGCAGTTGAGAACATTTCTCTAATCTCACACATTGAATAGATTCAAATCGACTGGGATATGGTCCATCAAATCCACAAGTCAATTTTATTTTTATCTATAGTAAAATGAATGATTGTAAGTCTAAGATGAAGAAATGTCTAAAAAGTTTACACATTGGCTTCTGCACTTAGAGAGCTTCAGTTAATTGGATAAGTCAGATTTACTATCCAGCTAATGCTCTAGGAGGATGCAGTAGACACATGGTATAGAATGAGAGGAACATTACAAATAGATTTCACTTTGAAACATCAGCCAGGACACATAAGCTCCACCAGTTTCAATCCCTTAAGGAACACAAAGCTAAATATAAAAAAAAAAAAAGAAATTAGTTTCAATTTAAAGATAGTAATACTGGGTCCAAAAGACAAAATCCCACCAGTCTTACAATAACAGCTCTTATCAAAGAACGTGTTCATTGCCCTCAAAAGCCTGGCAGCAGAAGGCTATTTTTTTCCATAATTAAGTATAATATGGATGGAATGAGAAATGAGTTTAGATGTTGGCAATAGGCTGTTTATCCAGCAAGTTGTTTTGGAAACTTGGCTAGAACTTGATTTTTGGCTACAAAAATTCATTTGTCCATAGGTCTCTCCACTTAATAAATCCCTTCAGATGATTAAATCTTCGTATTTTGAGTCTATCTATTCATCCTCTAGGCTAGCAGTAGGAGTCTGCTTTAGAGAGAAGGAAACCTTTTACGTGGATTTCATTTTCTTTCAGCAGCCATATAAGCTCCGTTAATACGAGCTCTGCTTTTTCATTTATGGTCAGTGACTGCTGCAGAATTTCATTTCCTCTTAAGGCTGAAAAGTGGCATCAGAATAGACTGGAGATTCTTGGGTTGTAGAGGCTGAAAAGAGAGACGGCACTGTAACATACCAAATCTGATTCCTAATAAGAGAACATCACCAAACCCCCAAATGGTTGATATAACAAAATAGGCATCTGTTCTAAAATATTCCATGTGATGCCATAAGCAAGAGACATTAGGGCAGATCTACTAGCCAAGCCTAGAAAACTTATAAATAAAAACATATTTAAATCTGGTGCCTCTTTAGACACTTTTATTTGGCTTTATATCACATATTGGTTGGCTCACTTTGTGCCAAAATTGTCACGTATGTTGGTTCATCTTAAAGGTAATCTATCACCAATATTTGGCCTATATAAGTAATGCAACTGTGCAGTTGTACACTCAAACGTGATTTAAAACAGACCTTTGGTATTCTTTTTTAGGCGTATAAAATGGTCTAAATGTAAGACAGCAAGGAAGCTGGCTTACATTTGCAATGAGCCGGACCGTGGTACGGTTACACGGACGCCAAATTATGCAGTGGGTCAAGATATGGGTTTAATTGTCTATTGTTTGTTCATGCCAATTGCAGCATGCGCAGGGTACCAACACAGGGCCCTTTAAGGTGTTGTAACTCACGTACCAGGTTAGGAATGCCAGAGTGGTGTAATGTCTCTGTATAGTAGTGGTAATGGTGTCAACGGTGTCTCCTACCTGGGTACGGCTGGACGTCTGGATCCTGGCTCACTTGCAATAAAATGAGTGTGGTGCTAGTAGGAGTAATTGAGGAATTTGCAGCAGTAAATGAGATTCAGACTTTTGTAAAGTTCAAACTTGTCTTTACTAGTTGCAGCTTTCATCCAAGCAAGGTACAGCGTTAGTCTTTGGTCCCAGCAGGTATTGGCAATGTGTGGCAGGAATATATCTTCTGCTCTATCATGTGCCTGGAGCTTTTGCAGGAAAGGGACGTCTGCTTAGTTGCTCTGTAATGTGGCAGGAATTTATCTTCTGCACTATCTATCTTCTGCTGTCTTGGGGACTGACTTGCTGAGGAGGAATTTGGCTTCTCCTGGGGTCTCTGAACAGTACTCACAGTTATTGTCTCAGGGTATGCTTCTTCCTGTAACTGGAGGTGGCTGCTTGCTTTCCACCAGCTGAGGCTGCAAAGCTCAAGCTGGGGATGATGATCAATATCTCAGTCGAAACAAGATCCTGGCTTGGATCCCTATATCTGGGAGCTCCTACACGCACAGCCTTCCCCTTGCCGGGGTGGCTGGCACACTAACTTAACTTCCTTCCCCACCCATGAGGCAGGATGTGGGCACAGCCACTCTGCTCACAGAGGGGGGAGCTAAACTGGAATGTACTATTCCAGCCTAGAAACACTAAACTGTAGCTAAGTCCCTGCGAACACATTGCTGCCACCTGCTGGTGAACATGGAGATTACAGCAATATACATTTACAAGGCTTTCAATGCACATTTGTGAGGATGTTATGTGAAATTACACAAGATGACAAGGTAAATACTCTTAACAGGTTGTAGCGGGGTAAAAGAGTTTTGCAACACAACTCTGGGGTGTTATATTCCCCCTTACTTTGAGTTAAGCCACCCTCGGCTTATGCTTAGAAGGGAGAGAAACCAGCTCTGAGGTACCCAAATAAAATACAAAGTGCTGCATGTATTACATATAAATACATACAAAGACAAAACATACAACATCTATCCCAAGGTTCCTGCCTGCATGAGTAGGGTGTCCTATTTAACAGTTTCCCTCTCTCGGTATAACCAGTGAACCAAAGTACTGCACTAAGCAAATATTACTGATTAACTTTGAAGTGTTATGGCCTTTAAACACCAAAAGAAGCATGGGGGTGTCTTTACTCTGTAGTCCCGTCATTATGTAATGGAATGCCCGGAAATGAAAGGGTGGCTTTATCCTGTATTCCCTTCCCTGCACCAAAGTCTGAAAAATATGGCTTATAGCACGATCACTATGGTGACTATGGGTAGCTAAATGTGGCTCTAAGGTTTAAGGCACCATTTCTTAGGCAAAGGCTCAGAAGGGGAGGTATTTAGCGTCTCCATGCACTTCTGGCAATGTCACAGGAGGAGGGTATTATAATCCCATGAAACTCCTGGAAGTAACACCTCAGGATGGGAGCAATCCTGAACATATAACAAACGGGAAGGAGGGGTCTATGACTTCTAACCATTCCTGAAGCAGCGGGGTTACCCGTGTAGTTACTAGATCTGCCAGGACTTACCACTTGGTCCTACCCTGGGTACCTAGGATATATAACACCCGGTGTAGGCCATTAGTATTAAGCGTCCGTATAGGCAGTCCGTATAAAGGGGTGAGAGAACAAGAGCTGTAAAATAAGGCATACTGGAGTAAGTTGCTACATTTCTGGTTAAGTGCAAGTTAAGCGCAATTTCACAAAAAGTGCATTAAGGTTCACATTGCGGCACCTAGAAAAGAATACACACAATGGGAATATTATACTTGAACGTTACATAACCTGTAAACTGGTAAAATTGGTACAAAAACATTATGCAAATATCAGTGAAATCAATATTATCATTATACACTCAAATATGACTTGAGTCCTTTTTCTTGAAGTGCTTGACTGTGGACAGGAACAATATGTCCATAAGTCACTTGTAATACTCTGAAAATAATAGAGTCAATTGTAATCCAATGGAACAATAAAGTTAAAGGGAACCTGTCACCAGTTTTATGGTGTCCTAACTAAGGGCAACATAAATAAGTGACTGATTCTCTTAGCAAAATGCTGGGTCACTGTCTTTAATTGACCCAGTCAATCTGCCAACATCTTGTATTGAAAAGCTCTAGCTCATAATGATGAGTCCTTAATATTCATGAGCTCTTGACTCTCCCCGCCTACCTGCTGCTGATTGACAGTTTTTTCCATATGAATCAGCAGGAGGTGGGCAGGGGAGTGGCTATATCTCTGAATTAAAAAAACGCTGGACTCACTGACATCACGCTGGACTCAAATCAGCTCATTAGCCAGGGCCGTCTTTAACAAGGGGCAAAAGGGGCAGCTGCCCCGGGCCCAGTTGCTCCTGGGGGGCCCAAGGCAGCTGCCTCTTGAGCCCTGCTAGCCACTGCCCCGGGTGTCAGGCTGTCAGCTACACAGGGGGTGCTGCCATGCCTGCCGGCACTCCAGGCAGCGTACTGTGAGAGCTGTGATTCTCTAGGACCTTAGATGGCATCATCACAATGTGACCAGTAACCTAGCAATATTACTGGTCACATGGCTATGAGGTCATCAAGGTCCTTTCTACCAGGAGTGTTGCTGTAGACGTTTGCCTTAACTGTGGAGCTTTTTTTGTGAAGATTACATCAGAAAAAGGTGACAGGGGCTGTTATGCTAATATACTGTAAACTACTGTATAGTGTGGGGGCCTGTATACTGTGGGGGCCTGTATACTGTGGGGGCCTGTATACTGTGGGGGCTGTATACTGTGGGGGCCTGTATACTGTGGGGTCCTGTATATTGTGGGGGGCTGTATACTGTGGGTGCTGTATATTGTGGAGTGCAATACTGCTGTACTGTATAGTGTGGGGGGCTTTATACTGTATACTGTGGGTGCTGTATATTGTATAGTGCTATACTGCTGTACTGTATACTGTGGGGGCTGTATACTGTGGGGGGCTGTATACTGTGGGTGCTGTATATTGTGGAGTGCTATACTGCTGTACTGTATACTGTGGGGGGCTGTATACTGTGGGGGCTGTATACTGTGGGTGCTGTATATTGTGGAGTGCTATACTGCTGTACTGTATAGTGTGGGGGGCTGTATCATGTATACACTGCGTGCAGAATTATTAGGCAAATAGTATTTTGACCGCATCATCCTCTTTATGCATGTTGTCTTACTCCAAGCTGTATAGGCTCGAAAGCCTACTACCAATTAAGCATATTAGGTGATGTGCATCTCTGTAATGAGAAGGGGTGTGGTCTAATGACATCAACACCCTATATCAGGTGTGCATAATTATTAGGCAACTTCCTTTCCTTTGGCAAAATGGGTCAAAAGAAGGACTTGACAGGCTCAGAAAAGTCAAAAATAGTGAGATATCTTGCAGAGGGATGCAGCACTCTTACAATTGCAAAGCTTCTGAAGCGTGATCATCGAACAATCAAGCGTTTCATTCAAAATAGTCAACAGGGTCGCAAGAAGCGTGTGGAAAAACCAAGGCGCAAAATAACTGCCCATGAACTGAGAAAAGTCAAGCGTGCAGCTGCCAAGATGCCACTTGCCACCAGTTTGGCCATATTTCAGAGCTGCAACATCACTGGAGTGCCCAAAAGCACAAGGTGTGCAATACTCAGAGACATGGCCAAGGTAAGAAGGGCTGAAAGACGACCACCACTGAACAAGACACACAAGCTGAAACGTCAAGACTGGGCCAAGAAATATCTCAAGACTGATTTTTCTAAGGTTTTATGGACTGATGAAATGAGAGTGAGTCTTGATGGGCCAGATGGATGGGCCCGTGGCTGGATTGGAAAAGGGCAGAGAGCTCCAGTCCGACTCAGACGCCAGCAAGGTGGAGGTGGAGTACTGGTTTGGGCTGGTATCATCAAAGATGAGCTTGTGGGGCCTTTTCGGGTTGAGGATGGAGTTAAGCTCAACTCCCAGTCCTACTGCCAGTTTCTGGAAGACACCTTCTTCAAGCAGTGGTACAGGAAGAAGTCTGCATCCTTCAAGAAAAACATGATTTTCATGCAGGACAATGCTCCATCACACGCGTCCAAGTACTCCACAGCGTGGCTGGCAAGAAAGGGTATAAAAGAAGAAAATCTAATGACATGGCCTCCTTGTTCACCTGATCTGAACCCCATTGAGAACCTGTGGTCCATCATCAAATGTGAGATTTACAAGGAGGGAAAACAGTACACCTCTCTGAACAGTGTCTGGGAGGCTGTGGTTGCTGCTGCACGCAATGTTGATGGTGAACAGATCAAAACACTGACAGAATCCATGGATGGCAGGCTTTTGAGTGTCCTTGCAAAGAAAGGTGGCTATATTGGTCACTGATTTGTTTTTGTTTTGTTTTTGAATGTCAGAAATGTATATTTGTGAATGTTGAGATGTTATATTGGTTTCACTGGTAAAAATAAATAATTGAAATGGGTATATATATGTTTTTTGTTAAGTTGCCTAATAATTATGCACAGTAATAGTCACCTGCACACACAGATATCCCCCTAAAATAGCTAAAACTAAAAACAAACTAAAAACTACTTCCAAAAATTGTCACGGAACCATGAACCAGACGTACAACAAGAGATAAGTGAAAATAAGAAGGCTTTATTGAAAATAAAGCTGTAAAGCAAAAGTCCAAACGGATGGTGAAACCGAGCAGAGTCTTTGCGAAGCCAGAGGTCAGGAACCAGAAGGGTAGTCAGACGAAGCCAGGATCAGGAACCAGCAGGGTAGTCAGACGAAGCCAGGATCAGGAACCAGCAGGGTAGTCAGACGAAGCCAGGATCAGGAACCAGCAGGGTAGTCAGACGAGGCCAGGATCAGGAACCAGAAGCAGCAGCAGTCTTAGAAGCATGTGAACACAAGAGGACCAAGCAAGGAACTGAAGCCACAGACCTCCTATATATATGAGCTAGGCATCCAGCTCCTCCCAGGGGAAGGAGGAGCCGCAGGGTGGAAGGCTACAAGAAACCCAGGACCCAAGATGGCCGCCAGCACATGTCAAACGAAGGAGAGCAGCAAGCAGGTAAGACCATGACAGTACCTCCCCCTCAAGGGCCCCTCCTCCGCGGAGCACAAAACGGTATCTGAGGAAGCTTGCGTGAAAGCTCGGAGCAGGCTGGAGTCTGACATTCAGCGAGGGAACCCAGGAACGCTCCTCTGGACCATAACCACGGCCAATGTACCAAAACAGCAGAACCGAAACAGCGACCAGCTTGAGACCAAGGATAATGCTCACACTCATATTCCGTCACATTGCCCACTGGACCGACGAGGCCGATGAACCGAGGAAAGTGAAACGATTGACACACCATGCGTTCAACAGGGAACAGAAAACTTGGAGATCCTCGCAAGCCAGGCGGAAGCGCAAGGGCAAAAGCTACCGGGTTTTACCCTGCAAGCACTCGAAGGGACGCAAACAAAGCGAGGCGCCAGCTTGAGAGGCACTCTAAGGTTGAGGTTGCGGGTGGACAACCATACACGGTCTCCGACCTGTAGAAGGAGCAGGCGCACGTCTGCGATCAGCCTGAAACACAGGCGCGCGCAGAGACCTCAAGGTACTTCTGAACTGAACCCAAGAAGCACGTAGGACCGGAAAGGTGATCCTCCACAGCCGGAATATCCTGGGAGAGAATACCTCCGGTAACACGGCAGGTTGGAACCCATAATTGGCCATGAAGGGAGACGTCCCAGAGGAAGAGTTCACCGCCGTGATCCTGGCAAACACAGCCCAAGGCAGGAGGTCCACCCAATTGTCTTGGTGATCGGAGACATAGCAACGAAGGAATTGCTCCAAGGCCTGATTGGGATCTGTTCTGCGGCCCCATTGGACTGAGGGTGGTAGGCCGAGGAGAAGGAGAGATGAATCTCCCCCAACTGGGAGCAAAAGGCGCGCCAGAACCTGGACACAAACTGACTCCCCGATCCGACAATATCTCCTTAGGCAAACCGTGCAACCGGAAGACCTCCCTGGCAAAAATCGTGGCCAACTCTTGTGCAGAGGGTAACTTCTTGAGAGGAACACAGTGGCACATTTTGGAAAACCGATCCACAATCATGAGAATGACCGTATGGCCTCGGGATGCAGGGAGGTCCACAATGAATCCATCCCAGGTGTGACCATGGGCGCTCCCCGGTGGCTATTGGTGCAGAAGGCCCAAACGGAAGGTGCCGAGGGACATACTCCTGGGCACAAACTGGAGCATGCCGCTACATATGCGGCGATGTCGGAAACGGTAGGGAAGGCCACAGAACAGACGTGAACCAGCCCAGGACAGCTGATTCTTTCCAGGATGCCCGCGCGTCTTGGAGTTATGGTAGGTTCGCAACAACCGAGTGCGCAACTCCCTCAGCACAAAACATCTGCCGATGGTTCTCCAGAGGGAGCACCAGATTGAGCCGCCAAAATCTGCTCAACTACCAGGGGAGAGGTCAGGCTGGTGCGAAAGGCGGCCAGGATCTGATCGGAGGTATGACGAAGTCGGAATCGACTCCTCCTGGACAGCTCGGAGTAACATGCCGTGATAAGGATACCGCCCTGCTGTTCTTGGAACCGGGTAGGTAGGAGACCACGTAATTAAAACGAGACAGAACAGAGCCCATCTGGCCTGACGTGGTGTCAATCTCTTGGCCTCAGAAAGGTAGGTCAGATTCTTGTGGTCCGTCATGGATGAGAACCGGAACCACCGAACCCTCGAGCAAGTGCCTCCATTCTTAAGGGCCTGCACGATGGCCAATAACTCCCTGTCACCAATCTGATTAGTTAGCACTCCGCGGAAGACAGTTTCCGGGAGTAAAACCCACAAGGAAGCAGAGGACCCTCTGGTGTTCTACGCTGAGACAGAAGGGCGCCTACTCCGTCTCAGACGCGTCCACCTCGAGGACAAAGGGCAACCCAGGGTTGGGATGCGAACAGAATCGGAGCCGACACAAAAGGCGGACTTTAGGGCTCAAAAGCTCGGATGGCCCTCGAGCGGCCAGACCTGGAATTACTGCCCTTCCTGGTCAGATCCGGAGAGGCTTGGCCAGCATGGAAAAGTCCCTGATGAACTTCGATAATAATTGGCGAAGCCCAAAAAGCGCTGCAGGGAACGAAGACCACTGGGCTGGGGCCACTGTAAGACAGCCGAAACCTTCTCAGGATCCATGGAGAACCCCTCAGCGGAAATGATGTAACCTAAGAAAGGTTACCTGGGATCGGTGAAATTCGCATTCTCAAGCTTACCGAACAGCTTGATCTCTCGTAACCGTTGCAACACTCGTCTGACATCCAGAATGTGGGCCTCCATGGATTCAGAAATATACCAAGATGTCATCCAAATAGACCTACCACACACTGCTGCAACAGGTCACGGAAAACATCGATTGATGAATTCCCTGAAAGACTGCGGGCGCATTGCACAACCCAAAGGGCATACCAAGGATTCGTAATGACCGGTCCTGGTGTTAAACCGGCGGTCTTCCACTCATCGCCCGCCTTGATCCTTACCAGGTTATATGCCGCCCGCAGGTCGAGATTGGTAAAGACCGTGGCCCCTTTAAGGCGATCGAACAGCTCGGAAATCAAGGGTATCGGGTAAGCGTTCTTGATCGTGATGCGATTGAGACCCCTGTAATCGATGCAAGGCCTCAACTCACCGCCCTTCTTTTTCACAAAGAAAAATCCAGCCCCTGCCGGGGACGAAGATTTGCGAATGTGTCCGCGTGAAAGCGCCTCCCTCACCGTACTCCTCCATGGCCTCATTCTCCGCTACCGACAGTGGATAGACTTTGCCACGAGGAGGAACGGCACCAGATTGTAACTCTATGGCACAATCGTATGGGCGGTGCGGAGGTAGGGCAACCGCGCGCACCTTATCGAATACATCCGGTACTCCTCGTATTCAGGAGGCAACGAGAGAGTCCGAGGAAGTACACAGCAACTTGACAGACCCATGGATGCAACTAGCCCCACACTGCGGTGACCACGAGAGGATCTCGACCGATCTCCAATCGAAAGTCGGATTATGCTTCTGGAGCCAGGGGTACCCCCAGAACCACCGAGTAGTGTGGAGACGAAATAACCTGGAGGCAGACCGACTCTCTGTGAACGGCACCAATGGCTATTCCCACTGGAAGGGTCTCATGATTCACGTGTGGCGGCAGAAGGGGTCTGCCGTCTATCGCCTCAAGAGCCAGTGGGGAACCTCGAGCCTGCAGAGGAATGGAATTGGCGGCAGCGAACACACTATCAATGAACAAACCACCAGCACCAGAGTCCACCAACGCCTGGGTCGTCACCGAGCCCCCGACCCAGGAGAGGACACAGTGATCAGTGGTTTGTCAACACGGGAAACCGGGGACGAGGAGACCTCCACCCAAGATCTGCCCCCGACAGGATCTCAGGGTAACGAGCGTTTTCCCGGACGGTTCGGACATGCCATCCGAAAATGCCCACCGAGACCACAGTACATGCATCGGCCCTCGCGTCTCCGGAGTGCCCTCTCCCCCCTCGGACAGGCGAGCAAACCCCAGCTGCATGGGTTCACCCCCCAGACAAGTCATCCCCAGGAGGCGTGGGAGGAGAGGGAGGCACGGGTGGGACAGCAAACGTAGGCACCAAATCTGTTAGAAGACCTCCGCAGGTTCTCCTTAAAGGAAGGTCTCTCCCTGAGTCTGGTGTCAATCAAAATCAGGGAAAGAAATAAGAGACTCGAGCTCACTGGTAGGTCCTTAGCTGCAACCTCATCCTTCAAGGCATCCGAGAGACCATGAGAGAAAGCAGCGACCAGAGCCTCATATTCCAGCCCACCTCTGCTGCCAGGGTACGAAACTCAATGCGTATTCAGCTACGATCGTGAACCCTGTCTGATGGACATAAGGAGCTTCGCAGCAGAGGGCAGCACGAGCCGGCACAATCGAATACCTTCCGAAGAGAAGCAACAAAACCGGAAAACTCGGCAACCACCGGATTGTTGTTCTCCATAAAGGGCTGGCCCAGGCCAAGGCCTTGTCCCGAGAGCAGCGAGATCAAGAAGCCCACCTTTGATCTCTCAGTAGGAAAGGCATGTGGCAGCAACTCGAAATAAATGCCCACCTGGTTAAGGAAACCTCGGCACTGAGTTGGCTCTCTCCCCCAAAGCGCTGTGGAAGAGGGGCAGAACCGGTCATACCCCGAAACACCGCAGGCGCAACAACAGGTGTCGGGGTAGACTCCTGGCGCAACAACCGGAGCGGCAGTAGGAGCGAGCCCAGGAGCGACAACCGACCCATCGGCAACGGGAGCGAAATGAGCCGTGCGTTCAAGCAGGGTTTGCAACGCCACAGCGAACCGACCCAACAGGTGATCCTGCTGATCAAGTCTGGCAACCAGCGTGGGTAGCGAGGATGGCCCTGTACCGTCAGAATTCATGGCTTGGTCCTAATGTCACGGAACCATGAACCAGACGTACAACAAGAGATAAGTGAAAATAAGAAGGCTTTATTGAAAATAAAGCTGTAAAGCAAAAGTCCAAACGATGGTGAAACCGAGCAGAGTCTTTGCGAAGCCAGAGGTCAGGAACCAGAAGGGTAGTCAGACGAAGCCAGGATCAGGAACCAGCAGGGTAGTCAGACGAAGCCAGGATCAGGAACCAGCAGGGTAGTCAGACGAAGCCAGGATCAGGAACCAGCAGGGTAGTCAGACGAGGCCAGGATCAGGAACCAGAAGCAGCAGCAGTCTTAGAAGCATGTGAACACAAGAGGACCAAGCAAGGAACTGAAGCCACAGACCTCCTATATATATGAGCTAGGCATCCAGCTCCTCCCAGGGGAAGGAGGAGCCGCAGGGTGGAAGGCTACAAGAAACCCAGGACCCAAGATGCCGCCAGCACATGTCAAACGAAGGAGAGCAGCAAGCAGGTAAGACCATGACAAAAATATTCAGCTTTGATATTAATGAGTTTTTTGGGTTCATTGAGAACATGGTTATTGTTCAATAATAAAATTAATCCTCAAAAATACAACTTGCCTAATAATTCTGCACTCCCTGTAGTTTGGGGTGCTGTATACGGTGAGGTGCTATACTGCTCTACTGTATACTGTGAGGTGTTGAATACTGTGGGCTGCTATACTGCTCTACTATATACTGTTGGGTACTGTATAGTGTGGGGTGCTATACTGCATACTGTGTGGTGCTATATACTGTGGGCTGCTATACTGCTCTACTATATACTGTGGGGTACTGTATAGTGTGGGGTGCTATACTGCATACTGTGTGGTGCTGTATACTATAGGGTGCTATACTGCATACTGTGGGTTGCTGTATACTATAGGGTGCTTTACTGCATACTGTGGGGTGCTGAGGTGCACTGTAACGCTAGGGTGAGCTGAGCCCCGGTCTCCTTCCTGCAGAGCGGTGCCCACTTCCAGCCTGAGCCCAGCTGCCCAGAAAACTGATCCTGAGCCGCTGGAGTCTTCAGAACTGGAAGTATTTACAGTCATTCACTGTACTCTACCAGATGTGTGGATTTTTGTGTGTGTGTGTGTTGTGGTGGAGGGCGTGATTGCCTGCTAAGGTGTGGGAAGGCGGGATCCAGGGGGCCCAAGTAAATTTTTGCCCAGGGTCCAATCAATATTAAAGACGGCCCTGTCATTGGCATGCGGCATGTGGCATCTTTGTGTGTATATTATGAGGTAACCACCTGTCACACCAGTAAGTGAATACATCTAAGGCACTTTTTAGTAGTTAATGATTGTATATAATTAGTTAGATTATAATCAAATATCCACATGACAGGTTCCCTTTATAATCCACACAAGGTAGTAGGTAATTTCCACAATGGGTAGTTTTCCTCACAGGAAAGTCTGGAAATCTTCCTCCTGGATCCCATGTTTGAGGAGGCAAAAGTTCTTCTTTAAGCTGTCTGGTGCTCTCTGCAGCTGTAATGGTGCACCACTTCCCTCTTGTGGTGTCTTTTGGAATTGGCTGAGCAGTAAGCCTGGTGAATGCAGCTGTGACATGCTGCAAGCCGGAATCCCTAGCCGGTGCAGAGGTGGACAAAACCTCTGGCTGAAGGGGCTCTGGTAGGCAAACTGAGGGTGCCTGGGACAGCTTCCAGGGCAGTACGTAGGGTTGCACTCTGGGATTGAAAGTCAAGACAGAGTTATTTATTTGCCCCACCTGTAGAGCTGGAGCCGCAGGGATTTCAGGGATCACTATGGGGACCTCAGGGTTCAAACGTCCCGCTCTGGCGGTATTGGCTCTGGGCGGCAGAGTGGAAGTTCCGGCCACCTCCGCTGCACCAGTAGGTGTGCTTAGCAGAGCATCTTGGGCCTATCTGGGGTATTGGGACCCACCGTGAGCGGTGCAGGGGCAGCTTCGGACCAAGCCTGGGCCTCAGGGAGCACGTCTGCTCCTATCTGATGTCGCGGCCGGGTGGCCGGTTCCGATGCCTCCTGGTGGTGCGTGGGGGCCTCCGCGATAGGTGCCGTCATTAGGCCGTCTCCGAAACTGTATTCCGCTCGGCAGATATCACGGCTTGCTTCTGGTCCGGGACGTCAGTCGCTGGGGCAGCCGGTAAGATGGTTGGCGCAGTCATCTCCTCCAGTGTCTTGAGAGGGGTGACATCTGCTTCCGCGGGAGCGGGCTGGAGTGCAGTGACCATCTTGGCTTGTTGTTGGGAGGTATCCCCTGCCTCCGGACTTGCAGAGTGGGTGGCCGCCGCTGTAGTGGCAGTGCTGCCACTGGAGACACATTGGAGACACACGTATCTCGCCAGGGGTTTCCTTTATAAAAGGGTCATCATCCCCGAAGACGAGCTGGTCCCACTTGGGTTGCGGCACTCTTGACGCCATCTTCCTTGGCTCTTCTGTCACGATCAGTGCAGGAAATGCAGGAAGTGAGGGTGGAGCCCAGAGGGAGTCTGCACTCCCTTGGCTCGCATTGCAAAGTTTTTGGTGGACAGGCTTGAGAGTTCCCGCTTTTAGGAGGGCGTAGTCATCATTTTCGCGCTCTTGAAAGCCATGAAGACACTGAGCCATGAGGGAAAAATGGCTGATTAACCCTTGTAGTGCTGACGCGCACAATGCAGCATTTTCTGGTCCCACAACAAAAGTAATAAAGTCCATTTTCAGGGTTTTGGCACAATTCTCAGATCTTGCTGTACTGCTAAACATGCAATTCGATTCTGTTGGCACACAATTGGATCTGGTTCTGTTGTAGCACACAATTGGGTCTGGTTATGCAGGGATAGGCACACAATTCAATCCGATCCTGTTGTGGCAGGGTTAGGCACACAATTTGGTTCAAATCCTGTTCCAGTGATGCCACTTATGCAATGAGCCAGACCGTGGTACGGTTACACGGACACCAAATTATGCAGTGGGTCAGGATGTGGGTTTAATTGTCTATTGTTTGTTTGTGACGCCAATTGCAGCGTGCGCAGGGTACTAACACAGGGCCCTTTAAGGTGTTGTAACTCACGTACCAGGTTAAGAATGCCAGAGTGGTGTAATGTCTCTGTATAGTAGTGGTAATGGTGTCAACGGTGTCTCCTACCTGGGTATGGCTGGACTCCTGGATCCTGGCTCACTTGCAGTAAAATGAGTGTGGTGCTAGTAGGAGTAATTGAGGAATTTGCAGCAGTAAATGAGATCCAGACTTTTGTAAAGTTCAAACTTGTCTTTACTAGTTGCAGCTTTCATCCAAGCAAGGTACAGGATTAGTCTTTGGTCCCAGCAGGTATTGGCAATGTGTGGCAGGAATATATCTTCTGCTCTATAATGTGCCTGGAGCTTTTGCAGGAAAGGGACGTCTGCTTAGTAGCTCTGTAATGTGGCAGGAATTTATCTTCTGCACTGACTATCTTCTGCTGTCTTGGGGACTGACTTGCTGAGGAGGAATTTGGCTTCTCCTGGGGTCTCTGGACGGTACTCACAGTTATTGTCTCAGGGTATGCTATTTCCTGTAACTGGAGGTGGCTGCTTGCTTTCCACCAGCTGAGGCTGCAGAGCTCAAGCTGGGGATGATGATCAATATCTCAGCCGAGACAAGATCCTGGCTTGGATCCCTATATCTGGGAGATCCTACATGCACAGCCTTCCCCTAGCCGGGGTGGCTGGCACACTAACTTAACTTCCTTCCCCACCCATGAGGCAGGATGTGGGCACAGCCACTCTGCTCACAGAGGGGGGAGCTAAACTGGAATGTACTATTCCAGCCTAGAAACACTAAACTGTAGCTAAGTCTCTGCGAACACATTGCTGTCACCTGCTGGTGAACATGGAGATTACAGCAATATGCATTTACAAGGCTTTTAATGCACATTTGTGAGGATGTTATGTGAAATTACACAAGATGACAAGGTAAATACTCTTAACAGGTTGTAGCGGGATAAAAGAGTTTCGTAACACAACTCTGGGGTGTAACACATTTAGACTGGCGATGGATGCGCCGAAGTTATGGCGAGGCCGGTGCCTCTGTCTGTCAGATATCTTTCTATTTAATTTGCCTATGCAAATTATTATTTAAAATATTTTACTTTATAGCATATTTTGTGGCTGTACTAGTTTTATCCTGCCGATTCCCTAATACTAAAGTAACAAAATTATTTTTGGACCAAAGTGACGAATCTGTTGATTCAGTATGGCCGTATTCTGCCTAGAGAAGTGAATGATCCTAAGGAAAGAATATTGCTGCACTGACTACTCTGCATGCTTTATATATGGCGGAGGGGTTGTCATATTAATTCTTATCTTTTTTAATGGAATAAACACGGTTTAAATATCCATATATAAGCGAATCCGACGGTAGAGCAGCAGCCATAGATTGATCATTGTGTTTCTATGTTCAACCAATCACAGTGCAGCTTTCATGATTCGAGAGCAAAATACGAAATGAAAGCTGTGCTGTGATTGGTTGCTATGGGCAACAAAGTCAGTCTCTTTTAGACAGTTTTCATAAATCTCCACATTCTCTTTTGGTTTGGCGGCCATTTTGGCACAAGCAACAACAGGAAGTGAAGCCTCGTTGGTTGTCACCTTTAAGTAGGCATTTTAGAAACTAACGTAAAACTATAGTAACAGAATGATATGACATTAAAAATCAAGAATATAAGCCATCCAAATAGTGAACTGTATACAGAAATATCATAAGATTGACCAACGGAAACCTTCTACATGTGATCCGGTGGTGAGCAGGGCTGTGGTTTACCACAATGGCAGATGACTCAGTATATGTGAGAAAAAAGATATGAAAGGGGATAACATGATAACATGAGCACAGTCCGAGGCCTTTTATACATCTTAGAGTTTGGTCACATCTTATTTAAGCCGTATGTTTGGTGTATTTGCTGGCAAACCTCCTGGCGTATATACATCAATCATATCCATAATCCATATCAACTGACAGAGTGTTGAAAGAGTGTCCTACCTGCAATGATCAAGCTAGTTTTCTGGTCCTTTTATACTGATGGCCTAACTTCAGGATAGGCCAGCAATATCTGATCGATCCGACACCTCACCACCCTCCAGGCAGATGTTCTGCAGTAGTTCTGGTGCCAGACATTGCACCGGAACCACAGCTCCATCCATTGTGTTGTGGGTTGAATTGGTTACGGCAGTGTGTCTACCAGTGAAGTGAATAGGAGCAGCACTACTCTATTCCTCTCCATTTACTATTCGCAATGGACAGAGCTATTGCAGAACAGTTCATCGTTGGGGGTAAGGGTGTCGGACCCCTGCCGATCAGATATTGATGACCCATAATGAGGATAGGCCCATCAATATAAGAGATTGAGAAACCAGCCTGATGGATGTTGGTAGGACACTTTTTGACATCTTTCAGGGGAACTATGCATATGATTATGTATATATGTCAGGAGGTTAACCCAGCATATACACTATAAGTACTGCCTAAATGTTATATAACCAGAGCCTGACCCCTGTCACATTGATATTGATGACCTATCCTCAGGAAAAGGAAAACCCCTTAAATGATGATAATTATAACGCGGAAAAGGACCGAAAACAAAAAAAAATTCAGGTGGTCACTTCCAATAGTTAGAGACCAATTTAAAGAAATGGATTTGAAAAAAAAAAAGCTTTTAATGGAGACCAATCTTTCCAATGTACTGTATGTCTCTGTTTCCCACCAGCAGCGTCCTCTGCTACCCACTCCATCTTGTGAAGAATGGATCTCCATAATTGTTTCTTCTGCACCCGGTCACATATTATACTGTGTTCTCTCAAAAACAATTTATTCTCAGATGTCTTATGTGCAAAGTTTGGTAGAACTGAAAGGTGGAGGATCTAGGTGGAGAACTTGGGTACTAATTACCCTTTTGACTGTCCTATGATCCATCCCTCCTTCAGGTCCTTATCATCAGTGCATTACTGTCTATCAACTGGTTTCCAAACTCACCTCCCTATCCTGAAAAGATAGCGCCAACATCTTCCAAAGCTTTACATCTAAGGAGAGTAGAATACTGTGAGAAAAAAAGAGAACACCATAAAAACTTCCCTGAAGTCTATAGTGAAGGCTGCCAACCTGTGGATGTCCAACGTTGCGAAACTCCAGTTCCTAGAATTGAAAGGTTTTGCAAAAGCCAAGACTTCAGTGAATAAACAACTGCCTTGAGTTTTGTGGTTTCCTCGGTGCATAGTCCTTTTTTTTATGGTGTTTACTATGCAGGATATACAGCCTATTCATTTAATAGTATATGTTGTTATGGATGCAGTGATACCAATAATGAGCTAATTTTTGTTGTTTTCTTATTTTTTCTTAGTAAAACATTTTTAATGGAAAAACATTTTTTGTGTCTTTTTTCCTAATATATTTAGACATTATGGCGGTCATTTATTATTAGATATACGCACATTTTGGCATACCGTATATCTGTCACAGATTTGGTCTCAAAGAGGATTTGCAGCCGAATCTGTGACTTTTTCCCCCACTCACGCCAAGGGAGCTGGCGTAGATTTAGGCTGGCGGTGGATGCCCCTAAGTTATGTAGAGGCCAGCCTCTACATAACTTAGGTGCATCCACCGCCAGCGCAAGGGGTATTCAGGCCAGCATCTAAAATGTCGGTCTTAATAAAATACCCCATATTTATTCTTTTCTTATCCTACTAGGAGAATAGCCTATGCGTTCTTATGATAACTCATACAATATCCTCCAATACTACTGTAGTGTACTACACTACAGTGTATTTTACCCATCAGCATAACGCTGACAGGCATTTTGTTAGGCCCCGACTATGACCAGATAGCTGTATAAAGATGGTAAACCTGAGGTCTTCCTAAGGCCTCCATGATGAACCTCTGGGGCACCACAATCTTGTTGTGGGGTTTGTTGATGGGGGTACGGGTCATTCTGTCAAACCCATTTAGATTGCTTTTGACCAGGGCATCTACTAGGATAAATGTCAATGACTGGAGTTATCTCCAATCCTGGCTCTTTCAGCAAGGTGTCAGCTCTTTGTTAAGATACAATAATACCAAAGAGCTTTAACTTACCCACCTGTTTGGAGGGTCTTATCTTTACACTGTGTTTTGCAACTCAACCCAATGTGACTCTTAGCTCCCCTGCATTTGGCTTCCAGCTGTAGGCACAAGAGATGATGATCCTCAAAACTGTGTGAAGCCCAGCTGCCAACACGAGCAACCTCATTCAGATGCCTCCACACAATAACATTATAACTTTCTCGTGCTTTATCATTCACTCATGGCAGCTGTTCACCAACTAGATTCATATTTTTCTATTAGTTCACCAGGATTTAGGTTCACCAACAATGTACATGGCAAAATTTGCAAATGTCAATTATTCAGATTATCACACATCTACAGACTAGAGCTTCTACTCAGCTGCTCTTCAGCAAACCCCTAGTTCACGGAAGGGTCATCTAGGCAAGACATCCTTTGCAGCATCATTATTATAAGATATAATGTGTGTCATTTTACTGATGCAACAATGAGCCCATATCTGGGACCCGCTACACACTTGGCATTGGGATTCCCATTTTTCTGTAGCCATATCTTCTGAGAAATGAGAACAAGTGAGCACAGTTATTATATGTCCTCCTTACTAGATATGTGGCGGATTTAGATTCTGCAGCTGTGGAATTTGAAATAGCTGCAGAATCCTTCCTGTGTTCCTCCAACACATGGTAGACATCATGCCCTGGATTTTTTAAAAGAAATGAGAACGAATGCCCTTCGCTTGGCACACAGTTGATGTTGGCAACGAGTAGACATCAGTTCTGTCGTGTAAGCAGGTGCTCATTTTAATCACAGTTGGAGGCACAATGCAAACGAGCAGCTGAGAATACAGAAGCACATGGGCCAGGTCATAAGGCAGGCAGCAGCTTATTTATGTTCCTGCAGACTGGCTCCTGGCATTTTATTCTCATCACCATTAGAGATGAGCGAATTAAAAAAAAAAAATCGATTCGGTTCGCCGAATTTTCCAGAAAAATTTGCTTCAATCCGATTTTAATTTGCATAAAAAAAAACTGCTATTTCTGGCTGCACCCTTTATAATGGTGTAGAACACTGTGCCTTGCAAGTAACCACGCATAGGGAGTGTTCTGGGGGTAGTGAAAAATAATGTTAGTCCGTATGACATGCAGATGACAGGCGTCGCTATTAGAATCACTGCACACTTCACATTTGGGCAGTCACAGAGGCCAAAACCGACCAAATAAGGCCTCTTTCACACGAGCATGTCCGGATAAGGTCCGGATGCGTTGCGGCAAACCTGCGCGAGTAGTTACCCAATTGCAGTCAGTTTTGACTGCGATTGCGTTCCGTTGTTCAGTTTTTATCGCGCGGGTGCAATGGGTTTTGCACGCGCGTGATAAAAAACTGAATGTGGTACCCAGACCCGAACATCTTCACAGAAGTTCAGGTTTGGGTTCAAGGTTGTGTAGATTGTATTATTTCCCCTTATAACATGGTTATAAGGGAAAATAATAGCATTCTGAATACAGAATGCATAGTACAATAGGGCTGGAGGGGTTAAAAAAAATAAAAATAATTTAACTCATCTTAATCCACTTGTTCGCTCAGCTGGCATCTCTTCTGTCTTGTTCTGTGAGGAATATGACCTTTGATGATGTCACTACGCTCATCACATGGTCCGTCACATGATCCATCACCATTGTAAAAGATCATGTGACGGACCATGTGATGAGCGTAGTGACGTCATCAAAGGTCCTATTCCTCACAGAACAAGACAGAAGAGATGCCGGCTGCGCGAACAAGTGGATTAAGGTGAATTCAATTCTTTTTAATTTTTTTTAACCCCTCCAGCCCTATTGTACTATGCATTCTGTATTCAGAATGCTATTATTTTCCCTTATAACCATGTTATAAGGGAAAATAATAAAGATCGGGTCCCCATCCCGATCGTCTCCTAGCAACCGTGCGTGAAAATCGCACTGCATACGCACTTGCTTGCAGATGCTTGCGATTTTCACGCAGCCCCATTCACTTCTATGGGTCCTGCGTTGCGTGAAAAATGCACAAAAAAGAGCTTGCTGCGATTTTCACGCAACGCACAAGTGATGCGTGAAAATCACCACTCATGTGCACAGCCCCATAGAAATGAATGGGTCCGGATTCAGTGCGGGTGCAATGCGTTCAACTCACGCATTGCACCCGCGCGGAAAACTCGCCCGTGTGAAAGGGGCCTAACTCAAGTATTAACTCAGCCTTACAGGTCGATGTTAGCGCCAAGAAGAAGAGCACTCCTTTTACACCGTCGCCAGCTGATTCCACATAGATGTCTACAGAACCTGTTCTATTAAACTCTTATTCAAGTAGAGCCCCCCCCCCCCCCCCCCCGACAGAGTGGAGAGGGTGTCAGCAGTAAGTTTGTGTTGACGTCACTGATTATTTTGCCCTTCCTCTGATCCGTCAGAACAATAACCCACAAAAAACAGATCCTGTGTGGAGCATCCATCTTCACTCGGTCAGCATTTGCTCAATAATCCATCAGTATTGCTAAAGCACTAAATAATAATGTAATATTGTAAAATCCGGTGTCTCCATGATAAATCTGCAGCGTGAGGGCCCTGTGTGGTTTCTACAAACTTTAAAAATAATCCTACAGTGGGGCGAATAGATGCCAGATGACTTGGACGCTCCATGACCTTCCAAGGAGCTGCTGTCGGGAGCAGTGGTTCATTTCTGAGACGTCCGTATATTGTAGAAGACCCTCTCCATCTCCGTGCACCACAGGATGCCCTCCTTTTCATTTCCATGATGACTGGGAACCCGTGATATTTTCACCAGACAAAGAGACCCGGGGCCTGGTTGGTTGGTTTGAATCTTGACTAACTTTGCGACTCTTCCAGGCTCCAAGCTATCTTGAAGCTTTGTTTTCTCATTGTCTGTAGTGTGAGGCAGTGATAGGGGTCATTTACGATGGGAGATATGTGTCACCCAGAATTCTGCAGGAAACATTCTAAAAGAGGTTTTGTTTGCACCGGAAACGTGTCACCAAGGTGCCCGGCCTTGGTGGAGTAAAGGCCCATAGATTAGGTGTCCACTAAGGTAGTTGGTGGACACCATGATAGATAACATAACTGGTTCCAGCAAGTTTGGTAGGGGCTTTTACTGGGAACAGGCAATGTGCTAGGTGGGTGCCTGTTCCCCATGCTCCATTCTGTGACTTGGGGCATGCTCATGTCCAGGGATTCTATTTAATCCTGCTGCTGGACTTAGGTGTGTCTCAGTCTCGGGAAGAAGGTAGACAGTGTGAGGTAACACTGTCAGTGTGTGCTGTGTTTGTTGGACCCGGCTGTGATCCGGATTTATCGGCTGTACGTATTTGGACAAGCCTAAATAAAGAAGACTTTGATGAACTTTGTGGTTTCCCTGCCTCTGTACACTGGTCAAGTGAGTACGGTTCCTTACAGTAGCTACTGGAGGCCTGTTCATGCCAGGCAGATTTCCCCCAGAAGTATCTTGGTCGATGAGCATTCAATACCGCACTTGCAGCAATCTTGACGGGATTCATCTCCAGGTGGAGAGGAATTGTTTTCTTGGCATGCTTTCTCCACCACAACACCACGTCATTGAATAAACAGAAGACTGGCCGATTCTCTCCTGTCTTAGGCAACATATAATTTTTATTAGTAAATTTATTAAATATTTAATATTAAATTGAACCAAAACTTGATTAAAATTATAAGAAAGTATACTTAAATTCCCCAAAACTGACCAAATAACTCAAGTATGAACTCAGCCTTAAAGGGTCCATGTTAGTGTCAAGAAGAAGCTCACTCCTTTTACACCGTCGTCAGCTGATTCCACATAGATGTCTACAGACCCTGTTCTATTAAACACTTATACAACTAGAGCCCCCCCCCCCCCCCCCCCCCCGGACACAGTGGAGAGGGTGTCAGCAGTAAGTTTGTGTTGACGTCACTGATTATTTTGCCCTTCCTCTGATCCGTAAGAACAATAACCCACAAAAAACTCATCCTGTCTGTGGAGCATCGGCCTTCACTCAGTCAGCATTTGCTCAATAATCCATCAGTATTGGTAATGTAAAAAAACAGGAGTGGATCTAAAACAGAGATGACACGTGAATAGAATATTTGCATGTCTTCTGTGTTTTGTACCCACTCCTGCTTTTGGCTTCCAAATCATAAGCCAATTCTGATGGGATCATACAGGCCTTACAGCGGCTACACAGACAGGATCCGTTGTGCGTCTCATTTTTCCTTCCTTCTGACAGATCAGAAGAAAGGTCAAATAAATCATATAAATCATGATGTCAGCCAGGCTGAAAGGCAAAATAGTGCCCCAGTCATGAAGTGGGGAGTGGGGGGAACAGCATGAGAAGTCCACAGAGTCAGGGCCGGTTCTAGGTGAAATGGGGCCCTGGGGCGAAAAACAATAAGGCCCCCCCCCCCCACATGCACATTTCTCCAGTCCAACTGACTCCAAACAGAACCAGGGCCGCAGGGCGGGCTAGTACACTGGCACGGGTGAGATGGTGCCTGGGATGGATCCCGATCCAGTTTAATAAACCAACCTACCAGACTGGTAGGTTGGTTGATTAAACTGGATTGGGATCCATCCCAGGCACCATCTCACCCATCCCAGTGCCAGTGTACTACTAGCCCGCCCTGGTTCTGTTTGGACAGTTGGACTGGAGAAATGTGCATTTGGGGGGGGGGGGGCAGTTACTGGTAGTACCAATAACTGCCCCCCACCCCCCAAATGCACATTTCTCCAGTCCAACTACTGACTCCAAACAGAACCAGGGGTGCAGGGCGGGCTATTACACTGATGGACTAAGTGAGTGGGATTTGGGAAACTGGGAATGGATGGATCCGATCCAGTTTAATTAACAATAAGTTTGACCAACCAACCTACCAGACAGTAACTGATCTGTTCTCTCTGTAGACTGTACTTAGTTGGAAGTGGAACTTGGCTGGCTGCCTGTCTTCTGTGGGCGGCGGGCCGCGGGCCTTCCCTGGCACTGGCAGAGTCAGACTGTGGGCTGTGGCTGGCTGCCAATGGTGCTTGCTCCTTCTTCAAGTTCTCTGCTCTGGGGGGCGGAGCCTGTGGCAACGTCAGCCAGACGCGAGACGTGCCTGCCTGTGCCGTGCATGCCGCTCCAGTCGTCTCAAATCTATTAAAGAGACAGGCAGCGCAGGTAGAGCGGCCGTCGGCGCCCAGCGGGGGGGCCCCTCCAGTCCAGACAGTTTAATTACATTACTCTGCGCCGCCATACTGTCCTGTCCATCCCAGTCCCACACAGAAAAGAATTATAGAATAGTAGTTGCGGGCCGGCGCTGGGGGCCCCTAAGGAGTCTGGGGCCCGGGGGCAATTTCCCCCCTTGCCTCTATGGAAGCGCCGGCCCTGCACAGAGTGGACCTATTACATAGTGGTGAGGTGGAAGCAGCATGAAGAGACCACAGAGTGGCCCAATGACAGGGTCTGGAGTTGGCATCAGCATGAGGAGGCCACAGAGTGGCATAATGAAAGGGTCTGGAGTTGGCATCAGCATGAGGAGACCACAGAGTGGCAAGGTGACATAATTTGGAGGTGGCAACAGCATCAGGAGGCCAGCATGGCAAGGTGACATAGTGTGGATATGGCAGCAGCATCCGGAGATCACAGAGTGGCAGGGTGACATAGTTTGGTGATGGCAGCAGCAGCTGCATCAGGAGACAACAAAGTGACCCGGTAACAGAGTGGGCTGTGGGTGGCAATAACAGTACCCGATGACAAAGGTGGGTGAAATAAGGAGCACTTGGCATCAGATGTGTGGCATCAGGAGGGTTGCAGCATTAAAGTAGTAGCTGAGGCAGGAAGTCAGAAGAAACCGGTCTCTTGTATCAAATTGTTGGTGTGGCACCATGGATTATCTAGTCTGATGCATCAGGAATTGGTGGTTGGAAATGCTAGCTGATTCACGCCTGATTCATCTTGACAAAAGTCAGTCTCTCCACATTTTGGGTGGACAGGCGAGTTCTCCTTGGGATAACTATGGCCCCCGCCGCACTAAACACCCTACTGGCCGGGCAGGACAGCTTTTCCAGGGCAAACTCTGCCAGTTGTGACCACAAATCCAGTTTGGCTACCCAGCAGGGCCATCTTTAATATTGATTGGACCCTGGGCAAAAATGTATTTGGGCCCCCTGGATCCCGCCCTCTCAAACCCTAGCATGCAATCACGCCCTCCTCCACAACACACACACACACAAAAAATCCACACACCTCGTAGAGTAGCAAACTTTAATAGTGATGAGTGGCCACTAGAGGTGTACCTTGGCAGTAATGTAAATACTGCATTTTTTCTGAAAAGGCAGTGTTTACATTAAAAAGCTTGCAGAGACATGCTATAGACACCAGAACTACTACGTTTAGCTGTTGTGGTTCTGGTGACTATAGTGTCCCTTAATATAGAGAAAAAAAATGAATCAGCACAAAATTATCAAATAAAATGGTTATATCATTTTTCTAAAAATTAAAAAAGCACAACTTCTGACACAAATATATAGGATTTTGCAGATTGCTTTTTTTTTCTTACAATGTGCAGATAGTACTGTACTACTAACACCTCCATCCACCCCTACATACAGGGTAATACAGCGCCACATACCTCTTACACCCATTGCCGTAGATGTTCTCTTTCCTCATCTTCTCCTTTCAGACCTTCGGACCAGACCACCATTTTTCAGCCATTTCTCATCTCTGCAGTTTGACAAACAAAATCTTAGTTTTACTACTTTTCCATCATCCTCCCATCTTCCGGACAAATCATCCTACCACCCCTAATACTGTGCCTCTTAGGAATAATTATCTGCTATAGCACACATGGTAGTAATAGTGTTCCTACCGTGCCACCAACATGTCCCCACTGTGCCCCAGAAGTAATAATGCTCCCATAGTACCCATACTAGTAATCATGTTCCCCATAGACCCCCAGTAGTAATAAATCCCATCATAATGCCCCCCAGTAGTAATAATTCTCCTTATAATGTGCCATTGCAAAAAATACCCCATTTTAATGCCCCCAGTTGAGCTAATGTCCACATAGTGCCCCCATAATGTGTCAGTATAAAATACCTATATATAGTGCCCCAGTAGATGCCCTCAGTGTCCCCCATAATTTGCAAGTATAAAATACCCCTTCTTAGGGCCCCCTAAAGATGAGCCCATAGTACTCCTCTCTCCCCTTCCCCATAGTACCCACCATAATGTGCCCCAGTATAAAATGCCCCTATACAGAGCCCCCCATATAAAATACCCCTTCTTTGTAGCCTCAGTACAAGCCCCCATAGTATTTTTCTCCCCCTTCCCCCATATAAAATACCCCTTCTTTGTGGCCTCAGTAGATGTCCCCATAGTGCCCCCAATAATGTGCCAGTAATAAGTGCCCCCCATAGATGCCTCTACAGTGCCCCCCAATAATGTGCCAGTAAAATGTTCCCCCATAGATGCCCCCCAATGATATGCCAGTAACAAGTGCCCTCATAGATGCCCCCCAATCATGTGCCAGTAACAAGTGCCCCATAGATGTCCCCCAATAATGTGCCAGTAAGATGTTCCCCCATAGATGCCCCCCAATCATGTGCCAGTAACAAGTGCCGCCACAGATGCCCCCCAATCATGTGCCAGTAACAGGTGCCCCCATAGATACCCCCCAATCATGTGCTAGTAACAGGTGCCCCCATAGATGCCCCCCAATCATGTGCCAGTAACAGGTGCCCCCATAGATTCCGCCCAATCATGTGCCAGTAGTAGTACCATCTAAAAAAAAATAAACACTTATACTTACCTCCATCAGGCTGGCAGCGATGCGATGCAGGCCTCTTCCGGCGCGATGCAGCCTACCAGAGGAACGGGGAAGAGAGATGCCTCTCCCTCCCCTGCCCCGCCGCAGCAATTCCATCTGTATCGCTGTCCAGAGAACGGCGATACAGATGACTATGGACTAGATGACTATGACTATGGAGATGAGCGCTTCCACAATGGAAGCGCTCATCTCCCTGTTCCCTGGTGCTGCCCCCCCCATGTCACCAGTGGCCAGCGGGGCTCAAGAGGCAGCTGCCTTGGGCCCCCGAGGAGCAACTGAGCCCAGGGCAGCTGCCCCTTTTGCCACACATTAAAGACGGCTCGGCTACCCAGTAGTCCAGCAGATCTTCAATGTGGAGTGGCAGGGTGCTGTCCAAGTATGCCACCATCTGCTGGTTCAGGTACTACTCTACGTCTAGCTGCTACTGCTGCTGCTGCTGGTGAGTAGTTTCTTCACTATGCGGCTGAAGAAAGCTACTCATCAGCGACTCTAGAGTCAGGCTGCTGCTGATGTAGCTGGTACTGCTCCTGCCACCCCACCCCTTCCCAGCAATGGAACGTGAGCGCAGAGGGCCCCCCCGGTCAGACCTGCGAGAGGATGGACAATGGCACAGATAGGCAGTGGCCAACTGACTACATAGGATGACTCTGTAGTAGTTCAGTTTGTCCTCCCTCTCGGTGGGTGTAAAAAAGGCCCCCATTCTGGACCGGTAGCGAGGGTCCAACAAGGTGAAGAGCAAGAAGTCATCCCTCTGCCGAATGGTGACAATTCGGCTGTCACTACGCAAGCAAGTGAGCATGCATCGTGCCATTTGTGCAAGTGACTCGGAGGGACTCCCTGCCTCCATCTCCACTGCATACTGCCACGGTGTGTCTGGGTCCTCTGTCTCGTCTTCCTCATTGCCCTGTAGCTCCTCTGGCTGGTCCTGCTCCTCCTGTCCTGTCAGCTGAGTAGAAAAACTACCCATTTGGCTACACATTGCCTGTGCTCCAATGTCCTCCTCCCCCTCCTCCTCTTCCAGTTCAGCCCCCACAGGGCTCATCTGGCCGTGAGATCGAGGCACCATGTCTCCTGTCCCCTGACCAGCCATTGCTACCACCATCTGTTCCAGGACATGAAGCAGTGGAATAACGTCGTTCATCCCGTAGTCCTGGTGACTGACAAATAACGTGACCTCCTCAAAGGGCCTGAGCAAACGGCAGGTGTCATGCATGAGCTGCCACTGGCTGACATCGAACTTACACAGTGGAGTACTCCTATCCGCTTGCATCATCAAGAAATCGTTGATGGCCTTTCTCTGTTCGTATAGTCAGTCCAACATATGGAGGGTGGAATTCCAACAGGTGGAAACGTCGCATATCAGCTTATGTTGGGTGATGCCGTTCTGCCGCTGCAGTTTAAGGAAGGGTGTGTTTTGCTGTGTACGAGTAGTTGAAGTGCATGCAAAGTTTACTGGCCATTTTTAGGATGTCTTGCAGATGTGTGGGGTAGACTTCAGGAACCACTTGACAACCAGATTGAACACGTGTGCCATGCAGGGCGCATGGCTCAGCCTTCCTTGATGCAGCGCCGACACCATATTCTTCCCATTGTCGGTCACCATGGTTCCGATTTTCAGTTGTCGCGGAAAAAGCCAGGATTGGATTTCTTGATGCATCACGCGGAGCAGTTCCTCCCCTGTGTGACTCCGTTCGCTAAGGGAAAACAGGTGCAGAACAGCGTGACACCGCCGTGCCCTGCACATGTGGTATGCTGGAGTGGCACTATGACTTGTCCCTGCAGTGGAGGCTGAGGACATGGTGGAGGATGAGGAGGCAGAGGTGGACATTGTCGCAGGAGCAACGGCGTGACAACGTGGAGGCGGAAGCGGCGTCACCTGGCCAAGTTGCTGGTGTGGCTGTGCAGGAACCACATTCACCCAGTGGGCCATAAACGACATGTATTGTCCCTAACCATAGTTATAGCTCCACATGTCGGCACTGCCGTGCACTTTGGCAGACACCGACAGGCTCAAGTACTGGCCCACCTTCTGTTCTACATGTGTGTGCAGGGCTGGTACAGCCTTTTTTGCAAAGATATGACGGCTTGGGACTCTCCACCTCGGCTCGGCACAAGCAATCAGTTCTCTGAAAGGTGCAGAGTCCACCACTTGGAAAGGGAGGACTGCAGCACCAGCAACTTGGACAGGAGCACATTCAGCTTCTGCGCCGTTGGATGCGTGCACGCATACTGTTGTCTCTTGGCAATCGCTTTGATGATCGATTGCTGATGGAATGACTGACGAGGAGTAGGAGGAGGAGGATCAAAAGCATCAGGACCAGCAGAAGATGGGATTGACAGACAGCTCCCTTCGGCTGAGGTGGTGGAACCTTGACTGGCTGAAACTGGGTGCATGCCACTGGGTGATGTAGCAGTTGCTGCGGCAACTAAACGCTTTCACCATATATAGCTGCAGAAGTGAACAGAGTATATATTTATCTTTTTCCACATATATAAGCCACTAAAGGCTTTTCAACATAACACTTGCATCCCAATAACAAATTGCTGGAATGACAGAGCTGTATAATGGCTATTTGGATCCCCAAATAATCTTTCCCTGCACTTGTAAATCAATTTTTTTTCCCAATGATGTTTTCTATATCACTCTCCCTAGCGCCTGAAACGTCTGTCCCTGCACTTAGATGATGTGAAATTATTCCTCCCTATCCTTATCATGCACTTATAAAACGCTTTTTTTTTTCACAATGAGGTTTTCTTTCACTCTCCCTAGCGCCTGCATACACGCCTGTCCCTGAACAAAGTACAATGGTGAATGGCAGAATCTAAGATGGCTGCCGTATTTATAGGGCTGTGACATCACTGGCTGGCTGGCTGCTAATTGGCTGCATGCATGGCATTATGGATCATCCCAGAGTTCCTTATCCCATGTTCTCACATGTGTAGCCACCATTTTAGCCGCCATTGTAGTCTCCATGTTAGGAAAAATTGCGATTCGTTACCACGAAGCGCAAGGAAATTTGTATTCATTCAGAATCAAAAAAAAAATTCTGAAATTTGGAAGGAATTCGACTTCGTCAGCTTCAATTTGCTCATCTCTAGAGTTGAGCGAACGCGAACTGTAAAGTTCGGGTTCGTACCGAACTTTAGTGTTTTCGGCACCCGTAACCGAACCCGAACATTTACGTAAAAGTTCGGGTTCGGGTTCGGTGTTCGGCGATTTTTATGGCGCTTTTAGAAAGGCTGCACAGCAGCCAATCAACAAGCGTCATACTACTTGCCCCAAAAGGCCATCACAGCCATGCCTACTATTGGCATGGCTGTGATTGGCCAACTGCAGCATGTGACCCAGCCTCTATTTAAGCTGGAGTCACGTAGCGCCGCCCGTCACTCTGCTCGGATTAGTGTAGGTAGAGCCTGCAGCTGCTGTGAGGGAGAGATCAGGGAGAAATCTAATCAAGAACTGCTTTTTGTACTCAGCGATCTACAGAAAAAGTTTTTTGTGGGTACATAAGTGACTGTCACATTTAGGCCAGAAATACAGCTTTTTGGTTACTGGGGTGAAAAAACCCTCTAATATACTGCACATCTGGGATTACACGTGCATAAGTGACTGTCACATTTAGGCCATAAATACGGCTTTGGCATACTGGGGTGAAAAAAGCCTCTGATATACTGCACATCTGGGATTACACGTGCATAAGTGACTGTCACATTTAGGCCATAAATACGGCTTTGGCATACTGGGGTGAAAAAAGCCTCTGATATACTGCACATCTGGGATTACACGTGCATAAGTGACTGTCACATTTAGGCCATAAATACGGCTTTGGCATACTTGTGTCACAACCAGACAGCTGAGAAGCTCTGACAGGAGCCTTCCAGATCCTCCTCCTTGAGTTTCTTTGTTTTGGTTTCAGTTCCTCATCTCGTTAGTCTATCTCAGCTGTCATGAAGTTGGACTGATTGCTTCCCTTTAAGTTCCTCCCCATAATGCAGTAGTGTGCGGCTTATACAACTTCCTGGAGTGTGTGTGCATGCTGTTCCTATTTCCCAGTCCTCTGCAAGATTAGTGCTGTTCCTTTATTTGTGATTTTCTGTCTGCTGGATTTCAGGAGACCCTGACTCCCTCCGTGTCTAGTGTAGGAAGCCGGTGGTCGTGTCCCCTCACTATTGTAGGGTCTTCAGGTATTAGATAGCCGAGGTACGTGGATATGCGCCCATCCACCTTTGGGGTGTTCGCATAGGCTGAGCAGTCAGGGAGAGTGGCAGGTCTCATGCAGGGGTCTCCCTTTTGTTCCTTAGTTGTGGATCCAGTGAGTCATTGATTATATTGCATTGTCTTGTTTCCTGTACACCATCCGTGACATTATAAGCCGGTTTCACTTTTGGCTGAACGCTTCCAGGGTCTTTCATTGGAGGTAGCTGATCTCCGTAAGACTTTTTCTCAGTTTCAAGTGACCGGTTCAGCTTGCGTTCATGGAGTTTGTTCTGAGCCTAAGATCTCGCTCCCGGATACGTTCACTAGTGAGTATTTTGTGCGTTTTAGAGAGGCTTGCAAACTCCATTTTCGCCTTCTTCCCCATTCCTCTGGTGATGAGGAACGGAGGGTGGGGATCATTATATCGCTGCTCAGGGGTAACGCTCAGTCCTGGGACTTTTCGCTGCCGGAGGGGGCACGGCCCCTCCGTTCAGTGGATGAATTCTTTTTAGCCCTGGGTCAGATATATGATGATCCGGATCTTATTGCTCTGGCTGAGTCTAGACTACGTCTGTTATGCCAGGGTAAACAATCCGCAGAGATATACTGCTCAGAATTTCGGAGATGGGCAGCTGATATTGGTTGGAATGATGCTGCACTCCGAAGTCAATTTTGCCATGGTCTTTCAGAGGGATTGAAGGATGCATTTGCCTTTCATGAGAGACCTACCTCCTTGGATTCTGCTATGTCTCAGGCCGTTCGTATTGACAGGTGTCTTAGAGAGAGAGGAGAGATCTCTCCTTCCTGTCATACTCAGTCCCGGGACAGTGCAGCGGTCTCATTCTGTGCGCAGGGGTCTCAGTCGCTGTCAGCCCCTTCTGAGCAGGAGCCCATGCAGCTGGCGTTGATTGCCTCTGACAATAGAGGATTCAGCCCGCATGGGAGGGTTTGTTTTTGTTGTGGAGGTATAAATCATTTGGCAAATGTTTGTCCCTCTAGGAGATTCAGGCAGTCTTCTGGGAGTAATAAAGAAACAAAAAGGAAAAAATCTTTTAAAAATGTTCCGTCTGTTACTATTGGCAGGGTTGAGGCGGAAATTAAAGGTTTTCCGTTTGCTTGTAGTTCCCGTTTTGTCCTGCCTGCTAGGGTGGCGCTAGAGAGCAAGAGCATTTTTTGTGAGATTTTTGTGGATAGTGGAGCAGCTGTCAATCTCATTGATAATCAATTTGCAATAACTCATGGTTTCCAGGTATGCACTTTGGGAAAGGATATTCCTGTTTTTGCTATTGATTCCGCTCCACTTTCTCAGAAATCATTAAAGGGCATAGTTCACAATATCCGTTTAATTGTGAGTGATGCTCATGTTGAGGATGTGTCATGTTTCGTCCTTAGCGGTTTGCCTACTCCTCTAGTGTTGGGGCTACCCTGGCTCACTAAACATAACCCCACCATTGATTGGCAAGCGAGGCAAATAAATGGTTGGAGTAACTTTTGCAGAGAGAATTGCCTCATGACATCTGTTTCTGAGGTTTCTACTAAGACTGTACCACCTTTCCTCTCTGAATTTTCGGATGTCTTCTCTGAGAGTGGAGTTCAGGATTTTCCTCCGCACAGGGAGTACGATTGCCCTTTTAATCTCATCCCAGGCGCCAAGCTGCCTAAATCTCGTTTATACAATCTTTCCCAACCTGAGAGGGTCGCTATGCGTGCTTATATCTCTGAGAGTCTGAGAAAAGGACACATACGACCCTCGAAGTCACCTGTTGCCGCTGGTTTTTTCTTTGTTAAGAAAAAAGATGGTTCTTTAAGACCTTGTCTGGATTTCAGGGAGCTGAACAGTATCACTATTCGTGACCCTTATCCGGACCTGTTCCTCTGATCCCGGACCTGTTTAAACCAGGTTTTTGGGGCTAAAGTCTTTTCCAAATTAGACCTAAGAGGGGCATACAACTTGGTCAGGGTCAGAGAAGGAGACGAATGGAAGACGGCTTTCAATACTCCTGAGGGCCATTTTGAGAATTTGGTTATGCCTTTTGGTTTGATGAATGCCCCAGCCGTTTTTCAGCATTTCGTGAACAGCATTTTTTATCATTTAATGGGAAAATTTGTATTAGTGTATTTGGATGACATTTTGATTTTTTCTCCTGATTTCAAGACTCATAAGGAACACTTACGTCAGGTCTTGCTCATCCTGCGGGAGAATAAATTATACGCGAAACTGGAAAAATGTGTGTTTGCGGTTCCAGAAATTCAATTTCTGGGGTTTCTTCTCTCCGCTTCTGGTTTTCGCATGGACCCCGAGAAGGTCCGCGCTGTGCTTGAGTGGGAGCTTCCTGAGAATCAGAAGGCGCTGATGCGTTTTTTGGGCTTTGCCAATTATTACAGGAAATGTATTTTGAATTATTCCTCTGTTGTTAAACCACTCACTGATATGACCAGAAAGGGGGTAGATTTTTCTTCCTGGTCGGTAGAGGCGCGTAAGGCCTTTTCTAATATCAAGGAGAGTTTTGCTTCCGCTCCCATTCTGGTACAACCTGATATTTCGTTACCCTTTATAGTTGAGGTTGATGCTTCTGAGGTAGGGGTGGGTGCGGTCTTGTCTCAGGGTTCCTCTCCTGCCAAATGGCAACCATGTGCCTTTTTCTCGAAGAAACTCTCCTCCGCAGAGAGAAATTATGATGTGGGAGATAGGGAATTGTTGGCCATCAAGTTGGCTTTTGAGGAATGGCGCCATTGGCTAGAGGGAGCCAGACACCCTATTACCATGTTTACTGACCATAAAAATCTGGCCTACTTGGAGTCAGCCAAGCGTCTGAACCCGAGACAGGCCAGATGGTCTTTGTTCTTTTCAAGGTTTAATTTTGTTGTCACGTTCCGCCCTGGGGTTAAGAATGTGAAGGCAGATGCCCTGTCACGTTGTTTTCCGGGAGGTGGGAATTTTGAAGACCCGGGTCCCATTTTGGCTGAAGGTGTGGTGGTCTCTGCTCTTTTTCCTGAATTGGAGGCAGAGGTGCAGGCAGCCCAGTCAGAGGCTCCTGATCTTTGTCCTCCTGGGAGGTTGTTTGTGCCTCTCGCTTTGAGACACAAGATTTTTAAGGAACACCACGATACGGTCCTTGCTAGGCACCCGGGGGCAAGAGCCACACTGGATCTCATCACTCGGAGATTCTGGTGGCCTGCGCTTCGTAAGTCGGTTGAGGGTTTTGTGGCAGCTTGCGAGACTTGCGCTCGTGCCAAAGTCCCTCATTCACGGCCATCAGGTCCTCTCCTTCCCTTACCCATTCCTTCCCGTCCTTGGACACATCTGTCCATGGACTTCATAACGGACTTGCCTCGTTCCTCGGGGAAGACTGTGATTCTGGTGGTGGTGGACCGTTTTAGCAAAATGGTGCATTTCATCTCTTTTCCTGGTTTGCCCAATGCTAAGACGCTGGCGTAGGCATTTATTGACCACATTGTCAAATTGCATGGTATTCCTTCAGACATAGTCTCTGATAGGGGCACGCAGTTTGTTTCCAGATTCTGGAAGGCTTTCTGTTCTCGCTTGGGGGTTCGGTTGTCATTCTCTTCTGCTTTCCACCCACAGTCGAATGGCCAGACAGAGCGCGTCAATCAGAATCTGGAGACATATCTGCGCTGTTTTGTGGTGGAGAATCAGGAGGATTGGTGTTCTTTTTTGTCCCTTGCTGAGTTTGCTTTAAATAACCGTCGTCAGGAGTCCTCTGATAAGTCACCATTTTTTGGTGCATATGGGTTTCATCCGCAGTTTGGGACTTTCTCGGTAGAGGGGTCTTCTGGTTTGCCTGATGAGGACAGATTCTCCTCGTCTTTGTCATCTATTTGGCAAAAGATTCAGGATAATCTAAAGAGCATGAGTGAGAGATATAAGCGTGTGGCAGATAAGAGACGTGTGCCTGGTCCGGACCTGAATGTTGGTGATCTGGTGTGGTTGTCTACCAAAAATATCAAATTGAAGGTTCCCTCCTGGAAGTTGGGTCCTAGGTTTATTGGGCCTTACAAGATCCTGTCTGTCATCAATCCTGTTGCCTACCGTCTTGATCTTCCTCAGACTTGGAAGATCCATAATGTTTTCCATAAGTCCTTATTGAAACCTTATGTTCAACCTATTGTACCCTCGCCTTTGCCTCCTCCTCCAATTATGGTTGATGGAAATCTTGAATTTCAGGTCTCTAGGATTGTGGATTCTCGTCTTGTCCGCGGTTCCCTCCAGTACCTCGTTCATTGGGAGGGTTATGGTCCTGAGGAGAGGATGTGGGTCCCAGTGACGGACATTAAGGCCACTCGTCTCATCAGGGCTTTCCATAGGTCCCATCCTGAGAAGGTGGGCTCTGAGTGTCCGGAGTCCACTTGTAGAGGGAGGGGTACTGTCACAACCAGACAGCTGAGAAGCTCTGACAGGAGCCTTCCAGATCCTCCTCCTTGAGTTTCTTTGTTTTGGTTTCAGTTCCTCATCTCGTTAGTCTATCTCAGCTGTCATGCAGTTGGACTGATTGCTTCCCTTTAAGTTCCTCCCCATAATGCAGTAGTGTGCGGCTTATACAACTTTCTGGAATGTGTGTGCATGCTGTTCCTATTTCCCAGTCCTCTGCAAGATTAGTGCTGTTCCTTTATTTGTGATTTTCTGTCTGCTGGATTTCAGGAGACCCTGACTCCCTCCGTGTCTAGTGTAGGGAGCCGGTGGTCATGTCCCCTCACTATTGTAGGGTCTTCAGGTATTAGATAGCCGAGGTACGTGGATATGCGCCCATCCACCTTTGGGGTGTTCGCATAGGCTGAGCAGTCAGGGAGAGTGGCAGGTCTCATGCAGGGGTCTCCCTTTTGTTCCTTAGTTGTGGATCCAGTGAGTCATTGATTATATTGCATTGTCTTGTTTCATGTACACCATCCGTGACAACTGGGGTGAAAAAAGCCTCTGATATACTACGCATCTGGGATTACACGTGCATAAGTGACTGTCACATTTAGGCCATAAAAACGGCTTTGGCATACTGGGGTGAAAAAAGCCTCTGATATACTGCACATCTGGGATTACACTTGCATAAGTGACTTTCACATTTAGGCCTGAAATACGGCTTTTTGGTTACTGGGGTGAAAAAAGCCTCTAATATACTGCACATCTGGGATTAGACAAGCATAAGTGACTGTCACATTTAGGCCACAAATATGGCTTTTTGGTTACTGGGGTGAAAAAAGCCTCTGATATACTGCACATCTAGGATTTGACATGCATAAGTGACTGTCACATTTAGGCCAGTAATACGGCTTTTTGGTTACTGGGGTGAAAAAACCCTCTAATATACTGCACATCTGGGATTACACTTGCATAGGTGACTGTCACATTTAGGCCATAAATACGGCTTTGGCATACTGGGGTGAAAAAAGCCTCTGATATACTGCACATCTGGGATTACACATGCATAAGTGACTGTCACATTTAGGCCACAAATAAGGCTTTTAGGATACTGTGGTGAAAAATCCCTCTGATATACTGCACATCTGGGATTACACTTGCATAGGTGACTGTCACATTTAGGCCACAAATACGGCTATTAGGTTACTGTTGTTAAAAGAAACCTTTTTTTCATATTCTGCACATCTGTGATTACACGTGCATAAGTGACTGTCATATTTAGGCCACAAATAAGGCTTTTAGGATACTGTGGTGAAAAAAAACCTTTTTTTCATATATTGCACATCTGTGATTACACTTGCATAGGTGACTGTCAAGTTTAGGCCACAAATAAGGCTTTTAGGATACTGTGGTTAAAAATCCCTCTGATATACTGCACATCTGGGATTACACTTGCATAGGTGACTGTCACATTTTGGCCACAAATACGGCTATTAGGTTACTGTTGTTAAAAGAAACCTTTTTTTCATATTCTGCACATCTGTTATTACACGTGCATAGGTGACTGTCATATTTAGGCCACAAATAAGGCTTTTAGGATACTGTGGTGAAAAAAAAACTTTTTTTCATATATTGCACATCTGTGATTACACTTGCATAGGTGACTGTCAAGTTTAGGCCACAAATAAGGCTTTTAGGATACTGTGGTTAAAAATCCCTCTGATATACTGCACATCTGGGATTACACTTGCATAGGTGACTGTCACATTTTGGCCACAAATACGGCTATTAGGATACTGTTGTGAAAAAAAACCTTTTGCCATGAATGAACCCCTGCTGTGCCTGGGTGACAGGGGCCTAAATCTCTCAAAATCCTCTGTTGTATTGCTGGGTGACAAGAACCCCCTTTTGCCATGCATGAACCCCTGTTGTGCCTGGGTGACAGGGGCCTAAATCTCTCAAAATCCTCTGTTCTATTGCTGGGTGACAAGAACCCCCTTTTGCCATGAATGAACCCCTGCTGTGCCTGGGTGACATGGGCCTAAATCTCTCAAAATCCTCTGTTGTATTGCTGGGCGACATGAACCCCCTTTTGCCGTGAATGAACCCCTGCTGTGCCTGGGTGACAGAGGCTTAAATCTCTCAAAATCGTCTGTTGTATTGCTGGGTGACATGAACCCCTTTTGCCGTGAATGAACCCCTGCTGTGCCTGGGTGACAGGAGCCTAAATCTCTCAAAATCCTTTGTTGTATTGCTGGGTGACATGAACCTCCTTTTGCCGTGAATGAACCCCTGCTGTGCCTGGGTGACAGGGGCCTAAATCTCTCAAAATCCTCTGTTCTATTGCTGGGTGACAAGAACCCCCTTTTGCCGTGAATGAACCCCTGCTTTGCTGACAGGGGCCTAAATTTAGTGAAAACATCTGTTACTGATCGGAAGATGCGCGGCTACAAGCGCACGCTGCTGATAGCATTCCCACCTGACAGCGGGGGCACAGTGGAAGCACAAGGCGAAGGGAGAGGAGGAGGAAGAGGTCGCTAACGCAGCTGGGGCACCGCCAGCACCTGAGAAGGCAGGGTTAGCATGGCCAAAATGTGGAAAAGCTTTGTCAGCCTTGGAGGTGCTGACCTGCCCTGCAGCCAGTGTATAGTGTGAACGTGTGTTTAGCACGGCAGAGAGCCTTATCACAGGCCGCAGCCAATGTGGACAAGCTTACGTTTATTAAAATGAACCAGGCATGGATCCCACAGGACTTGTCCGTACCTTGTGCAGAATAGACATTTATACCAGCCTTAACCATCCATTCTTGTACTCAAGTGCACTTATTCTTTGTTTTATTTTGGTTTATGTCCCAATATTTTGGGGGATACCCCAATTTAAAAATAAAAAATAACACAAATCAGTTTTGGCTACCTATTCCTCCTTCACCGCCGCTTCCACCTACACCGCCACGTTAACCTACACCGCCACATCTACCCATCCACCGCCTCCTCAACCTCCTACTCCTAGGGAGTTTTTCTGTATTTTATGTTATTTTAAGTAATTTCCCTATCCACATTTGTTTGCAGAACAATTGCCACGCTCTTAAGCACATTTTGATGCATTTTGCAGCCCTCTAGCCCCTTCCAGGACTATTTTAGAGCCATTTTAGTGCCCAAAAGTTTGGGTCCCCATTGACTTCAATGGGGTTTGGGGTCAAGTTCCGGTCAAGTTTGGGTCCCGAACCCGAACTTTTTTTTCAAGTTCTTCCGAACCTGCCGAACCCGAGCATCAAGGTGTCCGCTCAACTCTACTCATCTCTAATCAACATCATCATGGATACTTCTGCATGCCCAATTTGTTTATACTTTATAAATCGTAATGTGCAGTCAGATACTTTGCTGACGCTCTTCTTTGGAATTTCAAAGAAATCTTTATTCTGTATCTTGTACCAACGATGAGAAGGATGCGGGGTTGCCAACCAGAATTTTTTTTTTTCTGGACAACTTATCCCAAAATCACAGACAGCCAACATTTTCTACGGAAATATTGTAAAACCGCAATAAATTATAAGGATTATAAATAATACAGGTCTGTAGCTTAATATACAGGGAGTGCAGAATTATTAGGCACGTTGTATTTTTGAGGATTAATTTTATTATTGAACAACAACCATGTTCTCAATGAACCCAAAAAACTCATTAATATCAAAGCTGAATATTTTTGGAAGTAGTTTTTAGTTTGTTTTTAGTTTTAGCTATTTTAGGGGGATATCTGTGTGTGCAGGTGACTATTACTGTGCATAATTATTAGGCAACTTAACAAAAAACAAATATATACCCATTTCAATTATTTATTTTTACCAGTGAAACCAATATAACATCTCAACATTCACAAATATACATTTCTGACATTCAAAAACAAAACAAAAACAAATCAGTGACCAATATAGCCACCTTTCTTTGCAAGGACACTCAAAAGCCTGCCATCCATGGATTCTATCAGTGTTTTGATCTGTTCACCATCAACATTGCGTGCAGCAGCAACCACAGCCTCCCAGACACTGTTCAGAGAGGTGTACTGTTTTCCCTCCTTGTAAATCTCACATTTGATGATGGACCACAGGTTCTCAATGGGGTTCAGATCAGGTGAACAAGGAGGCCATGTCATTAGATTTTCTTCTTTCATACCCTTTCTTGCCAGCCACGCTGTGGAGTACTTGGACGCGTGTGATGGAGCATTGTCCTGCATGAAAATCATGTTTTTCTTGAAGGATGCAGACTTCTTCCTGTACCACTACTTGAAGAAGGTGTCTTCCAGAAACTGGCAGTAGGACTGGGAGTTGAGCTTGACTCCATCCTCAACCCAAAAAGGCCCCACAAGCTCATCTTTGATGATACCAGCCCAAACCAGTACTCCACCTCCACCTTGCTGGCGTCTGAGTCGGACTGGAGCTCTCTGCCCTTTACCAATCCAGCCACGGGCCCATCCATCTGGCCCATCAAGACTCACTCTCATTTCATCAGTCCATAAAACCTTAGAAAAATCAGTCTTGAGATATTTCTTGGCCCAGTCTTGACGTTTCAGCTTGTGTGTCTTGTTCAGTGGTGGTCGTCTTTCAGCCTTTCTTACCTTGGCCATGTCTCTGAGTATTGCACACCTTGTGCTTTTGGGCACTCCAGTGATGTTGCAGCTCTGAAATATGGCCAAACTGGTGGCAAGTGGCATCTTGGCAGCTGCACGCTTGACTTTTCTCAGTTCATGGGCAGTTATTTTGCGCCTTGGTTTTTCCACACGCTTCTTGCGACCCTGTTGACTATTTTGAATGAAACGCTTGATTGTTCGATGATCACGCTTCAGAAGCTTTGCAATTTTAAGAGTGCTGCATCCCTCTGCAAGATATCTCACTATTTTTGACTTTTCTGAGCCTGTCAAGTCCTTCTTTTGACCCATTTTGCCAAAGGAAAGGAAGTTGCCTAATAATTATGCACACCTAATATAGGGTGTTGATGTCATTAGACCATACCCCTTCTCATTACAGAGATGCACATCACCTAATATGCTTAATTGGTAGTAGGCTTTCAAGCCTATACAGCTTGGAGTAAGACAACATGCATAAAGAGGATGATGTGGTCAAAATACTAATTTGCCTAATAATTCTGCACTCCCTGTACTGATAAGAACTCATTACTAGAATTTACTGTGAGCAAAAAATGATGATTACCACCAAAATATTCTAGTCAAGTACAACCTGTCTCAAAAAATTCACGGACACAGGAAAAAAGTTACCTTTTTTTATGAACGAACAGAAATTTCTGGACAGTTGACAACCCTGGAAGGATAGGAAATCTTTCTAGTAAAGGCACTTAGATATTTCTGGTGGAAAGTTTGAACAAGAGCAATGTCTGTGGTGCAGGGGCATTGCTAATGGTGCTTAGGACCCTACTGTGCAGCTTCTCTTCATTCCCTCTGGCCGTGGCCCATAACTTTCAGCTGCATTTCGGGCAATGTTCCCTTTAAGCCTTACAGTGCCCTAATAATTAGCTATAAGGCAGCCAGATATACAGGGACACATAGCATCCGGGGCAACTAGTGGTACACGGCATACAGGTCTAGTACAGTGAGGGTTAATGTCTACATCACTGGAGGTCTAGGGCAGTGAATGGGTTATTGTTTGACTGGTGGTCAATGGCATCAAAGATGCATGCATCCTTGGTGATCTATGGCAATGAAAAGGTTAATGTAAATTTTCCTGATGGTTTAGAGTAGTGAAGGGGTTGATGTCAGTACACCTGGTGATCTAGGACACTGAGGGGATTATGTGAGGATTGCTGCGCGTTTGCTGCGGTTTTGCGATGTGGCTACTATATTTGTCATGCATTTTTCCAGGTTAAAAAAGTAGCATAAATGTATTTCATTCATATAAATTGCATGGCTAATAACCAGGCCAAATACAAAGGAAGGTTGAAATGGTGATCTTGTTAAGTTTTAACTTTTAATTAATGCAAAGATAGAAAAAGATCCCTAAATTTAAACAAACAAAAAAGTGCACATTTACACAATGAGTAACACCTGAGAGATTAACCGGTTGTCCTACCGTGACCCAGGTGTCTTCCGGTCTTTACAGATATTCAGGAGATGATGGTCTTGCTGAAAGAGAAAATAGTTTTTCTTTGGGAGGAACCAGACGTAGATGATGGTGGGCTCTAAGTCCCTATTACATCCTAGGATAGGGATACTAACTTGTCCCTGGCGTCCTAACCACGGAGCAACCGTTCTAAAAAGAACGACCCCGTCCGGAACCTTACCCTAACGCTACTTGGCCCTGTTGTGCCCTAGTGCAGCTGATCCCTACATGCATGTTTCATGTAACAATCATCAGGGGAACTGTTGTGCAATCGAGCAGGGCATAAATCACAGGAAATGTTGGTTCAAATGATTCAAATATTCCCACTGAGGATATTCAAGTGTGACACAATGAGGACACTTATGAATGGTAAACCCATAATGTAGGTTCCATTTAAGTATCAGGGCTGAAACAGGCCTAAGAATACGGGGCCATATATCTAACAGGGCGATCTGCTGGTGTACAGCTCCCTGTCGTACAGCGTGCCGCGATATGTCCTGAGGCTATGATGTGCCTAACTGAGGACGCTCGCCCGCGCTGTTTTGAATCCATCCAAACCTCAGAATGAGGCTTGAAGCGCAGCGTGGTGACGTAAGGGGGGGCGGGTCACGCACTCGCGCATGCGCAGTCCGCGCTGTGGATCGTAGCGCTTCCAGGACTACATCTTGCAATTAAGGCAAGGCATACGTCATTTGCGGACGCCAGTGGAGTGTGTCTGTCATCAGCCCCAGACGCATATACTCCATTGGCTAAGTTGAACGCTGTTGCCATACACCCGGGATTGTTTATAGCAACCATCACCAGAGCAGCGCTGTCATAACCTTAAAGCAGCGCTCAACAAATCAGGCATTTTGTGGCAAAATAATAATAAAATATAAAGGTTTACTGATTACAAAGGCCCACATACAGGGACATAGTTAAACGGAGGTATATAGGATCTGCCCCATTATCGAGTTTATTCCAATGGGGCACTGTACCAGGCATTATAAAGGGAGATTCTATGCCTGCAAGGATCATTACTTAAGACATTATAAAGGGAGATTCTATGCCTGTAAGCATCATTACTTAATGTATGTATTCATAGTAACGCAGTATAATTAAATAAAACAACTATAGCAGAGTTGTTAATTTAAACCTAGGGGAGCTACAGTGCGTAAAATATGGATCCATCGGGACTCATGTTGGAGTAGTACACGGTCCAGTATCCCCTGCGACCTCGATGCCCATGGCCCTCATGCTCTGGGGGTCCCCATGATGAAACTCTTGCATATGGCGGGACACCGCTGTGTCTCTCTGATTGGAGATGTCCCCCAGGTGTTCCCCTATACATCTACGTAGTTCTCTCTTTGTTTTTCCTATGTATTCCATAGGACAAGTGTTAAGGCTGGCCGCAGGCTAGCCTGGATTTGTGGGAGGGGCCGGTACCTGTCTTAAGCAGTCTGGCTCTCCCAGGCAGCACGTCGGCATTCGGACGTCTGCTACTTCCGGGTGTGACGTCATCAGCAAGCGTCCTGCACGAGTCGGATCTCAGAGAAGCCGGGTGTACCTTTCACTTCAGTCTGCAAGCTGTTCAGGTCGTTTTCCAAGATAACTGGTTTGTTTGTGGAGCGTGGCAACGTGGAGGAGGGTAGGAGGGTGTGTAGAGAGGGGGAAGTGTGCCGGAGGATCGCTTCTCCTCACTGCGTTCAGGCACATGCAATTCAAGTTTTGGCACCAATGGGCAGCATTGTCACATAGTTGGAGCTCATTGCCTGTCTCAGCATAACCTGTATCTAAGTTCACACAGGGGCTGCGAGTCATCTGGGCTCAGCAGGTTAAACTCTGGCAGCTGGGTCCTGGTGCCATTACTGAGTTGATTACTTACAAAGTTGCTGCTTGTGCACATGTTTGACACTCATCACATACACTACATACATACCTTAGACACATAGTTCGCACATCAGGCAGTTTGACGGAAAAAAAAAAAAAAAAAAAAAGGTACAAGTGGATTGTTAAATAAAGTTAAAAAAAAAAAAAAAAACTTTATCCACCAAGCTTCATCCATACACCTCTAGCACAGGTTCATCCGCCAATACAGCTACACGCTCGCACGACATACACACCCCGTTTCATCTCGTAGACTAGTGTCATACGTCATACGGTCTGTTTTCCACAAATCCTATACTTACATACATCACCTACCACGTCTGTAGGTTCTTTAGCCCGCAGTATTCGTTTTTAATTAATCTGCCACGTCACAGATTCACACAAACTCGGGCTCGCTTCATACGTCAGTGGAAACAACTATCATACTCCCTGTCAGCCTCGCAGGCTTTTCGTTCAATCGTTTCACGCTGCTTACTTACAAAGTTGCTGCTTGTGCACATGTTTGACACTCATCACATACACTACATACATACCTTAGACACATAGTTCGCACATCAGGCAGTTTGATGAAAAAAAAAAAAGGGGTACAAGTGGATTGTTAAATAAAGTTAAAACAAAAAAAAAAAAAAAGTGGGTTGTTCAAATGAAAAAAAAAAAAAAAAGGGTACAAGTGGATTGTAAAAAAAAAAAAAAAATAAAAAAAAAACAAACAAACAAAAAAAAAACACTTTATCCACCAAGCTTTATCCATACACCTCTAGCATAGGTACATCCGCCAATACAGCTACACGCTCGCACGACATACACACCCCGTTTCATCTCGTAGACTAGTGTCATACGTCATACGGTCTGTTTTCCACAAATCCTATACTTACATACATCACCTACCACGTCTGTAGGTTCTTTAGCCCGCGGTATTCGTTTTAATTAATCTGCCACGTCACAGATTCGCACAAACTCAGGCTTGCTTCATACGTCAGTGGAAACGACTATCATACTCCCTGTCAGCCTCGAAGGCTTTTCGTTCAATCGTTTCACGCTGCTGGGGGGGGGGAAGGGGAGGGGCTTAGATTCCGTCATTTTGTTTGTCAGCTTACGGGCAGCAGGTCGTAGGGTTAACAGGTTGTTTTTTTTTCGTTTTTTATTGTTGTTGTTTTGTGGTGTTGTTGTGTTGTTTGCAGTGGTCTACGCCATCTGCAACTTCAGCCAGTGCAGTCTCCTGCATGTCTGTGCCACATGTTTTAGGGCACATCCGGTCACGGTCTGCACATTGAAGCCAGCGTGACTGAGCCGGGTGAATGTGGAGGCACTAGACCAGCTGCTGCAGCTTCATCCGGTTCAGCCGTTCCGTACATTCCTGGTGGAAGGGTTTCACGGGGGTTTCACACTGGGCTCATCAACCTGCCCCAGCAGACTCATGAATGCCCCAACTTGCAGTCGGCTTCTAAACATGCTGGTCTGGTGGATTCACTCTTGGCAGTTGAGCTGGACAAGGGTTTCATCATTGTCCTTTCCAGTCCCCTCCTTTCTGCACTTGGAGGGTGAGCCCGGTGGGGGTGGTGCAGGGAAAATATTCCAATAAATTTGTTTGATTCATGATTTGTCTGCTACACATTCTTCCCACGTTCCTAGTCCCAACTCGTTGATTCTGTCCGAGGAATTTTCCTTGAAGTATACTTCCGTAGACCAGGCTATCCAGGTCATTCTTCAGACAGGCATGGGGGCTTGGCTGTCCAAAGCAGATGTCTCTGATGCGTTCAAACTGCTGCCCATTAGCCCATCTCTCTGGCAGTGGCATGGCATCAAATGGAGAGATGCGTACTATTCCCCACCAAGTTGACGTTGGTTCCTAGAGCAGCCCCAGTCTGTTGACAGGTTAGCGCAGGCACTGGAATGGATTTTGTTGGAAGTACGGGGTTGTCAGAACATCATTCACTACCTGGATGATTTTCTGTTGATCGAAGAACCCTCACAGGCACCTGTTGACTTGCAGGTTCTCTTGCAGGTCTTCAAGGAGTTCAACATTCCAGTGGCCGAACACAAAACAGAAGGGCCTGCGCAGGTTGTCACGTTCTTGGGGATCTCTCTGGATTCACGTGCCATGTCAGCCAGTCTGCCACAAGACAAACTCGACATAATCAAATCAGGTGTCCGTTCCTTGCTCATGTCTCAGGTTTGCACCAAGAGAGAATTGCAGTCTCTGTTGGGCATGTTATACTTTGCCATGAGGATCATTCCTCAGGGTAGATCATTCATTTCAAGATTGCTAGTCTTATTACAACAGACCAGTGATTTGGACGCATCAGTGCATCTTAATGCGAACGCCCGAGCAGATCTGTTCATGTGGGACAGATTTCTCAGTGGGTGGAACGGCATTTCCATGGTTATTCCGAGGGCCACTTCTGATTCTCCACACGTATTTTCAGACGCGGCTGCCTCGGTAGGTTTCGCGGCCATATTTGGCTCACATTGGTGCGCCGGCTCATGGCCCACACACGTGCTACAGGTGCCGGGGTTTTCTCAGATGTCGGCATTGTTCGAGATCTCTCCTATCGTAGCAGCTGCTATAGTCTGGGGGCATAGGTGGTCGGGTCACACGGTGGTTTTCCACACTGACAACATGGCGACCGCAGAGATCATTAACAAGGGCAGATCTAAATCGTTACTCATCAGGTCTTTCATGCGTAGATTGACCTGGATAGCTCTGGGACAGGGGTTTCATTTTCATGCCCTGTTTTTGGACGGGGTCAGCAACGTTGCAGCTGATGCTTTATCTCGTTTTGATTTTCTCGCTTTTTCTTACAGAACCCAGAAGCAGACTCAGTGGGCACCCCGGTACCGGACTGGCGGCTGCTGGTCTTGGATTAGACTCTCTGATTGGGGTCGCCAGTTCACTCATTACCAAGTCTTTGTTGGCCAGTGCGTTGCGGTCGTACCGCCGAGCGTGGGTGGTTTTTCGAACTTTAAGTTGGCATATCCTAGAGGTGACACAGGTCAGGTCAAGTATATGGTGGCTTTCGTGTCTTATTGTCATTCGGTATTGGCTTTATCCTACAACACCATTAGGCTATATTTGGCTGGGGTGCAGCATTTTTTTTGGCACTTCAAGAGCCAGACAGACCCTCTATATTTTCAGCTCACCCGATCAAGGCCATCCTCAGAGGCATTCAAAAAAGCCAGGTCACGGTCAAGTTGGTCCGTCGACCTATCAAGGGGGACACGTTTCATAGCCTGTCGGAAGTTCTCACATTGTCACCATTCGGAGTCCTTCCCAGCCTGGTGATCAAGGCGGCGATGTACTTGGCGTTTTACGGGTTTTTAAGACCAGGTGAAGTGACACAGGCCAGACAAGGGGCGGTGGCTCTCCGCAAGGGAGATTTAGTCAGGATGGGCAGTAACTCATTTGCAGTTGCCTCACAACAGAACAAGGCAGGTAGGTCCCGGCCATGTAGTTAAAGTTCTTCCAGACCACAAACGCATGGTGTCCAGTGACAGTCTTGGACAACCTCTTGCTGGCCCTCAGTCTTGACAGCCCCACCGACCCATTACTTCCATTCCCTGTTGGTCCACTGACGTCCAGCCAGTTCATCAAACATATTCGCATCCTGTTGACCAGTGTAGGATTGAATCCGGCTCAATTCTCGGCATTCTTTCCGCATCGGTGCGGCATCCGCAGCGTCCAGCATGGAGTCCCTGTGCATATCATTGAACACTTGGGGCGCTGGCGCTCGGGGTGCTTTGTACAGTATATCCCGGAGCCACAAGCGGAGCTGGTCCAAGCATTCAGTACATTGGCAGAGTAGCACCTCAGGCCAATCCTTCCCTCACTGGTGGGTTTTGCCCCCTTTTTCAGGCATACCGACCTAGTGAGGCCAAGGCACACCTCAGGCCAATTAGGTAGGGGGGTGGTGGTTGGGCATCTTCCAATCGTTTAGGTCCTGACCACAAGTGTTAAGGCTGGCCGCAGGCTAGCCTGGATTTGTGGGAGGGGCCGGTACCTGTCTTAAGCAGTCTGGCTCTCCCAGGCAGCACGTCGGCATTCGGACGTCCCCTGCCCACCCATTCCCATTCTTCATTCAGTCATTCAACCATCACATTCAGGGTATGCCCCCTTTTTCAGGCATACCGACCTAGTGAGGCCAAGGCACACCTCAGGCCAATTAGGTAGGGGGGTGGTGGTTGGGCATCTTCCAATCGTTTAGGTCCTGACCACAATTACATGTTAGTTTATAGATAACGTCTCGCGTTCTGCAGTTGACAAAGTCCTTGATTGTAAAGGACCTCTGTAGATTGACACTCGTAAACGCCTTGCCTGTCTGCATAGTGCCACAGGCAACACACCCACTACATCTAAAACAGCCCAAGAGTGGGTTAGTGCAAAAAAAATATTGCTGCTTAACTTTATGCTTTTTATTTAAATTTGAGTGGTGTGTGCAGAGGGGGGGGGGGGAGGTGCAAACCTGAATCCTTGCTGGAAAGCCTAGCTACACCTCTGTTGGTCCACTGTGTTATATCAAGTCCAAAGTCAGTGCAGTCGTCTACCTAGAAATTTTAGAGCACTTCATGCTTCCCTCTGTTGACAAGCTTTATGGAGATGCTGATTTCATTTTCCAGCAGGACTTGGCACCTGCCCACCCTGATAAAAGTACCAATACCTGGTGTAATACTGACTGGCCAGCAAGCTCATCTAACCTAAACCCTATAGAGAATCTATAGGGTATTGCCAAGAAGACAATGAGAGACACCAGACCCAACAATGCAGATGAGCTGAAGGCCTCCATGCCACGCCACATTGATGCAGTAATTCATGCAAAAGGATCCGCGACCAAGTATTGAGTGCATGTACAGTCGTGGCCAAAAGTTTTGAGAATGACAAAAATATTAGTTTTCACAAAGTTTGCTGCTAAACTGCTTTTAGATCTTTGTTTCAGTTGTTTCTGTGATGTAGTGAAATATAATTACACGCACTTCATACGTTTCAAAGGCTTTTATCGACAATTACATGACATTTATGCAAAGAGTCAGTATTTGCAGTGTTGGCCCTTCTTTTTCAGGACCTCTGCAATTCGACTGGGCATGCTCTCAATCAACTTCTGGGCCAATTCCTGACTGATAGCAACCCATTCTTTCATAATCACTTCTTGGAGTTTGTCAGAATTAGTGGGTTTTTGTTTGTCCACCCGCCTCTTGAGGATTGACCACAAGTTCTCAATGGGATTAAGATCTGGGGAGTTTCCAGGCCATGGACCCAAAATGTCAACGTTTTGGTCCCCGAGCCACTTAGTTATCACTTTTGCCTTATGGCACGGTGCTCCATCGTGCTGGAAAATGCATTGTTCTTCACCAAACTGTTGTTGGATTGTTGGAAGAAGTTGCTGTTGGAGGGTGTTTTGGTACAATTCTTTATTCATGGCTGTGTTTTTGGCCAAAATTGTGAGTGAGCCCACTCCCTTGGATGAGAAGCAACCCCACACATGAATGGTCTCAGGATGCTTTACTGTTGGCATGACACAGGAATGATGGTAGCACTCACCTTTTCTTCTCCGGACAAGCCTTTTTCCAGATGCCCCAAACAATCGGAAAGAGGCTTCATCAGAGAATATGACTTTGCCGAAGTCCTCAGCAGTCCATTCACCATTATTTCTGCAGAAGATCAATCTGTCCCTGATGTTTTTTTTGGAGAGAAGTGGCTTCTTTGCTGCCCTTCTTGACACCAGGCCATCTTCCAAAAGTCTTCGCCTCACTGTGCGTGCAGATGCGCTCACACCTGCCTGCTGCCATTCCTGAGCAAGCTCTGCACTGGTGGCACTCCGATCCCGCAGATGAATCCTCTTTAGGAGACGATCCTGGCGCTTGCTGGACTTTCTTGGACGCCCTGAAGCCTTCTTAACAAGAAGTGAACCTCTTTCCTTGAAGTTCTTGATGATCCTATAAATTGTTGATTGAGGTGCAATCTTAGTAGCCACAATATCCTTGCCTGTGAAGCCATTTTTATGCAACGCAATGATGGCTGCACACGTTTCTTTGCAGGTCACCATGGTTAACAATGGAAGAACAATGATTTCAAGCATCACCCTCCTTTTAACATGTCAAGTCTGCCATTTTAACCCAATCAGCCTGACATAATGATCTCCAGCCTTGTGCTCGTCAACATTCTCACCTGAGTTAACAAGACGATTACTAAAATGATCTCAGCAGGTCCTTTAATGACAGCAATGAAATGCAGTGGAAAGGTTTTTTGGGGATTAAGTTAATTTTCATGGCAAAGAAGGACTATGCAATTCATCTGATCACTCTTCATAACATTCTGGAGTATATGCAAATTGCTATTATAAAAACTTAAGCAGCAACTTTTCCAATTTCCAATATTTATGTAATTCTCAAAACTTTTGGCCACGACTGTACTGTACATAGTTTTCAGTGGGCCAACATTTCTGTATTAAAAATCATTTTTTTAACAGGTCTAAATATTCTTAATATATATTATTCTAATTTCCCCTCCCCCACCTGGAACTGCGGAGCAGAAGAATTGCTGTTTGCAATTCACACACTAACACCAAGGCCACCCCACCTTCCACCAGTCAGGAGACGCTACACAGGGTGTGCCCATGGGGAACTACTACTTCCTTCAGCTCAAGTGCGACCCCCTCATCACTGGACCAGCCCTATGAGTCAAGGAGGTTTGGTGGAGAGATGCCCAGCCACCATGAAGACCATGACTAACACCTACCTCCTGTCCACTACTACTCCCATCTACTCCACATTCCCTCTGGGTTGCTGCACAGTTTCCCCAGAGTAATGTCAGCTGTTCACAGAGCCACCACAACAGTGCCCGTAGTCTCCAGTCGACCTCCCAGAGTACCAGTTGTTCATGGTGTCTCCACTATAGTACCAGCTACTTCAACTACTTCATCATCACCTTTGTTGGTTTACTTTTCTACTTCATCTCTTGTCTTCTCAGTAGAATTCTGCCAATGTCTGATGTATGCCTTTCCCAATCTGCTCGATCAATGATCCTTATCCAAACATTCCAAGCAAGGATTTTCTATATGGCCCTACATGTCAATAATAACAAAGAGAATCATTGTACCGAGCAACTGCTTTTCAGACTCTCCGTCCTCCCAAGGCTTTACCAAAGGTCTAAAAAGAATGTTCCCTTTCAATGTTATAAACACAGAACGTGATCAAAAGAGCCTTCTCTTTAGACCAGGTGCAGTGAATTGGTGCGGCACATCATCCACCCGAGTACCTTGATCCAACGACTAGATGCATCCCACAATAGAACAATTAGCCAGCTCCGAAGAAACTTTATAAAAGCATTCATAATGTCATCATTCTGGATGTGTATCATCTCAAGCCAAGGCTCGAGAAGAGATAATAGAAGGAGGACTCTCTTAGTATAACATTACTATTTATGTAAACTGAAACATGAGAAGGTTCCAAGTTGTCTATTTATTAAGAACTGCTTTTGTGATATGGAGACACCTAGAAACATGACGAAAAGTCATTGCATTATATACAAAACAATGTACCCAAAGGTAACATGAGATGAAGGGGCATACCTTCCTGTGCCAGTGTCAGGCCTGTGGAATCAAGAGGCTTGATGCCAACCATTACCTACTGCATTTGATTCGCTAGACACCAGCTGGAGTCTTTAAATGCCCCTTATCCTGGGTCCTCTTCACCTCCAGGCACCTGCCTCCAACCAGCACCAGGACATTGCATGCGACAGTGATTGGATGTGGAGAAGACCTTGGAGTGAGAAGCAGAAAGCAAATGGAAGAGTCTGGTCTGGGGTCAGAATTAATTTTGGAGTCTGGTCTGAGGTCTGTGGTAGTTAAAGGGGTTGTCCCATTTCCCCTTCTCACCTCCTTTCTCCAACTGCAGATCATTGCTTCTAGTGCGCTGTGAAGTCATCATAGGGTGGGGCCCCATTCCAGGTTTTGCTAAAGGATTCCATAGTTACTTGTTAAGAGCCTGTTGGATACCTTATGCTCTAGGTTATAGTTTTGCAAATGTTGGAGAGCCACCACAGACCTGGAAGCCCACAGAAGGGCTTCCGTGGGTTTCCAGGTCTGTGCCTCAGTGTCGCAAAAGATAGGACATGTCCTACCTTTCAATGCATCTTGCGCATCACGGACCCATTCAAGTCATTGGGCCCACGTGGCTGGTGCCCGTGTTTTGTGGACCTGCTGTTTACAGTCTGCAACACGGGCACGGCGGCCATACAGTCGTCTGAATGGGAACTTGCAGTCATTAGAGAATTGTAAGAAGACCACTAAGTCTCCATTGTCCTGTGTTCAGGAGTACTCCTCTGGTGCCTGGACACATACCAGAGATTGGCCATCTGTGTGAGTACATTACCCACCTCCCAGAGGGGAAGAGTGGATTAGCAACCTGTTCATAAAAGGTGCAGAGCATCTGCTTGCCATTAGTGGGAACCACCCTGTTGGTTGCATTGCATTGCTTTACAAGAAGTGTTATATCCCATGCCTGGACGCTTAAGTACAAGTCAGCTAGAGAAGTGCAGTGTAAGGAAGACTACTTTAAATAGACACTTTAGCCTATCAACTGCCTATGCAACAGTGAAACCTGTAACGTCTCTGTAAAGTGCATTTTTTTTTGCCCCAACTGCCAGTCCATTTCATGCTAAGAACTGTCCTGATCTGTTTTCATTTTATTTATGCAGTAAAGAACTGTTCTATGGCACAACTGCCTCATCATTGCTTTCTGCACTGCTACTTAGACTGAACCAGGACCCTGCCTTGCACATCAAAACCTTCAAAATCAAGGGCACCTCAACTCTTGTCAAGTAGGAGAACCCCAGAACCACAGTATACCCCAAAAGAAAGAAAGGTGCACCTTTCTATATCACTGTATGAGCCCAGGGTCACAATTGTGAGTACTACTACTACTACTCCCATCTGGTCACCCATACTTGTGCATGACCCTGCGGCGCATTGCAATCTTCCCTACACATTGGTCAACGGTGGCCAGAAAACGGCCATCCCCTTTAGGCAGGAGGAATGTCTTTAAGCTATACCTTCTGGTTTCAACCATGAAATCCACACAACATACACAATGATGAGGGTAGTAGGTTTGCAAAAACATTTGTGTACCCTAATCCTTAAATAAATGCACTAGGCAAGATTCAGCAACTAGGCGAACATCTACTTGAACTTAAAGGTGAAGGAAGAGCCCAGCCCCATGAGTGTGGCTCCGTTGTGATGAATGCTGTCATACAGCCAGGGGCTTTCTTAACTCAGCAATAACAAGTAAAGACCTGATTGTTATATTTTACCAAACTAGGAGTTTCCAGATCTAGAAAAAAGTAAAAGACTATAATCTATATATACTGTATATAAAGAAGGACTTATGAATGTATGTATGTATGTTCCGCGAATACTCAAAAACCCAACCATTGATTTTAACGAAACTTGGTATACACATCCCTTGCTACCTGGAAAAAAATCTTGTGGGGGTCACTGTTCCTGAGATATTCCCAAAAAATGACCTGCATTAGCCAATACAAGCCTGCAAGTCTTTCTCTTCATATCCCCACTGCCATACACACGGTCACATGTCCCTTATCAGCCAAAGAAGCTCACAGGCCCTTAGTCTCCACATACACACAGTTTTACTCCAGGTTTCCATAACAACCCAGCTATTTTTCTTCACTGCTGTAGGTCAGCTTTAGTCTATTAAAGGGGCAACTTCTGTGGAGGTCACTGTTAAGGCAGCAGGGTACTGTGAGGTCACTGTTAAGGCAGCGGGGTACTGTGGAGGTCACTGTTGAGGGGGTGGGCCCCTGAGGAGGTCACTGTCAAGGGAGTGGGGTGCTATAAAACTCACTGTTAAAGAGGCGGGCTGCTGTGAAGGTCAAAGTTAAGGGGATGGGCTCCTGTGGAGGTCCCATTTTAAAGTGGCGGGGGACTGTTGAGTTCACTGTTAAAGGGGCAAGGTGCTATAGAGGTCACTGTTATGGGGGATACTGTTGAAATCTTTTAACGACACAGACAAACATTAAATAGATTAAATATACCCGTGCGAAGCCGGGTCCTTCTGCTAGTCGATATATATATAAAGGAGGACGTATATATGTGTGTGTGTATGTATGTATATATGTACAGTACAAACCAAAAGTTTGGACACACCTTCTCATTCAAAGAGTTTTCTTTATTTTCATGACTATGAAAATTGTAGATTCACACTGAAGGCATCAAAACTATGAATTAACACATGTGGAATTATATACATAACAAACAAGTGTGAAACAACTGAAAATATGTCATATTCTAGGTTCTTCAAAGTAGCCACCTTTTGCTTTGATTACTGCTTTGCACACTCTTTTCACTTCACAGGTGTGCCCTGTCAGGTTTAATAAGTGGGATTTCTTGCCTTATAAATGGGGTTGGGACCATCAGTGGCGTTGAGGAGAAGTCAGGTGGATACACAGCTAATAGTCCTACTGAATAGACTGTTAGAATTTGTATTATGGCAAGAAAAAAGCAGCTAAGTAAAGAAAAACGAGTGGCCATCATTACTTTAAGAAATTAAGGTCAGTCAGTCAGCCGAAAAATTGGGAGACTTTGAAAGTAAGGGCTATTTGACCATGAAGGAGAGTGATGGGGTGCTGCGCCAGATGACCTGGCCTCTACAGTCACCGGACCTGAACCCAATCGAGATGGTTTGGGGTGAGCTGGACCGCAGAGTGAAGGCAAAAGGGCCAACAAGTGCTAAGCATCTCTGGGAACTCCTTCAAGACTGTTGGAAGACCATTTCAGGGGACTACCTCTTGAAGCTCATCAAGAGAATGCCAAGAGTGTGCAAAGCAGTAATCAAAGCAAAAGGTGGCTACTTTGAAGAACCTAGAATATGACATATTTTCAGTTGTTTCACACTTGTTTGTTATGTATATAATTCCACATGTGTTAATTCATAGTTTTTATGCCTTCATAGTCATGAAAATAAAGAAAACTCTTTGAATGAGAAGGTGTGTCCAAACTTTTGGTCTGTACTGTACTTGTGAATAACGCAACCATCGATTTCAACGAAACTTAGCATACACATCCTTTGCTACCTGGAAAGAAATCTTGTAGGGGTCATACGACCCTACACAGCAGTTGCATGGAATTCTATTTCTAGTTTCTAAAGTTCTATTTCTAGTTTCTACTAAACATGGTGCACATATCACTTACTACCGTATCTGGGAAAGAATACTGTGGAGGTAACATACCGGTACACAATGAGCTTCTGTCTGTCCCGACTTCTATCTGTCTGTTCTTTATGCGCAACCAATTGACTATACCGATCTTCACCAAATTTGGCACACAGGTACATCAGGTGTCCGGGAAGGTTTTAGACCCGGTCTCAGCTCTCTAGGACGTACCGTTCCTGAGATATTCCCAAAAAATGACCTGCATTAGCCAATACAAGCCTGCAAATCTTTCTCTTCATATCCCAACTGCCATACACACTGTCACATGTCCCTTATCAGCCAATAGAAGCTCGCAGTCCCTTAGTCTCCACATACACATAGTTTTACTCCAGGTTTCCATAACAACCCAGCTATTTTTCTTCACTGCTGTAGGTCAGCTTTAGGCTAGGGCTACACAACGACATGTGTTGCGTGAAAATAAGTTGCACAACACATAGGGCACAACTGCACTGCTACATGTGTCGTGCGACATTGATGTCTCACCAATGTCGCGCGACAATTTTTATAATGATAGTCTATGGTATTGCACTGCGACATGTAACATGCTGCGACTGCGACGTGACAGTTGCAGAAAAATCCATCTTGGATGGATTTTTTGCAACTGTTGTGTCACAGTCGTAGCATATCACATGTCGCAGTGTGACACCATAGCCTATCATTTTAAAAATTATTGAGACAAAATATCGCGCGACACATGTCGTTGTGTAGCCCTAGCATTAAAGGGACAGGGCGCTGTGGAGGTCACTGTTAAAGGGGCAGGCACTGTGGAGGTCACTATTAAAGAGGTGTTCACTGTGGATGTTACTGTTAAGGGGGCAGGCCGCTGTGGAGGTCACTGTTAAAAGGGCGGACACTGTGGAGGTCACTGTCAAGGGGGCAGATACCACTATTAAAGGGGCAACTGCTGTCGTTGTCACTGTTAAGCCAGCAGGGTACTGTGAGGTCACTGTTAAGGGAGCGGGGTACTGTGGAGGTCAATGTTAAGGGGGCGGCCCCCTAAGGAGGTCACTGTCAAGGGAGTGGGGTTGTGGCGAAACCAACCTCGCCACTGGGTTTTGGAGAGGCCTGGCTACCAGCCTCTTGCCTCAGGATTATGGCCCATACTAACTTTAAAGGAGCAGACAGACCGGCCGCACAGCTTAAATCTGTCTTTGCGATTGTATTTTGTTATGTGAGGGTACCCAGATAGCTAATTGTATTGTATTCGTGTATTCTGAGTGCCATTCACCTAATGATATGCACTCAGACTTGAGCTATCTGGGAATATGTTAAATGTCTGTGTTTGCTGTGGGGGTGTGACATTGTGTGTTTGGGTGGTGATTTCTGTCCGGTTGTCCCCACATGTGTATTGGCGATTTCCCTTTGTCTTGAGAGATAATTGGATTGCTCCTCGGGTGTCTCCAGGGCAGAGAGGAGGAAACCATGATGCATTGTGGGGATGTGTTGTGTCTGTATATCCTGAGTTGCTGCATATCTGTCCTGTGTCGCAGTCTTCCTTGTGGTCCACTAGGGGCGTGTCCACCAGATGGGGACCTGCATAAATACGGGCGGGTAGCCCTCAATAAAGGAGTTCCTGTTTTATACCTTCATGAAGTCTTGGCTTATGTTTGGGGGATGGAATAACTACACTCTTGGGGATTGCTATATCACAATACTCCCCTGAGTATATGCTCTTGTAAGAGCTTGCTCCTGGTTCCTGTCTCTGGATTTAGGAGAGGTTCACCCACTGGAGCCTGGAGCCTTGTCGTAGGTCCATGGTGGGTAGGAGACGGTGAGACCTCCACCAAGCTTCGGCGGTTCGTGGGGTCTGCAGTGCTGACGGTGTCAAGTGGAGTGCTTAGAGTCCTCTGGAAGCACTAGGAGCAACTATCGACGGAGGTACCCGGTTGGGGTGCTAGGCGTTCCATTACAGGGGTGCTGTGAAACTCACTGTTAAAGGGATAGGCTGCTGTGGAGGTCCCATTTTAAAGTGGCGGGGCACTGTTGGGGGGTCAGTGTTAAGGAGTGGGGTGCTGTAGAGGTCACTGTTATGTGGGATACTGTTGATATCTTTTTACGACACACACAAACATTAAATGAAATAGATGAAATATACCCGTGCAAAGCTGGGTCCTTCTGCTAGTTTTATACCCTAAAAGTAAAGCATGCAATCCACCCACAAGATAATCATCAGCTACTCTGCATATAGAGGAAATCATCTCTTAATTCATAGCAGCAGGATAAGAGAGCAGCAGGACCCCAGGGGTGATACGTCTGAGAATGTGAAGACAAACAAGCAGAGCTTTTTATTATCCTTCGGAGCACAAGAGGTGGTGGACAGTATTCTTTGAAATTGACATTCTTCATTCAGTGGTGGCAAATGCGAAAGAGACTAAGTTACAAGAATGGATCCGGCTATTTCTGGGCTCTGTGACCAGACACATTTTTTTCAGTCATCATTCCGCATAATTTAGTTTTATTTCATCTAGCATTTTTATTTTTATGTTTTGTAGGACATGCGGCCCTAGAGTACATACACATTAGCATTTAATTTTTATAAATTTTGGGGGGGGGAAAGGCAAAAAAAAAAACAGTTCCTCTATATTTGTCTCCTTTTTTAACTATGTTTGTCAAGTACTAATGTTATTGTAATATATGTCAATGGGGCAATTTATGTTTTAAAGGGTCAACATAAAAATGAAAAGTACTGGATTTTTCGCTCCATAAGATGCACCGGACCATAAAACTCACCTAGGATGTAGATCAGACCCCCAATCTTCATCAGATCCCCACATCACACCGACAATCTTGATCAGACCTTAGATCAGACCCCCAATCCTTATCAGACCTCAGATCAGACACCCGTCAGAACCCCATTCCTCATCACTCCATAGATCAGACCCCCAAATAAGACCCCTATTAATTATTAGTCCTAAGACCCCCATATTCAAACTCCATCAGACCTCAGATCAGACCCCCATCAGACCTGAGATTAGACCATCATTTCGCATTAGACTTCAGATCAGACCCTATCAGAAAATAAAATAAATTAACTTACCTGTCCTGCTCTGCTGCCACTCTGCAGATCTGACAGTCTCTCCTGCACTTACCGCTCCCTGGTCGTTTCCGAGCCTCTGCTGCATTATGACCTGACTGCGTACAGCATCAGGTCATAGTGTCCGCACTACATCCTGATGTACACAGTCTGGACACGTGCAGCATGGCGCCCAGAAGAAGACTAGAAAGGCGGGCCGGTGAGTTCAGCATGCACTAGCAGAATTTCATTCAACGCTACCCACTCCTCCTGTATACTATTTGCTCCATAAGAAGCACTGTCAATTTTCACACACTTTTGGGGGGGGGGGGGGGAAAGTGCATCTTATGGAACAAAAAATACAATAATCTGCATGTTCATATACAGTTGTTTGGGAAAAGATTAATTACGACTTGTATTTAGCGGTCCTATCTGTGATTGGCAGCTATCTATGTACAAACAGTCATAGAGTTAAGGCTGTCAGTCACTGATAGGATCCCCTTCTTGACTTTAAAGCCTAGAATGAGCAGGAATTTAAATGAATATAATACAAGTCATATTTAATATTTTCCGAAACAACTGTATATGACTCTGCTCAGCTCCTCCTGCTCTATAACCTGCTGCCTGCAGCTGAAACACCATGTTCAACGTGACAGGTTCTCTTTAACTGTTTTACTTAATAAAATATAATTGATTTAAAGGGGTTTTCTGAGACTTTATAACTGATGACCTTTGCTCAGGATAGGTCATCATCAGTATCTGATCGTTGAGCGTCCGACACCCAGCACCCCCGCTGATCAGCTGTTTGAGAAGGCAGCTGTGCTCGCAATAGCGCCGCGGCCTTCTATCTGCTGGTCACGTAGCCTAGGTGCAACTCAGCCCCATTCAAAGCCGATGCCTTCTCAAACAGCCGATCGGTGGGGGGGCCCAGGTATTGGACCCCCACCAATCAGATACTGATGACCTATCCATCAGTTGTAAAATCTTGGAAATCCCTTTAAGTGTTTTGAAAAAAAAGTAGTTTTTTTTTTCTTGATTTGATCTACTGCATGAGTGTAAGGCTTCGTTCACATCACCGTTCAGCCTTTCCGTTCTCCTGCTCCGTTTAGGAGCAGGAGAACGGAAAGGACGGATTTGGCACATAACTGAGCCGAACGGAACCTAAGGACCCCATAGACTATAATGAGGTCCGTTAGGTTTCTGCTCAGAAGATGATTTTTGAAGCGGAGACAAAAGTCCTGCATGCACAACTTTTGTCTCTGCTTCAAAACCATCATCTGATTATAGTCTATGGGGTCCTTAGGTTCTGTTCGGCTCAGTTATGTGCCAAATCCGTCCTTTCTGTTCTCCTGCTCCTAAATGGAGCAGTAGAACGGAAAGGCTGAACGGTGATGTGAACGAAGCCTTAATTCTATATAGTTTTAAAGTTGTTTTTTTTCCGGGGGAATACATTTATGTGGGGACTCGAGCTTTCAGTAGCAGAATTCAGAATGCTGCTCTGGAGTATAATACAGGCGGTAACTTAGGATTCATAGAATGCAATTAATACAAAAGTAACAACAAAGTGACAATTTTATATGCAGATTAAATATCAATTTTACTTAAAGGGATCGTCCCGGAAGTAATATTGATATCCTATCCTCAGGATAGGTCATCAATATATGATTAGTGGGGATCCGACACCTAGGACCCCCCACTGATCATCTGTTAGAAGAAGCCGGGAGCTCCATGAGCACCGTGGCCTCTTCCTATGCTATGTGATGTCACTGTATGTCGGTCACATGGCCTAGTTGTAGCTAAGACACATTCAAGTCAATGGAGCTGAGCTGCAACACCAAGCACAGCCTCTATATGATGTACAGCTGACGCACTCACCAGAGCTCCAGTGAGCACTGTAGCTTCCCGAAACAACTGGTCTGCTGGATAGGCATCAATATTATTTCTCAGATAACCCCTTTAAAGGCTGCTTCATTGTGATTAAAGGAAATGTCACCAAAAGTTTTATCTGCCAGTTAAAACCAGATAGCAACACTCATCCTTTTTTTCTAATCTGTTTTTATTTATTTTTTATTGCAATTTTTTTTTATTCTATTTCCTAAACATGACTATGGGGGGGAGCGGCCATCTTGCCTGAACTGTTCTTAACAGCATTTAGAGATATGCTTCACGGTAGCCCATCGACCATAGGCACAATGGACAGGGTGGGACCTCATTGACTTCTATGGGAGAGCCTTCTAGGCCTGCTCTGTGACCTGTGCGGAGGTCATTGTACAAGGAAAGAATAGATAAGCTGTAACAATCACCTATTGTGAATGATGGATTTCGTATTATCTATACACAGAGGTGATATCATTAGAGATGAGCGAATTTTTTAAAAATTTGATTCGCCAAATTTTTTGGGAAAAATTGGGTTCGATCTAAATTTATTTGTGGCGAATTTCGTTAAAAAAAAAACTTTATAGTTGTGTAGAACACTGTGCCTTGCAGTAACACGCATAGGGAGTCTGCTGTGGTAGTTACTGTAAATTATACTGTGAGTCAGTATGAAATGCAGATAACAGGCTTCGCTCTTAGAATCACTGCACACTTCACTTATTTGGGCAGTCACGGAGCAAAAACTGACCAAATAACTCAAGTATGAACTCAGACTTACAGGTAGATGTTAGCGCCAAGAAGAAGCGCACTCCTTTTACACCGTCGTCAGCTGATTCCACATAGATGTCTACAGAACCTGTTCTATTAAACGCTTATACAAGTAAAGTGCCCCTGACAGAGTGGAGAGGGTGTCAGCAGTAAGTTTGTGTCGATGTCACTGAATATTTTGCCCTTCCTCTGGTCTGTCAGAACAATAACCCCCAAAAAACTGATCCTGTCTGTTGAGCATCCACCTTCACTCGGTCAGCATTTCGTCAGTAATCCATTAGTATTGCTAATGCCCAAAAAAACAGGAGTGGATCCAAAACAGAGATGACACATGAATGGAATATTTGCATGTATTCTGTGTTTTGTACCCACTCCTGCTTTTGGCTATCAAATCACAAGCCAATTCTGATGGGACCATACAGCCCTCACATCTGCTACACAGACTGGATCCATTGTGCATCTCTTTTTTCCTTCCTTCTGACAGATCAGAAGAAGGGTCAAATAAATGATGATGTTAGCCAGGCCGAAAGGCAAAATAGTGGCGCAGTCATGACGTGGGGAGGGTGGGAACAGCATGAGAAGTCCACAGAGTGGCCCTATGACATAGTGGTGAGGTGGAAGCAGCATGAGGAGACCACAGAGTGTCCCAATGACAGAGTCTGGAGGTGGCGGCAGCATCAAGAGGAGGTCACAGAGTGGCACAATGACAGTGTGAAGGTGGCGGAAGCATCACGAGGCCACAGAGTGGCACAACGACAGAGTGTGGAGGTGGCAGCAGCATCAGGAGGCCACAGAGTAGCAAGTTGACATAGTGTGGAGGTGGCAACAGCATCAGGAGGCCACAGAGTGGCAAGGTGACATAGTATGGAGGTGGCAGCATTAGGAGGCCACAGAGTGGCAAGGTGACATAGTGTGGAGGTGGCAGCAGCATCAGGAGGCCACAGAGTGGCAAGGTGACATAGTGTGGAGGTGGCAGCAGCATCAGGAGGCCACAGAGTGGCAAGGTGATATAGTGTGGAGGTGGCAGCAGCATGAGGAGGCCACAGAGTGGCAAGGTGACATAGAGTGGCAAGGTGACATAGTGTGGAGGTGGAAAAGGGCAAAATAGTGGCCCAGTCATGAAGTAGGGAGGGTGGGAACAGCATGAGAAGTCCACAGAGTGACCCTATGACATAGTGGTAAGGTGGAAACAGCATGAGGAGACCACAGAGTGACTCGGTGACAGAGTGTGAAGGTGGCAGCAGCATCAGAAGGCCACAGAGTGGCAACGTGACATAGTGTGGAGGTGGCAGCAGCATCAGGAGGCCACAGAGTGGCAAGTTGACATAGTATGGAGGTGGCAGCAGCATGAGGAGGCCACAGAGTGGCAAGATGACATAGTGTGGAGGTGGGTGGCAATACCAGTACCAGCTGAAAATGGTGGGTGAAAGAAGGAGCACTTGGCATAAGATGTGTGGCATCAGGCGGGTGGCAGCATCAGAATAGTAGCAGAGGCTGGTAGCCAGAAGAAACCGGTCTCTTTTGTCAAAGTGTTGGTGTGATCTAGTCTGATACACCAGGCATTGGTGGGTGGAAATCCTGGCTTATCCACACCTGATTCATCTTGACAAAGGTCAGTCTCTCCACAAGTTCTTCTTGGGGTAACTATGGCCCCCGCAGCACTAAACACCCGTTATGATGCCACACTACTGGCCGGGCAGGACAGCTTTTCCAGGGCAAACGGCCATTTGCGGCCACAAATCCAGTTTGGCTACCCAGTAGTCCAGCGGATCTTCAATGACTGGCAGGCAGGGTGCACTCCAAATATGCCACCACTTGCATGTTCAGGTTCTGCTCTACTTCTGGCTGCCGGTGAGTCGTTTCTTCACTATGCGGGTGAAGAAAGCGACTCATCAGCGATTCTAGGCTGCTGCTGATGGAGCTGGTACTGCTCCTGCCACCCCACCCCTCCCCAGCAGCCATGGCAGTGAAATGTGAGCACAGAGGGCTTCCCTGGTCAGACCTGTGAGAGGATGGACGATGGCGCAGATAGGCAGCAGACAACTGACTGCATAGGATGTCTCCATAGCAGTTCAGTTTGTCCTCCCTCTCAGCGGGTGTAAAAAGGCACCCATTTTGGACCGGTAGCAAGGGTCCAACAAGGTGGAGAGCCAGAAGTCGTCCCTCTGCCGAATGGTGACAATTCGGCTGTCACTACCCAAGCAAGTGAGCATGCAGCGGGCCATTTGCGCAAGTGACTCAGAGGGACTCCCTGCCTCCATCTCCACTGCATACTGCCACGGTGTGTCTGGATCCTCTGCCTCATCGCCCTGTAGCTCCTCTGGCTGGTCCTGCTCCTCTGCTCCTGTCACCTGTGTAGAAAAACCACCATTTCGCTACACATTGCTTGTGCTCCAATGTCCTCTTCCAGTTTAGCCCCCACAGGGCTCTTATGTCTGTGAGATCTAGGCGCCATGTCTCCAGTCCCCTGACCAGCCAGATATACTAGCATCTGTTCCAGGACATGAAGCAGTGGAATGACATCATTCATCCCGTAGTCCTTGCGACTGACAAATAACGTGGCCTCCTCAAAGGGTCTGAGCAAACGGCAGGTGTCACGCATGAGGTGCCACTGGCTGACATCGAAGTTACACAGGGGAGTACTCCTGTCCTCTTGGATCATCAAGAAATCGTTGATGGCCTTTCTCTGTTCGTATAGTCGGTCCAACATATGGAGGGTGGAATTCCAATGGGTGGAAACGTCGCATATCAGCCTATGTTGGGGGATGCCGTTCTGCTGCTGCAGCTCAAGGAGGGTGTGCTTTGCGGTGTACAAGTGGCTGAAGTGCATGCAAAGTTTCCTGGCCATTTTTAGGATGTCTTGCAGATGGGTGGAAGACTTCAGGACAACCAGATTGAACACGTGTGCCATGCAGGGCGCATGGCTCAGCCCTCCTTGACGCAGCGCCGACACTATGTTCTTCCCGTTGTTGGTCACCATAGTTCGGATTTTGAGTTGCCACGGAGAAAGCCAGGATTCGATTTCTTGCCGAAGAACACGGAGCAGTTCCTCCCCTGTGTGACTCTGTTTATCCAGGCAAACGATGTGCAGAACAGTGTGACACCACTGTGCCCTGCACATGTGGTATACTGGAGGGGCACTGTGAATTATCCCTGCAGTGGAGGCTGAGGGCACGGTGGAGGATGAGGAGGCAGAGGCGGAAATTGTCGCAGGACGAACGGCGTGGCAACGTGGAGGCGGAAGCAGCATCACCTGGCCAAGTTTCTGGTGTGGCTGTGCAGGAACCACATTCACCCAGTGGGCCGTAAAGGACATGTATTGTCCCTGACCATAGTTACAGCTCCATAGGTCAGCGCTGCCGTACACTTTGGCAGACACCAACAGACTTAAGGACTAGTCCACCTTCTGTTCTACATGTGTGTGCAGCACTGGTACTGCCTTTTTGGCAAAGAAATGACGGCTTGGGACTCTCCACCTTGGCTCGGCATAAGCCATCAGTTCTCTGATGCAGAGTCCGCCACTTGGAAAGGGAGGGACTGCAGCACCAGCAAGTTGGACAGGAGCACATTCAGCTTCTGCGCCGTTGGATGAGTGCACGCATACTGTTGTCTCTTGGCAATCGTTTCGGTGATTGATTGCTGACGGAATGACTGACGAGGAGTGGGAGGGTGAGGAGCAGGAGCATCAGGACCAGCAGATGATGGGAAGGACAGACAGCTCCCTTAGGCTGAGGTGGTGGAGTGCCTGAAACTGGGTGCTTGCCACTGGGTGATGCAGCGGTTGCTGCGGCAGGCTGGACCACTACATCGGAGCCAGGGTTCTCCCAGGCCACTTTATGGTGAAGCTCCAGATGTTGACGCAGGGCCGTGGTGCCAACATTGGCAGCCTGGCTACGCTTCACTTTCTGCCCACAGAATCTACATATGGCCATGTTCACCTCCTCCGGCTGCTTAACAAAAAACTGCTACACAGCCGAGTAGGTGATTTTACCCCCAACACTACGCGCTGACTGCTACCACCACTTCCTCCGTGAACCCATGCACCTCTACTTCCCGGGCAGGTAGGCTCCTGTGAAACGGGTGATCTACCCCGGGCATATTTGGCTCCAGACCTCCCACTGCTGCCACCCTGCTGACTCCCAGCCACGCTAGCGACTTTCTGGCTCCACCGCTAGCTCACGGGCAGGCTGCCACCCAAGTGCGATCAGCTACATCATCATCGAGTACTGTCTGAAGGTCACTGATGTCCTCCTCAACCGTCTCTGGGTCAGGAGCCTGACGGCTCGCAACACCAGCTCCCACGCCACTCTCCTCATCACTACTTTCCCGCCTACCGGAGGAAGCAGCGGATGTCACCTCCTGATCTTGGCTTTGCAGTAGCTGCTGATTGTCCTCTAGTAGCTCGTCCTCGCTGAAAAGTGTAGCCAAGCCTATGGCATATAATACTTCTCGCGGTGAGGGAACTGAAAATGACAGAGGAAGGTTCAGGACAGGTGGCGGCACAGGGCCTACAACTAAGCGTTGTGTCAGGGGAACCTACCGACTCTTGGCTGGGAGTGTCTGATGTCACTTGGGACGAAGTGGATGAGCGAGTCAACCATTCAAGAACCGCTGGGTTTATGGTCAAGACACGACCGCTAGATGACACATTTAGGCCTCTGCCACTCCCCTGTGCAGGGCCTGGCACTTCTCTGTCTGGCATACAGTTAGATCAAATAAATAAATGAAAAGGAAATTACAAACCGGATTCCAAAAAAGTTGGGACACTAAACAAATTGTGAATAAAAACTGAATGCAATGATGTGGAGATGGCAAATGTCAATATTTTATTTGTAATAGAACGTAGATGACAGATCAAACGTTTAATCTGAGTAAATGTATCATTTTAAAGGAAAAATACGTTGGTTCCAATTTTCACGGTGTCAACAAATCCCCAAAAAGTTGGGACAAGTAGCAATAAGAGGCTGGAAAAAGTACATTTGAGCATAACGAAGATCTGGAAGACCAATTAACACTAATTAGGTCAATTGGCAACATGATTGGGTATAAAAAGAGCTTCTCAGAGTGGCAGTGTCTCTCAGAAGCCAAGATGGGTAGAGGATCACTAATTCCCACAATGTTGCGCAGAAAGATAGTGGAGCAATATCAGAAAGGTGCTACCCAGCGAAAAATTGCGAAGACTTTGCATCTATCATCATCAACTGTGCATAACATCATCCGAAGATTCAGAGAATCTGGAACAATCTCTGTGCGTAAGGGTCAAGGCCGTAAAACCATACTGGATGCCCGTGATCTCCAGGCCCTTAAGCGACACTGCACCACAAACAGGAATGCTACTGTAAAGGAAATCACAGAATGGGCTCAGGAATACTTCCAGAAACCATTGTCAGTGAACACAATCCACCGTGCCATCCGCCGTTGCCAGCTGAAACTCTACAGTGCAAAGAAGAAGCAATTTCTAAGCAAGATCCACAAGCTCAGGCGTTTTCACTGTGCCAGGGATCATTTAAAATGGAGTGTGGCAAAATGGAAGACTGTTCTGTGGTCAGACGAGTCACGATTCAAAGTTCTTTTTGGAAATCTGGGACGCCATGTCATCTGGACCAAAGAGGACAAGGACAACCCAAGTTGTTATCAACGCTCAGTTCAGAAGCCTGCATCTCTGATGGTATGGGGTTACATGAGTGCATGTGGCATGGGCAGCTTGCATGTCTGGAAAGGCACCATCAATGCAGAAAAATATATTCAGGTTCTAGAACAACATATGCTCCCATCCAGACGTCATCTCTTTCAGGAAAGACCCTGCATTTTTCAACAAAATAATGCCAGACCACATTCTGCATCAATCACAACATCATGGCTGCTTAGGAGAAGGATCTGGGTACTGAAATGGCCAGTCTGCAGTCCAGATCTTTCACCTATAGAGAACATTTGGCGCATCATAAAGAGGAAGGTGCAACAAAGAAGGCCCAAGACGATTGAACAGTTAGAGGCCTGTTTTAGACAAGAATGGGAGAGCATTCCTATTTCTAAACTTGAGAAACTGGTCTCCTCGGTCCCCAGACATCTGTTGAGTGTTGTAAGAAGAAGGGGAGATGCCACACAGTGGTGAAAATGGCCTTGTCCCAACTTTTTGGGGATTTGTTGACACCATGAAATTCTGATTCAACATATTTTTCCCTTAAAATGGTACATTTTCTCAGTTTAAACTTTTGTTCCGTGATTTATGTTCTATTCTGAATAAAATATTAGAAGTTGGCACCTCCACATCATTGCATTCAGTTTTTATTCACGATTTGTATAGTGTCCCAACTTTTTTGGAATCCGGTTTGTAAAACACCCCAAAAAACTCTGTAATTTTCTCACTTCAGCACATAACAGCTAATAAGCCCCTTTTTTTTACCACTAATACACGCCAAAAAGGGCAGAGTTTTCTCACTTCACCACACAGCGACAAATACTTTTTTGTGCCACTAATAAACACCAAAAAGGGCTTTAGAACATATAACTGCACCAGGCCCTTATTTTTTTCCCACTTATACACGACACATACTGTAAGTCTTTAGAACAGATAACTGTACTGCTGAGCGGCAAATATATATTTTTTTCCCACTAATACACGCCACAAAATGGTTTAGAACAGATAACTGCCCCGCTAAGCGGCAAATATATTTTTTCTTTTGCCACTAATACACACCACAAAAGGCTTTAGAACAGATAACTGCACCGCTAAGCAGCAAATATATTTTTTCTTTTTCCACTAATACACACCACAAAATGAATTACAACAGATAACTGCACCGCTGAGCGGCAAATATATATTTTCTTTTTCTGCTCATACACGCCACAAAAGGCTTTACAACAGATAACTGCACTGCTGAGCGGCAAATATATTTTTTGTTTTTCCACTAATACATGCCACAAAAGGCTTTGCAACAGATAACTGCACCGCTCATCAGCAAATATAGTTTTTGTTTTTCCACTAATACATGCCACAAAAGGCTTTACAACAGATAACTGCACCGCTGAGCGGCAAATATATTTTACTTTTGCCACTAATACACGACAAAAAGGGCTGTAATTTTAGCACTTCACCACACAACGGCTAATAATAAGCCCTTTTTTCCCACTAATTCAAGCCTCAAAAATTATTTAGAAGATATAACTGCATCGCACAAGGCAAATAAGACGTAGAAATATTTGCTTGTAATAAACCCTGTTAATGGCTGTATCAAACAGCACTTGCACCCCAATAACAAGAACGGTTTGCTGGAATTACAGAGCTGTATAATGGCAATTTGGATACCCAGTCAGTGCAGCAAGGTGTAATAGGATTGCTCCTATTACCCAGGCTGTAACCTACTGAACCCTGTTCTACATAAATGCTGTGGAATGATTCCTCCCTATTCTTTCCCTACACCTTGAATAATCTTTCCCTGCACTTGTAAATCTTTTTTTTTTAGCACAATGAAGTCTTTCATATCACTGTCCCTAGCGCCTGCTGACGTCTCTCCCTGCACTAAGTACACTGGAAAATGTCAGAATCCAAGATTGTTGAGGCTTTTTATAGGGCTGTGACATCACAGGGCTGGCTGCTGATTGGCTGCATGCATGGCATTATGGGTGATCCCGCCTTCCCAGAGTTCCTTTCTCCATGTCCTCACACGTGCAGAAGACATTTTAGGAAAAAATGTGATTCGTTACCAATTTTTCCTGAAATTCAGATGGAATTCCACTTCGTCAGCTTGGATTCGCTCATCTCTAGATATCATTATTAGCAGGCTAAGGCTACTTTCACACTGCCGTTTCTGGGTCCGCTTGTGAGATCAGTTTCAGGGCTCTAACAAGCAGCCCAAAACGGATCAGTTCAGCCCCAATGCATTCTGAATGGATAAGGATCCGTTCAGAATGCATCAGTTTGCCTCCGTTCAGCCTCCATTCCGCTCTTGAGGCGGACACCAAAACGCTGCTTGCAGCGTTTTGATGTCCGCCTGACGATGCGGAGCCAAACGGATCCGTCCTGACTTACAATGTAAGTCAATCGGGACGGATCCGTTTTCACTGACACAATATGGTGCAATTGAAAACGGATCCGCCTCCCATTGACTTTCAGTGTAAGTCAAAACGGATCCGTTTGCATCATCATGCATTATTTTATTTTTTTCATGGTAATGCAAACGTATCCGTTTTGAACGGATATGTTAGATATAAAAACGTGATTTTGAAAATTTGTTAAATATAAAAACGTGATTAAAACAATAGGTAATTTTCTGAGGACACTTTCCCTTTAACTTTGCTGAATAGAAGAAGAATAATGATGTTTTCACTCCAAATAATAAAATAATGAATTAAATAATTAACTCAATTACGTCTGTAGGTGCGAGATCTTGCACAGATAATTGTAATGTAATCATCCATCCTCCCACTCTTTGCTATGGTTCTTAGTTCCAGCAAAAACACACAATACTTGCTTTAAAAACAGGAATTGAGCAACCGGAAAATGTCTGCCTTTCCAAACATGAAGACATTCCTGCAGGGAGTACACGCTCCAAACACATGCGGGAGGGTAATCTGAGCACAATGGTGAGTAAACATTCTTGAGATCTCAATCTACAAATCCTACCAAATGATGAATGAAATTCTCATTCTGGTACAACTACACTCAGCAGAGCTCAGGGAACCCACCGTGTGTAGCCTGCAGACATGTTTACCTTGGTAAGAGGCAGACTGGTATTATTGAGAGAAAGCAGATCTGTGGGTGTTTGGTTAACATTGATTGAACAACGATGACCATATGATCCCAGTGGAAGCCAAAGGAGTAATTATCACAAATTTTGCACAGCTCAATGAAGGATGCAGCTTGACTTTAGTCATCTCCCATTTGCTAACAGTATGGACCCCAATCAAAGCAAGTTTCCTTCAATGGCATTAGGTTCATTGGTATTAGTACTCCCAATAAAACCTATTCAGTTCAGTTAAAGGCGTTGGACACTTTCTAGTTACTGTTAACCATTATATTTTGAAGATGTACAGGTTAAACTCAAAAAATTTGAATATCGTGCAAAGTTCATTTATTTCAGTAATGCAACTTAAAAGGTGAAACTAACATACGAGATAGACTCGTTACATGCAAAGTGAGATATTTCAAGCCTTTATTTGTTATAATTTGGATTATTAAGGCTTACAGCTTATGATGAAACCACAAAGTCACAATTTTGAGGTACCCTTTGCTCAGGGGGTATGGATTAATTAGCTGACTAGAGTGTGACACTTTGAGCCTAGAATATTAAACCTTTTAACAAAATTCTAATTTTGAGCTGCAATAATGCAATTCCTTTTAATTTGCATTACTGAAATAAATGGACTTTTGCACGATATTGCAGTTTCACCTGTAAATGTGGTACTTAGTTGTATAGCCTTTGTTGAAATTCTGTGCTATTTTCTAGATTTCATGAACTATGCACCCTTATTTGCCAAGTCTTTTGTGTTGTGCAACAGGCCATCTCCCAATGCAGGGGCGTAGCTAGAAATGCATGGGCCCCATAGCAAAAAAAATTCATGGGCCCCCCCCCCCCCCCCCGTGCCATTCACAGATCCCCCTCCCTTAATAGTACCATCCACAGATCCCCCTCCCTAAATAGTGCCATCCACAGATCCCCTCCCCTAAATAGTGCAATCCACAGATCCCCCTCCCCTAAATAGTGCCATCCACAGATCCCCCTCCCCTAAATAGTGCCATCCACAGATCCCCCTCCCCTAAACAGTGCCATCCACAGATCCCCCCTCCCCTAAACAGTGCCATCCACAGATTCCCCCTCCCCTAAACAGTGCCATCCACAGATCCCCCTCCCCTAAATAGTGCCATCCACAGATCTTCCTCCCCTAAATAGTGCCATCCACAGATCCCCCTCCCCTAAACAGTAACATCCATAAATCCCCCTCCCCGACGCTCACAGGAGTACATTTATAAACTAATCAGTAACTTTAATCATTGACATTGCTGATCTCTTTACTGGGATACCTTACTCTGTCTTAGCTCCGGTAACAGCAGGCAGTGCGGGGAGGGCGGCGCTCACTCACTGACGTCACGCGCCTGCTCCTCCCACTAGGCGGCGCAGGCGCGTGATGTCAGTGAGTGAGCGCCGCCCTTCCGCATTGCCTGCTGTTACCGGAGCTAAGACAGAGTAAGGTATCCCAGTAAAGAGATCAGCAATGTCAATGATTAAAGTTAAAGTAGTTAGTTACTGATTAGTTTATAAATATACTCCTGTGAGCGGCGTGGCCCTTGTATATTCTAACCCCCAGGCAAGCGTCCCTGTTACCATGGGAACGCCTGGGGGTTAGAATATACCATCGGATTTGAGTTTTTACGATCTCACTGAGCTCGTGAAAAAACTCAGATCCGATGGTATATTCTAACTCCAGGCAAGCGTCCCCGTCACCATGGGAACGCCTGGGGGTTAGAATATACCTTTGGATCTTCTGAGTTACTCAGTGGTCTGGCTGGAGCCTCCCCAGCCTCTGTGTCGGCCCGGCCCTGCGTGCGCCCTGCTCCAGTCCTGACTCCTCCCCAGCCAGGCCTGAGCCGCGGACCGCCCGCGCCCCGCCCACTACACTAGTCTAGTGTAGTGGGCGGGCGGTCCGCGGCTCTGGCCTGGCTGCCTGTGTGTGGTGTGTATGTAAATAAAAAAAAATTAAATCCACAGACGGCGGCCCGGACGGGCCCCCAGTGGCGTAGGGCCCCATAGCCCTGTCCCAGGGCTGATCATGTCCCAGGTTTATAGGAATGCTGAGTGGTCTGATGTGGCCTTAATAGTTTCTGTTTGTGTGTCACGGTGCTCCTACATGGATACCATTGATCCCCGGGGTTAGACTCTGGAGCAATAAAGGGGAGAGGTTGTAGGAGGTGGAGAATAAATCGAGTCCAGACTTGGTGAAAGTTCAACAGATTTACTTTTAGAACTTGCATCCAGACAATATGCATCTTTCTCTTGGTTCCAGCAGGTTTATGTGATAAGCTGGCAGGCAACTTGAATATTCTACTTTCTCTCTCTGCTGTGCTAAACTCAGGCTTCAGTCTGATAGCTGGACTTGCGGACTGTTCTGGTACCTTTTTGAGCGGGGTGCTTTGGCTGTTGACCCACTCGTAATACTCTGTCTCTTAATCTGTAAGGAGTCATGAAGCTCTATGAGCTGCTTCCCTCTTGCTGCAGAGGGGGAACCCTTCCCCTAACTGCTACATCTTGACACGTCTGCTTCCAACACTAGCATAGCACTAAGAATGACTAAACACTTCCTGCAGCCCCTCCCTTGGTAGGAAACAGAATAGTCCACTTCTGCCCAAAAGGGGGAGAATGGAATGGTAAGTTCCATTCTATCTAAAGATCTGTCTGCCTCATTGACAGATACACACCACCATCTGCTGGACAACCAGGTACATTACATGAAATACAACGAATAACAGTTACATAGCAATGATAGAAATGCACAGTGTAAATTACCTGGAATCAATACACAGATGACATTATTGGTAGGTTATCAAAGACAGTAGCAGGGTATGGAAATAGTAATACCACTCTGGGGTATTACAGTGTCCACACAGAGGTTTTGTTCAATCATAAAATGGCTGCTGATGGAGGGTCATGTGACCAGGCAAATCACCTCCATGTGGTGTCGCCTCCATTCACATACACCACATCTACCATCTGCCCTTCACTGTTGGGAGTTTAGTGCGGGTGCAGTCTATTTGAATGGAGGAGGCTGAGTAATGTCCCTGGCCATGTGACCTTCCATCAGTGGCCATCTTATGGACAAGACCTCTATGAGGAAGCACAGAAGATTTACCTCACAAGTTGGAATGGCTTATGAACTATAGCAGACAGAACAGAATATCGTTAAAGGCTATATTAATAAGTGCCATCAGGTCATCTTACCTACCAAGTAAGAAGTGGCCAAGCCCTTCAAGAAGTCGCCCTTTTCTGAGAATAAAGCAGCAGTGGTGACCAACTGACCACCATAGGTCCAGCTTCTCTAACAATAAACCTAAATACCACAAAGGCCAATAGCATTATAGTATAAATTGTCTTGCGATGGACCTATAGCTAGGTAATAATTGATAAAACAAACAAAAAAAACTAGTTATACAAAGAAACAAAACAGTACTACTAGATTGCAAGACGAAATAATATTTTTTTTATTAAATAGAAAGTATGCAGTGGTCATAACAGCCACACAAATTATATATATTGTAGCTGTATGTAATTTTGCAACAGCTGGAGGGCCACAGGTTGGGCATCCCTGATCTATACAATAAAGACAGTCTCACACCAATGAATTCTTCAGCTTTACTAACCCCAACAATCACTTGGTGAATATTTTCCAGAATGCATGAACATGTACAGCAAGTCCGTGAGAAGCCAGTGCAGAGGATGAGAGTGGAAGTGGCCCTGATAAGATGTTGTGTCACGGCATACTCCCTCAGGCTCCCTGGGGATGGGAACAGTGAAAAAGTAGCTTGAAGAATCAGGGCAGAAGTAACGTATAGCAGTCCCTTTTTAATTAGTACAAAAACTAACTTGTGGCACATCCAGTAGCAGCAAATTCAAAGTGCAGTTTTCGGCACCAGTTGAGAAGATATGGAGGCAGGTTGGATGACTATATATTAGCACTTGTGGGTATAATTGTCGACTGTAAGCTTCTGACCTGAGCTTTATCTGGCCTAGTGGTGGTATAGGTGATGGGTGTCTGAGCCGCAGAGCTGGGACGACATGTAGGACGACTTTGCTACCCATAAGAGGGCATGCAATTGTGGCCGCATAGGTTTCAGGCTGCAGAGAGTGGCGGAGGAATGGGAGTGAGGTAGGGTTTTTTTGTTTTAGTTTTTAACTAAGCAGTAGGGTACTGGGGACACCAAGGAAGTGGGGCGAGCAGCATTATATACTGGCACTGGGGAAAGGGGGCAGCATTATATACTGGCACCAAGGGGGGAGGAAAGCAGCATTATACACTGGCACTAAGGTGGAGAGCATTATATAGTGGCACTAAGGTGGGGAGCATTATATACTGGCACTAAGGGGGGAGCATTATATACTTGCATGGGGGCAGCATTATATGCTGGCACTAAGGGGGAGCATTATATGCTGGCACTAAGGGGGAGCATTATATACTGCCACTAAGGGGGAGCATTATATACTGGCACTACAGGTCGGATGGAGAAGCATTAATAGTACTACAGAGGAACATTATACAGTATATATACTGGCACTATAGGAGACAGCGGAGCATTATATACTGGCACTACTGGGGGCATATCCCTACCTCACTTAAAGCACCGTTCACACATGGTAATAACATGCGGCTTTTCCAGCCAATAGTCCAGCTCACTTCCAGGCTGTAACAAAGTCAGTCCAGTACCTTTGGGGATATGGAGTCTAGCAGTCCTGCCGACTCTGACCTTGCGACCGTCGTTTCCCAGACCTCGCGGAGTCCCCCAAAGTTCAGTCATCACCTAGCTCCGTGGCCCCTCAGCCAGCCCGGCTGAGACCCCTCTTACAGAGCCTCCAGCAGGACTCTGTTGCACAAAGAATCTCTCTCCCCTGACTGACAGTCTGGGCTAGGCTCTTATCCCAGACTGATTGTGTCATCTGGTGCTGCCTCAGACCTGATGACTGACGGGGAAGACATGGAAACTCCTGCCATAAATCTCCCCTAACAGCTATGAGGCCTTTCACTGCCTTACAAAATATATATATATATATACCTGCTGCACCTAGGGCGCCGAAATACCTCGTCCCTGCCCTGCTGACCCTTAGTCCATCACCTTGCAGCAGTGTCTGTAAGGCCTCTTGCCCACGACCGTATGCCCTCCAAGATATACGGTCCGTGAGCGGGTCATATGTCCCAGAGCGGCATTGATCGTGCGCAGGGGAGCGAACAGCATCACAGATTACACATAATATATAGACTACACTTACCCTATACACATAATATATAGACTACACTTACCTTATACACACTATATAATCTACACTTACCCTATACACATTATATATAGACTACACTTACCCTATACACACTATATAGACTACACTTACCCTATACACATAATATATAGACTACACTTACCATATACAGATAACTTATAGACTACACTTACCTTATACACACTATATAGATTACACTTACCCTATACACATAATATATAGACTAGACATACCCTGTACACACACTATATAGACTACACCTACCCTATACACATAACATATAGACTATACTTACCTTATACACACTATATAGACTACACTTACCCTATATACACACTATATAGACTACACTTACCATATGCACATAATATATAGACCAGTGTTTCCCAACCAGTGTGCCTCCAGCTGTTGCAAAACGAAACTCCCAGCATGTCCACACACCCAAAGGCTGTCCGGGCATGCTGGGAGTTGTAGTTTTGAAACAGCTGTAGGCACACTGGTTGGGAAACACTGATATAGACTACACTTACCATATGCACATAATATATAGACTACACTTCCATATGCACATAATATATAAACTATACTTACCCTATACACACTATATAGACTACACTTACCCTATACACATAATATATAGACTACACTTACCCTATACACACTATATAGACTACACTTGCCTTATACACACTATATAGACTACACCTACCCTATATACACACTATATAGACTACACTTACCATATGCACATAATATATAGACTACACTTCCATATGCACATAATATATAAACTATACTTACCCTATACACACTATATAGACTACACTTACCCTATACACATAATATATAGACTACACTTACCCTATACACACTATATAGACTACACTTGCCTTATACACACTATATAGACTACACCTACCCTATATACACACTATATAGACTACACTTACCATATGCACATAATATATAGACTACACTTACCATATGCACATAATATATAGACTACACTTACCCTATACACACTATATAGACTACACTTACACTATACACATAATATATAGACTACACTTACACTATACACATAATATATAGACTACACTTCCCCTATACACACACACTATATAGACTACACTTACCTATACACACTATATAGACTACACTTACACTATACACATAATATATAGACTACACTTACCCTATACACACACTATACAGACTAGACTTTCCCTATACACATAATATATAGACTACACTTACCCTATACACATAATATATAGACTACACTTACCCTATACACATAATATATAGACTACACTTACCATAAGCACATAACATATAGACTACACTTACCTTATACACACTATATAGACAACACTTACCATATACACATTATATATATAGACTACACTTACCATATACACATAATATATAGACTACACTTACCCTATACACACACTATACAGACTAGACTTTCCCTATACACATAATATATAGACTACACTTACCCTATACACATAATATATAGACTACACTTACCCTATACACATAATATATAGACTACACTTACCATAAGCACATAACATATAGACTACACTTACCTTATACACACTATATAGACAACACTTACCATATACACATTATATATATAGACTACACTTACCATATACACATAATATATAGACTACACTTACCCTATACACACTATATAGACTACACTTACACTATACAGTCGTGGCCAAAAGTTTTGAGAATGACACAAATATTCGTTTTCACAAAGTTTGCTGCTGAACTGCTTTTAGATCTTTGTTTCAGTTGTTTCTGTGATGTAGTGAAATATAATAACACGCACTTCATACGTTTCAAAGGCTTTTATCGACAATTACATGACATTTATGCAAAGAGTCAGTATTTGCAGTGTTGGCCCTTCTTTTTTTAGGACCTCTGCAATTCGACTGGGCATGCTCTCAATCAACTTCTGGGCCAATTCCTGACTGATAGCAACCCATTCTTTCATAATCACTTCTTGGAGTTTGTCAGAATTAGTGGGTTTTTGTTTGTCCACCCGCCTCTTGAGAATTGACCACAAGTTCTCAATGGGATTAAGATCTGGGAAGTTTCCAGGCCATGGACCCAAAATGTCAACTTAGTTATCACTTTTGCCTTATGCTGGAAAATGCATTGTTCTTCACCAAACTGTTGTTGGATTGTTGGAAGAAGTTGCTGTTGGAGGGTGTTTTGGTACCATTCTTTATTCATGGCTGTGTTTTTGGCCAAAATTGTGAGTGAGCCCACTCCCTTGGATGAGAAGCAACCCCACACATGAATGGTCTCAGGATGCTTTACTGTTGGCATGACACAGGACTGATGGTAGCGCTCACCTTTTCTTCTCTGGACAAGCCTTTTTCCAGATGCCCCAAACAATCGGAAAGAGGCTTCATCGGAGAATATGACTTTGCCCTAGTCCTCAGCAGTCCATTCACCAAACTTTCTGCAGAAGATCAATCTGTCCCTGATGGGTTTTTTTTTGGAGAGAAGTGGCTTCTTTGCTGCCCTTCTTGACACCAGGCCATCTTCCAAAAGTCTTCGCCTCACTGTGCGTGCAGATGCGCTCACACCTGCCTGCTGCCATTCCTGAGCAAGCTCTGCACTGGTGGCACTCCGATCCTGCAGCTGAATCCTCTTTAGGAGACGATCCTGGTGCTTGCTGGACTTTCTTGGACGCCCTGAAGCCTTCTTAACAAGAATTGAACCTCTTTCCTTGAAGTTCTTGATGATCCTATAAATTGTTGATTGAGGGGCAATCTTAGTAGCCACAATATCCTTGCCTGTGAAGCCATTTTTATGCAACGCAATGATGGCTGCACGCGTTTCTTTGCAGGTCACCATGGTTAACAATGGAAGAACAATGATTTCAAGCATCACCCTCCTTTTAACATGTCAAGTCTGCCATTTTAACCCAATCAGCCTGACATAATGATCTCCAGCCTTGTGCTCGTCAACATTCTCACCTGAGTTAACAAGACAATTACTGAAATGATCTCAGCAGGTCCTTTAATGACAGCAATAAAATGCAGTGGAAGGTTTTTTTTGGGATTAAGTTAATTTTCATGGCAAAGAAGGACTATGCAATTCATCTGATCACTCTTCATAACATTCTGGAGTATATGCAAATTGCTATTATAAAAACTTAAGCAGCAACTTTTCCAATTTCCAATATTTATGCAATTCTCAAAACTTTTGGCCACGACTGTACACATAATATATAGACTACACTTACCCTATACACACTATATAGACTACACTTACACTCTACACATAATATATAGACTACACTTACACTATACACACACTATTTAGACTACACTTACCCTATACACATAATATATAGACTACACTTACCCTATACACATAATATATATACTACACTTACAATATGCACATAACATATAGACTACACTTACCTTATACACAATATATAGACTATACTTACACTATACACATAATATATAGACTACACTTACCCTATACACATAACATATAGACTACACTTGCCCTATACACACTATATAGACTACACTTACAATATGCACATAACATATAGACTACACTTACCTTATACACACTATATAGACTACACTTACCATATACACATTATATATATAGACTACACTTACCATATACACATAATATATAGACTACACTTACCCTATAAACACTATATAGACTACACTTACATTATACACATAATATATAGACTCTACTTACCCTATACACACTATATAGACTACACTTACACTATACACATAATATATAGATTACACTTACCTTATACACACACTATATAGACTACACTTACCCTATACACATAATATATAGACTACACATACCATATGCACATAACATATAGACTACACTTACCTTATACACAATATATAGACTACACTTACCCTATACACATAACATATAAACTACACTTACCCTATACACACTATATAGACTACACTTACACTATACACATAATATATAGACTACACTTACCCTATGCACACACTATATAGAGTACACTTACCATATGCACATAATATATAGACTACACTTACCCTATACACACTATATAGAGTACACCTACCCTATATACACACTATATAGACTACACTTACCCTATATACACATTATATAGACTACACTTACCCTATATACACACCATATAGACTACACTTACAATGTGTCATGTATACTATATGTGGCTGGTGAGTGTTTGGCATGTGTCCTGTGTATGATTGCTGCGTGTCTAGCATGTATACCATATATGAGTAGCAGGTAAGTGGCATGTGAAGAGCACATGTACTGCATGTGTAATGCCTGCAGGTGGTGTGTTTTGGGGTTTGGGTGGGGGGCCCAGTCACATTACTTGCACATAGGCCTTTCTGAAGTCAATGTCCACCCCTAGCACATTTTATAGGAAGCTAAAATTTATTCAAGACACTGTGCACAATGCATATCCACAAAAAGCAGCCTGTGACATCACAATCCTGTGTCATGTGAGTTCACACATGGCATATTGTGCATTTTCATATAATGACCCCTGATAACATTCAGTTAATCATGTGCTGTACTTTACATACGTCAGCTCACTTGTTTTCACAGATTATGAAAATGTTTTGTCTCGTAGTAGTTAATAATTAGTTTCATCTCATATAACTCTGTGTCTCCAATTGAAGTGATATAGACTCTCCAGGAGAATTGATCTTCTTTAGTCAATATATGTAAAATAACCAGAGTTATTGGACCACGAGAATATTGCTGCTGCTACCTGAGAGAAATTATAGATGTGACAACACAAAGCAATTCAGTGGAAACCATGACCTAGGCGAGCAGAAAACAACAAAAAAGTTTTTGAGGACCTTATATATGGCTCCAGACTCCAAAAGGCAATATTTTGCCAAAGGGATGTGCTGCAAGGAAGGGAGGAGCGGAGCGGAAGCTGGGAGTGGTGGTGGCCCTGACTGCAATACTTATGCATTGTGGCAATCCTCACATGGATGCACCCTAGGACTGCGGCAGTGACAGGAGGCCGCACCCTTTCTTTCCTCGTGGCACACTCTGATGTTGGGGCTCCTGCCTGATGCTAGTTGGGGTGTCCTTGGGTGTGGGTTTGGTACTCGTCCAAGGCAACAGTTGTAGGTGCAGAGGCTGGCATATGGTACAGGAGTCAGTAACCAGGCAGATGTAGAAGATAAAAGTCTCTGGGACTTGTAATACATCCAATGGTATCAAAACACAGTTCCCAAAAATTCCCAGATAGCATTGTATGGATAAAGGCCAGGGTGGGAATTGTAGTACTCCCTCCTCTTTATCTTCCCAAAGGCTGTTTCTCTGCAGAATCTAAGGCTGGCAGTATTACTCTTGCAATGGCGACTGTAATTCCAAACGGAAGGGGTACAGGATTAGGATATGGCAGGCCAGATCATGTCCAAGAGTGAAGGGTGTTTTAGCAATGTTCATCTCGCTGCAGTAAAGTCCTGCAAACGCCTTACTCACTGACTCCGATGTACTTTGGCCATGCAGATTCTGGACTTTGTAGATCTTTCTTTCTTTGGCCTAGTACTCTGACGAGTGACCAAACGTCACAACTCTCACTTCCTCTGCTAACTCTAAACTGAGCTAGGGGCAGCCCTAATTCCCACACCTAACTTCCCTCAAGGGCTGAGTCAGGATTATTAACCCTGACAGATCCATGCAGAGCTATACTGGGTACATTATAATGCATTAAATAACATTGCATAACATTACATACCAAGAACAGTTTGCAGGTTCCCTACTCTGGGGTACTGCAGACGTTTTCCACTGTTTGCCCTAGGATTCCAATTTCCTGTGAAGAGTAACGTTAATGCTGCAGCATACAAAAACATTTTAGACAATTGTCACTTCCAACTTTGTGGGAACAGTTCGGGGATAGAGTTGAGCGAACATCTGGATGTTCGGGTTCGAGAAGTTCGGCCGAACTTCCCGGAAATGTTCGGGTTCGGGATCCGAACTCGACCCGAACTTTTCTGCACTAAAAAGGCTGTAAAACAGCCCAGGAAAGGGCTAGAGGGCTGCAAAAGGCAGCAAAATGTAGGTAAATACCCTGCAAACAAATGTGGATAGGGAAATGAATAAAAATAAAATAAATAAAAATTAACCAATATCAATTGGAGAGAGGTCCCATAGCAGAGAATCAGGCTTCATGTCATAGCAGAGAATCATGCTTCATGTCACCCACCACTGGAACAGGTCATTGTCAGATATGTTTAGGCCCCGGCACCCAGACAGAGGAGAGAGGTCCCATAGAAGAGAATCAGGCTTCATGTCATAGCAGAGAATCAGGCTTCATGTCACCCACCACTGGAACAGGCCACTGTCAGATATGTTTAGGCCCCGGCACCCAGACAGAGGAGAGAGGTCCCATAGCAGAGATTCAGGCTTCATGTCATAGCAGAGAATCATGCTTCATGTCACCCACCACTGGAACAGGCCATTGTCAGATATTTTTAGGCCCCGGCACCCAGACAGAGGAGAGAGGTCCCATAGCAGAGATTCAGGCTTCATGTCATAGCAGAGAATCAGGCTTCATGTCACCCACCACTGGAACAGGCCATTGTCAGATATTTTTAGGCCCCGGCACCCAGACAGAGGAGAGGTTCATTCAACTTTGGGTTGCCCCGCAATATAATGGTAAAATTAAAAAAAGAGGATTGAATGAGGAAGTGCCCTGGAGTACAATAATGTATGGTTAAGTGGAGGTAGTTATAAATGTCTAATCTGCACAAGGGATGGCCAGGTCCTGTGGGATCATGCCTGGCCATTTTTATGAACGTCAGCTTGTCCACATTGGCTGTAGACAGGCGGCTGCGTTTGTCTGTAATGACGCCCCCTGCCGTGCTGAATACACGTTCAGACAAAACGCTGGCCGCCGGGCAGGCCAGCACCTCCAAGGCATAAAAGGCTAGCTCTGGCCACGTGGACAATTTGGAGACCCAGAAGTTGAATGGGGCCGAACCATCAGTCAGTACGTGGAGGGGTGTGCACACGTACTGTTCCACCATGTTAGTGAAATGTTGCCTCCTGCTAAGACGTTCCGTATCAGGTGGTGGTGCAGTTAGCTGTGGCGTGTTAACAAAACTTTTCCACATCTCTGCCATGCTAACCCTGCCCTCAGAGGAGCTGGCTGTGACACAGCTGCGTTGGCAACCTCTTGCTCCTCCTCTGCTTTCACTTGTTCCCCTGTGACATTTGGGAATGCTCACAGTAGCTTGTCTACCAACGTGCGCTTGTACTCGTGCATCTTCCTATCACGCTCCAGTGCAGGAAGTAAGGTGGGCACATTGTCTTTGTACCGGGGATCCAGCAGGGTGGCAACCCAGTAGTTCGCACACGTTAAAATGTGGGCAACTCTGCTGTCGTTGCGCAGACACTGCAGCATGTAGTCGCTCATGTGTGCCAGGCTGCCCAGAGGTAAGGACAAGCTGTCCTCTGTGGGAGGCGTATCGTCATCGTCCTTCGTTTCCCCCCAGCCACGCACCAGTGATGGGCCCGTGCTGCGTTGGGTGCCACCCCGCTGTGAACATGCTTCATCCTCATCCTCCTCCACCTTCTCCTCATCCTCCAGTAGTGGGCCCTGTCTGGCCACATTTGTACCTGGCCTCTGCTGTTGCAAAAAACCTCCCTCTGAGTCACTTCTAAGAGACTGGCTTGAAAGTGCTAAAAATGTTTGTGAGATGGCGAGCTGAACGCTGCCGTGTGACATGGTTGAGATGCTTGGTGACGGAGGTGGTGGTGTTGGTGCTACATCCTCTGTTTGCTGGGCGGCAGGTGCCAACGTTCCTCCAGAGGCGGAGGAAGAGGCCGAGGCAGCAGCAGAAGAGGTAGCAGGGGGAGTCTGAGTGAGTTCCTTGTTTTTAAGGTGCTTACTCCACTGCAGTTCATGCTTTGCATGCAGGTGCCTGGTCATGCAGGTTGTGCTAAGGTTCAAAACGTTAATGCCTCGCTTCAGGCTCTGATGGCACAGCGTGCAAACCACTCGGGTCTTGTCGTCAGCACATTGTTTGAAGAACTGCCACGCCAGGGAACTCCTTGAAGCTGCCTTTGGGGTGCTCGGTCCCAGATGGCGGTGGCCAGTAGCAGACGGACTCTCTTGGCGGCGGGTGTTCTGCTTTTGCCCACTGCTCCCTCTTTTGCTACGCTGTTGGCTCGGTCTCACCACTGCCTCTTCCTCTGAACTCTGAAAGTCAGTGGCACGACCTTCATTCCATGTGGGGTCTAGGACCTTATCGTCCCCTGCATCGTCTTCCACCCAGTCTTCCTCCCTGACCTCCTGTTCAGTCTGCACACTGCAGAAAGACGCAGCAGTTGGCACCTGTGTTTCATCATCAGAGACGTGCTTAGGTGGTATTCCCATGTCCTCATCATCAGGAAACATAAGTGGTTGTGCGTCAGTGCATTCTATGTCTTCCACCGCTGGGGAAGGGCTAGGTGGATGCCCTTGGGAAACCCTGCCAGCAGAGTCTTCAAACAGAATAAGAGACTGCTGCATAAGTTGAGGCTCAGACAGTTTCCCTGATATGCATGGGGGTGATGTGACAGACTGATGGGCATGGGTTTCAGGCGCCATCTGTGTGCTTTCTGCAGAAGACTGGGTGGGAGATAATAAGAACGTGCTGGATCCACTGTCGGCCACCCAATTGACTAATGCCTGTACCTGCTCAGGCCTTACCATCCTTAGAACGGAATTGGGCTCCACCAAATATTACTGCAAATTCTGGCGTCTACTGGGACCTGAGGTAGTTGGTACACTAGGACGTGTACGGCCACGTCCTCTCCCAGCACCAGAGGGTCCACTAACACCACCACGACCATGTCCGTGTCCCTTACTAGATGTTTTCCTCATTGTTACCGTTCACCACATAAGAAAAAAATTATTTGGCCCAATGTATTGAATTCAAATTCAGGCCTTTTTTTACAGGCACCTAACACTATCTAGCTATCTACTTAGGTACAGTATTACACTAATACAGGCACAGCAGTAACCACAGATTTAGCTGAATATAAATTGTAACCCTAGTATTTAGGCGGTGGATGACAGGTATACGTTTACAGACAGAATTAGACTTGGAGATGCACGGTAGCGTTTGAAGTTATTGAGAATGACCCTTATCCGCACCTTCAATCTAATATACCCTTTTATGGATAGATTTAAACTTGGCCTGATACAGCAGAAAACAATTATTTAGGGAATTGCTAAGTTGGGAATTGTATTCAACTCAGAACAAAAACTGTGCTTCGGCAGACAGCAGACAGTATTACAATTGGCTAGCCACAGCTGAAACACCAGATTTAGGGTACTGCTATTTTGGCAATTGTATTTTACCCCCTCAATAAAATAGCAAGCACAGCCAAGCCCCTGATGTAGGATATAGCAAAAAAAAAAAAACACACTATTGATGGTTAAAAATGGACTTGGTGGCAGCTTGTGCTGGCGCACCACAAGACACAAAATGGCCGCCGATCACCCCAGAAAAAAGTGACTGAAAAACGCTCTGGGCAGCCTTAAAACAGTGAGCAATTGAATAGCAGAGGTTGTATGATACACAGCTGTACATCGATCACTTCAGTAAGTAAATCCCTGCCTAATCTGGGCCTAACAGCAGCAGCTGCATCCTATCCCTACACTGATCAGAGCAGAGTGACGTGCGGCGGTACATGACTCCAGCTTAAATAGAGGCTGGGTCACATGCTGCACTGGCCAATCACAGCCATGCCAATAGTAGGCATGGCTGTGATGTCCTCTTGGGGCAAGTAGTATGACGCTTGTTGATTGACTGCTTTGCAGCCTTTCAAAAAGCGCCAAGAAAGCGCCGAACACCGAACCCGGACTTTTACGAAAATGTAACTATACAGTTCGGGTTCGCTCATGCCTATTCGGGGACCAAAACACGTATCAGCCTATAATTTTGTCTCTTATGGAGTGTCTTCAAGACCAAGTCAGTTTTCACCCTAAGTACCAAGCAACATTTTGTCAATATGTTTTACCTTTATCTATCAAAAAAAATCCCAAATTTACAGAAATTTACAGAAAATTTGGAAAAATTCACTATTTTTTAAATTAGATTTTCTCTGCTTTTCTCTTCTCTCACAAAATAGTTATTACTCGAAGGGGTTCTCCAGGCTTTTTAATATTGATGACCTATCTTCAGGCACCCCTGCCGATCACCTTTATGGGGAGATGGCACACGCAGTGCACACGTGACGTCTGCCTTCTCTCTTCCTGTCCACTGATGCTGTCCCATAGACATAGAGCGGAGAGCATGAAGGGAGAAGGGAGATGGCACTTGCACACTGCGTGCGCCGTCTCCTCAAACAGCTGATTGTCAGGGGTGCCGGGTGTCAGACCCCCGCCAATCTGATATTGATGACCCATCGTGGGGATAGTCAACAATATTAAAAGCCCAGATAACCTATTTTGTAAATAGTACAGAAAGTATTGTGGTGGCTCACCTGGTTGTTACCATGTACTGGGTGCTCAATGTCTGACTCACCCCAATCAATAAAATGGAATAAATATAGCTATATAGACAGGCACTCCACACCTAGTCGCACGCAGGGAATACTAAAAATATGTATTGCTAAAATACACAATGTATAAGATAATTGTATAAAAATAAATTAAAATTGAGTAAAAATAAAATTGCGTGTTTACACAAACATGATCATGATAAAGGCCCAAGAAACAAGAAAAGGTTCCTGTAAATGTCTTTTTATACAATCATCCTCTCATTAGTTGGTGTGGAGATGAATGTATCAACTAGTCGCTTCTTGTAGTTATCAATGTACCTATTAGTGTTATCAGCTGCATATATAGTAAGTTACTAAAGGGAACCTGTCACCTGGAAAACACATATTAAACCAACCACAATACCTTAATGTATCCCCCAGTGTGTTGCTAATCATGATTTTCTTTCCTCATTCTGTCTCCTCATATTTGTTAAAATCGCAGTTTTAATGTCTATTGGCGCCTTCTCCAAGTCAGGCTTGAAGTCAAGGGGGCAGCGGCCTCCTTGCTTCAAGGCACGATAAGCCCGCCCCTTACCCCTTCTCTCTACAGTGTGATGGACATCTTGCCGTGATCCCGGGACCGCGCTCTTCTCGCCCATGCGCCGTGGGCTGCCTGTTACAGCGCGATCCCGGCTCCCGCTCCCTCACTCACCGCCTTCATTTTTCAGACTGCGAATGCGCCGTTGAGTTCCATCACGCTCGCTCCCGGCCGTCGCTTCCGGTCTCTAGTGTGAGCGTGATCACTGGCTTGCGTTCTCCTGTGCCTGAAGGTTGTGGTTATATTGATATTCACTTTTCTCATTTCACTGCTCCAAATCATAACTTAAGTGATAACTTGAGTTATTACACTCGTACCGGAAGGACTTAATGCAGATTTCAAGCTGTTTAGTTTTTTATAGATCCATTGGGGCTGGCTGTTTATCAGCACTCCGACCCCCGCTCGGTAGGAGGCCCCCGTCCCTTCTCCACTAATTACTCACTCTCCCTGGTCTTCTTCTGGGCTGCACTCTGCACTGTGTCCTCACTGCATACAGTGTCAGGATGTAGAACACGTAGGAGCTAGCACTGACGATGTTAGGACACAGTGCAGCACGGGCCACAAGAAGACCAGGGTACACCTGATTTATAGAAATTTGTGACTAATTAATTCATCATGAATAAAATTTCTTGGCTGACTTCGGCGAAGTTGCCAAATTGAATTTTTCAAACTTCGCTCATTCCTAACAATGACATGCAATTTTACACACCACCCCAGGTGATTGGGTCCTTGACAGCTTTTATTGACTAGAACAAGAATAACAAGGAGTCTTCCTTCCCTCCTTTACTTGTGTTTGTTTCTCCCTTTACTTTCCCAGTAGACGACGGTTTGATGTGGTCACATTGCATACATCCACTTCTATTGTTGTTTGCCTTATCATTTTACGAGCTCACATCAGCCATTCACAATGCCTGGAGTGAAGGCTGCTGGAATGTGTGGTTGTGATTATAGATGTGACGTGGTTTACATTAGCTGCTTAACTCATGAATAATTGAATGAAAATCCTCAATTACAAAGGCACGTCATTCATAAAAGAAACCATTGTCACATTTGATTTCTATGCGTACAGAGTTATATAACAATATGCACTAAACAACCAGACGCACACTTTATGTGTATGTATTCGTACGACACAGCTATTCACTACAATAAGTTTGGTGTTAGGCTAGAAAGTATATCTCCCATAAAAACACCTTGACAAAAAGTTGCATATGTCTATTTTAAAGGGTAACTGTCACGTTTTCATCAAAAAAAAATCAATTTTAGCATGCATAAAGCAATCTTTAGTTTCTTCACATACCACTGTTTTTCTTGAGTTTTTCCCCTTAGTTTCGGCTGTTTAAACATTTACAATATGAGGATCTTCTCAAGATGGCTCCTCTGCCAGTTCTCTGAGGCCAAAACTGCTTTGCCACACTTCCTATACACACTTGCTGTAGCCAGCAGCTCCCTGCCTGCCAATCAGATTGGATTACTGAGAGACACGCCTCCTTACTCTGCCATGCAGTTTGAAGGACTGCCCCTCTGTCTTCCTGTCTTCTTAGCCAGAGACAGACAAGCCATAGCAACTGTCTTTTAAGGGGACAGTGGAAAGGGACAGGAGACATTAATGAAAGCTGTTATTATAAGGTAATTACAGATCTTTTGACAATCATTGACAGACTAACTCAGGTATACATGCCTAGCTCTAATAATACTAGCAAATAAAAAAAAATATGACAGTTACACTTTAAAGGGTATAGTCAATTATTTCCATGTGTCCTACTTGTTCCATAGACAACTCTGTCTCCATTTCCTTGGGAGACAACAGAGGTTTGGATGGGGCTGTTTGGGCCCACCACAGGAGAAGATTCTGGTTTCCACCCTCCATCTATACAGAAGACGTATAACTCCATTTCTAACCATTCTGTAAACTTTGTTCTTCTTGTTGTATGTACAGGAACATATTACACCAGACCCTACATGAAACAATTCCCAGCGGTAGGTCATAATACTAAAAACAACAGTGGCCATGCCCAAAAGTCAAATTCTTAGTGTAGGTCAAACATCTAACATAGTAACATAGTATATAAGGCCGAAAAAAGACATTTGTCCATCCAGTTCGGCACTGTGTATAGCAACTGAAATTTACAATAGAAAATTAGTGCTAAAGGGCCCCTTACATGGGCCAAGAATCGCAAATGTACCACCGATTACCCGATGAGATTACCCGATGAACGAGCGAAACGTAATCTGATCGTTTGTGCGCACGCAAAAATTATTGTTTACCGGCAGCAGATTGTGCCGTGTAAACACGATCTCTTGCCTGCAAACAACGAGTCCTTATGGGGAGTATACAGCATAGGGTCTATGCTGTATACCTGGGGTCCAGCTCTTACTCCAGGCTCCAGAGTTGTCCTGGCGGTAACTTCCTCTGATTCCTCCCTGCAGTGATCACAGAGATAAGTGCTCTATATCTTTTATCCAGGATCATAGCTATAGGGGAAGCGGCTGCTTTGGGTCCAGAACTCAGAAGGGGCACAACCAGGAGGAGGACTAAAAAAAAATTATTGTCAGGGCCCCCCTCAACAGTATTATACAATGACATTATATACAGAGACACTGAAGGAAATGGACGGAGTGGCTGCCAGGCCTCATCTAAGAGAGGGATCTTGACTAGTGGGGCTTGCACGGGATTGGGGGGTTGTGAAGAATTTGCTGGGGTGGTTGTGGGGGGCAATCAAAAATTTACTTTTGGGCCCAGTTATTTTTAGTTACGCCACTGCTGTTATCTGTATTTTCTCCTTATTTGGGGGACCCTGTGAGTGTTTTAAAACCTTTCCATGCGTGGAGCCTGTGAGTAACTTAACGTCACCATTGGAGTACAGAGCATTGAAGGACTTCTTGTGGAAGACTTCATACCCTGGCTTGGATGAAATTTAGGTATTGTATTCCTCACAAAGTTATGCACTCCAACACTTATATTCTGTTTTGTTAAGAAGCTTGACAAACTTTTAAACCACACGCGCACTGATTTTCCGAGCGGATTTTGAAATCCGCAGGATGTCAATTGTTTGTACGGTTTTTCAGTACAGATTTGACCCTTTGCAATGCAAAGATGCATGAGATCTGAGGCAAATCTGTGCAATCAAATCTGCAAGTAAAGCCTCATTCACACGTCAGTGTTGTCCACGGACCGCACACATCCCCATTCATTTTAATGTGCGTATTCACAAATCCGTGTTTTAGCACAGTCCGTCGGTCCATGGTTTTAGCACGGGATCATGCTCCATTTTGTCTTTGTTCACGGATCCATCACGTCCATTATAGTCTATGGGTCCATGAAAGCCAAGGATGCAACATGGAACATGGATGCTATCCGTGTTTCATCCATGTTTCATCATTAGGAAGAAATGCTTTGAAACATTTTTTTCAGCTGTGCAGTGTTTGTGAAACACGGATGACACAAGGACAGCAACAAATGGACACACGGACCAAACACATATACTTCATGGACATCTTCATGGAGGCATCACTGACCACCTTTTCACGGAGTTGAGCGCGGACACGGATGTGTGAATGAGGCCTAACACAGTGAAATCTGCACGAAAATCCACACGGAAAATCCTCATAAACTATTCATATACTCTTAGGGCTCATTCAGACGGCCCTATGCTGTCCGCAAAAATAGTTTTTTTTGGACAGTTCAGCATGTCCGCAAAAAAACGGATTGCATTCCGCATTTTTGTGGACCCAAAGACATCAATGGGGTCACGTCCTAATTTTCACTGACAAGTGTAGGACATGTTTTATTTGTTTTGCGGAGCCATAGAACGGAAAAAAAGGGCCCGATAGAAGTGAATGGGTTTGCATCTAATCCACAAAAAAACGGATCCTCATTTTTTCAGAGAACATACGGCCGTCTGAATGATTGCGTTATTGAGCTAAATAAAACTGTTGCAATTTTCTTCTATTTCTTGTGGAATTTGCCACAAATTGCAACACTTGATGTCTCATACTTTGTGGCATCGTTTCTTAGCCTTAGATCAGTCATATGGTCGTGAAAATACGATATTCTAAAAATCTGCTATTTCTATGTATTAAAACTTTCCTTTAAAAAAAAAAAAAAAGTATATATCTGGTCAAGTGCAATTATAATCAAACTCAGTCTTTCTCAGTTTGTAACTTCAAGGAGAGACAGGTTCTAGTTTGACATCGATCTCGACAATTGCCTGCGGAAATCTTAACCTAATCCTCTAATCAATGGCAATTCTGCTTCCTCCAAGGCTTTAAATATCTGACTTCTTTTGAAAAATGACCCTGTTTTTCCAGGTCTGAGAAATACCCTGGTGCCTACGAGCTGTAGGTTACACCTTGCTGTAATTGCGTTACTGTGGAGCAGCGCCGCAGTTATTATCGTGTCTAGGGCAGTTAATGTCAGTGCTGCTTTTAGCCCTGGATCACATCTGTTCCCATTCTCACATCATTGTTGGAAAACACAAAAACAGAATGCATAATTCTGGATTATTTCCAGAGGCAACAATTGTGTGACTTGCAGGAACAAAGTCAGCCTTTGTACATTCACTTGCTGAAGAAAGTCATATTATGTTTTCAAATAGTTTGGCATTTGGGAACGACCTAAGAAAATACATCTACATTACATGAACATGTCAGGGAGGTTATAAATGGGATGGGGGGGTAGTGCAAATGAGGGTAAAATGTGAGATTTAATACACTTGACTCATCAACTGTAATACTAACAATTAATACATTGGGGTACTGAGATAAGAAGCCCATCTGTTCTCACCTATTGTCAGCATAGGTCGTCAATATCAGATCGGTGGGGGTCAGACACCCAGCACCCCAACCGATCTGCCAAAACCAGCACTATACAGTAGACAAAAAGCACTAGAGTGGGAGTTGAGCTTCAGTACCCTGACACGGCCACTAGACAGTGGACCAAGCTTTCGACTTCCGGCTTCATCCACTCTATAGTTTCCGGCACCGAAACAGCTGATCGATAGCGCTGCCTAGTGTCAGACCCCCACAGATCACCTATCGTAAGGATCGAAATACTGGAAAACCCTTTTAATTGTGTGTAACTTGGAAAAATGCAGTTTTTATTAAATGTTATTGCTGAGGATGCACTATTATGTTAACTACATGTTAGTAAATCAGCCTGCACTTAAGTGTGCCATGTACCAGCACCATATTGTGCAAGGTAAAATGCTAATGTGGGCCTGGTGCCACTGCGGAACGCCAGTGAGGGTACTTTGAAAGGATATTGCACTAATGTGGGTACAGGCCTCGGACATAGCTGTATATTACTGAGAGATTTCTCGACCATCCTGCAATGTGAATTTCCACTTTGGGAAATTATAATTTTTTTGGGCAGGATGAGATTGACATTGCAGGTCAGCCACGCTGGGAACAGTGCGAAACACTCTGTTTAGTTTGGATTGCACTGTTAGGCCTCATGCACACGGCCGTTGTGCGGCCGTTCTGTGCATTGGGGATCGCAATTTGCTTTTTTTTGTAAATCTTTTTTTCATTTATACTTAATATTTTGATGTTTGTGTTGTTTTTTTGTTTTTTTTACTAACTATTAGCCCCCTTAGGGGCTAGAACCCTTGTCCTATTCACCTTGATAGAGCTCTATTAGGATGAATAGGATCTCACACTCTCCCTGCTGTCCTGTGCTCTGTGCACACAGCAGCAGGGAGATTACCATGGCAGTCAGGGCTTCAGTAGCGTCCTGGCTGCCATGGTAACCGATCGGAGCCCCAGGCTTACACTGCTGGGGCTCTGATCAGAAGCTGCCACTGCACCACCAATGAGGAGGGGAGAGGGGACCCTAGCCGCACCCGACCTCTATGAGCGGTAGCTGCGATCCGCGGCAGTTAACCCCTCAGGTGCGGCAGGGGTTAACTGCCGCGGATTGCAGCTACTTGTCATAGAGGTTGGGTGCAGCTATATGATTCTGCAGCCAGCTCCCGCCTCCTGTTGAATTTGAATGAATGAGTGAGTTAACATCATTGGTGGCGCAGTGGCCACAGCCCCTCTTCTCCTCTCTCCTCTCATTGGTGGCAGTGGCAGCAGCGGCACAGGGGGGAGGGAGACACTGCTTCCTTCTCCCCTGTGCTGCTGAGGGAACGTGAATCACGCTGACAGCAGCGCGATCCATGTTCGCAATTCGTTATCAGCATATCGGCAAAATAGATGCCAATACCGATAACTTTGAAAATCCTGAATATCGGCCGATAATATTGGTAAAACCGATAATCAGTCGATCCCTACTTAGTACCTTTAAAAAAGAAACCGTATTGTTTCCCAGGACACCAAAGGATTTGTAACCATATGATTAGTGTTTTGTTTGGGTTTGGAAAGAATGTAGTTAGGGAGGTTCCGGATCTTGAGCTAGTTGCTGCAAGTGATACAAATGAATAACTCCCTCCACAATAAAGCTTAAAAGGAATGTGTCTTTCAGCCGTGCTTTAGGCATAAACTTCGAAGTACAAAAGATGCATAGAGCTAAAGTACACTGGGATCTAACAATATACATCTATACACTTCACAGTAAACTAATACTTACGTGTGGCTCTGAGAAACACAGTAGTCTGCACTATGTTCAGGGGAAAATGTCACTCAAAATGTATGGTATTTTCTTGTAGTACAATGAGAGTAGTCAGATGACGGTAGAGCGTGAGAAGGAATCACTGCAGTTGTTTTGCCAGGGGTCTCAGCAATGGCATATATAGAAGAGAAGGCGGCCCATCGTAATGATCAAAATGCCCTACCCCCATTGCGGTGCTGGGTTTTACTACTCATGACAGAATGGTCTGGTGTTTGTCCACAACACCCAATGCTTCCATGACCCTTGGACCAATCTGCCATGTGCTTGCTTGCTAACAATACAGTTAATCAGGAGTTCTGCACAGGATCTCACCACCAACCAGGGCTAAGCCCACTCTTTGCAAGATCCCACAGCAGTTGCATGGTCAGTCTCTGCGATACATATGCCATTGGGTATCAATTGCTTGTCATATCGACTGGTAAATTGGTTTTCCATCAAAACATGAATTTTCAGAACCACCTTCCCAACTTACAAGCTAACCAAAAGTTCTGCAAAGTTCTTCTGAAAGTAGAAGCAAGCTAGGCTGTCCTTATGTGACTTCTTAGTTCTTCATGTTTCCCATAATCTGCCTACACTAGAATAGTTCTTCTGCACATTTCCACAAGCAGTTCTTCCCACCATATGAGGACAACAATGTATTGTGCATGCATGCCCTAGCGATATTGGCCTCCCCATGCACTGTTATGCAGCACTACTGAAGCACCCATTATGTAGAATCGCTGGAGAAAGAGAATCTGAGCATGTTCATCCTAAAAAGTCGTGAGATACAAGATGTAGCCACTAACAACGTAAAATATGGGGAAGAGGTCATTGCCAAGAGTTTCTCTGAAATCTGGTACACATTTTAAACTATATGTTGGAGAGATATCTGCCATTTATCTTTTACAATAGATATGATCATAATTTTGGGATTACCCCTTTAATGGGGTCTCCTACTATATACAGTTATACACCAATAATAAATGACTAACAGACCTGAGTACCCGTGCCAAGCCTGCACGCAAAGTAAAACACCAAAAGAGAGAGAGGCTAGCACAAATAGTAATGGATATAAACTTTATTATAGTCTCAGTACGAGACAAAAAATCCAATAAAATACAAGTAAGGGACAGTACAATGGTGAATGGAGAACACACAGGAAAAAATTGGACACCACTAGGCAATCAACATATCAAGGCTGGTAAGATTATATAAGTACAGCATAATATATAAGTAACCCAAACTAAGTGTCTGGTATATATAACCAGCCAAGGCTATCAGGACAGAGTTGGAGTCAAGTACAGTACATAGATGTATAAAGTCCAAAGTGCAAAAAATAACAAAGTACATGGATAATACATACTGAACTGTTTACTAAGGAGCCATACAGTAAGTACCTGAGTGGTGAACCAGAGAGCCCCGACGCACGTTTCGCGTAAGCTTCTTCAGGGGGGAGGAGTGTGTATGACCCCTTTAATGGGGTCTCCTACTATATACAGTTGTCAGGAGGCTTATCACATGGTATTCTACTGCAGTTGTAATTTTTGGAAGCTAGCAGAACCACTAAAGAAGATCCTCCACATCGGGAGACTCTTTTTGTAGATGCTGTTTGGCTAATTTATGGAAGTTCCAAATGAGGGACCCCCATCTATAAGCGAGAATGGGTTTTCTAAAAAAAAAAGACATCCCTACATTGTCACTAGAGATGAGCGAAGTTATCTAAAATTCGATTTGGGTGGTTCACAGAATTTAAAAAAAAAATTTGCTTTGTAACTAATTACTTCTTCACAAAGCACATTTACATTTGTAAATAGCGGGTGCAATGACAGGGAATGGAGATTGAAACGTCCCCCGTCATTGAACCCCTCAGATGCCGCGGCATCTGAGATTCATATTAAAGCATTTTAGTTTTTGATCATTTTAATTTTTTTTTTAACTGTACTTACCTCATCAATTTGATTGCGAAGAGGGAGCCGCAGCCATGTTACTTAAAGATCCAGCACAAAATCTTGCATGACATCACGTTGGCCGGTGTGGTGACGTCATACGTCACAGCGCACAAGATTTCGCACAAGATTTCGCACAGGATTTTCAAGCAAGATGGATGCGGCGGCCTCTTCGCTCTCAAATGGATGAGGTAAGTATGATTTTTTGTATTTTTTTTTTTTCGCTGCCATTTGAGGGAAAATTGATTAGTTACCACGAAGCGTGAGGAAATTCAGCTTTGCGGCGTAATGAATTTTTCTGAAATTTCGGATCAAAGTCCACTTCATTAACTTTAATTCGCTCAACACTAATTGTCAAAGCAGTGAAGCAGTAATATGAGAGCAAATATGGCTTTTACCCAAACTGCTCCTTCTCAAAGTGAACCCCTTATACCAGAGGAACGGTAAAGTGAGAGAGGTTCCAAGTTAGTTCACCCAATAACTTATTGAGACTTGGAGAACCGTACGAACTTTAGGAACAGAGGATGAGACAAGCCTCCTCCACCCAAGACACCAAGTATATGTAAAGGACACCAAACCTATAGTCTATCAGCATGTGCAATCTTACATACAGTAGACAGAGAGTATGATATCCCATTTGGGTCTATAGGTTAATATAACGTGCATGTAGGAGATATACTTCACATATAGGAAGGCTGGAAAGATTTATGGAATGGTGATATATTGTATGTATGATGGGGATAGGTGGATGTTTATCTACATGATATTGCCGCAAGAAGACTCTGATACAAGACAACTTGTTATCTTGTGGATTTACTTTCTCGGAGCACCCATGCTTTTTGCTATGGTGGTGGTATCACCCTTCTTGCTTTCTGGTTCCAGTAATATCTCCTCAGAACTTGCAGCAGAATCTCCACAAAGGTGGGCTTCACCTCTGGCCTGCTCTAGCTTGCCCTAACACCATACTGGACAGAACAACGAGAGAGATAGAACCACCGTCCCTTCCAATCAATGACCTACACATGCACCACTGCAGGTAAAATATAAAAACATAAGTTTTGTACAGCAAGATGCAGCAACGCATCTGAAACTCCAGAAGAACAGACACCACTACCACCTTGCTGGAATACAGCCCCCTCTTGAAAAGTGGAGAATCTGCATACAGATTGTTATCTGTGTATAGTGTTGATATCCTGTCTTATCTGGTCCTCAGAAAGTCTGTCATTAAAGGATAACTGTCATATTTTTTTTTATTTGCTAGTTTATTTGAGCTAGGCATGTATACCTGAGTTGGTCTGTCAATGATTGTCAAAAGATCTGTAATTACCTATAATATCAGCTTTCATTAAAGTCCTCTGTCCCTTTCCACTGCTCCCTTAAAAGACAGTTGCTATGGCTTGTCTGTGTCTGGCTAAGAAGACAGGAAGACGGAGGGGCGGTCCTTCACACTGCATGCCTGCATTAGGCTTCAGAGTGAGGAGGCGTGTCTCTCAGTAATCCAATCTGATTGGCTGGCAGGGAGCTGCTGGCTATAGCAAGTGTGTATGGGAAGTGAGGGAAAGCAGTTTTGGCCTCAGAGAACTGACAGTGGAGCCATCTGGAGAAGGTCCTCATATTGTAAATGTTTAAACAGCCGTAACTAAGGGAAAAACTCAAGGAAAACAGTGGTATGTGAAGAAACTAAAGATTGCTTTATGCATAATGCTGCTGCAGCAGTAACATATGCTAAAATTGATTTGCTGCAAAATAAGAATACTTTCAAAAATAGAAGGGTACGGCCACTCGTTCAAGTTTCCTGATGCAGTTTTAGAAGCCAAAACCAGAAGTGAATAAAACAAAGATGAAAAGTTCTGTCCTTCCATGCTTTCTCTGCTTTTATGATCCACTTCTGATTTTGGCTTCCAAAAAAGCATACAGAAACCTGACCGTGTGGCCGTACCCTTAATAGTTCATTTATTAATTAATAAAATGCAAAATGAACTAAAGAGAAATTGAAATCCAATCAATATTTGGTGTGACCACCCTTTAGGATCATTTCTTCTAGGTAGACTTGGTAGACACATAGTTTTTGAAGGAACTTGGCAAGGAAGTTCTTCCAAACATCTTGGAGAACTAACCACAGATCTATTGTGGATTTAGGCTTGCTCAAATCCTTAAGTCTCTTCATATAAGCCCAGGACAGGCTGGATGATGTTGAGATCTGGGCTCTGTGGAGTCCATATCATCACTTCCAGAAATCCTTGTTCTTCTTTACACTGAAGATGGTTCTTGTGACGGACTGAACAGTCACTGGGGCTGCTGGAGAAGCCTGAGGGCCAGCCTCCTTCCTACAGACTATGGACCCAGAACTATGGAGACCCCCTCAGACCTTTTGGGGTTACAAGGAACTATGAACCCTGATTTATGTGTGGAATTTATATGCCACATATTTCCTATTGCCCATTAAAAAGGCATGGTGTGGATTCAGCAAAGGGTTAACTCTGCACTGAGACTCCCACTGATTGTGTTAGTGATGGGATTAAGATAGCTAATTATAAGAGCAGCCAACTCCTAGATGAGTAGATCACCCTATGATACACTCAGGAGATAATCCCATCACATGTGTCTCCTCTCTTCCTATTCATTATGGAGGGGGTGAAGATGTCTGTTTGCATGTTGTTCATGGTTGATTGCGTTATGTTGTAAGATTTCTTGAACTGTATATATACTGAGTTGATCTTCAATAAAGAGAGTTCCTATTTTACCCTTCATTATGTTGAAGCTGGTGTTTGGGTAACTGACCGACACTGGGGATTGCTATACGCTGAAGATTTGCTATACTCCCCTGGCTATAATATAACTACTAGCTCTTGTAAGAGCTGTTCCTGCTCTCTGGATTAAGGAGAGGTTCACCCACTGGAAGCAGAAGCCCGGTCTTGGGTCCAGCGTGGGTGGAGGACGGTGAGACCCCAACCAAGCGGTTCCTGTTCCTGGTTCCTGTGGTGGTTTTGGTGTAGAGCAGAGTGCTTGGAGTCCTCGGGAAGCACTAGGAGCATCCATCAACGGAGGTTCCCGGTCGGGGTGCCAGGAGATCCGTTACAGTTCTTAATGAAATTGGTTGGATGTTTGGGGTCGGTGTCCTGTTGCAGAATAAATTTTAACTATTAACACTTGTAGTTTTAAAAGCATTCTTATTTTGCAGCATTTTTCCACACCTGCCTACAACTTTTGTACAGTACTATATGGAATAGCCTGCCCTATGTTCACACATTATATGCCCTGTGGTTCCATTAGGAAACACATCTATGAGCCAGAACGGTCATCCTTTGGAATTGGGCTGTCTGGCAAAATCAGCTGATTACTGTGGGTGTCAAGAGCTGGACCCAGCTGATTAGCTGATCGCCACTAGAAGTTCAATATAAAAGGAGTTGTCTCAAATAAAACAATCCCTTTAACTCCTTAAGGACACAGCCTTATTTCACCTTAAGGACCAGGCCATTTTTTGCAAATCTCACCAGTGTCACTTTAAGTGGTGATAACTTTAACACGCTTTGACTATTCTGAGGCCATTCTGAGATTGTTTTTTCGTCACATATTTTACTTCATGACACTGGTAAAATGGAGTAAAAAAAATATTATTTTTATTTATAAAAAATACCAAATTTGCCCAAAATTTGGAAAAATGTGCAAATTTCCAAGTTTCAATTTCTCTACTTCTGTAATACATAGTAATACCTACAAAAATAGTTATTACTTTACATTCCCCATATGTCTATTTCATGTTAGGATCATTTGGGGAATTAGATTTTATTTTTGGGGGATGTTACAAGGCTTAGAAGTTTAATCTTTAAATTTCTCAGAAATTTAAAAAAAAAAACTTTTTAAGGACCAGTTCAGGTCTGAAGTCACTTTGTGAGGCTTACATAATAGAAACCACCCAAAAAACTACACCCCTCAAGGTATTAAAAACAGATTTTACAAACATTGTTAACCCTTTAGGTGTTCCACAAGAATTAATGGAAAATAGAGATAAAATTTCACTTTTTTGGCAGATTTTCCATTTTAATATTTTCTTTCCAGTTACAAAGCAAGGGTTAGCAGCCAAACAAAACTCAATATTTATGGCCCTGATTCTGTAGTTTACAGAAACACCCCATATGTGGTCGTAAACTGCTGTACGGGCACATGGCAGGGCGCAGAAGGAACGGAATGCCATACGGTTTTTGGATGGCAGATTTTGCTGGACTGGATTTTTTGACATCATGTCCCATTTGAAGCCCCCCTGATGCACCCCTAGAAAAGAAACTCCATAAAAGTGACCCTATCTAAGAAACTACACCCCTCAAGGTATTCAAAACTGATTTTACAAACGTCGTTAACCCTTTAGGTGTTCCACAAGAGTTATTGGCAAATGGAGATCAAATTTATGAATTTCAATTTTTTGGCAAATTTTCAATTTTAAAGAATTTTTTCCAGTTACAAAGCAAGGGTTAACAGCCAAACAAAACTCAATATTTATGGCCCTGATTCTGTAGTTTACAGAAACACCCCATATGTGGCTGTAGACTGCTGTACGGGCACACGGCAGGGCACGGAAAGAAAGGAATGCCATACGGTTTTTGAAAGGCAGATTTTGCTGGACTGTTTTTTTGACACCATGTCCCATTTAAAACCCCCCTGATGCACCCCTAGAGTAGAAACTCCAAAAAAGGGACCCTATTTTAGAAACTACGGGATAGGGTGGAAGTTTTGTTTGTACTAGTTTAGGGTACGTATGATTTTTGGTTGCTCTATATTACACTTTTTGTGAGGCAAGGTAACAAGAAATAGCTGTTTTGGCACCGTTTTTTTTTGTGTTATTTAAAGCATTCATCTGACAGGTTAGATCATGTGATATTTTTATAGACCAGGTTTTCACGGACGTGGCGATACCTAATATGTATGCAATTTTTTTTATTTATGTAAGTTTTACGCAATGATTTCTTTTTTTAAACAAAAAAAATGTTTTAGTGTCTCCATAGTCTGAGAGCCATAGTTTTTTCAGTTTTTGGGCGATTATTTTAGGTAGGGTCTCATTTTTTGCGGAATGAGATGACGGTTTGATTGGTACTATTTTGGGGTGCATATGACTTTTTGATCGCTTGCTATTACACATTTTGTAATGTAAGATGACAAAAAATGGCTTTTTTTTACACAGTTTTTATTTTTATTTTTTTACAGTGTTCACCTGAGGGGTTAGGTCAAGTGATATTTTTATAGAGCCGGTCGATACGGATGCGGCTATACCTAATATGTATACTTTTTTTTATTTATGTAAGTTTTACACAATGATTTCATTTTTGTAAATCATGTTTTAGTGTCTCCATAGTCTGAGAGACATAGTTTTTTCAGTTTTTGGGCTATTATCTTGGGTAGGGTATGATTTTTGCGGGATGAGATGACGGTTTAATTGGCACTATTTTTGGGTGCGTATGACTTTTTTAATGCTTGCTATTACACTTTTTGTGATGTAAGGTGACAAAAAATGGCTTTTTTACACCGTTTTTATAAAAAAAAAATAATTACGTTCACCTGAGGGGTTAGGTCATGTGATATTTTTATAGAGCCGTAGAGTTATTATGGACGCGGCGATACCTAATATGTATACTATTTTTTATTTATGTAAGTTTTACACAATAATATCATTTTTAAAACCAAAAAAATATCATGTTTTAGTGTCTCCATAGTCTGAGAGCCATAGTTTTTTGAGTTTTTGGGCGATCATCTTAGGTAGTGTTTTTGCGGGATGAGATGACGGTTTGATTGGCACTATGTTGGGGTGCGTATGACTTTTTGATCGCTTCCTATTACACTTTTTGTGATGTAAGATGACAAAAAATTGCTTTTTTTACACAGTTTTTATTTTAAAAAATTACGTTCACCTGAGGGGTTAGGTCATGTGATATTTTTATAGAGCCGGTCGATACGGACGCGGCGATACCTAATATGTTTACTTTTTTAATTTACTTAAGTTTTACACAATAACAGCTTTTTTAAAACAAAAAAAATGATGTTTTAGTATCTCCATATTCTGAGCCATAGTTTTAATATTTTGGGGCGATTGTCTTAGATAGGGGCTCATTTTTTGTGGGATGAGGTGACAGTTAGATTGGTACTATTTTGGTGGGCATATGCCTTTTTGATCGCTTACTTTTTGTGATGTAGGGTGACAAAAAAAATTGTTTATTTAGCACAGTTTTTATTTTTTACGGTGTTCATCTGAGGGGTTAGGTCATGTGATATGTTTATAGAGCCAGTCGATACGGACGCGGCTATACCTAATATGTTAACTTTTTTATTTTCCCTATTTTTTACCATTTTTTTTTTTTTCACTTTATTTGGGGAAAATGACGTTTTTGTTTATTTTTACTTGAAACTTTTAATTTTTGGGGGGGAAAACTTTATATTTAAACTTTATTTTTACTTTATATTTTGTCCCACTTTGAGACTTCAACTTTTAAGGGTCTAATCCCCTTTACAATGCATTCCAATACTTCTGTATTGGAATGCATTGGCTGTATGAGTAATACAGTGAGTATTACTCATACAGCTTCCTGCCTGTGAGATCCAGGGGGCTGGATCTCACAGGCTCCTCACGGTAAGGCAGCACGATGCCTTCCTTAGGCATCGCGCTGCCTTCCATGCCATCGGGTCCGCCCTACAGCCCCACGGGGACCCGATGGCACCGCCGATCGCCGCCGCCGTAACATTGAAAAGCCGCAAACCGCAGGTCTGAATTGACCTGCGGTTTGCGGCGATCGCCGACACGGGGAGGTCAAGGGACCCTCCTGCGCATTTAAGTCAAACGATTTGAGCAGGCACCGGGTTCGTCATGTGTCCTTAAGTACCCGGACAACATGCCGTACCGGTACATCATGTGACCGGAAGAGGTTAAGTAAAAATTGAGGCACTCATCCATATTGTATCTCTTTATGTCCTGTGTGACTTTAGCATTTTGATGGATTGCCATTGCAGTTATCAAACATAGAAAAGGGTTCTTTATGGTAAGAGCAGTGAGACTATGGAACTCTCTGCCTGAGGAGGTGGTGATGGTGAGTACAATAAAGGAATTCAAGAGGGGCCTGGATGTATTTCTGGAGTGTAATAATATTACAGGCTATAGCTACTGGAGAGGGGTCGTTGATCCAGGGAGTTATTCTGATTGGAGTCGGGAAGGAATTTTTTCCCCCTTAAGGCTGGGTTCACACGAGAGAGATTTCCACGCGGGTGCAATGCGTGAGGTGAACGCATTGCCACTGCACTGAATCCGGACCCATTCACTTCTATGGGCCTGTGCACATGAGCGGTGATTTTCACGCATCACTTGTGTGTTGCGTGAAAATCGCAGCATGCTCTATATTGTGCGTTTATCACGCAACGCAGGCCCCACAGAAGTGAATGGGGCTGCGTGAAAATCGCAAGCATCTGCAAGCAAGTGCGGATGCGGTGCGATTTTCACGCATGGTTGCTAAGATGACTGTATTATTTTCCCTTATAACATGGTTATAAAGAAAAATAATTAGCATTCTTTAATACAGAATGCTTAGTAGAAGGTCAATTGAGGGTTAAAAAATAAAAATTTAATTAACTCACCTCCTCCTCTTGATCGCGTAGTTGCCAATCTCTTCTTACTTCTTTAATCATGAGCTGCCAGCTAAAGGACCTGTGGTGACGTCACATCACATGGTCCAATCACATGGTCCATCACCGTGGTGATGGACCATGTGATTGGACCATGTGATGAGCTCAGTGACGTCACCATAGGTCCTTTGACAGGTACTGAAGAAAGAACAGGAGACAGGCAGCTACGCGATTAATTGGAGGAGGTGAGTTAATTTTTATTTATTTTTTAACCCTCAATTCATCTTCTACTAAGCATTCTGTATTAAAGAATGCTATTATTTTCCCTTAAAACCATGTTATGAGGGAAAATAATTACATCTACACAACCTTGAACCCAAACCTGAACTTCAGTGAAGAAGTTTGGGTCTGGGTACCACATTCAGTTTTTTATCACGAGCATGCAAAACGCATTGCACCTGCGCGATAAAAACTGAACAACGGAACGCAATCGCAGTCAAAACTGACTGCAATTGGGTACCTACTGAACCCGGGACGCATCCTGAGCCAAAACGTGACGCCCGTGTGAACCTAGCCTAAGTGGGGAAAATTGGCTTCTACCTCACAGTTTTTTTTTTTGCCTTCCTCTGGATCAACTTGCAGGATAACAGGCCAAACTGGATGGACAAATGTCTTTTTTCGGCCTTATACACTATGTTACTATGCTACTATGTAATGAATAGTCAGATCCCAGCTCATTAGCTCAGATCACTTAGCAGTCTATAATTTAGTTCTTACGTTCTTTTTTCTATAGAGACAATTTACTTTGTGTTATTTTCTGTTATTCTGAATAAGAATCAGTTATTGTAATTACAAAGATGGAAAATCTAATGTTACAAAAGAGCAAGAGCCTTATAAAAATAACCTCCAACTCATTACATTTTCCCATTCACACTGTAATCTTCCCTTTACATTTCTTTGTACTCAGCACCTGTAATGTGCTTCATGCAATGTCTTTGATGTCAGGCGTTTCAAAGAGTCCTTTTCACCACACGACATTCACATACTTTTCCGCATAATACAAAGTGACCGCAAAATGCAAACAAATTGCCGAACAGACTCAGTATCCGAGAATGTGGCTTTGATTCATTCTTTTCTTAATCCATAAAATGGATACAATTTGCATTTCTCTGCAAAGCGAGATCATGAAAAGTTACTACATATTTTCCAGAAATGGCGCCACCCATGTCTATAGGCTGTGTCTGGTATTGCAAGTGAATGAGACAAAGATAGATTTTTGGCACCGGGATCATGCTGGCACAGCAGTTTTGCTTGCAGGATTGCAGTGAGCTCATCCCCCCATGGCAACTTCCAGGATTGCAAAAAATGCTGATCTACAATCATAAAAAAAAATGGTTTTCATCGACAATTTTAAAGGAAATGTGTCATCAGAAAATTACCTGTTGTTTAAATCATGTATTTATGATTAACTAGCTGAAGGACCCGGCTTCGCTTGGGTATATTTAATCTATTTCATTTAATGTTTGTGTGTTGTCGTTAAAAGATATCAACACTATCCACTATATGGCCTCTTTCACACGGATGTTGTGGGTGCGTTGCGGGGAAAAGATGTGGGTTCGTTGCGGGAAAATGCACGATTTTTCCTGCGCGAATGCAAAGAGTTTTAATGTGTTTTGCACACACGTGAGAAAAATCGGCATGTTTGGTACCCAGACCCGAATCCGGACTTCTTCCCAGAAGTTCAGGTTTGGGTTCGGTGCTGTGTAGATTTTATTATTTTCCCTTATAACATAAGCAAGTGCTGATGCGGTGCGATTTTCACGCATGGTTGCTAGTGATGATCGGGATGGGGACCCGATCTTTATTATTTTCCCTTATAACATGGTTATAAGGGAAAATAATAGCATTCTTAATACAGAATGCTAAGTACCGTATTTTTCGCCCCATAAGACGCACTTTTTCCCCCCAAAAAATGGGGGGGAAATGCCCCTGCGTCTTATGGGGCGAATGCTGACATTTTAACATCGCAATCTGCGATGTACGGATTGTACGAGCGAGCGGGGAGGGACTGGGAGGAGGAGCTAGGGGCCGGCAATAGCGGCGGGGCGGTGCAGTCACTGTACTATAGCCACGCCCCGCCGCTCAAGTGCTGCACAAATATAAAATGTCTTATTCAATTAATAGTTATTAAACATGCCCCCCAACTCCTAATAGTACCGTACATCCTAATAGCTTCTGTACAATGCCGGCAGGCAGGCTGGGCGGGCGGCAGCGTAACTCCCTGATGTCACGTGCCTGCTCCGCCTACTTTATGAATGAAGCAGGCGGCGCAGGCAAGTGACGTCAGTGAGTGACTCGCCGCCCGCCCGGCCTGCCTGCCGGCATTGTACAGAAGCTATTAGGATGTACGGTACTATTAGGAGATGGGGGGCATGTTTAATAACTATTAATTTAATAAGACATTTTATATTTGTATACTGGGGCGGCGGGGGGCAGGTGGCGGGGGGGATCTGTGGATAACACTGTGGATGGCACAGTTAAGGGGTGGGGGTCTGTGGATGGCACTGTTATGGGCTAGGAGGGAGGGGTCTGTGGATGGCACTGTTATGGGCTGGGGGGGGTCTGTGGATGGCACTGTTATGGGGTGGGGGTCTGTGGATGGCACATATATAACAGTGCCAGCCACAGATCCCCCCTGTAACAGTGCCAGCCACAGATCCCCCCTGTAACAGTGCCAGCCACAGATCCCCCTGTAACAGTGCCAGCCACAGATCCCCCCTGTAACAGTGCCAGCCACAGATCCCCCTGTAACAGTGCCAGACACAGATCCCCCTGTAACAGTGCCAGACACAGATCCCCCCTGTAACAGTGCCAGACACAGATCCCCCCTCTAACAGTGCCGGACACAGATCCCCCCTGTAACAGTACCAGCCACAGATCCCCCCTGTAACAGTGCCAGACACAGATCCCCCCTGTAACAGTGCCAGACACAGATCCCCCCTGTAACAGTGCCAGCCACAGATCCCCCCTGTAACAGTGTCCGTCATCCACAGATCCCCCCATAACAGTGTCCGTCATCCACAGATCCCCCCATAACAGTGTCCGTCATCCACAGATCCCCCCTATAAGTGTCCGTCATCCACAGATCCCCCCCATAAGTGTCCGTCATCCACAGATCCCCCCATAACAGTGTCCGTCATTCACAGATCCCCCCATAACAGTGTCCGTCATCCACAGATCCCCCCATAACAGTGTCCGTCATCCACAGATCCCCAGTAATAGTGTCATCCACAGACCACCATTAGTTCCAAACCCACCAAAAGCACACCTTTTGGTTCAAATTTTTTTTTTCTTATTTTCTTCCCCAAAAACCTAGGTGCGTCTTATGGGCCGGTGCGTCTTATATGGTGAAAAATACGGTATATCAGACGCAAGCGGGGTTCAATCATTTTACACTTATAGCAACAAATATTTGTCATCTCTCAAAAATCCTCATTAACCTTTGGGTTTCTCATGTCTAAAGGATGAGCCTAAAATAGTGTTTCGAGGTCTAGAAGATTCTGGAAGGAAATAACTTTGAAAGTTTTGATTTAAAAAACATAAAACAGAAATTGAGTTCTCAAAAATAAGTCTTAAAGCTACAGATTTATTATCACTGAATAGCACATGTACAGTCCTGATCAAAAGGTTAAGACCACTTGAAAAATGGCAAAAAATCATATTTTACATTGTTGGATCTTAACAAGGTTCCAAGTAGAGCTTCAACATGCAACAAGAAGAAATGAGAGTGAGACAAAACATTTTTTGAGCATTCAATTAATTGAAAATAACGATTAAACTCAAACAGGCTGTTTTTCAGCTGATCCAAATTTTAGGACCACATGCCTTTAAAAGGCCAAATCTGTGCAAAGATGTGGATTCATTGTCATTTTCTGTCAGGTAGTCACAGGTTGTAATGGCAAAGGCAAAAAAACTCTCCCTTTTTGAACGTGGTCGGGTTGTTGAACTGCATAAATGCGGTCCGGACGGGCCCCCAGTGGCGTAGGGCCCCATAGCCACTGCTATGGTTGCTATGGCGATCCCTATGCCACTGGCCACCCACAGATCCCCCCTGTAACAGTGTCAGCTACAGATCCCCCCTGTAACAGTGTCAGCTACAGATTCCCCCTGTAACAGTGTCAGCCACAGATCCCCCCCATAACAGTGTCCGTCATCCACAGATTCCCCCATAACAGTGTCCTTCACAGATCCCCAGTAATAGTGCCATCCACAGACCACCATTAGTTCCAAACCCACCAAAAGCACACCTTTTGGTTAAAAATAATTTTTTTCTTATTTTCCTCCCCAAAAACCTAGGAGCGTCTTATAGGGCGAAAAATACGGTAAATTAGGGATGGAGGGGTTAAAAAATAAAATAAAATAATTAAACTCACCTCATCCACTTGTTCGGGAAGCCCGGCTGGTCTTCTTTCTTCTTCCATGTTATAAGGGAAAATAATAAAGATCGGGTCCCCATCCCGATAATCGCCTAGCAACCATGCGTGAAAATGACACCGCATCCGCACTTGCTTGCAGATGCTTGCTTACGCACAATATAGAGCATGCTGCGATTTTCACGCAACGCACAAGTGATGCGTGAAAATCACCGCTCATGTGCACAGCCCCATTGGAGTGAATGGATTCAGTGTGAGTGCAATGCGTTCACCTCAATTCTCGCCCGTGTGAAAGGGGCCTAACAGTGACATCTACAGCACCCTGCCACCTTCAGACTCCCTGTCCTCCATCTGGTGCAGGGGCCTGGACGGACACAAGGATGTCCATTTGAACAGCTCACTCTCAGACAGCAGCATTGTGCTGTCTGAGTGTGAGCTACAGGAAGAAAGTCACCGTACCTCCCATTCCTGCAGCTGAGAGAAGTTGATTTTTAACTTCATTTTTTCAATCCCTGTCAGCTGAGGTGTGAGAGGGGGCGTGGCCTAACTAGATCAGAACGTGGCTTAGCGGGACCTAGAAGTTGATTTTTAACTTCATTTTTTTAATCCCTGTCGGCTGAGGAGTGGGAGGGGCGTGGTCTAATTGGAGCATGGGCGTGGCTTACTGGGATCGGGTTTTAAGTTTGTCTTTTGAGGGTGGACACATTGTGGCAGGGGGCGTGTCTGGGCTCCTTCCTGCAAGAGTGACGCCCCTCTGGGCACCTTACTGGCTCATTTGCATACCAAATAAACTGTTTTTTCAGAGGATAAAAACATATATTGCTGGAACAAAGGCACATCTGGAAATAAGGTACTAAGTGCTATTAGGCCATGGCTTTACTTCAATAGTGATTGTCCTGGTGACCGATTTCCTTTAAAGCTCACCCACAGCAGTGAATAGAAATGGCTGGATTGTTATGGAAACCTGGAGTAAAACTGTGTATGTGGAGGCTAACGGCTTGCGAGCTTCTATTGGCTGATAAGGATCATGTGACCAAGCTTCTATTGGCTAATGCATTTTTTTTTTTTTTTTAATATCTCAGGAACGGTACGTCCTAGAGAGCTGAGACCCGGTCTAAAACCTTCCCGGACACCTGATGCAACTGTGTGCCAAATTTCATGATTGTAAATGCGACGGTGCAGATTCCTTTAGTGAACATACACACACACACACACATACACTCAGCTTTATATATTAGATATTTTTAAAGAATTTTTGGTGATGTTATTTTTAATTTTCCATGTCAATATCTATATTTAAAAAAAAACATACAATCCTGCAGTTTCTAGGGAGTTATTCTGATTGCCTGATTGGAGTCGGGAAGGAATTTTTTATTCCCTTAAAGTGAGGAAAATTGGCTTCTACCTCACAGGGGTTTTTTCCTTCCTCTGGATCAACTTGCAGGATAACAGGCAGAACTGGATGGACAAATGTCTTTTTTCGGCCTATGTTACTATGTTACACACTGGCCACTAAGCATAAAAAAAGGCGCTAAATCTTGGTCAGTACTGATCATTTTACTGCAGTTATGTGCTTATCTATACATAGAGGTGATATCATTACAGACAGAATGAGAATGACAGATAAGACAGGATCCACCATTCACAATAGTTGATTGTCACCAGAGCTTATCTATTCTTTCCTTGTACAATGACCTCTGCACAGAGCATGCCTATTAAACTCTCCCATAGAAGTCAATGAGGTCGAAGCCAGACCAATGTGTCTATGGACCATGGGGCTGCCATAAAGCAATTTTCTTAATCCTTTCAAAATGCATAACAGCTCAGGCAAGATAGCTGTCCCATAATTACCGCATGTTCAGGAATTAGAATTAAACAATCTGCAATCAGAAAATAAAAAGAAATTAGAAGAAAAGAATATGTGTTACTATCTGGTTTTAACTGGTTAAAAAAACATATTTGGTGACACATTTCCTTTAGGCTCCATTCACACGTCCGTAACGTGTTTTGCGGATCCACGAATCCGCAAAACACGGACAAGGCAATGCGTGTTCTGCATTTTGCGGACCGCACATTGCCGGCTCTAATAGAATATGCCTATTCTTGTCCAAAATTGCGGACAAGAATAGGACATGTTCTATTTTTTTCGGGAACAGAAATGCGGACCCGGCAGTGCGGGTCTGCATTTCCGGAGCCGGGACTCACGTCTTGCGGCCCCATAGAAATGAATGGGTCTGCAATTCCGTTCCGCAAAATGCGGAACGAAATTGCGGACGTGTGAATGGGGCCTTAAAGGGACAGCTCTGGATCAAACAAAAGCCCCCAGGGGGTCCTTATATTTATGTGGGAGTCCAGCTTTTTCAGGTGGAGGAGTTATAATTCAATTCAGCTCGGATGTAGCGTTGGTCCAGACTCTTCAACCCAGTAACAAAAACAAAAACAGATTGATACAGTATACCAATGCAGTATAATACAACAAATAAGTAAATAGGGACAGAACTGTAAATAAAGTTTTTAAAAAGTCATAAAAGTAAACTAAGGAATAATCATGATTTTTTTAAATTAAACAATTTACATATTTGGTATCCCTTTTATTGATAATACCTGTACAATAACAGTGACATGCAGGGTATAAATTTGGTTAACATGAAAGAAAAGGACAATGGTAGAATATTTTTTTGGGAAGGGGCAATGCTATACTACACAATAAGCACTATATTACAGTATACAGGGAGTGCAGAATTATTAGGCAAGTTGTATTTTTGAGAATTATTTTTTTTATTGAACAACAACCATGTTCTCAATGAACTCAAAAAACTCATTAATATCAAAGCTGAATATTTTTGGAAGTAGTTTTTAGTTTGTTTTTAGTTTTAGCTATTTTAGGGGGATATCTGTGTGTGCAGGTGACTATTACTGTGCATAATTATTAGGCAACTTAACAAAAAACAAATATATACCCATTTCAATTATTTATTTTTACCAGTGAAACCAATATAACATCTCAACATTCACAAATATACATCACCTTTCTTTGCAAGGACTCTCAAAAGCCTGCCATCCATGGATTCTGTCAGTGTTTTGATCTGTTCACCATCAACATTGCGTGCAGCAGCAACCACAGCCTCCCAGACACTGTTCAGAGAGGTGTACTGTTTTCCCTCCTTGTAAATCTCACATTTGATGATGGACCACAGGTTCTCAATGGGGTTCAGATCAGGTGAACAAGGAGGCCATGTCATTAGATTTTCTTCTTTTATACCCTTTCTTGCCAGCCACGCTGTGGAGTACTTGGACGCGTGTGATGGAGCATTGTCCTGCATGAAAATCATGTTTTTCTTGAAGGATGCAGACTTCTTCCTGTACCACTGCTTGAAGAAGAAGGTGTCTTCCAGAAACTGGCAGTAGGACTGGGAGTTGAGCTTGACTCCATCCTCAACCCGAAAAGGCCCCACAAGCTCATCTTTGATGATACCAGCCCAAACCAGTACTCCACCTCCACCTTGCTGGCGTCTGAGTCGGACTGGAGCTCTCTGCCCTTTACCAATCCAGCCACGGGCCCATCCATCTGGCCCATCAAGACTCACTCTCATTTCATCAGTCCATAAAACCTTAGAAAAATCAGTCTTGAGATATTTCTTGGCCCAGTCTTGACGTTTCAGCTTGTGTGTCTTGTTCAGTGGTGGTCGTCTTTCAGCCTTTCTTACCTTGGCCATGTCTCTGAGTATTGCACACCTTGTGCTTTTGGGCACTCCAGTGATGTTGCAGCTCTGAAATATGGCCAAACTGGTGGCAAGTGGCATCTTGGCAGCTGCACGCTTGACTTTTCTCAGTTCATGGGCAGTTATTTTGCGCCTTGGCTTTTCCACACGCTTCTTGCGACCCTGTTGACTATTTTGAATGAAACGCTTGATTGTTCGATGATCACGCTTCAGAAACTTTGCAATTTTAAGAGTGCTGCATCCCTCTGGAAGATATCTCACTATTTTTGACTTTTCTGAGCCTGTCAAGTCCTTCTTTTGACTCATTTTGCCAAAGGAAAGGAAGTCGCCTAATAATTATGCACACCTAATATAGGGTATTGATGTCATTAGACCACACCCCTTCTCATTACAGAGATGCACATCACCTAATATGCTTAATTGGTAGTAGGCTTTCGAGCCTATACAGCTTGGATTAAGACAACATGCATAAAGAGGATGATGTGGTCAAAATACTCATTTGCCTAATAATTCTGCACGCAGTGTATGCTGCATAACGACAAAAATGCATCTTGAAATGCAAAACTTCCTGACCTCACACAGCAAGTTATGGTCTGAAGTAATCATTTTGGGGTCTGGTCTGGGAGATAAGTTACTTTGGGGGTCAAGTCTGGGGTCTAAATAGAATAAGAATCTAAAGCTCTTATTATTATATTGCATACGAAATAGAATGAGGTTCTGGTCTGGGGTCTGAATTGATTTTAGGATCTGGCCTGGTCTGCCTATCTCTATATGAATGCTACACTACTGAATGGAACTTAGCTGCAGAAAGACCATGTGACCAGTGAACGTAACATCATAGGTTGAGGAAGAGACCACAACCCCCAACAGGTGATCGGCAGGGGTACCAGGGTTTGGACTCCAACTGACCAAAAATAAAATCATTCTTTCAATTATGTCTGAATAGTTGCTTTAATTTGTTTTTTAGAAAGATTTAGTCACCAACAGCAATGCAGGTGTAAAAGTTGGCACCAAGGCCAGTTTCCTTTGTTCAGTATTTAATCTCCTGTGTAGCAACCTATCAAAATAACCCATGAGAAAATGAAATATTTTGGAATAAATTATCTACCATTCGTTACTCTAATAGAAGCTTTTACATTTCTGAAATCAGTGTGTTTTCTTTAATTTGATTTACATTTCTGTAACAGCGGCTGCTTTGCGTCACTGTTCCTGGAGGGGTGATCTGCTGCCAGTGTTTCTTTTCAGCCGGTTCTTCCTCTAGTGTCCACCCCATCTGAAGAGCCTATGCAAATAGAGCGCCTTCGATTGTCTGACCAGGAACGTTTATGCCGCAAAGCAGAGAACCTGTGTCTGTATTGTGGAGGCAAGGCCCACTTTGTGCGTAATTGTCCACAGAAGCCAGGAAACGCCAATGTCTAGGGTCAGTTGGAGAGTTGGTCCTAGACAAGGAGAAGTCCTCTCCAAAACTTTCAATTCCGGTGACTCTCTCTAACAAGGTAGTCACACTGTCTGTGCCTGCATTCTTGGACTCTGGGTCAGCCGGTAACTTCATTCAGCAAGCTCTGGTCCATCAGTACCGGCTTCCTACCATCCGTCTAGAAGGGCCTCTGTCAGTGGCTTCCGTAAATGGACTGCCACTTCCCAAACCTGTGCTTTCTGTTACTATGTCTCTTAAGTTGCAAATAGGGGTTCTGCATTCTGAGATGATCTCCTTCTATGTGCGGCCAGCGTCCGTGAATCCAGTTATCATTGGTCTTCCCTGGCTGCGTCAGCACAATCTAGTTGTGAACTGGCACTCCGGTCAGATTCTGAGTTGGGGATCATCCTGCCAGTCCACCTGCTTATCAGAGGTCCGACCTGCTTCTTTGCCTACTGTACCTGTAGACCTGCCTGGACTTCCGCAGCAGTATGACAGTTTTGCGGATGTCTTCAGTAAGAAAGAGGCCGAGACCCTGCCTCCTCACCGTCCATATGATTGTCTGATTGACCTTCTGCCTGGTGCCACTCCTCATGGTCGAACTTACCCACTCTCACTTGCTGAGACCCAAGTGATGTCTGATTACATCAAGGAGAATCTTGAGAGGGGGTTTACCCGGAAATCTACTTCACCAGCCGGTGCCGGGTTCTTCTTTGTGCAGAAAAAAGATGGATCCTTACTGCCCTGTATCGACTATCGAGGTCTGAATAAGATCACAGTCAAGAATTGATACCCTCTTCCGCTAATCTCCGAACTCTTTGACAGAATCTGGGGAGCTAAGGTCTTCACAAAATTCGACCTGCACAGTGCATACAACCTTATCCGCATTCGAAAGGGCGATGAGTGGAAGACTGCTTTCAACACTCGTGATGGACACCAGGAGTATCTCGTCATGCCCTTCGGTCTCTGCAATGCTCCCGCAGTATTCCAGGAGTTGGTAAACGATATCTTCCGGGACCTGCTCTATGTCTGCGTGATAGTGTACCTGGACAATATACTGATCTATTCTCCAGATTTGACCACTCACCGGAAGCATGTACGTTTGGTTTTACATCGGTTGAGAGAGAATCGACTTTTTGCCAAACTCGAGAAATGCATCTTTGAAAAATCTACCGTACCTCGGATACATAATCTCGGATGCTGGGTTGCAGATGGATCCTGAAAAATTGAATGCAGTAATAGACTGGTCCCGCCCACAGGGTCTTCGTGCTATACAGCACTTCTTTGGATTTGCTATTTCTATTGTCAGTTCATCCCGAATTTTTCATCTCCGCTCTTACTAAGAAACGGGTGAATGCCAGAGTTAGGACTCCTGAGATGGAGGCCGCCTTCGTCCAATTAAAAAGGTCCTTTGCTTCTGCACCTGTTCTGCGTCATCCCGATGTCTCCTGCCAATTCTTTTTAGAAATGGACTCCTCCTCCATAGGAGCCGGTGCTGTTTTAATACAGAAAGGTTCCAAGGGCAAGATGTTGACATGGGGATTTTTCTCCAAGCTCTTCTCCCCTGCTGAGAGGAATTACTGTATAGGAGACAGAGAGCTTCTGGCCTAAAACTTGCCTTGGAGGAGTTGTGTCATCCATTGGAGGGGGCCCAGCATCCAGCGATAATCTTTAGTGTTGATCGAGAATGCTTGGCTGAACACCAGTTAGGCTCGAGCATCTCGATGCTCGGAACATGGCGGTATTCGGCCGAATACTGCATGTGCTCGAGCGCAATGCTCGAGTCTCCTCCCCGCACATTTGTTGGCTGCTACGCAGCCAATAAATGTGCAGGTAGGTACTGCCCTTCAATGTAATGCCGTAGCCATGTTGGCTGCTGGCATTACAGTGATTGGCTGGCCGGAAACGTGTTATATAGCACCCGATGACATGTCTTTGGCTCAGTGTTAGTCAGGGAGAGCTGAGCTGGAGAAGGGAAAGATAGTGTATGGAGTGAAATTTTTTTTTTGTAAGTTGAAAGACTTCTCAGAGACCCAAAAGTCGTTTTAAGGACTATAGTTGTGTGTGGCAGCAGAAATATATATTTTTAGCGCAACCTGCGCTAAATTGCTAAAACTTTACAGACCCAAAAGTCCTTTTAAGGACTATTATGTTGACAGCAATATCTATTTTTAGCACATTCTGCGCTAAATAGTGTGCAATAGTTAAGCGGCTGCAGACAGCGACATTATCTGCGCTACATCTCCTGTGTAAAGTGTGGGTATCCCAAAAATATCTATTGTTTACAGAAAAGGGGGAGGGGACCTAACCTGGGTAAAGGTATTTGTATGCACATATATATTAATGCCAAGAATGGCCTAGACCTATCTTGACCCAGGTATAAAGTGTGTATTAAAACTTCACTTTTAATTCGACATAATGATAAAACGGCTGTGAGCCATAACAAACAATTAAAACACTTTGTTTCCACCCCAAAGAGTTGACGACTTAGTTGCTGCCAGGGTGAGGGAGATGTGCACAACTATATCTGCACAGCTTGAACATAGGGGGGCAATGTGTGGATAGACTAATGTAAGCAAACTACCTGTAGTTGCCTGAAAAAACTGATTAAATGGAATAGGTGACTGTGCTCCTACACACAGACGTTCACAGCACAGCGCACTTGTCTGACACTACGTCGGTAGCTGTCAAGACGCATTCACACACTGCACACACGCTGCTAAGCGCTCCACCCAGCGGGGAGGGTCCTTGGAGCCCCATAAATGATGGATAACGGCCCCACCCTCCGTTAAAATTACCTCTAGCCGATGAACGCCAGCTCAGAGGCAGGAACCGGTAACCAAGGGCAACCAACGTGGGCCGCTACCTGCCATATCCCACCTTGAACCAGTACCTGGGGAGTCCAGAGCATCCTTTTGGCTCCCTCCCCACTAAGCCAGAACCACCATAACCACCAACTCCAAGGACCCCCCACCGCCCCAGGCCGCTATGACAAAGCCCACTAACCAATCACTGCCGGACCAACAAAATCCACTCACAACCACCCCAGGCCCCCCACCCCCATTCCTAACCACTCCAAGACCCTTACCTAACCCAAACCAACAGCAGCCCAAAAAAGGGAGGGTGGGTGGTGGGGGCTGCTGCCACACTGCTGTCCCTACAAAATGGCCCCTTTTCCCGCCCTTACTAACCCTCTTAAGCCCTAAACCACACCCCTAACCCCTTCTGACGCCATACCCCTTCCATAACCCTTCATATCCCAGAAATCAGTTCCCGCCAAGCCCCAGTCATGCCAGGCCTGCATCCAGACTTGCAGTCCCAATTCCGGCCTGCACTTGCTATATTGAATGAAATGTCCTACACAAGGACTTCTAAGCTAATAAGCAACATTGGAGTGGACAACAATTGTTTAAAATGTGATCTGGTGATACATGTTGAGGGGGCAGTTGATTGTTTTAAACAATTGTTGTCCACTCCAATGTTGCTTATTAGCTTAGAAGTCCTTGTGTAGGACATTTCATTCAATATAGCAAGGTTTTTGAGCTGGTGGGAGGATGGAGGCTGGCGGCCCGTCGTGAGCAATTGGAGGAGGCAAGTTTGAATTGTTTTGTTTTTTATACTATTTCAGGATAAATCGATTCGCTGACACGAAGCACGAGGAATTTCGGCTTCTAGGCAAATCGAATTTATCCTGAAATTCGGATCGAATTCCACTTCGTGGGATTCGATTCGCTCATCTCTATTTATTATGTATACAAATTGAAATATAAGAAAAAAAATCACATGATGCAAGGACAGGTGGCAGGAAGAAAAGTCATCCAGTGACCACATAATCACAAATGGGGATGAATATGGTAATGTACAAAAATAATACATACTGGCTGAACTGCATCCACTGGGCGTTTCCCTGTAAACAGCATAAGGCCTCTTTCACACATTTCAGTGTTTTGCGGTCCGTTTTTCACGGATCCGTTGTTCCGTTTTTTGTTTCTGTTGTGTTTCCGTTTCGGTTCTGTTTTTCCGTTCCGTTTTTCCGTATGGCATATACAGTATACAGTAATTACATAGAACAAATTGGGCTGGGCATAAAATTTTCAATAGATGGTTCCGCAAAAAAACGGAATGGATACGAAAGACATACGGATGCATTACCGTATGCATTCCGTTTTTTTTGCGGACCTATTGACTTTAATGGAGCCACGGAACGTGATTTGCGGCCAAATATAGGACATGTTCTCTCTTTGCACGGAACGGAGATACGGAAACTGAATGCATACAGAGTACATTCCGGTTTTTTTGCGGACCCATTGAAATCAATGGTTCCGTATACGGACCGTATACGGAATGCAAAAAACGGCCCGCAAAACAGAGAAAAAAAAAGGTGGTGTGAAAGAGGCCTAACTATAAGTAAACCAGAATGGAAATATCTGTGTCCAGGCCAGAAGTAAGGAGAATAATACCAATATTCAAAACTCACCCATTTGTAAGTGTGGTCCGTGGTAGACTGACATTACCATATTCATCCCCATTTGTGATTATGTGGTCTCTGGATGACATTTTTTCTGCCACCTGTCCTTGCATCATGTGATTTTTAATAAGACTTTTTGTTATATTTCAATTTGTATACATAATAAAGATTCATTATATTTTATGGGAACGTTGTGGGCTAATTTTTTTCTATGTACGCCATCAGGGAATGAAGACAGTTTTATTTTTCCAACAGCTGGAGAGCCACAGGTTGGTAAACATGGGTCTAGGTCTACAGTATTGTAAGAAGTGTGTTAGTAAAGCTCTGCTGTGGTTGGTTGCTATAGGCAACAGTTTGTCTTTTAGTAAGGTCATGCAGGGAGATGAGAGGTAATCTGAAATTCAGGGGAGATGAGAGGCAGAATGAGAAGCAGTGCCTCAGCAGTTATAATTACATTAGTGTATAAAATGCATGTTGAATCATTGGTTGCTATGGGCAGCAAACAGCTTGTCTTCTAAACAGCACATGTAGGGAGATGAGAGGCAGACTGAAATGCAGGGGAGATAAGAGGCAGTGAGAAGCAGTGCCTCAGCAGTTACAGTTACATTAGTGTATACGCTGCATCAAAAACACATTACTTTAATAGAGCCTTTCAGAACTCTGCCGGATGGACTTGACCACCCCGCAGTAATTTAAATTGCATCATGAAGGACATATTTATCAAGTTTGGTTGACATCCATTAAAGAATGTGGGAGCTTATGAAGAACAAACAAGCAAATACACCAATAAGCAAACTTTTACTTTTATGCATATATAGATGTAACCATAACACCTATACCGGATGCGTTTCTCAAATGGATCAGGGTGGATTTTGGTGTTTGAAGTTAAACCCTTACCGACCGCCATACGTCTATTTACGTCAGCAGTCGGGACTTTAAAGATGGTGCCTGCTCCTGAGCTAATGCATTGGAGTTTATAAGAAATGCAATCCAATGATTACTTCTTATAGTTCCCTATGGGAACGATAAAAAATAAAAAAATTATAAATTAAAAATTTTTTTTTTTTTAATCACCCCCCTTTCCCCCCCAAAAAACAAACATAAAAATAATAATTAAAAATACACAGGTATCTGTATCTAAAAACATATGGAAAACAGCAAAACGAAACAAAAGTCAGAATGGCCGATTCATCATTTTATGGTGGTTTTACCTCCCACAAAAAAATGTAATAAAAAGTGATCAAAAAGTTGTACACACCCCAAAATAGTATCACTGAAAAGTACTTTTCAGATCACCGAGAAAAAAAATGAGTCTTCACACAGCTCCGCACATATAAATACAAAAAAGTTCTGGGGGTGAGAATATGTTTATTTTTTTTTATTTTTTATTTTTTTTTCAGAATAAAAACGCAATAAAAAAATATACATATGTGGTGTTGCCAGATTCGTACTGACCTAGAGAATGAAAGTAACTAGTCAGTTTTATGGTATAGGGAACAAAACCCAAAAAACTGCTGTGGAATTGCTTTTTTTTTTCCACCTTGCTTACACTTTAACCCCATAACCACCAGAATGGGAAGGGAGAACAGGTTTTGCTGGACTGTTTTTTTTTACACCATGTCCCATTTGAAGCCCCCTGATGCACCCCTAGAGTAGAAACTCCAAAAAAGTGGCCCCATTTTAGAAACTACGGGATAGGGTGGCAGTATTGTTGGTACTAGTTTAGGGTACATATGATTTTTGGTTGCTCTATATTACACTTTTTGTGAGGCAAGATAACAAGAAATAGCTGTTTTGGCACCGTTTTTATTTTTTGTTATTTACAACATTCATCTGACAGGTTAGATCATGTGATATTTTTATAGACCATGTTGTCACGGATGCGGCGATACCTAATATGTATACTTTTTTTTTATTTATGTAAGTTTTACACAATAATTTCTTTTTTGAAGCAAAACAAAAAAAATCATGTTTTAGTGTTTCCATAGTCTGAGAGCCATAATTTTTTCAGTTTTTGGGCGATTACCTTGGGTAGGGTATGATTTTTGCGGGATGAGATGACGGTTTTATTGGCACTATTTTGGGGTGCGTGTGATTTTTTTGATCGCTTGCTATTACACTTTATGTGATGTAAGGTGACAAAAAATGGTTTATTTAGCACAGTTTTTATTTTTTACGGTGTTCATCTGAGGGGTTAGGTCATGTGATATTTTTATAGAGCCGGTCGATACGAACGCAGCGATACCAAATATGTATACTTTTTTTTTATTTATGTAAGTTTTACACAATAACAGATTTTTTCAAAAAAAAAAATTATGTTTTAGTGTCTCCATATTCTGAGCCATAGTTTTTTTATTTTTTGGGCGATTGTCTCAGGTAAGGGCTCATTTTTTGCGGGATGAGGTGACGGTTAGATTGGTACTATTTTGGTGGGCAAACGCCTTTTTGATCGCTTGCTGTTGTACTTTTTGTGATGTAAGGTGACAAAAAAATGCTTTATTTAGCACAGTTTTCATTTTTTTTTTTTTACGGTGTTCATCTGAGGGGTTAGGTCATGTGATATTTTTATAGAGCCGGTCGATACGCAGGTAAAGCCGCAAACCGCAGGTCTGAATTGACCTGCGGTTTGCAGCGATCGCCGATACGGGGGGGTCACATGACCCTCCCCGGCGTTGTGACAGGATGCCCGCTGAATCATTTCAGCGGGCATCCTGTTCCGATTAACCCCCGCCGCGCCGCAATCGCGTTTTAAACCCATGACGTACCGGTACGTCATGGGTCCTTAAGGACTCGGGAAACATGCCGTACCAGTACGTCATGCGTCCCTAAGGGGTTAAAGGGGAAGTGTGTAAACATGCTAAAAACTAAACGTTGCCACCAGCAATAAGCATGCACGGCTAAAATGTCACGGTCCACTACCACCAGACCATGACACAGCCGTGACATATGAATGGGCACAGTTTAATGCTTAATTTCACCAGTGGTGGTGCTGCAGCAAAACTGAACACTTGCTACCAGGTACAGATCACAGGTAATCACTGGGGTCCCAGCAGGGCAATGACCTGTGCTTAGAGTTGAGCGAACCCGAAATGCAAAGTTCGGGTTCGTACCGAACTTTGCGAGTTCGGGTAACCGGACCCGAACCCGGACTTTTTCACTGCAGTTCGGGTTCAGTATTCGGGTGATTTTATTATTTTCTGTTATAACGGAAAATAATAGCATTCTTAATACAGAATGCTAAATAAAATGTCTGTTAAAAAACAAAAACAAAACTCACCTCATCCACTTGATTGCGCAGCCGGTATACTCTTTTCTTCAGGACCTACACATGGTGAGCGTGGTGACGTCACTGCAGGTCCTGCTGAATGAAGATAGAAGTTCGCTCAACCCTACCTGTGATCACCTTACCGACAAGGAAGCTTTCTAAGGCTACATTCACACGACCGTATGTGTTTTGCATTCCGCAAAAACCCTGATCCGCAAAAAATATGGATGACATCCTTTTGGCATCCATATTGCATCATTTTTTTTTGCGGATCCATTGTAACAAAACAGACAAGAATAGGACATGCTCTATATTTCTTGCAGGGCTACGGAACGGACTTACGGATGCGGACAGCACACGGTGTGAATGGGTTCTCATTCAATCCGCAAAACGGACACGGAAACAAAATATGTCGATGTGAATGTAGCCTAACACGAGGGGATTGTCTGATGTGGACGATCCCTTTAAGGATGCTAGTGTTTGACAACAGCGCCAGAGGACAGCACATTCTTCTAGGATGTTTTAAGATCCTATGACAAGATTCCAGCTCATTTGTTTCCAGGGCATCTCCTCAACTCAGGGAAATCCTGTAGAAACAATACAGAAGGCAATGTCCCAGCTGGGCTGTCACTGGAACTAACAAATCATCACATTTCCTTTGATAATGTTTTGTGTCTGATAAAGCTAAGTGACCTGGCCAGCTCATGGGACAAGTCACCAATGTTTCTGTAGCTGCTGCCATGTTCCAGGTTTAAAGAATACTTATCACCTCTCCCGATGTCTACTTTACTAAATACTTCTATTCTTCATGAAATGACAAGACTGGAGCATCTTTTTATAGAATTGTTCATTGTAGCGTCCCCCTATTATTCCTCCTAGAAATTTAGGATCAAGTGAAGATCATGTCCCCCTGTCCCCCTGGATTATTCATTTAAATTTATTTCCCTCAATTTCTTAACGCCTGACAATATTTTATTGTGATAATTAATTCATGACGGATATACATAGCTTATTGCTTGTATTATATTCCATCATATTCCATTAGTGAAATAAATTAAAATAAATTATACAGGGGGACATGATCCCGAATTTATAAATAAGTTGACAATGCGGTGAACGCATTGCACCCGCATTGAATCCTGACCCATTGATTTCAATGGGGCTGTGTACATGAGCGGTGATTTTCACGCATCACTTGTGCGTTGCGTGAAAATCTCAGCATGTTCTATATTCTGCGTTTTTCACGCAACGCAGGCCCCATAGAAGTGAATGGGGCTGCGTAAAAAATCGAAAGCATCCGCAATCAAGTGCGGATGCGCTGCGATTTTCACGCACGGTTGCTAGGAGACGATCGGGATGGAGACCCGATCATTATTATTTTCCCTTATAACATGGTTATAAGGGAAAATAATAGCATTCTGAATACAGAATGCATAGTACAATAGCGCTGGAGGGGTTAAAAAAAAAATATATATATATCATTTAACTCACCTTAATCCACTTGATCGCGCAGCCCGGCTTCTCTTCTATCTTCTTCTTTGCTGTGTGCAGGAAAAGGACCTGTGGTGACGTCACTCCGGTCATCACATGGTCCGTCACATGATCTTTTACCATGGTGATGGATCATGTGATGACCGGAGTGACGTCACCACAGGTCCTTTTCCTCCACACAGCAAAGAAGAAGACAGAAGAGAAGCCGGGCTGCGAAAGCAAGTGGATTAAGGTGAGTTAAATTTTTATTTTATTTTTTTAACCCCTCCAGCCCTATTGTACTATGCATTCTGTATTCAGAATGCTATTATTTTCCCTTATAACCATGTTATAAGGGAAAATAATACAATCTACAGAATACCGATCCCAAGCCCGAACTTCTGTGAAGAAGTTCGGGTTTGGGTACCAAACATGCTGATTTTTCAAACTGAGCTGTGCCGCTGGCCGGGGGAAGCTCAATATCAGTAAAATCAATAGGGTCCAGCCTCCCGTATCCCCTTCACTCTGGATGTGAGAACATAAGAAGAAAAAGAAAACGCAGGACATACAGTCGAATAGACGAAGACTCAGAATCAGGTAATCACCAATCTGAGGGTGTTTCAGTTACTGTATACTGCGGGTTCTTGGGCACTGACAGATAGTGGAGGTGTATAGGGAGTGCATCGCGCAGTACCTGAATAGAAATTAGACGTGTTACTTTTTATTAGCAGCGGTGGCGATAACGCTGCGGTACCGCAGCGCCAGAAACCAAGAGTGCAAGCGCCTGTGTATTAGAAACAAAAGGAAAACTAAAGATATACTGAGGCCCCACTGGGGACAGTGAGTAATGACAATGGGGGAGATTTATCAAAACTGGTGTAAAGTAGAACTGCCTTAGTTGCCCATAGCAACCAATCAGATTCCTCCTTTTATTTTTCAGAGCTCCTTTGCAAAGTGAAAGGTGGAATCTGATTGGTTGTTATGTGCAACTAAGGCCTCATGCACACGGCCGTAGTTATGGTCCACATCCGAGCCGCAGTTTTTGCGGCTCGGATGCGGACCCATTCACTTCAATGGGGCCGCAAAAGGTGCGTCTGGATTAATGTATTTCTACTGTATGTAAGCAGAAATTTCCATAGGCCTGCTTATTAGACCCCATTACATTGTCACTGGGGGAGGCTTATCAAAACTGGTGTAAGGGAAAATTGGCTTAGTTGCCCATAGCAACCAATCAGATTGATCCTTTCATTTTCCAAAGGAACTCTGAAAAATGAAAGGTGGAATCTGATTGGGTGATTGGGTAACTAAGCCAGTTTGCCTTCAGGCTACGTCTACACGACGACATTTGTCGCGCGACATTTTGTTGCACTAATGTCGTGCGACAATTTTTATAATGGCAATCTATGGTGTCGCACTGCAACATTCGAGATGGATTTTTCTGCGACTGTTGCGTCGCAGTCGCAGCATGTCGCATGTTGCAGTGCGACACCATAGACTGCCATTATAAAAATTGTTGCGCGACATTGGTGCAACAAAATGTTGCGCAACAAATGTTGCGCCCTATCTGCCGTGTAGACGTAGCCTTATACCAGTTTTGATAAATCTCCCCCCATTGTGTCCCACTTCCCCGTCTCATCTCAGTTTTCCCCTTCCAGATCACTGCAACAAAGTGAAGGAATGGCGTGTGCGCCTGTCAACAACTACACGCCGCAGACACAAAGGACATGTGTGTAAACCGCGCGGGGTCGTGTTTTCGTGTCCTCAGCTCTATAGTCGAGGTGTGAGCCCAGCCATCCATCACTTTATATTTTCTATCATTCAGATGTACTTTTATTTCCCAGCCCATTACATCTTAATTATCCCTCCTGACGAGCTCACAACACGTAGAAGAAAGAGGCCTTTCTATGCGGCTGTATATTTACCTTACATTACCAGGGACTGGAAGCTCTGGCAGTTTTCTTCGGACTACACTCCAGTCATTTTCCTGTCAGATGGGATGACAAGTGTTTGCAGAGTTTTCCAACTTGTTTTCCTAACGCTTCTACAATTACACCGACAAGCCATTTTTCTCGTTACCACCTTTCCAAGGCTTCCTTGGCATTTAACATGTTCTCCCTGCCTGTGGTTATTGAAAGGGTGGATTTTTTTTCTAAATTTTTCTTTTTTGTTTTTTTTCCAGAAACAGCGCAATCCTTGTCTGTGAAAAAACAAAAGTGCAACGCTCACCACCTTAGCGCTACTTGTTTCGTTGAGAAAACTCAATAAAGGTGCAGGAAAACTGTCGACTCACGGTAGCATCAATCTGAAAGACAAAAAATGTTAACCCCTTAAGGATTGAGCCGATTTTCATTTTTGATTTTTCCTCCCCGCATTCCCATAGCCATAACATTTTTATTTTGCCATTCACGTAGCCATAGGACAGCTCTTTTTTTTTTTTTTTTGTGGGACAAGTTGCATTTTTTCATGGCACCATTTAATTTGCCATGTCTTGATTTGGAAAATGTGAAAAAATTATTATTTGTGGGGTAAAACTGAAAAAAATACCGCCAAGGTTTTTTGGGTTTTGACATCACGACATTCAACGTGCGCTAAAAATGACATGTGCTTATTCTGCAGCTCAATACAATTACGGCGATATCAAACTTGTATGGTTTTTATTTTGTTTTATTACTTTTTAAAAAACACCTTTCAAAATTTACTTTGCATTGCCATTTTCTGATAGCCATAAGTTTTTATATTTCCGTCTACAGAGCTGTATGTGGGCTTTTTATGGTACATACAACTTTTTGATCACTGTTATTCAACTTTTTCGGGGGTATAAGGTGACTAAAATGTCAAATCGCATGTTTATTTTTCCGTGACGACGTTCACCGCGCAGTAACATTTTTAAAATATTTTAATAGTTTAAACATTTTTGAACGTGACAGTACCTGATATGTTTATTTTTCATTGTTTATAATTTTTTTATATGAAAAATTGGGAAAGCGGGTGATTTAAACTTTTAATATTTTTATGTTTTTTTTCCACTTAATAACTTTTAGCCCCCTTAGGGGGCTAGAACCTGGGATTTTTTGATCCCTTGTCCCATTCACACTCTGACACGCTCCCTGCTGACCAGGCAGCTTACCTTTAGCAGGCCCCAGGCTGTCATGATTTCACTGCAGGGGCTCCGATCGGAAAGGCAGAGGGAGTTGCATCCCTCTTCCTTACAGAGTTCAACAGCGATGAGGGGTTAATTGAACAGTTTTCATCGCCGATGCTGGTCATTGTGGCCCATTCTTGTTTATGACTTGTCCATGGCTGTCTAATCACTGGAACCCCCAACAATGATGGAAACGAGGACCCTGTACCCTGCAGGCGTCTCCCAAATGATGAAGCGGCAGATCAAGCATGCGCTCTGTTGCTCCATTCATTTCTAAGGCCCCTTTCACGCGAGCGAGTTTTCCGCGCGGGTGCGATGCGCGAAGTGAACCCATAGCACCCGCACTGAATCCTGATCCATTCATTTCAATGGGTCTGTGTACATGAGGTTTTTTTTTTTCACGCATCAGTTCTGCGTTGTGTGAGAAGCACATGTTCTGTATTCTGCATTTTTCATGCAGCCCTGGCCCCATAGAAGTGAATGGGGCTTCTTCAGGGAAAAACGCAAGCAAGTGCGGATGCGATGCGTTTTTCACTGATGGTTGCTAAAAGATGTTATTTGTAAACCTTCAGTTTTTTATCACGCGCGTGAAAAATGCATTGCACCCGCGTGGAAAAAACTGAACAGCTGAACGTAATCGCAGACAAAACTGACTGAACTTGTCTGCGAAAAACTGCGAGTTTCGCTGAACGCATCCGGACCTAATCTGTCACGCTCGTGTGAAAGAGGCCTAAGGGAGATAGCCAAGCTCTGTACTCAGCTATCTCAGTCAGGGGGACCCTGCGGAGTACAGAGTCCCTGATCTTGTAATTGGTGGGGGTCCCAGTTGTTGGACTCCCACAGGATCAAATTACCGAAACAGCCTTTTAAGTGAGTAGTCTAGGTAAAACTGAACCACAAAAAAAATCACAAATGATGGTGCACGTCATATCTGTGACTTTTCTTGACCTTCACCAATTCTTAAAAGTGATGAGACAAATGGGCGGGGGCAACAAGTTTCTGACAAATTTATTACAGTTTTAGATCGAAAATGGTGTAAAACGTGATGCAAACCTGACAGTGAAGAAACGCCAGTCTTAGCAAATTCCCCTTGTTGTTTTATGTCTAGAGGAGGGACTTAGTGGATCATTACACAGGGATTCAGAGGGCACCAAGAAAATATACCGGTCAGCATCCGCACCGGCAGGGGTCGCAGAGTCAAACCCCACTGATCATAAAATGACCTATGCTAGCAATATACCACCTTTAAAGGCTGGATATCAATCCATAAAAATAGATGCCCTGGATTTGGAAAAAGTACAACGTAGATAAGGGGCACGGACAATTTATGGAATGTGAAATACTTTTCAGGTAAAAAAAAAATTGGAACATTTAGGACGCACAGTGCAATTCTTTGAGTGAAAAAGTGCCTTCAAATTGTACAGTTTTTAACTAGTTTAGTGCAAATTTCGATTGAAAATATGTACAATGTTCACACCTCCATTTAACTGGTCCGGCAGGATATTTCAGCAGAAGCAGCCTGCCGTAGTTCACCGGATCTGGCATACCTGGATACTACTGTTCACTAACGACCCCATTAAGGGCGGGCTCACATTTGTGTTATGGAATTCAGTTATAGGGTTCAATTAACAAAATTATAATGGAATTTTAGGACAGAATAGAAAACGGAAGCCTTTACGAGGCATTCCGTTTTGCGCCGTCCTAATGTCTATGGGGACACATACCGGTTCGACTTGGTTCTGTTATACATGACGGAAAAAATAGTCCTTTCGACAGGGGCGGATTGACCATAGACTTTACAGGGAAATTTCCCAGTGGGCCGATGCCCAGGGGGCCGCCTAAGCCCTTCTCACGGCCGGCCAGTGGAAGTTTTTGGAGATGCTGGCAGTATTTTGTGATTGACTGTGGTATCTGGCTCTGTTGGGGTGGTATAAGGTGCCCCAATATTGTATTCCAGGCCCTGCCTTCCATCAATTTGGACCCAACCACAAAACGGGGCCACTTTAAGTATTTTTCTGGGGACATTTTAAGTTCCCAGTCTGCCCCTGCGTGTTGACATGTTATAATGGAACCTATAACGGAATTCCATAACGCAAATGCGAAACCTGCCTATATTATAATGGACGCAACGTTTCGGCTCAAATACTAGTCCACATGGGTGAATAAACTATCTCCTTTTTTCCTCATTTGAGAGTGCTGCCGCTTTGCATTTTTTAGATAGATAGATACAGATAATAGATAGATAGATATGAGATAGATAGATAATAGATAGATAGATAGATAGATAGATAATAGATAGATAGATAGATAGATAGATAGATAGATAATAGATAGATAGTTTAAAAAAAAATAAAGAAACTCTGCGTCACTTCCGTTAATGTGCGTTTATTCACCTGGTATCAGGCATGATACCGGGTGAATAAACGCACATTCATGGAAGTGCCGCAGAGTTTCTTTATTTTTTGTATTTTTGGGCTTCAGGGATCGCCCTTTAGCCGCTGGAACTCCAGCATTTGCTTGATTTACTCCCTGATTTATTTTTTCTTAGATAGATATGAGATAGATAGATAATAGATAGATAGATAGATAGATAGATAGATAATAGATAGATAGATAGATAGATAGATAGATAGATAGATAGATAGATAGATAGATAGATAGATTTTAATGGCTTTCTTGGAACCTGTCACTTTGGCTTTCCTGACTCGGTAAGTTATTTTTACTAGATATCAGCACTGTACTGAGAACTTTTATTCTTACTTTGTTGTGAATTCCTGCCTAAGAAGAATGTCATCCCTGAATTTAAACAATCTCCCATTGAAAGAAATGACATACAGTACGCGAACAATGAGCACAATGAGTGAAATGATTCATTCAATTGAACACCATTTACTTTATTCAATTTAATAGCGCCCACATATTCTGCAGCGCTGTCACTCAAATGTTATGCCTGTCCACATTGGGACCCACAATATAAATTATCAGCATGGTTTTTGGATTGTGGAAGGAAACAATTGTACCCAGAGGAAACGCACAGAAATATGGGGAGAATATAGAAATTCCATGCAGATCCCAGCAGTGCAAGAAACAGCACTGAGATACTGTCAAGCTCACTAGCTTTGTAATCTACACAGCTCCAACATTCTGCACTCATACATCATTTTTTCTTTTACAAATATTTTTATTGTAATTTTAAATTTATTCCATAAAATAACAGTGCAGTTAAAGTGGTGTAAAACCAACAAAAGTCAACCACCAGTTACATTTATAGAACAAGGTATAATGGCTGAGACTTCAGGTTGACATACAGGGAAAAAATGGTTTGTTGAGCTTAGGCCTAGAAGGTAATTGGATGATCAAACATGGGTGGTGGTCAGGGCAACACCAGCTCAAAACTGGGGTAAAAAAGGAAAAAAAAGAAAGAAAAACAAAAGGCTGGTGGTTCTCTTGCAGAGTAGTAGTCAAATGGGCAGAGTCAAGGAGGAAAGAGGAAAGTGCATAGATTGTGTGTCTTAGTAGGTAGTAAGTTTCTGCTACTTCGAGAAGGAAGGACATAATCTTTTCATGGGGTTCAGACTCTCAGAAAATATCATGGCAGTCTTTCAAAATTTATGTACATTTTTCACTGGTGGTCATATACCAATAAGTCACCTCTTGACCTACAAGAAGTCTCAAGTATTTTTCTTCCATGCTTAAGCAATCGTTTGTTTGTCAGTAAGGAAAAACATAGATAAATGTCCTAGGGTCACCCTCTGAAACATGATAACCCTAAGCAGAAACTTAACGGATGTTCTCAACATCAGTGTGTTTTAGCCACTTTTTTTTTTTTCAAGTGGTCTACCACTGGTGGTCTGGTAATGTGGAGCCAACATCTGATTCCTCTAACCTATTTGAGTGACCAGAATATTTTACCAAGTCCCATATCTTGAAGGAGTGTTTAGTAATAGGATCAGTGATGTTGGGTCGGGATGTCGGGGGGGGGGGAGTCCACAGGATCAAGTCTATAGTACATGGTGCTACTTCTCTTTGTGGGTGAGCTGTTAAGTAAAGGATTGGCAACTGAGCAAGCAGCCTGATAGCATTTTTTTGAAGTTGAGTACACCAAGTGTGTCTTTGAGCCTATGTCTGTACAAAGTAGACCATGCTACCCTGAGTCTCTGTGTGGTCATTTGCTACATTTTTATCACTGTCGTAACTGTTTTTCTGATACAAAACTCCAAATCTCAAACCTAGGGTAGATTATAAAATTTTGATGGCCTGCAGCTACCACTAGGGAGAGCTTAGGGTCTTGCTGCATACTGTTTATACACTAAAATCAATAATATAGCAGTATGCAGTAAGCGTCTAAGCTCCCCCTAGTGGTAGCTGCAGGCACATAGAATTTTAGCACTTATGTCTTTTGCTCTGTATTGCACTAAGATCAGTACAGAATTTTAATGTTAAAAGGTAGACATATACTTTGTTGAGTTTATGATGCTAGTTGAATTTAGGGTGAGGAATTGGCTGCAAATAGGTTTGAGTACCGAACTTTGCGAGTTCAGGTACCTGGACCCGAACACGGATATTTTCACTGAAGTTCGGGTTCGGTATTTGGGTGATTTTAGTATTTTCCATTATAACATGGTTATAACGGAAAATAATAGCATTCTTAAGACAGAATGCTAAATAAAATGGTCATTGAGGGGTTAAAAATAATTTTTGAAACTCACCTCATCCACTTGATCGCGCATCTGGTATCCTCTTCTTTCTGCAGGACCTGCAAAAGGACCTGCGATGACGTCATCACAGGTCCATTTGCAGGTCCTGCAGAAAAAAGAGGATACTGGCTGCATGATCAAGAGGATGAGTTGAGTTTTTTTTAATTATTTTTAACCCCTCAATGGCCATTTTATTTAGCATTCTGTCTTAAGAATGCTATTATTTTCCGTTATAACCATGTTATAATGGAAAATAATAAAGTGAATTTCGGGTCCCCATTGACTTTAATGGGGTCCGGGTTTGGGGTCAAGTTCGGGTCCCGAACCTGAACTTTGACATGAAGGTCGGCCAAAACCGGCAAACCTGGACTTCCACGGGTTCGCTCATCCTTGGCTGCAAACAATCTTAGATGGTCACACGTCCCAGAGTCCCTGCACTGTGATCTTATTATTCCTCTCTATTTCTCCTATTCAGTATATATTTCATGATGTCTGCTCTGTCCTCGATATATGTTTTACATTTCTTCTAAATTTGTGTGGTCAGATTCCTTGTTTTAACAGGATTTATCTTGTTTTAGCTATCAGTCAGTGGAGTGATAGTGTTTATTACCAGCCAGCTGGATACATTTTTTTCTTTACTCCATGAAAACAAGGTTTGAAGGTCTGCATCCTCTTCCACTGACACACCTGGCTACAGTAGACATTAGACTATTTGGCCGGTTTCAATGGAAAAATTGTAGTGTCCAGAAACTGGAAAATACGTCATTGTGTAATGCTTGTCCATTATAACTACACTGATAATAATAAGAACAAAAGAGCTTAATATCCTGATAAAAGAGCCATTAGGGAATATCGCTGCCATGGATTTGGGTACTTGTCTGGGTTTAGGTATGTGGTATGAGTCACAACTACCTGATGCAGGACCCAAGGTTTCCCAGCAGAACATTGACCAAAGCCTCACACTACCTCCATCAACTTCTTACCTCAGTACATCCTGGTGCCATCTCTTTCCTAGGTAAGTAACGCACACACATCTTGGTGTCCACATAATGTAAACGTAATTTATCAGACGGGCTGTCTTCTTTCATTGCTTCATGGTCCAGTTCTGGTGCACATGTCCTTATTGAAAAAACTTTTGGCAGTGGACAGGGGTCAGGATAGCCAATCTTTCTAGTACGTATATGTTTACAGATATGATGCCCTGAGTTTTCTTATACTTTCTATCATAGTCAGCAGTAACATATTAAGCAATTTGTGTTTCAGAGGTTCTTCTGTGGAATCAGACCAGATGGTCTAATCTTCGCCCGACACACACTTCCATAAGCATGGTTGCCAGTTTAACAGTTTTCCTTCCTTGGACCAATTTTGGTAGGTCCTAACCACTGCATACTGGGAGCACACCACAAAAACAGCTATTTTGGAGATGTTCTGACCCAGTTGTCTAGCCATCCCAATTTGGTCCTTGTCAAAGTTGCTTAGATCCTTACACTTTTCCATTTTCCTGTTTCCAACACATCAGCTCATCAACAACTGTTGATCATTGCTGCCTTATAAAGTCTTCCTCTTGTTAAAATAGAAGCAATGTTATTCTGAATATATATATACAATCCTTAACATTGAAATTGCAAGACCAAAATGGTCGATTCATAAGCTTATGCAAATTAAAAAAGTGCAGGTGTCGCTAAGATCCGCAGATGATCAATTTTGCAAGCACCTAGCTCCAATCTGTAGCATGTGGGAGGGGCATAAAAGCTAAGTTTTTAGCCACATGAACCCTGAAAAATTAGATTAAGCAATGCCTCCTGTTTGTCGATGTGTCAGTTCTCACCACTTTTATACTGAGAGAGAGAGAATCCTTAAACTGAGAGACCTTGGTTTATCACTCAGGCAGAATGCTACTCATCTAGGTCGAGATGCCAGCACTGTTCAACATTATGTGCAAAGGTGGTTTGGAGAATGACACACTGGAATGACAGCAAGATTGTCTGATAAGAAGAATTGTGCATAGTGATCCATTCTGTACCGGAAATGAAATTGTAAATAAGTCACATCCCAAGCTTAGGGAGGCAAACTGCATCTACACAAACCATCACAAGGTGTTTCCTTGACATTGGGCTACAACCAGACATCCAGTTACAGTTGTTCTATTGACTTCACGCCACCGCTGAGTCCTGCTTTTTTCTCAGATGCTATGATAGCTGAAGATTGGTCTGGAGACCATGTGGGCAATGCCAAGAAGATAATATAACAAAAACAGGTGCACTCTGAGGTCTAACTAACCCTCGTACTGGTGTAAAATTGGGCCTCACATGTGCACCAGAATGCTGCCTGTGGATGGAAATAAAGGCGCATTCAGACTAGGAGTTTATACACCCCCAAAAATTCTATATAAAAACTACAGATTGGCGTGGTATTAGAAAGCAGGAAGTGCTGAAGCCCATATGCAGTGGTGCATCTATACAGGGGGGGCAGATCCTGCACTTGTGGTCCGCTGCTAATGGCAATCCCCAGCAAAAATGCATACAATGGAGGATGCCTGCAGCGGACCACAAGTACCACAATGGACATCCAACACAAGATAGCAAATGTTTGGATGTAATAAACAGTAAAAATAATAAAACAAAAACAGGTGCACACTGCGGTCTTACTAACCCTCGTACTGGTGTAAAATTGAGAGATTAGCCAACATATCCTTCTTGGAGGACATGTCTGAGCCCGAGCACCGCGCCAAGGTTTCTCAAGTAGCTCGGGACCTAACACTAAACCTTACTAAGAATGCAGTGTGAACCTGTTTTTGTTATATTATTTTGTTATATAATTTTACTGTTTATTACATCCACACATTTGCTATCTTGTGTAGGATGTCCATTGTGGTACTTGTGGTCCGCTGAAGGCATCCTCCATTGTATGCATTTTTGCTGGGGATTACCATTAGCAACGGACCACAGGTGCAGGATCTGCCCCCCTGTATAGATGCACCACTGCATATGGGGTTGAGCACTTCCTGCTTTCTAATACCACGCCAATCTGTAGTTTGTACAATGCCAAGAAGAGAGCTTCACAAGAAAACATCACACTGCTCCTACTACCGGGATTATGGTGTGGGGTGGCATAATGTACAGTTCCCGGACCCCTCTAGTCTTCATTTCAGTTACACTAACAGCTCGGCGTTACATTGATATGGTCGTGGAACCAGTGCTACGGCCATTTCTCCAAAGTGTCCGACGAGATGTTCTTCCACAGGACAATGACAGGCTACATGTTGCTCGTGCTACTGTGAGCACCTTAAAGAGGACCTTTCACCGGTTATTACACTATGAACTAACTATACAGACATGTAGAGCGGCGCCCGGGGATCTCACTGCACTTACTATTATCCCCGGGCGCCGCTCCGTTCTCCCGTTATGCCCTCCGGTATCTCCGCTCACTAAGTTATAGTAGGCGGAGATTCCAGTCACTAAGTTATGGTAGGCGGAGTCAGCCCTTGTTCTGCTGTAGCGCTGGCCAATCGCAAGCAGAGCTCACAGCCTGGGAGGTTATTTTCTCCCAGGCTGTGAGCTCTGCAATGCGATTGGCCAGCACTACAGAAGAACAAGGGCAGACTCCGCCTACCATAACTTAGGGAACAGAGATACCGGAGGACATAGCAGGAGAACGGAGCGGCGCCCAGGGATAATAGTAAGTGCAGGGAGATCCCCGGGCGCCGCTCTACATGTCTGTATAGTTAGTTCATAGTGTAATAATCGGTGAAAGGTCCTCTTTAAGTGATTGTAAATGTGCTACCATGGCCTGCAGAATCTCCGAACTTGTCTCGCATCGAGCACATCTTGGATGATCCAGCAATGGATCTTGATGATTTGTGGTCCAAGTACATTCAGGGTGGCAGGATATTCCTCAGACATCCATTAATAACCACATTGATAGCATGCCAAGGTAAGTGCGTGTATTTCTGCATGCGGTGCTCCAACTCCATATTGAATAAACTGAGATGTTTTGTTTCCTTTTCATTATATATTGCATATCATTAACATGTCTATACATTCCGTGATTTTCATATGCCATTAATGTATGTATATATATATATATATATATATATACACACACATATATATATGTGGGTCCCATGCATTTACTCTCGTGTGGTGGGAGGCAGCCAGTGGGCCATTGTGGGGCCTGTCATCTCTACTTAATAGGTTTAAAAAGGTTGTCCAGGATTTTGATATTCATTGATGGCCTATCCTCAGGACACCTGTTACCCTGCATCCCATCCGATCAGCTATTTTGATGGAGCTGCTAACTGCAGCATTGCTCCCATTGACATAAATAAGGGCAGCTCCATCCACTACACAATGGCTGGAGCTATGTATTTTCAGTGCCTCCTTCTAGCTACAAGGTAACAGTTGATCGGAGGGTCTGCATGGTATCACATCCCCGCCAATTTGATATTGTAGGCCTATCCAGAGAATAGGCCATTGATATCAAAATTCTGAGCAACCCCTTTAAAGATCTTACTGATCAGTACTGGTAAGTATTAGTACCCTAGACAGATAGAGAGTAGAGATATCACTGTCTGGATTTTCAGATGCCTAAATATATACGTACAGAACGTTGTAATGGTTAAAGCTCAGGTTTGTACTTGTGTAGTTCCTGCCTAACAGGATTTTCTAAATACAAATGTCTCTTGTTCATCCTAGAAAATTTCCGGTTGGCTGATAGAACAGGAGAGACCCACCTAACAGCTGTCTAAAGTACAAGAAAAACAAAATTATATAAAGAAACAGTGAGAGAAAAAGCTTTCTCATGGGAATTGGCATGGACAACCATAATGCACAATAATTAGACTATGAATTTACAAACAGGACACTTTACAATTGAATTCTTCACAGTTTTTCATAACATTTGTCCTAAAGCTTGTATTGTTTTTATGTTATTGTACTGTATTGAGAAAGGAACACTACATTTAGACTATTTCAGTGAATTTTTATGAGTTTGATATTATCAAAGGTTAAACACTTGTAGTTTCTGTTCTGAAAGTCAGGACTTCTCTAGTTCCTACAGAAGAGGTCCTAAGTCTATGTTTCCCAGTTTGGTAAGGACCTAGAAAAAGTCTGTGTACCATTGAGAAGGAGTCTAATGTCTAGCAGACTGAACTTCCTGTGTCAATTTCTGGTGATCACCCAGTCACTAAAGGTGGCCATACATATTAGATTAACATTGGCTGAACCAATTGATTGTGACGGGACGAGACAACCATCTAATGTGTATGGGGGTCTTCCAATTATCTCCCTTACTCCCCTCTCTCCATTCAGAACACAACATGCTCGGTGGAGCTGAATGGGAGTGTCAGAATAAACAACTTTGTGGCAATCTTGTTGACATATACTGTTGCTGCTTTCCAGAAGTGATGGTAAGGTGTGGTGCACTCCAATGGAAAATAAGTCCAGAGAGTCAGTGTTTGCTGTAAACTTGTGCACTTCTCTACTGGAGCAACTCAAATGCAAAATATCTCCAGTCTCCTACCTGGCAGAAGAAGGTTTCATGCTGAGGAAAGGCCTGAGATAGCTGTCCTTCCCTCTCTCAGAAGGCTGGCTCCCTGGCCAAAGGCTGGTGGCCCAGGGTATGTGGCTCAGTCATCCGCCTGGCTCTCTGGTCACAGAGCTGGTGGAACCAGGATCTGTTGCAGAGTATCCCCATCTCAGGATCTTCTTCTGATCACTCATACAGCCTGGCAGAGTCTTTCCTACTGAGCATTAGATCCTATCTGAAAACAACTAGGGTCTCTGACTGCTCTCTTTATATCCAGTTTCTAGCTGAACTAGAACCTTGTAGTGGGAGGGGTGGAGAAACATAGCTTAAACAGAAACATTGTTGCAATTTCTGTCAATCATAGACTTGTAAAGAGCTTCAGTGCAAGTCTATGGGAATGACTAATCAGTTTTTCCAGACATAAACAAATCTTTAAACATAAACAACAGAGGTAAACCAGACAGTCAGAAGGTCGGTGTGTCTGGTTTTTGCCTCCAAAACTTTGCAAAGGTAGAAAGTAATAAAGTCTCTCAACATTATCTGGCTGTGTATTAACTCTTTCCATAGTACAACTATAGTATAATAATAGTGCAAATGAACAGGATATATTACAATAAACATGTGAAATGCAGTTCAACAGTATGAAACAGTATAAGTGCATATAACAGTGTAACTCACAGTGCAAATTAACCCTTCAAAGTGCAATAAAGTAGGGAGTCGATGGCTTTGCAAAGTAACAAAAAGTGCAAATGTCCATAATCAAAGTACCCTTGCTCCAGGGCCCTACAGAAGAGCTGGTTAAAACATCATGATTCGGACCATTATACTCAGTGGGTGGTAACTGTCAACCCAGCTCCTTCTTCAGGAGGGCTACCTGTATGTTCTGCTCATTTGAAGGTGACATATAGGGATCTTGATAAATTTACAATGTTTTATTCATACACCTAAGGGTCTATTAACAAATGCGCAAGTGTTTTGCAGTCCGCAAATTGCGTATCCGCAAAACACGGACACCGGCCATGTGCGTTCCCCATTTTGCGGATCGCACATGGCCGGCACTATAATTGAAATGCCTTTTCTTGTTCGTGTCTGGGGACAAGAATAGGAAATGTTCTATTTTTTTGCGAGGCCACGGAACGGAAGTGCGGATGTGGTTAGCACACTGTGCGCTGTCCGCATCTTTTGCGGCCCCATTGAAAATGAATGAGTCCGCACCCGTTCCGTAAAATTGCGGAACAAATGAGGACCCATTTTGCGGACGTGTGAATGGACCCTTACAGTCTTCTTTTCTCACTCACCAGCCTTATAGAGAGGCCCAGAAAACCTCAAAGGGATCAAACATCTCCTTACCATTTGCACCATTTAGCACCAACTGATCAGAATGCGAGTCATGCAGGGGAGCAACGAAAGTGTGAATGTCCATATGCACAAGCCAGTACTCAACGGACTTGCTCTCATTCACAACTTATGCTAATGTGTCCAGCTCCCATCTGCCGCATCTGTCATAATAACATGGTCCATTTTCATTGTTGGTGAGGAAACAGTACAGAAGACTTGAGCAACTTCTTTATGCACTTCCTCAGTCTTATTTAGAGGGAAAGATACTTATTATGCAGCATGTGCCATTGTAATGCGTTGCAAATTTAATATAATAAATTCCAATGACAAATTAAGCTCTTCTACATCTGTAAAGTTAGTCATAAGGATGACATATAATAACCATAATATAATTTAAGGGGTTATTTGGCTTAGAAGCTGACAACCCCAATGATGGCAACCTATGCCCAAATAAAATAAAAAAATACAAAAAAAGGACATGGATGGCACATCCACATGCCTTGCATTGATCTATTTATGATCTATATATCATGGTATCAGCACTCCTAATTAGCTGGAGACTGACAGGGTCAGAGTCGAAAGAGGTACTTCAGATTCCAGAGGTGATGTATGAGGGTCAGGCAAGGAGCATAGCCAAAAGTATGTAGAAGAGTATATAGTACAATTATCCACAATTGTGAGGTCAGGAATCAGCCAGTAGTGTTGGCCTTGCGGTTCGCCCGGCGGTCGGCTTGCGGCGAACTTTGCGCGATGTCCGCGCTCGCCATATTATTTTGCATTGCGCCGAACTTTGACCCATGACACATCTATCAGGTGGGACAGGACAGCCAATTGAGACGTTTCAGCACATTGACACACCCCCAACCCTATAACAGAACCCGATCTGGCAGCCATTTTACATTATGTGTTTTGCCAGCGTGGGAGGAAGTTGCATTTTGGAGCAGGGACAGGCTGTTAGGAACTTAGGGACACCAAACGCCAGCTAATATGGCCACAAAAGTCCTTTTAACGACTGGTAACGTTGTGCTATCAATAGGTGTGATACACAGAGGGGTGTGATATACTTATAATATACTTTCTAACATAGAAAGTATATTATAGTGCATTTGTATGCTTCCAGAAAATACTGATTGAGGGCTGCCATCTATCCGCTTCCACAAAATAGTAATAGAGGTTTTCCATATACCTGCGTCCACAAAATAACTGCTTGAGGGTGATATACCAGCTTCAACTAATAACTGATTGAGGCCTGCCATATATCAGCTTCCACAAATACTGCTCTTCTCTAGGGACTTTGGCACAGGGTCATTTTGAAAATGACAGGCAGAGGAAGAAGCAGGCCGTTCCGCAGGGGTGGTAGGGTCGGGCAGGTGCACCAGGCCGTAGCCTAAGGGAAAAGTTGGAGAAGGTGCGTGCGATTATGTCAAAGGATGCACTAGAGTTGGTTGAGTGGCTCACACAGCCTTCCTCTTCTGGACCCTCCTCATCCTCTGTATCTGCACCCTCCTCACTCTCTGCTGTGTGCACCCCCAAAGACACCACCACCACCATAGCCCCTCCACTCGAGTCAGAGGAATTATTTTCCCATCCATTCCAACACCTTACCGAGGAGGTAGCAACGGCCACCACCCAGCGGTCTGACGACAGTACCCAGATCAGCCCAAGGAGGGTGGTCCCCACTGTTGCTGCCTACTCCGAGATCTCTAATGTCAGTGGTGGTGAAGGTGATGATGATGACGTGTCGATGGACGTCACGTGGGTGCCCACAAGAGAGGAAGAGGTGGGGAGTTCAGAGGGAGAGATGGAGAAGCTGATAGGGGGAGAAGCAGGCAGAACTCGCAGTGCACAGGAGGCAAAAAGTAGACTGCAAATGTATCTGGAGCGAGCCATCCACCATGCACGGTCACATCTTGCACTCCCAGGATGCCGGCAATGGCTCCGCAGTGTGGGCTTTTTTTAACATGTCAACGTTAACATGCTGACGATAGTGTTGCCATCTGCAGCCTGTGCTCTCAACGCATAAGTCGCGGTAAGCCGAACACTCACCTAGGGACGACCGCCATAAGAAGGCACCTGGCCTCCCATCACCGAGCCCAGTGGGAGCACCGCCGTCAGAACCCACAAAGCCACACTCCCGGCGCTCCACGTCCTGCCCCTTCTCCTTCTCTTCTCATTTGTCCTCCACTCCATCTTCCACTGTGTCGTCGTCACATTTATCTGGCACAAGGCAGGCTTCCGTGGGCCAAGCGTAAAAAAATGATGATGCCGGATAACCCTCTTGCCCAACGGCTGACTGCTGGCTTGTTGGAACTGCTAGCCCGCCAACTACTGCCATATAAATTGGTGGACTCGACCTTTAGAAAATTTGTGGCCATTGGCACACTGCAATGGAAGGTCCCCGGAAGGAAATATTTCTCCCAGAAGGGCTTCCCTGAACTATATGGCCACGTTCAGCGGCAAGTGAATATATCTCTGGCACACAGTGTCGGTGCCAAGATACATCTGACCACAGACATCCATGTAGTGTAGCAAACACGGGCAGGGAAGGTACATAACTTTTACTGCCCACTGGGTGAACCTTCTGACGGCCATCAAGCATGTAACCTATGGCACCCATGTGGATTTGGTGTTACCGCCACGGATTGCATGCAGGCCTGCCTCTTCTTCTCCTCCTCCTCCAGGTCTGTGCGGCGCATTGCTATAAACATAAGCAATGCACCGCACAGACCTGTGAGTTACAAGAAGAAGGAGCGCCCGGCGGCCACAGCGCATGTAAGTATTCTGCAGAGTAACTGGCCATGGCAGAAAGACTTCAGTAGCATCCTGGCTGCCATAGTAACCGATCGGAGCCCCAGCATTACACTGCTGGGACTCCGATCGGAACTGCCGCTGCCACCAATTAAGGGGGAGGGGGGGCCCGGGGGGCGCACTGCCCACCAATGATTTTTAATACTGGGAAGGGCGGGGGGAGGGCACACTGCCCACCAATGATTACCAAGGAGGGGGGGAGGGCACACTGCCCACCAATGATTTTTAATACTGGGAAGGGCGGGGGGAGGGCACACTGCCCACCAATGGTTACCGGGGGGGAGGGCGCACTGCCCACCAATGATTTAAATACTGGGGCTGATGGGGAGGGTACTGGGGGCTGGTGAGAGGCACTAGGGGCCTAATTGAGAGGGTACTGGAGGCTGGTGAGAGGCACTGGGGGCTGATGGAGAGGCACTGGGGGCTGGTGAGAGGCGCTGGGGGCCAATGGAGAGGCACTGGGGGCTTTTGAGAGGCACTGGGGGCTGATGGAGAGGCACTGGGGGCTGGTAAGAGGCACTGGGGGCCGATGGAGAGGCACTGGGGGCTGATGGAGAGGCACTGGGGGCTGATGGAGAGGCACTGGGGGCTGGTGAGAGGCAAGGTGGGCTGATGGAGAGGCAGTGGGGGGTGATGAAGAGGCACTGGGGCTGGTGAGAGGCACTGGGAGCTGATGGAGAGGCACTGGGGGCCGATGGAGAGGCACTGGGGGCTGGTGAGAGGCACTGGGGGCTGATGGAGAGGCACTGGGGGCTGATGGAGAGGCACTGGGGGTGATGGGGAGGCACTGGGGGCTGATGGAGAGGCACTGGGGGCTGGTGAGAGGGACTAGGGGCCTAATGGTGAGAGGCACTGGGGGCTGATGGAGAGGCATTGGAAGCTGGTGAGAGGCACTGGGGGCTGGTGAGAGGCACTGGGGGCTGCTATGAGGCTACTGGGGGCTGCTATGAGGCATGGGGCTCTTATCTGAGGTCTGATTGGGGGTCATTCATATTGGGGTCTGAGCTGAGGTGTTATCTGAGGTCTTATTAGGGTCTTATTACCATTGGGGATCTTATTGGGGCTGTTAGCTGAGGTCTGATTAACATTGGGGGTCTGATTGGTGGTCTGACCTGAGGTGTAATGAAAAATATTTTTTTTCCGGAGCAGCTTGGAGAAAAAAAGGCCTCACAGTCTCCCAAACTCCTTCTGCCTAGCCAAGCGATCCAGCACCCCTAAAGGCCAAGCCTGTCAGCACCCCTGAGGCCAAGCGAGCCAGCACCCCTGAGGCCAAGCAAGCCAGCACCCCTGAGGCCAAGCCTGTCAGCACCCCTGAGGCCAAGCCTGTCAGCACCCCTGAGGCCAAGCCTGTCAGCACCCCTGAGGCCAAGCCTGCCAGCACCCCTGAGGCCAAGCCTGCCAGCACCCCTGAGGCCAAGCCTGCCAGCACCCCTGAGGCCAAGCCTGCCAGCACCCCTGAGGCCAAGCCTGTCAGCACCCCTGAGGCCAAGCCTGTCAGCACCCCTGAGGCCAAGCCTGTCAGCACCCCTGAGGCCAAGCCTGCCAGCACCCCTGAGGCCAAGCCTGCCAGCACCCCTGAGGCCAAGCCTGCCAGCACTCCTGAGGCCAAGCCTGTCAGCACCCCTGAGGCCAAGCGAGCCAGCACCCCTGAGGCCAAGCGAGCCAGCACCCCTGAGGCCAAGCGAGCCAGCACCCCTTAGGCCAAGCGAGCCAGCACCCCTGAGGCCAAGCGAGCCAGCACCCCTGAGGCCAAGCGAGCCAGCACCCCTGAGGCCAACCCTGTCAGCACCCCTGAGGCCAAGCCTGCCAGTACCCCTGAGACCAAGCCTGCCAGCACCCCTGAGGCCAAGGGGAGCTTATAATATGAAAGAGACGAATTATGTCAGAGCGGCTCTTCACCTACACATGTATCAGCACTAGATATATACCCCTTACTCTCCCTAATACCCAAACTACACAAGATACATATCCCTACCTTCTGTCTAATACACATACACACCCCACGATATGTTCTTTCATCTTCTTGTGTTACAGGCCCCTGTACAATTTAACAATCTTCTTTAACACACAGACATTTAGATTCATACATTTCCTACACTGGCACAAATGCGTTGGCGAGGTCCGAGAGGTATGTGGGGGTGGGAGATCCAGGGGGGGGGGGGGGGGCCCAAATATTTTTTTTTGCTGTGGGGCCCAGTCATTTCTAGCTACGCCCCTGCGCCTAACATAGACGTATTTCTATATAATAAATGACCACCTAATTGTATTATCATTTGGGGGTAGGGCTAATATCTGTATATTATATAGATCCTAGTGTATTATACTGTGCCCTGTATTTTCCAGTAGAAAATGATCCTTGGGAAACACAGTCCTCATCCCTGACCACCAGGACCAGTTAGCGCTCTGTCAGTACATGGCGGCCTACCCTCTCCGCCACGCTGCTCCGCTGTGTACTGGTGCTTATTCTGACACTAGGGCTGGGTTCACATCACATTTTTGCCATCCATTTAATGCATACCAAAAATGTATGCGTTAACAGATGCCTCAGACTGATGCCGTACAGTGGCGTCCATTCACCGTACAGTTCCATGGTAGAAAAAATTATTACGTGATGCACATTTGTATACATCAAACCGATAGGAAATACATTTTTCCTAGGATCCAGCAGGGCACATTTTTGAGAGTTTCCCTTTAAAGGGAACCTGTCACCGGGATTTTGTGTGTAGAGCTAGCATATGTAGCAAATCGTTTTTTTACACAAAAAAGCACACAGAGCTAAGGGGACCGGATATTGCGGATGTGCTAGCGGCCATCTAGCAACCCATGTCTTCAGCTCTATACCCAAAATCCCGGTGACAGGTTCCCTTTAAGGCCTCATGCACACGGCCGTTGTGCGGCTGTTCCGTGCAGCGGGCTGGACCCATTCAACTTGAATGGGTCCATGTTACGTTCGCACTGCACAAAAAATATGACATGTTATATTTTTTTTCGGTGCGTAACCACGGAAAGAAACACCACGGATGCACTCCGTAGTGCTTCCGGTGTTCCGTTCCTGTGACTCCGTTCCGCATCTCCGGAATTGCGGACCCATTCAGGTGAATGGGTCCGCATCCGTGATGCGGGCTGCACACGGCCGGCGGCAATATGGCCACGGCCGCCCAACGGCCGTGTGCATGAGGCCTAAGATGCATAGAAATGGCCCCTGATTAAAATACATATTTTTTTGTGGGTATTTTGCCAATGATCCCCCTCTGGTATATCACTGCCCATGTTGTGGGACTATTTGTGTACTTCTAGTAAGTGTTTGCTGGCTGCAAATATGACCTGAAGGTTTTTCAGGTTCGCCTGCCATTAAAGTGAATGGGGCCCGCCGCGAACTCGCGGTTCGAGAACATTTGATCGCGAACGCACGTTAGCGAATCGTCCCGGCCGATGTTCTTCCATCACTATCAGCCAGGTTCAAATATATATAATCAATTTATGACTAGCTTGAATCTGTAACAAGGCCCTTACCTACCATACTATAATAATGATGCCTTCTCATGTGGCACAGGGCCCAAGTATAACTTTGCTACCTCGGCACCCCCTATAGCTGCACCCCTGAAGGTTAGTACTTACAAACTTCCAGTCTATAGTACGGAGACCCGTTTCTGAGAATCCCCTTCCTCCTCTCCACATGGTGGCACTCAGCCGCTTAGAAACATCTTGTGGATTGATGGAAGGATCGGCCTGCATCTGCTGAGGCAAAGCACAAATCACAAGGAGCCTCTGAGGCTATTCATCCTTCAGTGTCTGTGCTATTTCAGGGCTAATCCTTTTCCTGAAAAGAAAGCTGCTGGGGATCTATTGTAAGGGGTTAGTGGGACTATCCAGGAAATGTGCAGAAGAGGCTTTCAGCAAACCCTGCATGTATTTTCAAGGACAAACGGCACGTTCTTAAACAAAAAGACGTTTTTGGTGACTGAAGAGAAGAGCACATGGCAGGTCCGTGACCTTTATTGCCAGAGTTTTTGTAATTTCGCAAACTTTTCATCCCAAGAATAGAGCAAGAAGAATGGATAATTCAATGAATAAAAAGATCTAAAGCATCCCGAGATATCTATAGATTCTTTATTTTACTCCATAGCGGACAATACCACTGTAATATGAATAGAATTGAACATAACATGGATAAAACCTCTGTTACAGTTACAATAGGGCCCCAAAGACTTCACTTAGATGGTTTGGAAATGCAGGTCCTGCTTAGTGGTGGTTGTAAAGTGCGCAGAACTTAGTAATGGCGTGCGCGATTATTTTGGTGCAAAAGTTGGTGCAAAGACAAGAAAGAGGTTTGAAATTTCTAGCAAAATACAGCAAGTGCCGCTGTGATAAATCCATTGTTTTACAAAATTTAATTAAATATTGAGCAGAGATGCCCAGCTTAACCCCTTCCAGCCCTACGCTGTATTGTTACATCAATAAAAGAAGATAATTTATTGGTTCATCTCAGATATTGATGGCATATCACTGGATATTCCATCAGTGTCAGACAGGTGGGGGTCCCACCTCTAGGACTCTCTCCTATCTACAGAACGGGACCCCCAAAGTGAACAAGCAGCTGAACATGCGCAGCCGCACCCTATTTACCTCTATGAGAGTTCAGAAAATTGCCAAGTGCTGGTTCGGATATTTATGGCAGTATCAGAGCTGAAAACAAACATAATGGGAAGTAAGGGAAAGGACATCACAGCAGTACACTGCTGGCATATTTACCAGAAGGGATAAGCCCCTGCTTCTGAGTGAAATGCATCTAGCTATGCAGCTGAAACAGGGAATAATATGGCTAAAAAAGACAATGGGAAGCCCAAAAAGACCTGTTTCTTCACAGTTAGAGAATCACAGCCATTATGCAAACTCAGGTATGCTTTCAGCTGGCATTAGAAAGAATTACTTTTTTGTCAGGAAAGCTGATTTGCATATGTTTGGGTTTTAGGTAAAAATATTCAATTAGCTTCTCTAACAAAAACGATAAGAAAGGTAATTCTTTCTGACGCCAGCTGATATTATGATTAGAGATGAGCGAATTTAAAAAAAATTTGATTAGGTCGGTTTGCCGAATGTTCTAAAAAGATTTGATTTATTTGTGGCGAATCACATGAAAAAACAGCTATTTCCTGGCTGCAGAGAGCCTGTAAAGTGGTGTAGAACACTGTGTCTTGCAGTAACACGCATAGGGAGTCTGTTGTGGTAGTCAAACAATACTGTGAGCCAGTATGATACACATATGACAGGCGTCGCTCTTAGAATCACTGCACACATCCCTTATTTGGGCAGTTACGGGGCCAAAACTGACCAAATAACTCAAGCATGAACTCGGCCTTACAGATCAATGTTAGCGCCAGTTCTAAAGAACTGTGCAGAGGCCCAAGATCCTACTATAGCGTGGAAAGGCGCACTCCTTTTATACTGTCGTCAGCTAATTCCACATAGATGTCTACAGAACCTGTTCTATTAAATGCTTATACAAGTAGAGCCCCCCCGACAGAATGGAGTGGGTGTCAGCAGTAAGTTTGTGTTGACGTCACTGATTATTTTGCCCATCCTCTGATCCGTCAGAACAATAACCCCAAAAAAGGATACTTTTTGGGGAGCATCCGCCTTCACTTGGTCAGCATTTGGTCAGTAATCCATCAGTATTGCTAAAGCCAAAAAAACAGGAGTGGATCCAAAACAAAGATGACACATGAATGGAATATTTACATGTCTTCTGTGTTTTGGACCCACTCCTGCTTTTGGCTACCAAATCAAGCCAATTCTGATGGGACCATACAGGCCTTACAGCTGCTACACAGACAGGATCCGTTGTGCGTCTCATTTTTCCTTCTTTCTGACAGATCAGAAGAAGGGTCAAATAAATAATGATGTCAACCAGGCCAAAACTGTAAAATAGTGGCCCAGTCATGGAGTGGGGAGGGTGGGAACAGCATGAGAAGTCCACAGAGTGGCCCAGTGACAGAGTGGTGAGGTAGAAGCTGCATGAGGAGACCACAGATTGGCCCAGTGACATAGTGTTGTGGCAGCAGTATGAAGAGACCACAACGTGGTTCAATGCCCCCCCCCCAAAAAAAAAAAAAAAAATCACAATTCACCACAGAACGGCAATTAAGACATATTCTTTTTCCTAATAATACACCCCAAACAAAGAAATATAACGATCACAATTCAATGCAGAACGGCTAATGGAACGTACGTATATTTCCTTTTAATACACCACGTAATTTTTTTCATATTTTTTTCCTATTAATACACCCCCCCCCCCCAAAAAAAAGTAAAACAATGTAAAATCAACACAGGATAGCTAAAGGGACGTACGTATCTATCCTATTAATACACCCCGAAAATGGCTGTATCACACAGAACTTGCACCCCAATCACAAGCAAGGTTTCCTGGAATTACTTATCATTTAGTGCAAACAACCTAAAAGCAGCCTTATAACTGCAATTTGGATTCCCAGTCAGTGCAGCAAGGTGTAATAGAATCGCTCCTATTACCCAGGCTGTACACTCCCCTATTGCACCCTGTTCTCCTTTTATAGTGTGGATGATTCCTCCCTATCCTTTCCCTAAACCTTGACTAATCTTTCCCTGACCTTGTAAATCGTTTTTTCAGTAAAATTAAGTCTTTCCTAGCAGTGTCCCTAGCGCCTGCGGACGTCTCTCTCTGCACTAAGCACACTGGAAAATGGCAGAATTCAAGATGGCTGAGGCTATTTACAGGGCTGTGACATCACAGGGCTGGCTGGCTGCTGATTGGCTGCATGCCTGGCATTGTGAGTGATCCAGAGTTTCTTGCTCCATGTCCTCACACGTGCAGCAGCCATTTTAGGAAAAAAAATGTGATTCGTTACCACGAAGCGTGAGTAAATTCGGATTCATTGTGAATCTAATTTTTCCTGAAATTTGGATTGAATTCCACTTTGTCAACTTCGATTCGCTCATCTCTAGTCATGATGTTAAATGTTGCCTAGCCTACAATAGTCATCACTTATGTTAACTGGTCTTCAAGAGGTAGTTTCAAATTTGAGGCTGGCTTATTTATTCTCCTAGTTTTGTTATGTAAGGGCGGGTTCACATCCCCGTTATGAATTCCGTTATTGTTTTCCGTTATAACATGGTTATAACGGAAAATAATGGAATTCACAAGATAGAATTCAAAATCGAAACCTTTAGAGGCATTCCGTTTTGATCCGTCATGTCTAATATCTTCTATATAAAAAGAATCTTCATATAAAAGAGAGGATCAAAAAAATCTAAAATAAATATATATATATATATATATATATATATATATATATATATATATATAAATTATATGATCCTTCAGGCGGACATAAACGCCTTTAAGTTTTTTTATCGAGTATCTTATAGTAGAAGTCTATGCACAGCATAACGGATCCGTCTGGTTTCCGTTATGCAGGACGGAAAACAAAGTCCTGGACTTTCTGGGTAACTAGTAACTAGTTAAACAAAAAAATTTTGCTTGGCTGCCTGAGAGGCTTTGGTTGAAGTACCGTTTCTCCTTATTGAGGGCACCAAGTATGCATGAGGAATATCGTCAACGCTCCTATGGGTTTCTGAGAAGAATACATGAAAATTAGCACATCTCGCTCTCTTTCTTTCACTCTCTCTCTCTCACATATTCGCATGAAACGAATCACAAAATGTTTATTAAAATCTAAACTTTTGGGGAAATCTGGAACTCATTTGATACCAGAGGAATCAATTCGCTCATGCATAGTTGACGGAGACCTGTCAGAAGTAAGCTACAAGCCTCACAATGCAGTACATGTATTTCATCAGAACAAATGTGACCATGTAATTACCAGGTAGAGTTAGCTGTCCCTGACAACCACACTCATGACTCCCAGGATCAAGAAAAACTTGGATGAATAGTGAAGTTGAACCTCTAATGCAACATGATCTACTCTAATAACGGCACAGACATAGCGAGGAACAATGCCCATCAGTCCGGACACAGAGATCATCTGGGTGGACAGTTAAATGCTGACGACCTGGGCCTAATAAAAGCCCTGAGAGATGTCCAGTATTAGAGGCTATTAAAGGTGTTATTCGAGATAATTAAAAAATCTCAGATAACTGGCCAACCTGTTGCATTGTGCACTTGGCAGCTGAAGGCATCTGTGTTGGTCCTCTCCAAGGGCAACAGGGACATTGCTGTTACACCTAGAGGCTCTGCTCTCTCTACAACTCCACCCTCTCTCCACTTTGATTCACAGGGATAGGTGTAATCACATTTACACTGCCTGGTCCTGTCAATAAAAGTGGAGAGGGCACAGCAGTTGCAGAGAGAGGAGACCCCCTAAGTGTAACGGCAAAGCCCCTGTTGCTTCTAGAGTCTTATTTGCATATATTAGAACATCATTTTTCTCAGCACTGTGGCCACATATGAACATGGGACCAACACAGATGTCTTCAGCTTCCAAGAACACAGGGGCAGATTGGCCATAGACCTTACTGGGACATTTCCTGGTGGGCTAATGCCCCAGGGGGCCACCCAAGTCCTCCTCACTGCCACTGACTGAGTACATAATGAGCTCTCAGCGCTAATTAACGCTGTGAGAATCAGGTACCTAGCCAGCGATCGCACATACCCTCCTGAATTCAACTGCTGTAGCACCCATCTCACCTCCTAAGCCCCCTGCTCCATATCATAATCAGAGACAACTTGAGGAGTAAGACAACTTGAGAAGTGGTTCAAATTTGGGGGCAATAAATGATGCTGCACTGTGGTATATGATGGGATGATATTTTGTTCTATGGTATTGCTGACCCTGCCTGCTTGTGTTGCCTGTCTACAACATGGGGCCACTGGCTTTTTTCCAGGGCCACTTTAAGTTCTCAGTCCATCCCTGCAAGTGCAGATGTAACAGGTCAGCCAGTTTCATAGATACAAATCTGCTGACAGATGCCCTTTAAAAAATATTTTTAAAAATCTTATACTCCCTGCTTTCTCCGGCGTCACTGCTGAGGACAGTAATTGGCCTTACACCAGCATATCACTATAGGAGAACCAGGCAAACAGCACTGGAGAAAGTAGTGATTTTAAGGGGGGGACATTTGGTATTGAATTTACGACTCTTTTTTGTTTGTCGCATGAAATGTCACACTACGAATTTTGCGACATTTGCCTTGGTACGCCACTTTTTACAGTGTTCTATGTTTATGACAAGTGAATGGGTTTACATCTGTTTCAGACTACTTTTTTTTATTTGCGACACTTTCAAATGACGCAAAAAAGTTGCATCCTATGCCATATAGGTGCACACCACATTGCAATCACGCCAAATATATCATTAAGGCGCACCATTTAATAGATTTGTTGAAGACACACAAAGCAAAGACAGACTAAAAAATGACACAAAAACAACCACAAATGGTAAATGTCCCCCAAGATGTTTTTTTTTATTTTAAGTCATTTTAGGGCTTGTATGAGATTTTTACAGTAGGGGTTAATACAGGCATAGTACTCACAATATTGGTTTTAGGATATTAACTTTTTCCTTGCATCTCAGCGACAGCTGTCTCCTTTATATCCCATGTCGACATAACTAGTAGATGAATCAACTACTGTACAGAGTCCACTCCTAAAAATTCCCTGGTCACAGCAAATTCTTAATTCCGGAAGAAGAGGATAACTGAGCTCCATGATGACCATTAATGTTACAGTTATGCGATGACAAATTAGTGATGATAATGATAAATATGTCAGCTATAAAGATCCCATGTGGATATGTTAAAGTGGTACTTAGGTCCAGGCTAGGTGGTGGATTAGAAGAAATCAAAAGATGTGTCCATTAGTGTACAGTGCATGAAAGATGTGAAAAATTATTTAGAGTAGCTAATTTCTTTGCAGAATTATCAATTCTGATCGTGTCCCGATGAGTTCTCTTCATGTCCTGGATTCCCTATTATCAAAGGGTAAATATGTAGCTTGAACTCAATTGAAGTTATTATGTAGAAATGGAAGTCGAGATTGAACATTTTGTTACAGTCTCCCAGACTTCATGGACATGCAAAGTTCCAGTCTGCTTTTAGCTCCTAAAGTACCATTACTAAACAAAAGAAGTTACTCCTGAAATCAAAACTTTTACTGTGGTACTCAAATACACAATATAGAGGTAGCCTATACAATACTGAATTTGAAGGTCCTCAATCATAGAACATAGGTCCTCAAGTCATAGAACATAGGTTTGATATGGTTTGGTCATAGTGATACAAACTAGAAGTCATTTAGTATGACACAGCCCTGTTTCTGACCCTAATCTATCCCTAAAGGATGTAATACACAGCCCGATGTGGCAGACGATTGTCGGGAAGGAAGCGTTCCCTCCTGGCAATCGCCTGCTCGCTAGCAGAGGAGACTGCTGAGATCTTCTCCGCAGCATAGGGAGGAGCGATTGCTATGGTATCGCTCCTCCCCGTGCAGTATAGTGGTTTGCAAGCGGCAGATCGCTATTAGACACCATGATCTGCTGTCTGCAAACGATAATTTTTTAACGTCATAAGATTTGGATTTCCAGATGATCAAGCTACGAGTTTGCTCATTCATCAGCCACAGAATTACACTAATGTATGCATGTATGCAAATGCTTGTTAGGGATTATGTGCCAAAAAAGCAGGCAGTGTAATACAGGCTTAACTGCTCAACCTCTGAGTTTGCCCGTATTATCTTATTAATATGCAGCTTCAATGTATTTTGCTACTATAGAGAGATATGAATAGTATGCTGCCAGCATGAGGCTTTAAAAACAATGGTTAACGGAGACCTAGGTCCACTCCTTGCAGCTATCCAATCATGCTCAAGCTTAGTGGAAAGTACAAGCCTCTAACCACTGATTGGTTTAGTCCCAACTCGTACTCTCACCATAGAGTCATCAATTGGTGATCAAAGGCAGGTGTAAATATAATAGTACGCAGGATAGCTCCCTCTATCAGTGTCTATAAGATGTGCAAATAAATAAACATATCCTATCCAGGGCCAGCTCTAGGTTCATGTGGGCCCTTGGGCGATAAAATCTCAGTGGGCCCCCTTGTAGCATTTTGCACGATGAACGCGGCAAAGAAACTGCATGCTTCATCATTACAATCAGCTGTGGCCCTCCAAGGAGCAGTGGACCCCACCACTTGCCCGGGTAAGCCGGGTGCTGATGCCGGCCCTGATATTCACCCTTGCTTCTTTCATCTCATCCTTCCTTTGGTCCTATTTTGTCTCATATTTCAGTCAAAACGTAAATAAATATTTAAATAAATGTTCTCTCTGTGTTCCAGGAGGTCATCTATGTTCCTCTTCCTCCTCCTCACTGCCCTGTAACAAGATGTGAGACAAGTGGCTGGAGCAGGAGCGTTCTTGCTGAGTCCCATATGCAATAGGATAAAAATATCATTAAATCCCACACCTTGGCTAAGCTACACCCCATCAAGACAACGATGGAGCAGATCAGCTGGAGAATAATCCCTTGGTTCTCTGCAGAAATTCTACAAGACTGTTTGTGTCAGGATCATGCGGAAAGTGTAGAAGACTGACAAACAGTGGGAGCAACAATATTTCTTGTTCACTTTATTCATTTTTTGGTTTAGTGTCCATTTAAGGGAGTAGCTTAAAGGGGTTGCGCCAAGTTTTGAAGTAGGGATAACAAACTGAACTGTTGGGGTCCAAATGCTGGAACTCCCACCAATTACAAGAATAGAGGTCCCACTTCCATATCCCCATCTCGATGGAGTGCCAGGTCAACCACACACCCTGCTGCTCCATTTATTCTCTGTTGAAGTATAGGGCTTGCCTATCTCCAGCATTCAGATAGAGAATGAAAGGAGCAACAGGGTGCAGGCCAAATGGGACCTTCAGTCTCGGGACCAGTGGGGACCTTAGCCATCAGACCCCCACTGATTAGCTAGTTAGCTTCAAAACTTGCCATAACTTCCTTATATAGATATTCCCATCTGGGACATTGATGGCATATTGCTGGGATATGCCATCTATGTCAGATAGGTGCGTGTTCCACATCTGGAACCTGCTCATACCTCCAGAATGGGACCACAAATTGAAGAGATAGCAGTTACCCATGAGCGGCCACCCTCCACTATGAAAGTTCCGAAAACAGTCATGCGACTGCTCGGCTATTTCCAGCAGTCCCATAGCAATGATTGGAGAGGTACCAAGCTTGCATGGTGCACTCACCATTCACCACTATGGGACTTCTGAGAGTAACTGAGCGCACTTGCTCGGCTATTTATTAGAGATCTCATGCAGACACCGCATGCTCAATGTGCTCTTCTTCATTTCAAGGGCCCATTCTCTAAATAGGAGGTGGGACCCGCACCTATGTGACATTCATAGCATATTTTAGCAAAATGCCATTAATATCCCAAATGGGCCAACCCCTTTAAGTCCCTGGTAGAAAAAGGTTTAAAAAGTAGAAAGTGCTACCTATGTTTTAACATGTTATTCTCCTTATCTATGCTGCTGAAATAACAGCGGTAACAGATAGTTACTATTCTGATGCTATAACCCAGACAGTGCCCAGCAGGTGCATCTAGCAGGAGCACCAAAATAACCAAGAATACACAGCCCTCCCTGGTGATGATTTACTGGGCAAACAACCCAGGGTAAAGTTTCCTTCTTTCCAGACCTCCGCTCCAGCCCACATGCATTGTTCATATGGAATGTATGTGGGGGATTTTACAAAAGGACAGACAGACCTTAAAATTGGCCTGAGCCTTGGGATCCTCATAAATCTTTCCTCTGCAGCTCAGCGGGATATCAGTACAAAAGTGTCAGCATTTAGTCGAAACCTGTAATATATGACTTTGTAATGAATATTAAGGAGCAGCACAGTTGCAGCTTACCCATATTTCAGAAACTGTACACTTGCGAGTTAACCCCCTTCTTGTTTCCTAAAATCAAGGAAATAGGACTACTAGACATACAGTGGATATAAAAAGTCTACACACCCCTGTTAAAATGTCAGGTTTCTGTGCTGTAAAAAAATTAGACAAAGATAAATTATTTCAGAACTTTTTCCACCTTTAATGTGACCTATAAACTGTACAACTTAATTGAAAAACAAACTGAAATCTTTTAGGTGGAGGGAAGAAAACAAAAAAAAAACTAAAATAATGTGGTTGCATAAGTGTGCACACCCTCTTATAACTGGGGATGTAGCTGTGTTCAGAATTAAGCAATCACATTCAAAATCATGTTAAACAGGAGTCAGCATACACCTGTAATCATTTAAAGTGCCTCTGATTAACCCCAAATAAAGTTCAGCTGCTCTAGTTGGTCTTTCCTGAAATTTTCTTAGTCGCATCTCACAGCAAAAGCCATGGTCCACAGAGAGCTTCCAAAGCATCAGAGGGATCTCATTGTTAAAAGGTATCAGTCAGGAGACGGGTACAAAATAATTTCCAAGGCATTAGATATACCATGGAACACAGAGAAGACATCATCAAGTGGAGAAAATATGGCACAACAGTGACATTACCAAGAACTGGACGTCCCTCCAAAATTGATGAAAAGACGAGAAGAAAACTGGTCTGGGAGGCGACCAAGAGGCCTACAGCAACATTAAAGGAGCTGCAGGAATATCTGGCAAGTACTGGCTGTGTGGTACATGTGACAACAATCTCCCGTATTCTTCATATGTCTGGACTATAGGGGAGAGTGGCAAGACGAAAGCCGTTTCTTACAAAGAAAAACATCCAAGCCAGGCTACATTTTGCAAAAACACATCTGAAGTCTCCCAAAAGCATGTGGGAAAAGGTGTTATGGTCTGATGAAACCAAGGTTGAACTTTTTGGCCATAATTCCAAAAAATATGTTTGGCCCAAAAACAACACTGCACATCACCAAGAGAACACCATACCCACAGTGAAGCATGGTGGTGGCAGCATCGTGCCAAGGGGCTGTTTTTCTTCAGCTGGAACTGGGGCCTTAGTTAAGCTAGAGGGAATTATGAACAGTTCCAAATACCAGTCAATATTGGCACAAAACCTTCAGGCTTCTGCTAGAAAGCTGAACATGAAGAGGATATTTTAGCATGACAACGACCCAAAGCATACATCCAAATCAACAAAGGAATGTCTTCACCAGAAAAAGATTCAAGTTTTGGAATGGCCCAACCAGAGCCCAGACCTGAATCCGATTGAAAATCTGTGGGGTGATCTGAAGAGGGCTGTGCACAGGAGATGCCCTCGCAATCTGACAGATTTGAAGTGTTTTTGCAAAGAAGAGTGGGCAAATCTTGCCAAGTCAAAATGTGCCATGTTGATAGACTCATACCCAAAAAGACTGAGTGCTGTAATAAAATCAAAAGGTGCTTCAACAAAGTATTAGTTTAAGGGTGTGCACACTTAAGCAACCATATTATTTTATTTTTATATTTTTTCTTCCCTCTACCTAAAAGATTTTAGTTTGTTTTTCAATTGAGTTGTACAGTTTATAGGTTACATTAAAGGTGGAAAAAGTTCTGATTTATCTTTGTCTCATTTTTTTACAGCACAGAAACCTGACATTTTAACAGGGGTGTGTATCTCATACTAGACATATCTCATGCTTTCTTCTTCCATTTTGTGCATTTTTTTCAACTGATTTGGATCACTTGTCTGTAAACAAAAGAAACAAAAAGACAATCCTAGCCCAAAAAGTTGTCCATCAATCTTGGATGATGACTGGACATGCAGGGCCAGGACCACAGAAATATCTCTCGATAAATCTGCATGTCCTCATATACCATAGCCAGTGGCGTACATAGAGAGGTAAGTGCCCCATAGAAAGGATCAAACCATGCCCCCCACACAAGACAGAAGGGTTTCTGCCAAGACCCTTTTTAATGACCCTTGGGCATTTTTTTTCCGCTGCCTCATTTGCTAAAAGTTGTTCCTTTAGAAGGTAGAGTCCTGACCAAGTTTTCACCCTCAGTAAAAGAGGTGATGATCCCAACTGGGTCCCTCTTGCCCTGGGCCCCATAGCAGTCACATGGTCTGCCACTATGGAAGTTATGGCCCTGACCATATGGTATGTACATGTCCAAATAGGAGCCAATAAGGTACAAAGAACTATAGCTCAAGTGGTGGTTTATCGTACAGAGCGGCAAGAAAACACAATTTGGTTGTCTAATGTGAGTACTGTCTATGCCTACAGTGTCGGAATGGGATTCCTTGAACCCGTGGAAATAATTCTTGACAAACAGGGGCGCACCCTTAACAAGGAAATGTGAGGCAGTTGCCTCAGGCGACACCATCTAGGCGAAAATGGGGGGCTGAGGCAATGTGCAGCATTTTTACACAACAGCGCATAAAGTACTGCACTGTATTTTATGCACTGTTACTAACGAGCTCAGGACAAGCTGCCCGCACTGCTCTATTGAAGAACAGCACAACCCTACCTGCAGCACAGGCTGTGATAACATTAACAGACAGTGACAGGGAGCATGCGGCACAGGACCTTTGAGATTAACAGCAAGGAAACAGGCCAGTGCAGCAGGACCTGACACTCCCAGCATGGTGATGTCACATGATCATGCTGGGAGTGTCAGGTCAATAGGAGCATGTGCCCATCTGAAAGCCAGTGCAGAGCAAAGCCATATAATAAGCTTTTTTCCGCTTCTCATGATCACGTCAGGGCCAAGAAACACCTGGTGCGTAAACTTCTGCCTGTTGTTGTTGGCCACTGTAGTTCAGCTGTGTCTCTTCTTCCTGCTTTTTAGCCGTCCTCAGGGCTTTACAGCTTGAGCCCCGTCAGGACCTCCTCTGCACATGTACGGTGGAAGTTTGGGGTTTAAACATGGCACCCGCTCAGAAGCTGTAGCCGCCGGGTACCTGCTGTTTTACAGAGCAGACACCAGGAGGCAATGTTCAGACATTTAATCTCTTAGATGCTGTGGTCAATTGCAGTCTATGGGAGAAGCGATCAGACAATCAGATCTTCAAGTACAATAGGGTGACTTAAAATAAGTGCAAAAAAGTTTTTAAATGTTTTTAAAAATAAAAAAATTAATAATTTACCCCCTTTCCCCATATAAAAAAATATAAAGATCATTGGTATTGGCCTTATGCAGGGCACTGATACTAATGGGGTCACTCTTGGAGAGCATTATTGTGATTTAGGGTACTGTAGGTGGCACTAATACTTTTGAGGGCAGTCTGGGAGCACTATTACTATGGGGGGGTATCTGTATGGCAATATAATTTCTGCAGTATAGTATTTGGGGGCACTGGGTAGCATAGCAGGTGCAGTATTGCAGATAATAGCAGGATAACTTTATTAAGGCACTAGGAAGGAGAGGATTATAGAAACGTGAGGAATCTAAGATGTCTGTATGCCAAACTCTGCAGAGACAAGACGTCACTGAAAGAAGTCGTCAAGGCGGTCTGGTCCAAATGGAGAAGATGAGGAAAGAGAACATATACATCAGAGGAGACATCACAGGATGTAAGAGGTACATATGAGGGTCTGTATTACCATGTATGTTTTGTAGGGCCTCGTGTAACAGAAAGGCTAGGTGCATCCCTGCCTCCAAAGGCAACTCAAAGTGTTTTTTTCTTTGGGACTTTTGGGGCCCATTATTACATCAGAGAAATATCTTTCAATAAACCTGCATGTCCTCATTGTCTGGCTGTACACATACCAGAACCATAGGATCTTCTAGCATTCTGGTGGGCCAGTATGACCCTGTATGCCTAACTCAGAACCTGTACAGCTACACAGCCACCATATGGATCCCAAATACAGAGCGCTCAACTTCTGTGTGCTGCCATAAGGCTCCGCTAAATTTCATATGTACAGAGCTATTCTCCCCTAGAGGCTATGCTTTTGAATATTACCATCCCTTTTGCATCTGATGGTGCATGCCATGTTTTTTTTCTGTAGGATTCCAATTTATGTATGGAGGAACAGAAGAAATTGTAGATTTACTCTTATTTTCCCACTACCACCCAAAAATTAAAAAATTATTAATATTTTTCAATACGTTGTTCTTTATGCACGCCAAAACTGAGACAGTAAAACCATCTCCAGGGGATTTCAAACATTTCACGAATAGCATGTTTAGACTATACACAGATCACTAGGTTGCCGGTTCAAATGCGAAGTTGCTAAATTACATGCACAAAACAAAAGACAGTCGATAATTTGAACCTATAGACCTCCAGGTCTTGTTCTACAACCTCACAGCATAATTGAGACTAATATGAATGAGTGTAAGAAGAGCCCGGGATGTTCTTTGTCTACAGAAACACGTACACAAAAGCCTCCTGTCCATTGTGACCATTTGTGATCATTGATTTCATGCACAATATCTCAGCAGTGAAATACTCCTAAGACTATTCGGGGCACCCGGGGGGCTGTAAATTAACACTGACTCAACCTATAGTCCACATGGCAGAGCCATTGTGATAACGACACCATCATCATATATTAAGTTTCACACAGGGCCTTCAAGAAGCTCCTTTCATACGCAGCTTATTCTGAATGCTGCTAGAGTTATGGGATATTATTTTGAAGAAGGGCTGAGGAACACGTGGCTTTCCAGCTGTTATGGAAATACTCATCAAAGCACATTGGGATCTGAGTCCAAGGAAAGATTGAGGGTCATTCACCAATGCTAAGAGATGTAGTTCTAAAGCAGATGTTTCAGCTTGTCTAAAAAGATTATAAACCTCCTTCAATCTACCGTAGATGAACAATTAGTTCAAAAAGATTATGTTCTCCCTGAAGGAAACCTATAGGGCGACGAATAATAATATTGATTTAGCAGATTTAAGTCTATAATTCTGTGTAACAAGGCTTACTATTTTACATGGATAATTGCAGAATATTAGGGTGTAACTCAATATCCTGAATAGTGGGCGACTGACAAGACTATTGCTTCGGAGCAAAGTAAGTGAGGCCATTAACTCACAATGTCAGGAACATTCCATGCAAATCAGTGGAGGGAGTCTCAATGGTAATTGGTGCAATTAAGGGGGGGTTAATCACAATGACGTGTCAGAGGAATAGAGGGAGGCTGGTTGTATGCACATGGAAATCATAGGCAAGTGAGCAATGGTTTTAATATACGATAGATAGATAGATAGATAGATAGATAGATAGATAGATAGATAGATAGATAGATAGATAGATAGATAAGAAAAAATGGAAAGAAAATATTCAAAACATCTTGATCAATTCCGAGTAAAGTATGAGAGCCACGAGCAGAAATACATGCTATCAGTGAGGTTATTAATGGTTGTCTGAGGAATGTTCTGCCACACTGAATCCACTTGGGCACACAAATCATCAAGATCCACTGCTGGCACCTCCCTTTGGAATTGCTGACCAATGACTCCTCAGATTTGCTCAATGGGAGACAAGTCCAGAGACGCTGCAGGCCCTGGTAGCATATAGACCAATCATGCTGCTCCCAGTAGTACGAGCAACATGCGGCCTTGGACACGTTGGAGAAATGGCCGTTCCACTGGTTCCATGTCTAAATCAATGTAACGTTGGGATGTTAGTGTACCCAAGACAAAAGCCAGAATCATCGCTGAAGAGGATAGATCTCCAATCCAGCCTCCATTGCTGTCCTGCTGTGCACCATGATAGCCTTTAAAAACGGTGGTGTAAGGTCCATGGAACACCTGTAGCTGGTTGTCTGGCTTGCAACATAAATGTCATGCAAACGCCTTTTGATGGCTTGTATAGACAGTGTTTGCGGCCCTAGGCTTGGGTTGTGACTTCTAATTTCACTTGTAGTACAGAACAGATCCCAACATTCTTCTAATCAGATGATCCGTCTGTGCAGAGGTTTGCCTCTGTACATCTCTTGCTGTCATTCCAGTTCGTCATAGTTCTCCCAACCACCTGGACAAGCAACGTTGCACAGTGCTGACATCTCAGCCTTGGCGCGTAGTTATCTGCCAGAGCGAATAACCAAGGTCTCTCTGTTCAAAGATTCAGTCTCATGTGGCTTAAAATTTTGCTTTCAATTTTGGCTTTGGTACCCCTCTCATATGCCACAGATTAGAGCTAAGGGCTCTTTCACACTTGCGTTCTTTTCTTCCGGCATAGAGTTCCGTCGTCGGGGCTCTATGCCGGAAGAATCCTGATCAGTTTTATCCTAATGCATTCTGAATGGAGAGAAATCCGTTGAGGATGCATCAGGATGTCTTCAGTTCCGGAATGGAACGTTTTTTGGCCGGAGAAAATACCGCAGCATGCTGCGCTTTTTGCTCCGGCCAAAAATCCTGAACACTTGCCGCAAGGCCGGATCCGGAATTAATGCCCATTGAAAGGCATTATTCCGGATCCGGCCTTAAGCTAAGGGGTTAGGTCATGTGATATGTTTATAGAGCCAGTCGATACGGACGCGGCGATACCTAATATGTCAACATTTTTTTTCCTATTTTTTACCAAATTTTTTTCACTTTATTTGGGGGAAATTACGTTTTTTTTTTCTTTTACTTGAAACTTTGGGGGGAAAACTTTTGGAGTCTGATCCCCTTTACAATGCATTCCAATACTGCTGTATTAGAATGCATTGGCTGTATGAGTAATACCGTGTGTATTACTCATACAGCTTCCGGCCTGTGAGATCCAGGGGGCTGGATCTCACAGGCTCGTCACAGGAAGGCAGCGCCGATGCCTAAGGAAGGCATCACGCTGCCTTCCATGCCATCGGGTCCCCCTACAGCCGCACGGGGGCCCGATGGCACCGCCGCCCGCCACCGCCGCAACATGTAAACGCCGCAAACCGCAGGTCTGAAATGACTTTAATTTGAGGGTATTTATATCCAAATAAGGTGACCGGTGTAGGAATTACAACAGTTTGCATATGTGCCTCCCACTTGTTAAGAAACCAAAAATAATGGGACAGAATAATAATCATAACTCAAACTTTCACTTTTTAATACTTGGTTGCAAATCCTTTGCAGTCAATTACAGCCTAAAGTCTGGAACGCATAGACATCACCAGACACTGGGTTTCACCTCGCCTCTACTGCAACTGTCTTCAGTTCCTGCTTGTTCTTGGGGCATTTTCCCTTCAGTTTTGTCTTCAGCAAGTGAAATGCATGCTCAATCGGATTCAGGTTAGGTGATTGACTTGGCCATTGCATAACATTCCACCTGTTTCCTTTAAAAAACTCTTTGGTTGCTTTTGCATTATGCTTTGGGTCATTGTCCATCTGCACTGTGAAGCGCCGTCCAATGAGTTCGGAAGCATTTGGCTGAATATGAGCAGATAATATTGCCCAAAACACTTCAGAATTCATCCTGCTGCTTTTGTCAGCAGTCATCAATAAATACAAGAGAACCAGTTCCATTGGCAGCCATACATGCCCATGCCATGACACTACCACCACTATGCTTCACTGATGAGGTGGTATGCTTAGGATCATGAGCAATACCTTTCCTTCTCCATACATTTCTCTTCCCATCACTCTGGTACAAGTTGAGCTTGGTCTCATCTGTCCATATGATGTTGTTCCAGAACTGTGAAGGCTTTTTTAGATGTCGTTTGGCAAACTCTAATCTGGCCTTCCTGTTTTTGAGGCTCACCAATGGTTTACATCTTGTGGTGAACCCTCTGTATTCACTCTGGTGAAGTCTTCTCTTGATTGTTAACTTTGACACACATACACCTACCTCCTGGAGAGTGTTCTTGATCTGGCCAACTGTTGTGAAGGGTGTTTTCTTCACCAGGGAAAGAATTCTTCGGCCATCCACCACAGTTGTTTTCTGTGGTCTTACGAGTCTTTTGGTGTTGCTGAGCTCACCTGCCTTCCTTCTTTTTAAGAATATTCCAAACAGTTGTTTTGGCCATGCCTAATGTTTTTGCTATCTCTCTGATGGGTTTATATATTTTTTCCAACCTAATGATGACTTGCTTCACTGATAGTGACAGCTCTTTGGATCTAATCTTGAGAGTTGACAGCAACAGATTCCAAATGCAAATAGCACACTTGAAAATGAACTCTGGACCTTTTATCTGCTCATTGTAATTGGGATAATGAGGGAATAACACACACCTGGCCATGGAACAGCTGAGAAGCCAATTGTCCCATTACTTTTGGTTCCTTAACAAGTGGGAGGCACATATGCAAACTGTTGTGATTCCTACACTGTTCACCTGGTTTGGATGTAAATCCCCTCAAATTAAAGCTGACAGTCTGCAGTTAAAGCACATCTTGTTTGTTTCATTTCAAATCCATTGTGGTGGTGTATAGAGCCAAAAATGTTAAAATTGTGAAGATGTCCTAATATTTATGGACCTGACTGTACCTCCATAATGAGATCACTCATGCAATGGGAGAAAGGATAAGGCTCTTTATATGTATGGAATGTGCCACTGCGTATTGCTGGTAACATCCTGGTGCACGTGGTAGCCTGTGTCACATGCCGTGTTCACACACCATAGGTAGTCTAGTGGTAGGAACCCATGCCACACTGAGATACCTTGACGGTGGTGCAAAAGGACTCTGTTGTGTTCCTAACTGGAATACATTGGCTAAAGTCTCCGTTTTTAACATCAGTCTGAGGGATTAGCCAGTATTGTCAGTTGCATATCATTGTGGTGCACCTTTTGCAGCGATTCAGTATTCGTAAGCCAAAGCCAGAAGTGGAAGTATGCAGAGCAAAATTATAAATCAAAGATTTGTGCTTCTTCTTTGTTTTTCACCCACTCCTAATTTTGGTTTACAAACACTGACCAAAAAACGCGTGTGTGAAAGATGAACATAATAAATACGTGGTCACTCATTCATTGGAGAGCATGAATAACTTCCCATTGGACTGATGTGAGGAGAATGTGTCAGAGGTGTATGGTGCACTAGATTAGAGGAGCCCAAATATAGAGTCAGCAGTCTGGACACTTTACTGCTGACACAGGGATCTTTCATCAGCCACCTCCTCTAATCATGGTGTAATAGTACATTTACTGTAATGTCAGCTCAGTTCATAGACACCGGCTAATTATAAAACACTGCTGAGGAGGACTGCTTGGATTAAATGAACTGAGATGATTCAACATGTGAAGAGTGTCTGATCATCCAGTGGTCTTAGTGTAATTCTTGTCCATGCCCTGAGTTGGGTATGCAGCTTACCCTTATTCATCCTCCATGGATCATCAAATGCCGCAACTTCAGAATAATAAACTGTACATGGTTGGAGAGCATTCTTGAGCCCGGAATCACCAAAAAGCATGGATCACAGTAAAAAGGACACCCTTGGTTAAAACATATTTGAAAGTCTACCTCCATGTGGGTGGAGAAACTGCAGTAATCCACAGCAGGGTGTATGTGCAAATGGTTTGTTCTTTAATGTAAAGTTATTAAATGTTATGAATTGTATTGTTATGCTACATATTGCAACCAGCATAGTAATGTGTAGATGGTACAGCTAATGATTAAAAATTCTGGCTCAGCCCTTGCAGGTTTCTAGGTGGTGGCTGTCTCCTCCCCTAGATCTAGAAAATGTGCAAAAAGAGTTTGATCGAGAAAGGAAGGTTTGACCTATGCTCTCTCTCCTTCGACCTCAAGTTCCAGAGACTAATAGATCTCTGTGTGAATTACTGAAAGATCTACATACAGAAAGAGAAGGATAAATACAAAGGAACTTGGAATCTGCATGGCCAAGTAAGCCAGTAAGGTAATCTGCGACTACAGCCATTCAGACGGGTGAAGGACAATGTTAAGACACCCTTCACACTTGGACATGTCCCTGCCAGGCTTTTCTTCAGAACCCTGTACCCCGGAGTGGACACTACAGTCATTATTGCCAAGGTACTATTGTCTTTTACAGATTCTACTGGGAGAGATTTTAGAAACATAGGGGGTAATTTATTAAGACTGGCATTATAGACGCCGGTTTTAATAAGCCCCTGCGCTGGCGGAGGATCCGCCGGAGTTATGTATAGGCGCCGGCCCTTTACATAATTTCAACGTATCCAGCACCAGGCTTACATTTAGACCATTTTCTACGCCTAAAACAGGTTTAGAAAATGATGAATGAGATGGGCCTGCTGGCCCATTCCCTTCCCTGCCCATACCATACCACTTTTGTAGACCTGGTGTGAGCAGGAAAAAGTCACAGATTGCGGCGCAAATAGCCTTTGCACTGCAATCTGCACCACAAATATGCTTATATAGGCGTATTTCTGATCCTAAATGTCCCTGTCGTAAATTATGTTTTTGTGGACCGGACATATGGATATGGAAAGCACACGGATAGAAAAAGATAGAACATGTCCTATACTTGTCCACAAAATGCAGACCCATTGAAGTCAATGGGCCTCAAAAAATTTATATGAAACACGAGCCGCATCCATATTTTGCGGACTGCAAAACAAATATGGTCATGTGCATGGGGCCTTAAAAGGGTTCACCTACTAAGAACATTTGTTACCTATCCACAAGATAGGTGATAAATGTCTTATTCCTGGTGACTGCACCTATGAGACTTTACTAGGATAGGAGGCCTAAGTCACCAATTCCTCCTCACCGCACAAAAGCAGTGAGAAGGATTTTTTTTTTATACTTTATAATACTTCTATTTTTGTGTTATTGAATATAAAAGCATAGCCTGCAGAAGGAGCCCAGTACTCTAAAAACTTTCAATATGACTTTTTCTGGTTAGCCAATGAAGGGATCACTTCCTATAATACGTTTATATTCATTAACACAAAAGTAAAAGTATTTTCTCTGGTTAACATTTTACTACGCAATTTTTGCTACCATCAATGACTTTATAAAATAAGCAAGAAATATACTTAAAAACAAGGGAACAAACCTGAGGTGTAACTTGAAGCTACCGATCCCCAGTGCAAAATCTGTAACAGGGGCCCTTACCTAATATGTGCCATTTATAATACTGGTGAGGCAAGGGGTGACCTAAGGCACCTTTGGGCCTCCTCAGGCAACTGCAATACAGTCCAGTATTTAACAGGATCTTATCATGAGGCCAGGAATAGCACTGACAAGACCACCATAAAAAATAAGTGAAGCGAGGGGAATACTTGGAAGCAAACATGAGCTAATTGATTCATCTCATCAAACAAAGTTTGCACCTGTGCCAGGGTGTCCCCAGTGCTGAGGACATCTTGGCCCGCCCAGACAATCTAGCACCTGGGCACAGTTCAGGGTAGCGGCGTATGAACAGTCACTGCACCACTTTCAGAAGCAGAGTCTCTGTGCTTGTGCCTCTACTCGGAGCAGTTCTGCAGGCAAGAGAAGTCCAGCTCTGTCATCCAAGCGGCAAGGAGACCATCCTCAGCATCGGTGACACCCCGTCTGAATTGATACTAGAGATGAGTGAATTTTAAAAAAATTTGATTCGGCTGGTTCGCCAAATTTTTTGGAAAAATTTGCTTTGATCCGAATTTATTCGCGGTGAATCGCGTTAAAAAAAGCGTCTATTTCCGGGCTGCAGTGAGACTTTATAGGGGTGTAGAACACTGTGCCTTGCAGTAACACGCATAGGGAGTCTGCTGTGGTAGGGAAATAATACTGTGAGTCCGTATGACATCATGAGGAGGCCACAGAATGGCACAATAACAGAGTCTTAAGGTGGCGGCAGCATCAGGAGGCCACATAGTGGCACAATGCCCGAGTCTGGAGGTGGCGACAATAACAGCAGCAGAGGGATACTACAGAGTGGCAAGGTGACATAGTGCGGAGATGGCAGTAGCAGCAGAAGCATCAGGAGACCCCATAGTGGCAAGATGACATAATGTGTAGATGGCAGTAGCAGCATCAGAAGGACAGCACAGAGTGGCAAGATGACATAGTGTGGAGTTGGCAGCAGCATAAGGAGAACACAGAGTGGCAAGGTGACATAGTTTGGAGGTGGCAGCAGCATCAGGAGGCAACAAAGTGGAAAGGTGACATAGTTTGGAGGTGGTGGCAGCATCAGGAGGCCACAGAGTGGCAAGGAGACATAGTGTGGAGTTGGCAGCAGCATGAGAAGACCACAGAGTGGCAAGGTGACATAATGTGGAGATGGCAGCAGCAGGAAAGCACAGAGTGGCAAGGTAACATAGTGTGGATATGGCAGCAGCATGAGGAGACCACAGAGTGACAAGGTGACATAGTGTGGAGATGGCAGCAGCAGGAGGCCACGGAGTGGCAAGGTGACATAGTGTGAATATGGCAGCAGCATGAGGAGACCACAGAGTGGGAAGGTGACATAGTGAGGACTTGGCAGCAGCATAAGGAGAACACAGAGTGGCAAGGTGACATGGTTTGGAGGTGGCGGCAGCATCAGGAGGCCACAGAGGGGCAAGGTGACATAGTGTGGATATGGCAGCAGCATGAGAACACCACAGAGTGGCAAGGTGACATAGTGTCGAGATAGCAGCAGCACCAGGAGGATACCGCAGAGTGGAAAGGTGACATAGTATGGAGTTGGCAGCAGCAACAGGAGACCACAGAGTGGCAAGGTGACATAATGTGGAGATGGCAGTAGCAGCAGCATGAGGAGACCACAGAGTGGCAAGGTGACATAATGTGGAGATCGCAGCAGCAGGAGGAGACCACAGAGTGGCAAGGTGACATAGTTTGGAGGTGGCAGCAGCAACAGGAGGCCACAGAGTGGAAATGTGACATCGTGTGGAGATGGCAGCAGCATGAGGAGACAACAGAGTGGCAAGGTGACATAGTGTGGAGTTGGCAGCAGCATGAGGAGACCACAGAGTGGCAAGGTGACATTGTGTGGAGATGTCAGTAGCAGCAGCAGCATCAGGAGACCACAGAGTGGCAAGGTGACATAGTTTGGAGATGGCAGCAGCAGCTGCATCAGGAGACCACAAAGTGACCCGGTAACAGAGTGGGGCGGTGGGTGGCAATACCAGTACCCGATGATGAAAGTGGGTGAAATAAGGAGCATTTGGCATCAGATGTGTGGCATAAGGCGGGTTGCAACATCAGAGTAGAAGCTGAGGCAGGTAGCCAGAAGAAACCAGTCTCTTTTATCAAAGTGTTGGTGTGGCACCATGGATGATATAATCTGATGCATCAGGTTGAAAATCCTGGCTGATCCACGCCTGATTCATCTTGACAAAGATCAGTTTCTCCACATTTTGGGTGGACAGGCGAGTTCTCCTTGGGGTAACGATGGCCCCCGCCGCACTAAAAACCTGTTCTGATGCCACACGACTGGCCGGGAAGGACAGCTTTTCCAGGGCAAACTCTGCTAGCTGCGGCCACAATCCAGTTTGGCTATCTAGTAGTCCAGCGGATCTTCAATGTTGGGTGGCAGGGTGCTGTCCAAGTATGCAACCACCTGCTGGTTCAGGTCCTGCTCCAGGTCTGCCTGCTGCTGCTGGTGAGTAGTTTCTTCACTATGTGGGTTAAGAAAGCTATTCATCAGCGACTGTAGACTCCGGCTGCTGCTGATGGAGCTGGTACTGCTCCAGCCACACCACCCCACCCCTCCCAGCAATGGAACGTGAGCGCAGAGGGCCCCCCTGGTCAGACCTGCGAGAGGATGGACGATGGTGCAGATAGGCATCGGCCAATTGACTACATAGGATGTCTCTGTAGTAGTTCAGTTTGTCCTCCCTCTCGGTGGGTGTAAAAAAGGCCCCCAATTTGGACTGGTAGCGAGGGTCCAACAAGGTGGAGAGCCAGAAGTCATCCCTCTGCCGAATGGTGACAATTCGGCTGTCACTACGCAAGCAAGTGAGCATGCATCGTGCCATTTGTGCAAGTGACTCGGAGGGACTCCCTGCCTCCATCTCCACTGCATACTGCCACGGTGTGTCTGGGTCCTCTGTCTCGTCTTCCTCATCACCCTGTAGCTCCTCTGGCTGCTCCTGCTCCTCCTCTCCTGTCAGCGGAGTGGAAAAACCACCCATTTGGCTACACATTGCCTGTGCTCCAATGTCCTCCTCCTGCTCCTCCTCCTCTTCCAGTTCAGCCCCCACAAGGCTCATGTGGCCGTGAGATCTAGGCGGCACGTCTCCTCTCCAGTCCCCTGACCAGCCATAGTTACCAGCATCTGTTCCAGGACATGAAGTAGTGGAATGACGTTGTTCATTCTGTAGTCCTGGTGACTGAAAAATAACGTGGCCTCCTCAAAGGGCATGAGCAAACAGCAGGTGTCACGCATGAGCTGCCACTGGCTAACATCGAAGTTACACAGTGGAGTACTCCTATCCACTTGCATCATCAAGAAATCGTTGTATGGCCTTTCTCTGTTCGTATAGTTGGTACAACATATGGAGGGTGTTAAACAAAACAAGCAATGCAACAGCTCACTGCAAACCAAATAAAGTACAAAATTGCATCATAATAGCAAATGCTGAACTAATAAGTTAGAGATACTTGGCAAATCGTTTTGTACAAAATTATTTGAGCCCGTCTGCCGAACGTCAAGTCAATCTCTAGTTAGACGGGTTCCTAACACTAAATATACCTGTCATGTGCCATAGCGGCTATCATAAAATTCAGAAAGTGCTGGTAACTGCTTTCCATGGCTATAATGGAGGCCATTTTGGCACCGAAAATGACGGAAATTCAGGCGGATCCAGCATGTAAGTGGAACCGGCACTTTCTGAATTTTATGATAGCCGCTATGGCACATAACAGGTATATTTAGTGTTAGGAACCCGTCTAACTAGAGATTGCCTTGACGTTCGGCAGACGGGCTCAAATAATTTTGTACAAAACGATTTGCCAAGTATCTCTGACTTATTAGTTCAGCATTTGCTATTATGATGCAATTTTGTACTTTATTTGGTTTGCAGTGAGCTGTTGCATTGCTTGTTTTGTTTAACAGTCTTGTTCTCAGCCATAGCAACATGCCCCTGCGCTTTGGGATGTGCTGACTGACCCCCTTTTTCTTTGCAACATATGGAGGGTGGAATTCCAACGGGTGGAAACGTTGCATATCAGCCTATGTTGGGGGATGCTGTTCTGCCGCTGCAGCTCAAGGAGGTTGTGCTTTGCGGTGTCTTAAGTGCATGCAAAGTTTCCTGCCCATTTTTAGGATGTCTTGCAGATGGGTGGAAGACTTCAGGAACCGCTTGACAACCAGATTGAACACGTGTGCCATGCAGGGCGCATGGTTCAGCCCTCCTGGACGCAGCGCCAACACAATGTTCTTCCCGTTGTCGGTCAGCATGGTTCCGATTTTTAGTTGATGCGGAAAAAGCCAGGATTCGATTTCTTAATGCACGGAGCAGTTCCTCCCCTGTGTGACTCCGTTCGCCAAGGCAAACCAGGTGCAGAACAAAGTGACACTGCCGAGCCCTGCACATGTGGTATGCTGGAGGTGCACTGTGACTTGTCCCTGCAGTGGAGGCTGAGGACACGGTGGAGGATAAGGAGGCAGAGTCGGACATTGTCGCAGGACCAAGGGCGTGACAACGTGGAGGCGGAAGCAGCGTGACCTTGCCAAGTTTCTGGTGTGGCTGTGCAGGAACCACATTCACCAGTGGGCTGTAAAGGACATGTACTGTCCGTGACCGTAGTTACAGCTCACCTTCTGTTCAACATATTTGTGTAGGGCTGATACTACCTTTTTCGCAAAGAAATGACGGCTTGGGACTCTCCACCACGGCTTGGCACAAGCCATCAGTTCTCTGAAAGGTGCAGAGTCCACCACTTGTAAAGGAAGGGACTGCAGCACCAGCAACTTTGACAGCTTCTGCACCGTTGGATGCGTGCACTCATACTGCTGTCTCTTGGCAATTGCTTCGGTGATCGATTGCTGACGGAATGACTGACTAGGGGTAGGAGCATCTGGACCAGCAGAAGATGGGAATGACAGACAGCTCCCTTCGGCTGAGGCGGTTGAGCCTTGACTGGCTGAAACCGGATGCCTACCACTAGGTGATGCAGTGGTAGCTGCGGCAGGCTGGATCACCACATCGGAGCCACGCTTCTCCCAGGCCACTTTATGGTGACGCTGCATATGTTGACGCAGGGCCATAGTGCCAACATTGGCACCCTGGCAACCCTTCACCTTCTGCCCACATATTCTACATGTGGCCACGTTAACCTCCTCTGGAAGCTTAATAAAAAACTGCCACACCACGGAGTAGCTGATTTTCCACCCAACAGTCCGCACTGACTGACTGCTACCGCCGTTGCCTCCGTGTGCCCCTGCACCACTACCTCCCGGGCAGGAAGGCTGCTGCGAAGCAGGTGGTCTACCCGGCCACGTTTGGCTCCCGACCTGCAACTGCTGCCACCCTGCTGACTCCCAGCCATGCTACCATGCAGCTGGCTCAGCCGCTGCCTCACTGGCAAGCTGCCACCCTCTTCTCCTGATGATGATGAAGCCCCTTCTGCACCAGGCTCCCAAGTGCGATCGCTTCATCATCATCAAGTAGTGTCTGCACGTCACTGATGTCCTCATCAACAGTCCCTGGGTCAGGAGCCTGACCGCTCACAACACAAGCTCCTGCGCCACTCGGCTCATCACTACTTGCCCGCCTAGCGAAGGAAGCGGTGGATGTCTCCTCCAGATCTTGGTTGGACAGTGGCTGATGACTGTCCTCTAGCAGCTCGTCCTTGCTGTATAGTGGAGCTGAGCCCACAGCATACAATACTTCTGTGGCTGAGGGAACAGCAAAGGACAAAGGCAGGTGGGGAGAGGTGAGGGCACAGGGCCTGCTCCCGGGCCATGCTGACAGTTGGCTGGGGGTGTCTGATGTCACTTGGGATGACGTGGATGACCGAGTTAACCAATCAAGAACCGCTGGGTTGCTGGTCAAGACACGACCGCTAGATGACACCGGGAGCTCAGGCCTCTCGCTGAGACTCCTGCTTCCATGCCCCCTTACTCTGCTGCGACCTCTGCTTGCGCCCAAAACATTCAGAGCTCTGCCACTCCTCTGTGCATGGCCTGGCACTTCTCTGACTGACATACTTGTAGCTGAACTACACAAATTAAATTGAAATTAAAACACCCCTAAAAGCGACGAATATATTTTTCTTTTTGTACTAAAATAGTCCACTAAACACTTTTTTACTGTAATTCTCCCCTATACACTTTAAACAGAAATAACTGCAGAAGTGAAATGCGTATATATTTTTGTTGTTGCACTGAAATACGCCCCTATACGCTTTCACCAGAAATAACTGCAACAGTGCAGTGCGTATATATTTTTCTTGTTGTACTGAAATACACCCCTATACGCTTTCAACAAAAATAACTGCAGAAGTGAACTGAGAATATATTTTTCTTGTTGTACTGAACTACACCCCTATACGTTTTCACCAGAAATAACTACAACAGTGCAGTGCGTATATATTTTTCTTTTTTTACTGTAATATGCCCCTATATGCTTTAAACAGAAATAACTGTAACAGTGCAGTGCATATATATTTTTCTTGTTGGACTGTAATAGGCAACTATACGCTTTGACTAGAAAACAATCAGAGTGAGGTGTGTATATATTTTTATTGTAGTTCTGAAATACGACCCTATATTCTCCAGAAATAACTGTAAAAGTGCAGTGCATATATATATATATATTTTTTTTTATGAAGTACTGCAGAAGTGAACTGATAATATATTTTTATTGTTGTACTGAACTACGCCCCTATACTCTTTCACCAGAAATAACTACAACAGTGCAGTGCATATATATTTTTCTTTTTTTACTGTTATACGCCCCTATATGCTTTAAACAAAAATAACTGCAACAGTGCAGTGCGTATATATTTTTCTTTTTTTACTGAAATATGCCCCTATACACTTTCACCAGAAATAACTGCAACAGTGCAGTGCGTATATATTTTTCTTGTTGTACTGAAGTACGCCCCTATATGCTTTCAACAGAAATAACTGCAGAAGTGAAATGCGTATATATTTTTATTGTCGTACTGAATAAGATACTAAGATATAAGCCACTAAAGGCTTTTCAACGTTACACTTGCAGCCCAATAACAAAAAGCTGAAATGACAGAGCTGTCTAATGACTATTTGGATTCCCAAATAATCGTTCCCTGCACTTGTAAATCGCTTTCCTATCAATGTCCCTAGCACCTTCTGAAGTCTCTCCTTGCACTAAGATGCTGTGAAATGATTTCTCCCTATCCTTTCCCTGCACTTATAAATCCTTTTTTCAGTTTTTTTTTAAAACATAGAGGTTTTTCTAATTGCTGTCCCTAGGGCCTTCACACGTCTGTCCCTGCACTCTGAACTCTGGAAAATGGAAGAATCTAAAATGGCTGCCATATTTAAAGGACATCACAGAGCTGGCTGGCTGCTGATTGGCTGCATGCAGGCATGTCAATATGGGTGATCCCGTCTTCCCAGAGTTCCTTGCCCAATGTCCTCAGTCCTCACACGTGTAGCCGCCATTTTAGGAAAATTGCGATTCGTTACCACGAAGCGTGAGGAAATTCGCATTCGTTGCAAATCACATTTTTCCTGAAATTCGGATTGAATTTCACTTTGTCAGCTTCGATTCACTCATCTCTAATTGATACGAATTGATTCATTCATCTCTACTTGGGAGCAAAATAAGGAACTGGAGACCAGCAAACATTACAAGTTCATTACAAGACGTGGCCAGGTAGACGTGAAGTGGTCATTAACCATAGAGGAGATGATGTATGTTGAGGTCCCCAAACATGTGCTCATAGAACACCTTGACATAGCATATACTGTCTTTTTATGGGTCTCTTTGCGTGCACAATCACTCTTGCATATTTCAACATAGAAGATAGTGATATTTTCTCATTCACAGTTCGTTCAAATTCAATCCCCTAACCAAGATGTCAAGGATTTTGTCCGATGAACTGCTTGTCTATGACTTGCTGGGTGTTTTGAAGTCATCCATAGATTGCACTGTGTGCAGTTTGTAAAAAAATTTCGATAAAAAACAAATTGAACAAGTCGATTTCCATAAGAAATTAAAGAGGAATCTCCAAGAACAAAGGATAAGTCATGTCCCCTGTTTATTTACTGTATGAGTAGGTCAAATAACATCATAGCAATATTGTATGTACACAAGAACTAAGAAAACATGGATGTCTCCGTGGGATTAGGTTTACTTGTGTAGTCTTGCGTACTCTAGGTAGTAAATTGTAAGCAGGAGAAGCCACAGGCTATAATTTCCCAGCCAGCTGTTATTGCCAAAGCCTGAATCTTAGAATAGACCCAGAGCATATGGTTCACTCATGCATGGGAAACAGATACCTTTATTTTTAGTTATCTTTAGGATATCTTATTTAGCAATTAGAGTGGGCAGGAATTGAAAGGAAATATGTAAAAAAAAGCTGAATGTTGTTCTCATCCATGCCTCAAGATATAACGATCCTTCTCCCCAGATAGAAATGTATTCATAAAGAATTTATATGTGATGATTGGAAGTGTACCCCAGGTCAGACTATGAAGAACAAACAAAGAGCTTGTGGCTCATAATGCTAAATGTAAATTATAAAAATAAAATCTAGGGTGACCAACCTTGTCCCATGGATCCCAAAGGCGCTGATGCATTCGATTGACTTAGAATGGGGTCCGGCATAGGATTCTGGCATGGTTGGTGCATGCTCTGCTGTTCTTCCCATCAAACCTGATGGAACTGCCAACAAAGGCTCCAAACAGAACCCCCAACAGCAGTGAGAGGCTAGTCCAAAGTTGATGATAGACAACCAACTATTGAATTCTAGGAATAATACTAACCATTCCTCCACCAAGCATTAATTCACAATGTTAGATGGGTTCTTTGGGGAAGGTATTTCAACTGTATTTCTTGTTTCAGCATCCCCATTCATCATCTTAAGCCTCCAGTCCAGTTTTGATTACATTAAAGGGAACCTGTCACCGGGATTTTGTGTATAGAGCTGAGGACATGGGCTGCTAGATCGCCGCTAGCACATCCGCAATACCCAGTCCCCATAGCTCTGTGTGCTTTTATTGTGTAAAAAAAAACGATTTGATACATATGCAAATTAACCTGAGATGAGTCCTGTACGTGAGATGAGTCAGGGACAGGACTCATCTCAGGTTAATTTGCATATGTATCAAATCTTTTTTTTTTACACAATAAAAGCACACAGAGCTATGGGGACTGGATATTGCTGATGTGCTAGCGGCCATCTAGCAACCCATGTCCTCAGCTCTATACACAAAATCCCGGTGACAGGTTCCCTTTAATGGAGGTCTTCAAGCCAAGTGCAATGTTGGAGATACTGAAAGTGCATTAAGAAGAGCCCTATTTTGTTTTTACAGTACCCCTGGAAAGATGACATAACTGTCCAACCACTAAGAGAGCTAACCCTCAATAGACCATGACTGGTTATCAAGACATATATCCTGCCAGTGATGTACATGAGAGAAGTCTCTGATGAGTGAGTGGAAATCTCATGTACAAGCAATGAAAGATAGTGAACTTGCTATAATCATTTCCCTAGTGACACTAGTTGCATGTAGAATTCCACTGAGGGAGATGCAATGGATATTCTTTTAGGTACATTATTGAATGTTCCTTGAGAAAAGCTGATACAAGTAAAAGGAAAATCCTCTGTCTGGCACTGTGAACTATATCAGACAAACAGGAAAATACCGAAGGATGACACAGGATGTGAGCTTACAGGAGATAAGGTGTTACAAGATGAATTGCATAATAAATTACAACCAAAGATAACTTTATAAAAATATAACAATGGCTACTAGATGGTAGCAAAGGGTACTAAGTATAGTGGATAAAAAATATAACACATAATGTAATAATGAGTTCCAGTTGAAAGCCATTAGCTGGGACAACGCAACATGAGACCTATAGAGGAAAACTTTTGGTGTCCCAGTCGTACTCCACACTCATCCCACTTTTACTTGATGTACAGATAATATTTAATTAAATGGATTCCCAGGGGGGGAAAAAACACTGATTGACCTTTACAACGACTTATCAATGTCTGATTAGAGAGGGTTTGAGCCCCAGGGCTTCTCGCATATTGTTTAAGGCACAGCAGCTCATCTGTATGTATGACTGTTCCTGATACTGCAGCTCAGTCATAAAATGCACTAAATGAAAACTTCATGGGGGTGCCCGGCAGCCTGAGCACTTTAACATACCATTCACTGTGTGGCAGGCACTGCAATGCGCGCATCCCACCGTCACCATTCAGTGAATCATTCACTGAATGGCAATGGCAGGGTGCGCACAGTGCACTGCTTGAGACAGAGTGAATGAATAGGAGGCAGGGTTCTTTCACACCACAGTGGCAGGAGGGAGACCACCATGTCTGAACGTCTGGGACCAAACCAGCGAGCCAGTATCTGCAGTCAGAAGCAGCTTTTACGGACAGTGACAAGTTATGTACTGTTATCAAGTGCTGCTTCAGTTGTATGGTACTGTGGGACATCCTCTACTACTCTTCTAAAGCTGCCGCTGGCTTGTTTCTACAGACAGATTATACAGTATGATATTTTTCCTCCTTTGAGGCAAGAACCATATTTTCCCCCTGCCCCCCCCCCCCCCGCGCCCCGCCTTACAGAACTGGGGTCTGTATTAATGGGGGTCTGGTCTGGAGTCTGTATTACTGGGGAATCTGTTCTGGGATGGACAGGGGAACTAGCACATGTGTAGTCCGTCCCCAGTATAAGTGACCAGAGGCCTCTCATGGACAGGATTAGAAAGGAGCGAATTTCTAAAAAATTTGGTTCGGACGGTTCGCCGAACTTCCCAAAAAGATTTGATTTAATCCGAATTTATTCGTGACGAATTGCGTTAAAAAACAGGTATTTCCTGGCTGCAGAGAGCCTTTATAGTGGTGTAGAACACTGTGCCTTGCAGTAACACACATAGGGAGTCTGCTGTGGTAGTGAAACAATACTGTGAGTCCGTATGACATGCAGATGACCGGCGTCGCTCTTAGAATCACTGCACACTTCACTTATTTGGGCAGTTACGGGGCCAAAACTGACCAAATAACTCAAGTGTGAACTCAACCTTACAGGTCAATGTGAGCGTCAAGAAGAAGCACACTCCTTTTACACCGTCATCAGCTGATTCCACATAGATGTCTACAGAACCTGTTCTGTTACACACTATATACTTTTATATATGAAATAAACACACCCCAAAACTGGTTGTATCAGGCCGCAAATTCACCCCAAAAGCAAGGATGAATGGACGTACTTTTATATATTTAAAATAAATACACCCCAAAACTGGTTATATCAAACCGCACTTTCAACCAGATGCTAGGATTACTGCAATTACTGTTTAAAACAACCTAAAATCTGTAGTATTAGATCACTTTTAGTTACCCCAATTAGTGCAGCAAGAAATCGCTCCTATTACCCAGGCTGTACACTCTCCTATTGGTCCCTGCTCTCTCCATATAATGTGGATGATGCCTCCCTATCCTTTCCCTACACTATGAATAATCTTTCTCCGAACAGCTCAGTAGTTATTTTTTTTAAATAAAGTCTTTCCTAATCACTGTCCCTAGTGCCTGTCACGTCTCTCCCTGCACTAAGTTCACTGTAAAATGGTGGAGGCCGAGCAGGAGGAGGCTTTTTATAGGGCTGTGACATCACAGGGGCTGGCTATCTGCTGATTGGCTGTCTGCATGGCATTATGGATGCTCCCTTGTTCTTACTTTCACTTTGTAACATGTGCAGCAGCCATTTTAGAAAAAATCTGATTCGTTACCACAAAGCATGAGGAAATTCGACTTCAGGACGAATCTAATTATTCCTGAAATTCGGACCGAATGCCACTTTGTCAACTTCGATTCGCTCATCTCTAGATAGGATCCTCCATCAGCCATGTTCCCAGCACAGCGCCGGCATGCAGGTCAGGGGACCTGTGTGGAAACATACATTTTTTATATTAAACTATTGGACTTCAGCTGCAGGGTTGCCAACCAGAATTTTTCATTTTTCTGGACAACTTATCCCAAAATCACGCATAGCCACCATTTTTATGTGGCAGTTGGAAGATCATAATGAATGATAAAGCTTAAAAATAATACATGTCTATCGCTTAATATACTAAGATCTCATCACCAGCATTTACTGGGAGCTGTAAAATAATGATAATTACCATCAAAATAATCTAGTCAACAACCGCCAACCTCAAAAAAATCACGGACACATCTATTTTTTTTTTCATGGACACAGGTAAAAAGTCGCCTATTTTTACGGACTGTCCAAAAATTTCTGGACAGTTGGCATCCCTGCCTAGCTGTTACCAGCACATGTGCGGCTAGTAATTTAAACTGGCCAACCCCTTTTAAGTGGTCTGCATAGCAGGCTTAGAGTAGTAATAGTAAAATCCCCATGGGTCTGGTGTGCAGACTCAATTTAGGCCCCCACAGTATTAATCCTCCTTGTTAACTCCATAACGACCACACGCTGTACATGTACTGTGCTTGGTGCTGCAAGCAGAAGACAGAAGAGGTTTATTACCACCTTCTCCTGTACTCTGTGCATAGCACTCAAGGGGGGTCTTGTTTCCCGCCTTTGCTGAAGGAGAAAGCGTCTAATTTTTTCTGAAATTCAGGCCACATAAAAAATTAGGCTGATCTGCTGGCAGTCTGGGATTGGAGTAGTTTTTCACTCCTATGTTTCCAGGCATAAAAGATGGTAAATGTGTCAGGACAATGTCTTGGCAACAACCCAGCCCATGCCATGCCTCCGTCTCTCTCTCTCACCAATCCCAATGGCAAGGACGGCGCAAAAACGGCGGTGCAACAATACTTTATGACACAGGGGCTTTTGCTAAAAGGGGGTTTGGGACTTTTTTTTATGCCTAAAACACACGTAGAGTACTTAGTAAATAACCCCCAATGAACGCTATGCAGTGAATAGAAGAAGCAGCATAGCTGATCACCAGGTGCTGAGGGGAGCTGATGGGTCTTAGAAAACCCTGATCAGCAATACTTGGCTTGCCCTGGGCGCTGGCAACTCACGCTGCACCACTACACTCACATAAACTCCTTTTGTCTTAGATGGGACTCATAATCTAATTTCTGTATTTGTGGCATGCAGAAGAGGTTGGGCCTACTTTTCTTCAATGAAAAGAGTGTGGGTGGAAAATCATAAATCCTGGAGGAACTCCAGAAAGAAAGCATACAACTCCGTAGTGATTTTCCAATATATATGTAAATAAGATAGGCACTCCTTCTAGTATGTATGTAGGATAGAACATTTGTTAACATCAAAAAGATAAAAAATATTGTATCACCAATTGTATATTACAAAGAAAAATAATAATAATAAAAATATTAAAAGAAATCGGAATAAAAAATATAATTAGTGATTCATTGTTATTCATAATCCATTATTCCACATGATTAAACGGTCCATAAAATATAATTCTCCAAACGTTAATTCATATAAGAAAAGAGTATCAAAACCTTTATATTAGGTTTTGATGAACGAATTTCAGATTCTTTATGTTGTGTTTTAGTTGCTTTTCGTTTGCGTTTTTGAAAGGAAAAAAAATATATATATAGCAGATGAAAAAAAAGGTATAATAGATGAAAATGTCCCAAAAGTTCGTTCAAAAAATAAAAAAATTAAAATTCCCATAAACATGACCGATACTTGATCTTTGTAAACATGATTAGTAATAGATCTTCATGATTATATATTAAACTATTTAAATATGGGAATTAGTATATTCAAAGTCTCTGGAGCCAAATGATATAATTAGAGACACTAGATGTGAATAAAGCTCCACAAAATCGATTCGTTATTTGATAATGACGTCGATAGAAACAAACATTACAGACACCGCTTAATTGAACGTTGTAAAGGATTCTAACAGCAACGTATTATAGCGCTTACTTTCTGAACCACAAATAGAGGTATCTGGGGCTCTGCACTTACCCCTATCTTTAGGTGTCCTCTTTAGAAGCACTTGTAAGTGGTATGAATGGCGCTCGGCGTTCTCCTATAAGCGGTCGTGTGAGCGTGTGAGTGGTACTTAGTATCTTCCCTTTCTTCCTCCTACTGCTCACCAGGTGGATACTTTGCTCCAAGATTGAGAGCCGCAGCACTCAATAAGTGGATTGGTTTGAAAGTAGAAGTATCTTTCCTTAGATGAAGCTGTCGACATGCCAACAAAATATGTATCGTAGTGACATACAACGCACGTGACATACAGCCACTGAGGAAGAAACTGGAGCTACGAAACGCGTCTGGCGTTGTATGTCACTACGATACATTTTATATAACATACAATATTTTTATCTTTTTGATGTTAATAAATTTTCTATCCTACATACATACTAGTAGGAGGAGTGCCTATCTTATTTATATATTTATTTCTGGCAGATTGGGATTGGGTGACCCAAATTGATAGTGAACCCTCCAATATCCAATACGCACTAGTGTGAGCCCCGCCATTTATTAACTATTCTTATTTTCCAATATGCTTTAAAACCTAAAATCTCTTCCCAACTTAATATTTTTTGTCAATATTTTTGCCTGACTACCTTCCCTTAAAGAGGTTTTTCGGGATTTTAACACTGATGGCCTGTCCTCAGCATAGGCCATAAATATCTGATCAGCAGGGGTCCAACATTGCTGTTTTAGCCATTTTAGGGTAGCTCCAGCATCAAAAGTCATCCACATGTGTAGTGGATAGAGCTGGTAACTCCAGCACTGCTCCCTGGGGTGCGGGGTGTCGGACCCCAGAGATCAAGTATTGAAAGCTTGCCCTGAAGATAGTCTATCAATATTAAAATCCCAGAAACCCTTTTAAACCATTATTTTAGCTGGAACCTTCAGCAATCATCTGTGGTCTATAAGAAAGTTTGTCAGTAAGTGTTCAGTTTCTCTGCAGCGCCACCATAGGGGAAATTAGGTATTACAAAGTTTCCCTAGAAATCACTGCTCTGTCTGCATAATGCGTGGACAAGGCGAGTCCTCCAGGGCAAGAGAAGCTTTTTGTAGCCATTCTATATTTCAAGTTAAAGGTAAAGGTCCTGATCATCTTTATTTGACTCAAAATTCCAACCTCCTTTTTCTATAATATTAACTTTCCTTTGTCAAATTGCTGGTGATAACTTGAGGACTTGCTATATTTGTTGACGACCACAGATAATGAAGCATGTGTTCCTGCCCATTGATCCTGGCACGTCAGTCGATAGTCGGCTTTTACAAGAGCTTAAGTTGGATCTAGATCCAGTTTTGTTTGCATTGCATTGGATCTAGATGTTGGTGTGTGACAGGTGGCTCAGGGATTATCATCATGCCCTATTGCCCTCCCGTACCCTGAGGGACGTTTGACGGGACCAGTCTTTAGTGCATTCCCGACGCTTACATGTGCTGGATTCCTGGGTGTTATATGTCCAAAACAGTGATGAAATTACGAGTATAGTATACTGTATGGCATCCAAATAGTTAAACCTATGGGAAGCTGTAGACATCTAACATTAGCTCCAGCTTTATCAAGTGTAATCCTTGATCTAAAGGTGCCAATAATGCCGCTATGGCACATTCCAGATTAAAATAGGCCCTCTATCACTTGATAGTGCTTAGTAGTCAGGGGACATATGGTAATCGCATTGATTCTAGGTTTTTATTCAACGTGATATAGCATACAGCCAAAATCAATATCATAGTTGCTTCAGCCAGAAAATAAAGCTAATTGAAGCTCTTATCCCCCAAAATCTGGATCAACAGGATTCCCACCTATCATGTGCCATTTATAATACCGGCGTCTTCTGATGTGAAAGAGGCACCAAGGACTAGTTGCATTGGCTACCTCTGCACCCTCAATTGTTCCTAAAAATGTCGATAGAGTCAAGATCGGGAACGTCAGGTTCTTTTGCATCAAGCTTGACAAATTTTTTATGGACATCTATAGTACCCCAGACCTGAGGGTATCTAAAAATCTTTTATTATGTTTTTTTAATGTATTGTTGTGTTTTATTTTCATGCCATTCATTCCAGCATAAGAGGTATGGTTGGCAATCGATGGCAAGAACAGGGCTAACAACCCTGTTCCTCCCCTCTTGATAGGAATGGGCTGGTCTTACTTCCTGCCAGGGAGGAAAGTTCAAAAGTGGAGGAAGGAAGTATATGCCAGAGCTTCTACTCCAAGGAACCGTATCCAGTTCTCCTGTGAGACGATTACTCCAGTGGAATTGCCAGAATCAAGAACACTGCTTCCAAGAAGCTTCAGTGGGCTTAGATAGCAGAGTGATCAGCGAAATTACAAGTTTACAGACCCTGCTGCCAGTGAGGGAAAAAAAGGTCAGGCACCCATTACCTAGAAAAACCTCCAGGCCATATTAATTTCAAGCCTGTATCACACAGTGGACAGCTATATCCACAAATGCCTGCAAGGGCCATTAAATTGCCAAACAACCAGCCACCATACCTCCTCATCTGGTGCCAGAAACTGCACTTTGTACATAATTCTGCTGGATTTGCCACAAGTTATATTTTGCACCAAATAAAGAGCGACTGTTATACATTTACTTCTGGTCTGATTCTTCAAACTACCTTTTCACCGCACAGATCTCCAGGGAGTAACCGTCTGAAGGGAGTACACCGTGAGAAAAAACCTAATCAGGGCCACTACCACTCCCATCCTCTGCACAAGCTCCTCAATCTCTTTGAGCATGGATGACACTGCCATGCTGAAGCAGGTGTAAGTTGAAGTCATACAGTTCCGTCGAATGTCGTTGAAAAGGTTTGGACCATGCATGAAAAATAGCCACTATTGTTTCTCAAGACATTACAGTTATCAAGATTCCCTAATAGTAGGATGGTCTTTGCTGGGTTTTATCAATAAAAGTTTTAGCCCACATGCCCTTCCCACTAGAGGGAAAATCAAATGGAAGTGTAGCCCCTGGTGTTTTTAACCGCAGAGAATTTGCAACACTGTGAATTGCAGACCACCAGCCTTCTCAATGCAAGTGCTATAATATCTCCAAGTAACCATTCATAGTAAATATGTAGAAATGTAGATAACCATAAAAATAACCAGTCAAAATAAACATTGCATAACCATATATACAATGTCCAGAGAGATATCAAAGACTGGGGGCCTCATCTACTACATGTATTAGTAGTAGAAATAGCAGTTGCATAATAACCTTTTTGTCAGGACTCCAACACATTACATTCTCTTATTCGCAGCAAATTTCAGGACCGCCCAATAAAACAGATAGCCTTGGTACAATTTTGAACGTTTCATAAATGGCAATAATTTAGTGACTAACCAAAAGAAAAAACTATTTATTAATCTATAGGCTGGCATTAATGGTAAAAAAAAAATAGTGTAGAGCCTACCATATGCTATGTCCTATTCATTTAACCAAGCCAAATGGCTTCTGAGGATGATTTGCATTTGGTTAACAATAGATACTATAGCATCAGACTGGCTTCTATTAAACCCTTATTATCCACTCTGATGGGACCTAAACATCCATGAGATGGGAATCAACGGTCCCAAATCTCTGGGGAATAAAATGTAATGATTAATCCCAGGATATCTTTGTAATTGAAACCATCCCTACTTTTAGTGTTGGCCAACAGCTGCTTCGTTAAAGGCATTCATTGTCCATTCTATTCCCCAACTCATGCACTTGATAGTGACTATACAGAAGGCAGTATAGCCAAAACTTCATGAAATGATTATCCAACAAACAATACGTTTTGTCCACACATTTAGATGTAAACCTACTTGAAAAGCCACCCAAGAAGAGTAGAGGAGTAGTAGGCAGTCAAGAGTAGATCAATAGTGTAGAAGAAGATGTTCATCAAGGGCATATGAATGTGATGCTCAGGTATCTACATGCTAATGATGAATGGTGTACCACTGTGTTAGTTCTTTACCATACTCAATTTAGAAGAACAATGATGGAAAACATCCAATAGCTACAAATAATAAGTGGAAAGAAGAAATATCTTTCTCTAATGGACGTTGGAAGGTTGGTTCCTTGATTCATAGGCACTACTCGGTTTGATGGAAGAAGTAGTCCTGATCATATGATGATGTCTTGTGTGAGACAAACTCTACTTCAGGAAACTTCCTAAAATCCTGGAAAGTTCCTGAATTCTAAATCTTAAGCATTGAATCACTTTTGATTACTTTGAATACTCTGAGGTGGCCTCACTCATGATGATGATGAGGTTGACAATTATCACAATATTCCTTTGCAGTGAAATCATTTTATTGTTTGGCTTGACTTTCTTAAAGTGCCAATAGAAAGAAATTTCAGGAATTTTTTTATTTTGCCATGGACTTTAACCACTAGTGAGGCCCAGTCATGACAATGTTCAGACTGCTGGAGCTCTAGAAGAAAACGTTTTCAATGGTATGCTACAATAAAGGATGCTATGAGTTTTTATAAACTCACATGTGTCTCTACAGGCAATTTGAATAGATTTCAAAAGAGGTATTGATGGATGCCAGAATGGCCTTTTATATAAATGGCTGAAGGTGTAGTTCCTAGTAGAGTGAATGCTGTGTAAATGCCTGATTCAATGCCCAGACATGAATAGAGACATTGAATGTGACCTAATTTGAACTATTGATCTTTCCCCCTGGTACCTCATATTGACCCTAATTTATGTCATTTTCAACATTTTGGACTAAATACAATGGTGAAAATAGCAATTTGTCTAAAATTTCAGTAAAAAACAAATTGACGAAATAAGTTTATTAAAATATGACATTGAAAAAGTTATTCATGTTGGTAGCAAACACTATATGAAGATCCTTTTGGCAAATTCAACCATCCTGCCTTGGGCAGGAGAAGACAATATACCATGCCTGCTAATCCTGCAACATCTACATGTTCTGATGCCATGTTATTGATTACTGGCTCTCATAAACATTTACAAGGAACCTCGTTGCAAGCCTAATGTTCTGCAAAGAGACTTTAGAGAGTAAGAGAGAAGTCGTATTTCAACCTCATCATTACTGTTGTCCATGCATTGCTATTCAGAAAGAATTGCACTGTGAACTACTTTTGGAACTGACCCTTGTTACTGTTAAATGAACACTCCTGCATTTTAGTAAAGCGAGACTTATTTAGTTACACCAACTGGCCAGGGTTACTGACTCCATTACCATCTGCCGGCCACTGCATCCACACCCTGCAAAAACACTTAAAGGGGTTATCCAGGAATTAATAATGATGATGACCTATCTTCAAGAAAGGTAATCATTATCACATGGGCAGGGGTCCGAGTCTCGGCACCCCCATCGATCAGCTGTTTCATGGAGCCTCCGCGCTCAACTGAGCTCTGCTGAGCGCAGACGGCTCCCGGCAGCTTTCCAAGCACAGCGCCATACATTGTATAGTGGCTGTGCTTGGTATTGCAGCTCCGCCTCATTGACTTGAATTGGGCTGAGATGAAACTAGGCCATGTGACCGATGTACGGTGATGTCACATGGCCTAGGAAGAGGCCCTGGCATTCACGAAGCACCAGCCTTTTCTAACAGCTGGTCTCTGATCCAGAGGATAGATCATGAATATTAATTATCGAATTACCCCTTTAACACCCAAGAGGACCCCAATCACCACCAGGCAGGGGCTCCAAGACTAGAGTTTGTTGCCTGGGAAGAAAAGGTGCAACCTCAAGTCACTACATGGCCCCAGGGAGAGCCAGAGAGGGGTTATTGCCACTGCGAGCGCTATTACCACCCTTAGGGCCAAAACTACCACTCCCATCCTTTGGTCTACTAGGCTGCCTGCCACAAACCCTAGGGTCATTTTCCAGAATATTAGACAGGGCTGAGAAACATCAGAAGGTGGAACTGTGCATAACTCTCTGGATTGTAATATATTGTATTAGGTGTCATTGTTTTCAAAGTTGTAAACATAAAGCCTAATGAAATGGAACCTGCCATGTTGAACCAAGTGTGTGATTTCCAGGCAGCATGTGATAGAGCAGGAGGAGCTGAGCAGTTTGATATCTAATTTTTTGGGAAACAATTTGGCATAAATTGTATTTTATTTATTTAAAGTCCTCTTCTTTCGGGACTTAGGAGTCCAGTGGATGCACCACCCACTGGACTCCTAAGTATAGAAAGAGCAAGAATATAAATGAGCAAAGTACACGTTATACTGAATCTTTTCTGCTCCGCTCCTCCTGCTCTATAGCATGCTGCCTGCAGATAGGACTGTGTGCATAACGTGACATGTTCCCTTTAAGAGAATGTGCTAGATAGTTTCAGTTGCCTTATCTATGTTATTTCAGTAGTTTTGTTCAATACATCAACGTAGAATTAAAGAAGAAACAAAGGAATAAAAAAAAACAAGTGCTCCTATATTGTCTGATAATACATTCTCCATATCAATCCCAAATATTAGAGGGAAAATCATAGAGAAGTTAAAAAACAGATTTATAAGGGTTCAGGCAGACAGTGACTTTTACAAGCTGTATCCTGTCTCTTGCGTCTATAAACACTACAATTAGGCCATTGTTGAGCATGAGCTGAAAGATACTGGGCTGAAATAGTTGAAAGTTGAAGCTGGAGTATGAGAGCATTCAGTGCAGATTCTGGAACAATGTTCCAGTTATAATTGGGTCCAGGACTTTGAAAGAAGGAAGCATTACAGAGTGATTAGTCTATGGATCGCTGTCCCTCGTGAAATGGAGGAATGACAGTAATTGTAATCTTATTACAGCCCTGCTCTGCCTGTGACTTTGGGCTGACAGCCTATGATGTCAGCCATACTATAATGACAGCATAGGACGGAAGCAGAGCAGCAATCGCAGGAAACAGATGCTTATCTGTCATCATTTTTCATTATATTAGATAACTGGACATAACTGGTGGACATTCATGTGAGATCTGCTTTCCTGCTTTAAAGTAGTTACAATGCAACAAGTTTAATAAGCATAAATACTTCTCATAGAAAAAAAAGATACAATATAATGTAAAATACAACAAACAGAGTAAGGGATGCCGGCAATAAATTTTCTTATAAAATACTCCAATGCATCTAAAATAATAATGAAATTAAGCAAAGTTACAAAAAGTATTTTCCTTCCGTTTCGTTTATACATTGTATTACTTATGCATAACCATGGCAACAGACTACAAACAGCCCCTGTAGTCTGACCCTTGTGAGGCAGTGACAGGCCTGATATATGAAGGACGGTATGTATCTCCGAGAATGGTGCAAGAAACCTATTAAGGAGATACATATTGTGGTTTGCTGTGGGGCACCACACCTGGCCTTGGTGGAGTGGAGGCCAGAAGATAGAGTGTCCACTAAGATAGATAGTGGACACTGTTGTTACCTAGTATTGCTGGTAACAGCTAATCCGGGCCTGGCTTTTACTGGGAGTAAGCAAAGAGTTGGGTGGGTGCTTACTCCCCACGATCCCCCCAGGTTTATACGTGGCTCATGTCTACGATTGTGGACATGAGCCATGCGCGTGTGAGGCAAACATTGGCCTGTGGACTGATTACCTGACCCGGCTGCGGTCCGGCTGTAACTGAACTGTAAGTTGGCTGGAACAAGCAATAAACCGTGTTGAAGTGACTTTGTTGTGTCCCTGCCTTTCTTCAAATCTGGTCATAGGAGCCCACGGCATTACACCCTGTAACCAGGTGTTACTTCACTCCCTGATTTTCTTTGTAAGATGCAGAAAGACAGCGACTGCACTGCAGTTTCTTGCATCTGGCTTAATTAAAGGGCTTGGCCACCTTTTGAGGTTTTTTTTTGGTAGATCACCCCTCCTGGCCAGACCTGCTAAAAGGAAGCATATTTACTTGTTCCCGGCTGCTGGGTTCTAACTCCTTTGCTCCCTCTCCAAGCTGCCTTGCTTGGGTAAACATCCACTTTGACTCCGCTGCAGCCAATCACTGGCTTCCGCGGTAACCTACTCCCCGTGAAGTCAGGTTAATTCGTCACGTGACACAAGTGGAGCAGGTGACTGCTACAGCCAGGGATTGGCTGCAGTGGTCTCACAACGGATGTTTACAGTAGGGGACCCAAGCGAGTTGTTCTTTAAATGAACCTTCACCATAGAACTCATTTATTTTTTGTATTGCAAGGGAAAAAGGTCCAAACTCTGGCGAAACAGAAAAAAAACAACGATATTATACCAGACCACTTATTTCACTTTGTGAAGTAGCCGACTAAATTTGACTTTTGCAAGGTACAAGTAGGGTGGTGACTGCCCAAGGTCCTTTTTATTAGACTACAATAAATCTGAATCCTACCTATTCTGAGTTCATTGTGTAGGCTAAGGCCAAAGACTGAAAATTAAAGGTGGTCGTACACCTGATAGAAGTAGGTTGATGGTTGAACATAATTTGAACATACAATCATCGGGTGAACGATCATCTCGCAGACACGGGCTGCCGCTACAATTGCTCAAACTGGCCATACATGCTAGTGGACGAAAGATCTTTCTGGGAACTTTCTTTCAAAGAAACATCTTTCATCCACAAACAATCTTTCTTTGAATGAAGATCGGCTGAAAGTTTCAAACACCACTGACTTCTTTTTAGACGATAATGGTCTGTCATCGGTCGTGAAAAATGTTTGTACTCTGTTAAATTTCACACAGTGAATGATTGTTTGGGTTGAAACCATCCATTTTGATCATCTTTAGACTAAATTGTATGTGCACCTTTAGTTTTTATTTCTACTGGTATGGTATCATTCCACTGTCTGCAGTAGTAACATAGAAACATAGAATGTGCCGGCAGATAAGAACCATTTGGCCCATCTAGTCTGCCCAATATACTGAATACTATGAATAGCCCCTGGGACTATCTTATATGAAGGATGGCCTTATGCCTATCCCATGCATGCTTAAACTCCTTCACTGTATTTGCAGCTACCACTTCTGCAGGAAGGCTATTCCATGCATCCACTACTCTCTCAGTAAAGTAATACTTCCTGATATTACTTTTAAACCTTTGCCCCTCTAGTTTAAAACTATGTCCTCTTGTAGCAGTTTTTCTTCTTTTAAATATTCTCTCCTCTTTTACCTTGTTGATTCCCTTTATGTATTTAAAAGTTTCTATCATATCCCCTCTGTCTCGTCTTTCTTCCAAGCTATACATGTTAAGGTCCTTTAACCTTTCCTGGTAAGTGCTATCCTGCAATCCATGTACTAGTTTAGTAGATCTTCCCTGAACCCATCTTATTGCGGTTGCCTTGTCATAGCAGATGGGCTTACACAAGTTGATCAAAATGTGCATTAAGAACCTCAAATGTAAAGGCATAGTAAATATAATAATAATAATAATTAAAAAAAAGATATTTTCATACAACGTAGTGCCCGCAGGGTTCCTCTTCATCTTTGTGCTTGATTGCTTGTGTATTTGTCACGGTCTCTCCTGTGAGAGAGGTGAGAATATCAGATAGACTTGCTGCACGTGAGGCTATCTGACAGGTCTCTCTGTTTTCCTCTATGTATGTTGTTGTTTGGCAGGATCTCACCTCTCCTCAGGTGCTGCTCGTTATCAGTGATATGGCTCTATTTAGATCCGCCTCACACTGCTAACCATGTGGTTGATAGTTTCTGCTTGGAGTTGCTAGTGCTGGTTTGTCTTGAATCTCCTGCTTCTCCATACATCTCTAAGCTGAGTACTTGTTGCCTTCGCTGTTTCTTATTTTATCTGGTGTGTGTTGTTTCTAGGCCTCAGGGAGACGTAGGTTCCTTCATTCTGGAAGGAACCAGCTGTCTCATCCCCTGCTACCTATCCTAGGGCTCGTCAGTTTTAGCAGGGCTTTAGGTATTCGGTGTATGAGTATTTCCACCATCAGGATCTGCTCATACTGGCAGGAGTTAGGGAAAGGCCTAGGGATTACTAGGAGGTCACTATCCCTCTTCCTTAGCTTTTGAGGCGTAGATTGTTGTCTATTCGTTGTGGTGTGTATTTGATGTTTTCCCTTCCCCTAACTTGTGACAGTATTGTGGTCACTGCAGATTTGCACCTGCCCATTTATTTCACTTAAGGAGGCACTTTTTTTGCAAACCAAACCAAATTATTTTTGGTTGGTATATAGAGGTCAAACCATAGCTCTGCATTATTCTCTCGAAATACTTTATTTCCAAAGTAAATTATCTTAAACGTAAAGCTTGAATAAAATGTCTCATCTCCTGCTTTTTAGAAGTATTCTTTACTTTTCTTTTAAGATATGGTTGGCATTTACTGTCATGTTTGTGGAAAGGACTGATAACAGATGACAGATTTCTCATAGTCTTTAGTCATAGTCATCAGACATCTTAATATGATAAAATCCTGAATTCAACCCAACTGTTATGTAATCTGCATGTTTGACCCGAGTCATTGAGTCAAAATGCAATGCATGCAAGTAACTTATGGCAGTAATTCTCCAAACTGAGCAGTTGCTGCTGGGTTCACCAAAGGCTTTCAGATGATTGCTGTTCAAGGGGGAGCTCTTCGAGGGGTTATCCCATAAAAAGTGTTTTTAACCTCTTCAAAGGATAGTTGACTGCTAAATATCGGATCGCAGAAGGATCAACCACTGGAACTTCCAGTGATTCCAAGGACAAGGGGTCCCCTCAAGGGATCTTCTCTCTGAATGGAGCAGTAGTGGGCATGTTGGTCCACCACTCTATTTCTGCGGGACTGATGGAGTTCTGTCTACATCAGCCCCATTGAAGTTAATGGAGCAATGGACAGTGAAATCGACATCCCTTCTGTCCCAGGCATGTCTATTCAGAAAGGTAACTTGGAGACCCCGTTCTCCAGATAACTGGCACCGCAATGGTCAGACCTGCCATATCTGATATTTTTAACCTTTCCTGTGGATAGGTAACATAGTAACATAGTAACATAGTAACATAGTACATAAGGCCGAAAAAAGACATTTGTCCATCCAGTTCGGCCTGTCATCCTACAAGTTGATCCAGAGGAAGGCAAAAAAACCCTGTGAGGTAGAAGCCAATTTTCCTCACTTTAGGGGAATAAAAAATTCCTTCCCGACTCCAATCAGGCAATCAGAATAACTCCCTGGATCAACGACCCCTCTCTAGTAGCTATAGCCTGTAATATTATTACACTCCAGAAATACATCCAGGCCCCTCTTGAATTACTTTATTGTACTCACCATCACCACCTCCTCAGGCAGAGAGTTCCATAGTCTCACTGCTCTTACCGTAAAGAACCCTTTTCTATGTTTGTGTACAAACCTTCTTTCCTCCAAACGCAGAGGATGTCCCCTCGTCACAGTCACAGTCCTGGGGATAAATAGATGATGGGATAGATCTCTGTACTGACCCCTGATATATTTATACATAGTAATTAGATCTCCCCTCAGTCGTCTTTTTTCTAACGTGAATAACCCTAATTTTGATAATCTTTCAGGATACTGTAGTTGCCCCATTCCAGTTATTACTTTAGTTGCCCTCCTCTGAACCCTCTCCAGCTCTGCTATGTCTGCCTTGTTTACAGGAGCCCAGAACTGTACACAGTACTCCATGTGTGGTCTGACTAGCGATTTGTAAAGTAGTAGGAATATGTTCTCATCACGGGCATCTATGCCCCTTTTGATGCAACCCATTATCTTATTGGCCTTGGCAGCCGCTGCCTGACACTGTTTTTTGCAGCTTAGTTTGCTGTTTATTAAAATTCCTAGATCCTTTTCCATGTCAGTGTTACCGAGTGTTTTACCATTTAGTATGTACGGGTGACTTGCATTATTCCTTCCCATGTGCATAACTTTACATTTCTCAGTGTTAAACCTCATCTGCCACTTATCTGCCCAAGCCTCCAATCTATCCAGATCCCTCTGTAGTAGTATACTGTCCTCTTCAGTGTTAATTACTTTACACAGTTTAGTGTCATCTGCGAAAATTGATATTTTACTATGCAAGCCTTCTACAAGATCATTAATAAATATATTGAAGAGAATAGGGCCCAATACTGACCCCTGAGGTACTCCACTAGTGACAGTGACCCAATCTGAGTATGTACCGTTAATAACCACCCTCTGTTTTCTATCATTGAGCCAGTTACTTACCCACTTACAGACGTTTTCTCCGAGTCCGAGCATTCTCATTTTATATACTAACCTTTTATGAGGTACAGTGTCAAATGCTTTGGAGAAGTCCAGATACACGACATCCATTGATTCGCCGCTGTCAAGTCTAGTACTTACCTCCTCATAGAAACTGATTAAATTAGTTTGACATGACCGATCCCTCACGAAGCCATGCTGATATGGCGTTATTTGCTTATTTCCCATAAGATGCTCTAACATAGCATCTCTCAGAAAACCTTCAAACAGTTTACCCACAACAGATGTTAAACTTACCGGCCTATAGTTTCCAGGCTCTGTTTTTGGACCCTTTTTGAATATTGGCACCACATTTGCCATGCGCCAATCCTGTGGGACATTCCCTGTCAGTACAGAGTCCGCAAATATCAGAAATAAGGGTCTGGCTATGACATTACTTAATTCCCTTAGGATACGGGGGTGTATGCCATCCGGTCCTGGCGATTTGTCTATTTTGATTTTTTTAAGTCGCTGTTGTACTTCTTCCTGGGTCAGACAGGACACTTTTAATGGCGAATTTATTTCAGCATTCAGCATTTCATCTGACAGTTTATTTTCCTCAGTGAATACATTGGAGAAAAAAATATTTAACAGCTTTGCTTTCTCCTCGTCGCTCTCTGCGACTCCCCCCTCATTACTCTTTAAAGGGCCGACACCTTGAGATTTATACTTTTTAACATTTATATAATTGAAGAACATTTTAGGGTTAGTTTTACTCTGTTTGGCAATTAATCTCTCGGTCTCTAGTTTGGCCGCTTTTATTTGTTTTTTACATGTTCTGTTTTTTTCCTTATAGTTTTTCAGTGCTTCCGTGCTACCCTCCTGTTTTAGGGTTTTATATGCTTTCTTTTTGTCATTTATTGCTTTCTTTACAGTTCTGTTTATCCACATTGGTTTCTTTTTGTTCCTTAACCTTTTATTCCCATACGGTATGTACCTCTCACAATGAGATTTTAGGATGTTTTTAAAGATATCCCATTTTTTGGCTGTATTTTTATTTTTGAGGACTTTGTCCCAGTTAGTTAGGCCTATGGCCTCTCTTAGTTGGCTAAATTTAGCTTTTTTGAAGTTTGGTATTTTTGTTTCTCCCTGTAGAAACGCTCTTTTGAATGATAATTGGAAGGTTATTACTTTATGGTCACTATTTCCCAGGTGTCCCCCAACCTGCACGTCTGTTGTTCTGTCAGGTCTATTGGTTAATATTAAGTCCAGTATGGCCGTCCCTCTAGTCGGGTCCTGAACCAGTTGGGAGAGATAATGGTCTTTGGTTATTGCCAAGAATCTGTTTCCTTTATGAGATATACAAGTTTCAGTTTCCCAGTCTATATCTGGGTAGTTGAAGTCCCCCATAATAACCACCTCATTATGATTTGCCGCCTTGTCTATCTCGTTTAGTAGTAGATTTTCTGTGGACTCTGGTATATTAGGTGGTTTATAGTAGACTCCTATTAGTAATTTATTGTTGTTTTTAGCTCCATGTATCTCTACCCACAGTGACTCCACATGTTCATGTCCCTCACTTATATCTTCACGGAGTGTGGGCTTTAGACAAGATTTTACATAAAGGCAGACCCCTCCACCTCTCCGGTTTTGACGATCCTTTCTGAACAGACTGTAACCTTGTACATTAACTGCCCAGTCATAGCTATCATCCAGCCATGTCTCAGTTATTCCCACTATGTCATAGTCCTCCTCACACATCACTAATTCCAGTTCACCAGTTTTATTAGTCAGACTTCTGGCATTAGTATACATACATATGAGAGGTTTATGTATATTTTTTACCCTACACCTTTCCTTCTGAACTGTTCTTGTCCCTCCTTCCATTTCTCCCCCAGTCCCACTACCTTGCCCCCGGTCTCTATCTGCACTATCTTCCCCTTCTATAGTGTAATTACCCTCCCCCCCAGTCCCTAGTTTAAACACTCCTCCAACCTTCTAGCCATCTTCTTCCCCAACACAGCTGCTCCTTCCCAATTGAGGTGCAGCCCGTCCCTACGATAGAGGCTGTAGCCGACAGCGAAGTCGGCCCAGTTCTCCAGGAACCCAAACCCCTCCATCCTACACCAGTTCTTGAGCCACTTGTTAATTTCCCTAATCTCCCGCTGCCTTTCTTGTGTGGCCCGTGGTACCGGTAGTATTTCGGAAAATACTACCTTTGAGGTCCTTCCCCTAAGCTTTTGCCCTAAATCCCTGAAATCATTTTTAAGGACTCTCCACCTACCCCTAACTTTGTCATTGGTTCCGATATGGACCATGACCGCTGGATCTTCTCCAGCCCCTCCCAGTAATCTGTCAACCCGATCCGCGATATGTCGAACTCTAGCGCCAGGAAGACAGCACACTGTTCGGCGATCACGGTCTTTGTGACAGATTTCCCTATCTGTTCCCCTAATAATTGAGTCTCCCACTACCAGCACCTGTCTGGCCTGCCCTGCTCTCCTGGTCCCCTGCTTACCGGAGCTGACATTCCCCTGACTGGCAGAGGAAGTGTCCGGCTGCGGCAGTGCCGTCCCTGGACTGACATCCCCCTCATCTGCCAAACGTGCAAACTTGTTGGGGTGTGTCAGATCAGGGCTAGCCTCCCTGGCACTCTTCCCTCTACCCCGCTTTCTAAATGTTACCCAGCTAGCTACCTCACTTTCCTCAGCCTCCTCTCTGTCACCCTCTCCCTCATCTACCCCAAAGAGTGCTTGCTCGGTGATAAATTATTTCTGTTGGATAACCCCTTTAAAGAGCATCTGTCAGCATGATCCCCCAAGTATACCAGGCATACTTCCTGGTAGGGTTGATCATGTTGAGTGCAATTACCCCTCTTGCAGCAATCCGGTATGTAGTTTTAGAGAAAGTCATACTTTTATTTTTATAGTAATGAGGTGCTCGGAAAACTGAAGGGTAAGATAACCCCACGGAGCACCACTTCAACTCCACTTTACTGTTTGCCACTGCCCCTTCCCCACAGATAGACAAGGCATCCTTACTGTTCCAATGCCTGACCCTCAAACCTTGTGCATTGGAAAATGCACATTTTTATAGTTCACTTGCGTATACACAAGATTTCATGGCCAGGCATTGGAACAATGAGGATGTCAGCCCTGTAGTGGGATCAGGTGAACAATCCAAAGGGAGGGAAAGAAGAATATATCAGAAACAAGGTTATGGTCAATTTAGAAGTCAAGACCAGAGTCACAATACAAAGGAGAAATAACCTGGATAGTACTTGATCTACAGGCAGGGAATAGGACACTTATTGGCCTTTAAATAGGTCACTATATCTAATGTCATTAAAATGTAGCTTGTTGATCTAACCACCCAAAACAACCAGCTGCGGTGAAGAGGCAAATCATGGCTAGGAGAAAACTTCTGGTTCCCTGGAGCCACAGCTGCCTACTGGAATTTATTGAGGAAAGTGAGTGTCATGTTTATATGAAGCATCAGGTTCTTGTGCATTAAGTCTTATTGTGAGGTAATATGATTAGAGATGAACGAACTTCTCAGAAATTCAAATCGGTCGGTTCGGCAAATTTTCTGAAAAGATTTGATTCGATCTGAATTTATTCGCGGCGAATCGCATAAAAAAAATTGCTATTTCCTGGCTGCAGAGAGTCTGTATAGTGGTGTAGAACATTGTGCCTTGCAGTCAGGGCTGGCGGCAGCACCCGGCATACCCGGGCAAGTGCCAGGGCCCACTGCTCCTGGGGGGGCCCACTGCGCTTCTATGAGCGCTTCCATCAATTCAGATGGAAGCGCTCATTGCTGGAGCGCAGGGAGCTGCAGTCCTTTCACTTACGCAGCTGCAGACTGGAGCAAGGGAGCATCCTCTGGTGGGCCCTCTGATATTCACATGAGGCCGGCTGCTACTGTCCTCCTTACAAGCTCCTGTGCAAGCTCCTGTTCCTCCTTCCTTTCTCCTATTGCTGCCCTGCACAGACCTCCTGCCCCTACTTCTTATATGAATCCCTCTCAGAGCCCCTTCCACCTACTTGCTGTGTCCACCCCTCCTGTCCATTCAGGGCCCCGGGCCCCTGTCTCACTCCTCTGCCTCTCATTATGGTGGTGTCTAAACCGCATGCACCATAAGGGCCTTTTAACGTCACAGGGTCACGTGAATGTGCCCCCCACCCCGTACTGTGCATCCTTATACCCTGCATTGTGCCCTCTTACTATACCCTTTACAGCGCCCCTAGTCATTCCCTGTACTATGCCCTCGTATACCCTTTATCCGGTCACTGTATGGTGGTGCTATCCAATCACTGTATGGCAGTGTTATCCAATCACTGTATGGCGGTGTTATCCGGTCACTGTATAGAGGTGTTATCCGGTCACTGTATAGAGGTGTTATCCGGTGACTGTATGGTGGTGGTATCCAATAACTGTATGGCAATAACTGTATTCCCTTCTCTGCCCACGCCACCTTTTTTAGACCTGGCATGAGTGGGGAAAAGATGCAGATTGCAGTGCTAAGGTCCTTTGCGCCACAATCTGTGTAAGAAATACGCCTAATATAGGCATATTTCTATTTAATAAATTACCTCCTAATTGTATTATTATTCCAGGGTAGGGCTAATATCGATATAGTATATAGATTCTAGTGTATTATATTGTGCCCTGTATTCCCCAATAGATAAATGATCATTGGGAAACACAGTCCACACCGCCGACCACCAGAACCCGGTTGTGTGCTCTGTCAGTACATGGTGGCCTCCCCTCTCTGCCCCGATGCTCCACTGAGTACTAGTGCTTATTCTGGCAATAAGGCTGGGTTCACATCACATTTTTGCCATCCGTTTAATGTATACCAAAAACTTATACATTAACAGATGCCTCAGACTGATGCCATATAGTGGCATCCGTTCACTATATAGTTCCATTGTAAAAAAAAATAATGTGTTAACATGTGTATTTTTTAGTGGACTCTGCAGGGTACAAAAATGTGGAGTGCTGCAAATTTGTATACATCAAACCGATAGGAAAAACGTGATGTGAACCCACTCTCCGAACGGGCCTGAGGAGAGAAGGAGCGCAGGGAGATGAGCTGCAGTTAGTGAATGACAGGACCGCTGGCTCCCCTGCGCTCCAGCAATGATAGGTATGTGAGGGGGCCACTGGGAGGTCATTACACTGTAAGGGCCACTTACACAGTATAATGACCCCCAGTGCCCCCCATTTAGTATAATGATCCCCAACAACGTTTCCATTCACTATAATGACCCCCAGAGCCCCCATTCAATATAATGACCTCCATACAGTATAACCCCCAGCGTGGAAGCCACTGGGGGTCATTATTCTGAATGGGGGGTGACTGGGGGTCATTATTCTGAATGGAGGGCCACTGTGGGGTCATTATACTGTGAAGGGCCACTAGTAGTCATTATACTGTATGGGGGCCACTGGGGGTCATTATACGGTGTAAGAGCGACAGGGGGACATGTAAATGTAAAAAAATGCCTCAAGGCGGCCCACTGGGATTTATTGCAAAAGGGCCCACATGAACCTGGATCCAGCCCTGCTTGCAGTAACATGCATAGGGAGTCCGTGGTAGTGAAATAATACTGTGAGTCAGTATGACATGCACATGACAGGCATCACTCTTAGAATCACTGCACACTTCACTTATTTGGGCAGTCACGGGGCCAAAACTGACCAAATAAATCAAGTATGAACTCAGCATTACAGGTCGATGTTGGCGCCAAGAAGAAGCGCACTCCTTTTACACCAGCATCAGCTGATTCCACATAGATGTCTACAGAACCTGTTCTATTAAACGCTTATACAAGTGGAGCCCCCCCCCCCGACAGAGTGGAGAGGGTGTCAGCAGTAAGTTTGTGTTTACGTCACTGATAAATTTGCCCTTCCTCTGATCCGTCAGAACAATAACCCCCAAAAAACAGATCCTGTCCATTGAGCATCTGCCTTCACTCGGTCAGCATTTTGTCAGTAATCCATCAGTATTGCTAAAGCCAACAAAAACAGGAGTGGATCCAAAACAGAGATGACACGTTAATGGAATATTTGCATGTCTTCTGTGTTTTGTACCCACTCCTGCTTTTGGCTACCAAATCATAAGCCAATTCTGATGGGATCGTACAGGCCTTACAGCTGCTACATAGACAGGATCCATTGCACGTCTCATTTTTCCTTCCTTCTGACAGATCAAAAGAAGGGTCAAATAAATGATGATGTCAAACAGGCCAAAAAAGCACAATAGTGGCCCAGTCATGAAGTGAGGAGGGTGGGAACAGCATGAGAAGTCCACAGAGTGGCCCAATTACATAGTGGTGAGGTGGCAGCAGCATGAGGAGACCACAGAGTAGTGATGTGGCAGCAGCATGAGGAAACCACAGAGTGGCCCACTGACATAGTGTTGAGGTAGCAGCAGCATGAGGAGACCACAGAGTGGTGAGGTGGCAGCAGCATGAGGAGACCACAGAGTGGCCCAGAGACATAGTGTTGATATAGCAGCAGCATGAGGAGACCACAGAGTGGCACAGTAGGGAGGTGGGGGGCAATACCAGTACCAGCTGAAGATGGTGGATGGCAGTAGGAGCACCTGGCATCAGGTGTGGCATCAGGCAGGTGGCAGCATCAGAATAGTAGCTGAAAAAGGTAGCCAGAAGAAGTAGGCCTCTTTTGTCAAAGTGTAGGTGTGGCACTATAGATGATCTAGTCTGATGCATCAGTCACTGATCCACGCCTGATTCATCGTCACAAAGGTCAGTTTCTCAGTTTGGGTGGACAGGCGAGTTCTCCTTGGGGTAAATATGGTCCCCGCCGCACTAAACACCTGATATGATGCTACATTGCTGGCCGGGCAGGAAAGCTTGTCCAGGGCAAACTCGGCCAGTAGCGGCCACAAATCAAGTTTGGCTGCCCAGTAGTCCAGGGGATCTTCGATGTGGGGTGCCAGGGTGCACTCCAAGTATGCCACAACCTTCTGGTTCAGGTTTTGCTGCTGCTGCTGGTGAGTAGTTTCTTCAGTAGGCGGCTAAAGAAAACTGCTCATCAGCGACTCTAGACTTACGTTGATGCTGAAGGAGTTTGTATGACAGGTGTCACGCATGATCTGCCAATGGCTAAAAAAGTTACAAAGGGGAATACCTCTGAATACCTCTGTCCGCCTGTGTCATCAAGAAATCATTTATGACCTTTCTCTGTTCATATAATTGGTCCAACATATGGAGGGGGGAATTCCAACGGGTGGAAAGGTTGCATATCAGCCTATATTGGGGGATGCCGTTGTGCCGCTGCAGCTCAAGGAGGGTGTGCTTTGTGGTGTACGAGTGGCTGAAGTGCATGCAAAGTTTCCTGGCCATTTTCAGGATGTCTTGCAGATGGGTGGAAGACTTCAGGAACCGCTTTACAATCAGATTGAACATATGCACCATGCAGAGCGCAGGCAAACTAGGTGCAGAACAGCGTGACACCGCTGTGCCCTGCACATGTGGTATGCTGGTGGGGCACTGTGAATTGTCCCTGCAGTGGAGGCTTTGGACACGGTGGAGGCAGAGACCAACGGCGTGAGAACGTGGAAACGGAAGCGGCATCACTTGGTCAAGTTGCTGGTGTGGCTGGGCAGGAACAAGTGGGCCGTAAAGGACATATATTGTCCTTGACCGTAGTTACAGCTCCACACATCGGTGCTGCTGTGCACTTTGGCAGATACCGACAGTCTCAAGGACTGGCCCACCTTCTGTTCTACATATGCGTGCAGGGCTGGTACTGCCTTTTTGGCAAAGAAATGACGGCTTGGGACTCTCCACCTCGGCTTAGCACAAGCCTTCAGTTTTCTAAAAGGTGCAGAGTCCACCACTTGGAAAGGGAGGGACTGCAACACCAGCAACTTGGACAGGAGCACGTTCAGCTTCTGCGCCATTGGATGAGTGCACGCATACTGTTGTTTCTTGACAATCGCTTCGGACCAGCAGATGATGGAAGGACAGACATCTCCCTTTGGCTGAGGTGGTGGAGCTTTAAATGGTGGATGCATTAAATTGGGTGTGTGCCACTCGGTGATGCATTGGTTGTTGCGGCAGGCTGGACCACCACATCGGAGCCACGGTTCTCCCAGGCTGCATGTGTTGACTCAGGGCAGTGGTGCCAACATCGGCACCCTGCCAACACTTCACCTTCTACCCGCAAATTCGGCAAATGGCCATGCTTACCTCCTCTGGAGGCCTAACAAAAAATTGCTACACCGCCAAGTATGGCATTTTCCCCCCAACACTCCGTACTGACTACCTGCTACCGCTGCCTCCGTGAACCCCTGCACCGCTACTTCCCAGGCAGCATCGCAACATCAGCACTCACGCGACTCTCATCATCACTACTTGCCCGCCTACCAGGGGAAGCGGCGGATCTTTCCTCCAGATCTTGGCTGGGCAGTAGCTGCTGACTGTCCTCGTAGCTTGTCATCGCTGAAAAGTGGAGTGGAGCCTACGGCATATAATACTTCTCTAGCAGCGGGAACAGAAAAGGACAAAGGCAGGTTGAGTACAGGTGAGGTCACAGGGCCTGCTCCTGGGCCATGCCAACTAAGCGTTGTGTCTGAGAAACCCACGACTCTTGGCTGGGGATGTCTGATGCCACTTGCAACAAAGTAGAAGACTGAGTCAACCATTTAAGCACCGCTGGGTTGCTGGTCAAGACACAACTGCAAGATGACACCGGGAGCTCAGGCCTCTCGCTGCGACTCCTGCTGCCACCCCCCTTCTTCTGCTGCCTGCGACAGAAAAATTTCTTTCCACTGCCCATTCCCATTGAAGAGCCTGTCACTGTCTGTCTGACATACTGTTAGATAAAATAATTAAATTAAAAGGAAATTAATACACCCCAAAAAAGCTGTAGAACAATGTAACTTGACTGCAGAGCGGCAAATAAAACGTACTTGTTTTTTCTACTAATACACCCCAAAAACTGCATTGCAGAACGGCAAATAATACATACTTTCTATACTATTAAAACACCCCAAAAAAAGTGTGTAGTATAATCTAGCTGCACCGCAGAACGGCAAATAAGACGTACTTTTATTTACACTTATACACCCCAAAAGAGGCTATAGTACAATGTAACTGCACGGCAGAACAGCAAATAAGACATACTTTTTTTTACACATAGACCCCCAAAAAAGCTGTAGAACAATGCAACTGCACTGCAGAACGGCAATTAATACATACTTTTTAGACTATTAAAACACCCTAAAAAAAGTGTGTAGTACAATGTAACTGCACCGCAGAACGGCAAATAAGACGTCCTTTTTTTTTTACACTAACACACCCCAAAAAAGGCTGGAATACAAAGTAACTGCACCGCAGAACGGCAAATAAGACGTACTTTTTTTACACTAATACATCCCAAAAAAACGTTAGAACAATTTAAATGCACCACAGAACGGTTAATATGACGTACGTATATTTCCTATAAATACACCCTGCAACACAGAACTTGCACTCCAATAAAAAACAAGGTTTGCTGGAATTACAGAGGTATCATCTAGTGCAAACCTAAAAGCAGCAGTATAATAGCAATTTGGATCCCTAATAGGTGCAGAAATGTGTAATAGAATCTCTCCTATTACCCAGGCTGTACACTCTCCTATTGCACCCTGTGGCTGAATCCAAAATGGCTGAGGCTATTTCTAGGGCTGTGACATCACAGGGCTGGCTGGCTGCTGATTGGCTGCATGCATGGCATTGTGGGTGATCCCACGTTCCCAGAGTTCTTTGCTCCATGTCCTAACACGTGCAGCAGCCATTTTAGGAAAAAAAATTATTCGTTACCACAAAGCGTGAGGAAATTCGGAGCGAATCGAATTTTTCCTGAAATTCGGATCGAATTCCACTTCATCAACTTCAATTCGCTCATCTCTAGATATGATATTTCCCGACAAATTCCTGCCTCTGCCACAATCTCACCAACATTGTCATTGTGGCCTCCATTCATGCCTAGCCCGTATTTTAGCAGTGCTCCTCAGACTCCAGAAGACAGTGGATTACTTACAGGGTGTTACCACTAAATAGATATTATAAAAGTAAAGCCAGTGCATTTACACTGGCACCTGCTGCTCATGTTTCCAATTTTTACACACCCATGACTTGACCATAGAAGAAGAACCCCCCAAAATCTGTGGCCCCACACAACAGGATGTTATCTTTTATTAATAACTCTCTTATCCTCTAAGGGATTAACTATTATAGAATCTAGGCCAATAATTCTCTAAAGTCCATACACTTCTTGGAATATCCATATATCCGCCACAATTATTTTTTTTTAAACTCGTTTTATTGAAGTATAACAATTTAGGTATGGCACATAGATATTCATCCAAAAGCATATAATGATCAAGTGACTTGTTACATATCAGAGTAAAAGTACAATTGTTGTACAGTACCTATTGGCTTATATATTTATGTCTGACGTTTATATATATATATATACTGCTAGCAATAAAGACATGGCTTCGGGTTGTGAGAGTATCTCGATGAGTATAATGTATCATATTACACAATCGTCTCAATGGAATGCATATGGATATCTGACAACGTCAATGAAGATGAACACCATTCTTTGTGGGCACCCCCTACTTTTAAAAACGATATTTTCCATAGGTACAATTTGATTCACTAGGGACTTCCATTGTCTCATAGTAGGTGGTCTGTCTGCCATCCATCTAAATGCTATCGCTTACCTAGTGAAAAATAGAGACTCTCCCAGAAATATTCTATTGTGATGTGACCATAGCTCCTCGTCCATTATCCCCAAAATATATATCTTAGGAGACATTGGTACAGGAATTGGGACCATAGTTGAAAGGACCGTTGTGACCTCCCTCCAAAAGTGCTGCAGGTAACTACACTTCCATATCATGTGCCAGAAATCTACAGTTACATCTGTTATGTGGAATTCTACCCATTTTATATAATCTGGTAGGAGCGAGGTAGCTTCTATGTAGTATAAAGAGTTGTATTAACCTATTATTTATTGTGGGTGAGACTCTCGTGGGAGCCTCCAGTGCCTCTTGCCATTCTTCTGCTCTTATTTGTGGTATAGAATTCCTCCACTTACTTTTAATGATCAGGTGGGTTTAGAGTCATTCTGTTACTAAGGAGATGCGTGTATAGAGCCGAGATAATGCCCCTGGGGCCCTGAGTGTTCAATATTCCTATTAATGGGTATGTCGAAATAGTACGTTGCAGGTACCTGAAAAAGAGGGTACGTGGGATTCTGAAATTCTCTTGAGTGAATGAGCACAAAACACCTCCAACATACAAATCCCTCAAAGTAATTATTCTGTGTTCCGTCCATGTGTCTGCCCCTTCATGTGACATTAGATGTGAGAACATGGGGTTATCCCATAATGGCACACTATCCGGTAAATCTTTATAATTTTGAAGCTTTGCCGCTGTCCACACCTGGTGTGCCAGCTTGTGTAATTGGAGGGTGCGTCTGGGGAATAAATGTATACTTTCCAACACTGGCCACAGAGTAGTTAAGTGCAAGTAATCCTGTAAATAGTATTCTGCATTGGGTAGTTCTGACTGTGAAACCCAGGTTGCTAAATATCTCAATTGACCTGCTAAAAAATACAAAAAGAAGTCAGCCGCGCCTGCCTACCGTCTCGTTCTCTGTAGTGTACTCATAGCAAGTTTACGTCTTGCCTTTCTCCACACAAAGGACGTCATCATGGCGTGAAGGCGGTCAAAAAAACTACACGGAACAGGTGTACTGGCATGTTCCAATACGTATAAGCCCTTAGGTAGTAGAATCAATTTTATGAGATTCAGTCGCCCCATGATTGACAGAGGAAGGGTTTTCCATGTTTTAAATTTGTCAACAAAAAGGGACTCTAGAGGAGCAATATTTTTAGTGAATGACAGTAGTGGGTCTCTGGTGGTGACTATGCCTAAATATTTTAAGTGATCTACTACAGGAAGGTTATGGTATGTCAAAGGCCAATCATGTTCCCAGAGAGGCATGAGTGCAGACTTAGTCCAATTTATATGTAGCCGTGAGAACTAGTCAAAATGTTCTATAAGCTCTATTGCTCTTGGGAGGGTGGTATCTGCATTATCTATGAATAGGATCAAGTCGTCAGCATATAGACCTTTTCTGTCCTCTTTTCCTCCCAATGCTATTCCCCTAAACACAGAATCCTGGCGTACTCTGAGGGCAAGATGTTCTATGGCCACTGCGAATAAGAGAGGTGAGAGGGGGCACCCAAATGAAATGGTTCTGACTGGGCTCCGTTTACTAATATATTTGCTTTAGGATTCTTATATATTATTATTAGAATCCAATTAATGAACTTCGGGCCGAATCCAAAGCTTTTTAGTGCCCCTAATAGATATGGCCATTCCACTGAATCGAAGGCTTTGGCCATGTCTAGCGATGCCATAGCCCATTGTTTATTCTCAGCTATCCCTATCTGTGCTACAACTTGTGCTCTTCCAATGTTATTAGACGTCGACCTTCCCGGAATGAAACCGGTCTGATCTCCATGCACTATAGTTGTAATGACTTTATTTAATCTGTTAGCCAAGATCTATATTTAATAAAGATATCGGCCTGTATGAGCCACACTCCAATAGGTTTTTGTCAGGTTTCAATATTACCACTATGGTGGCATCATATAATGACTCTGGCAGATGGTCTTGTCGCTGGGCTGCTTTGTACATTTTGTGTAGTTGTGGGCCTAACATATCTATGTATTTAGAATATACCTCCATCGGAATGCCATCTGGGCCAGGTGCCTTCCCAGGGGTCAGTCCCTTTATGGCCAGCTGGATTTCCTCTAGCGTGATGTCTTCCTCCAATAGCTCTCTATTCTGAATACTTAACTGTGGGCATATCACTTCCTGAAGGTATTGCTCTAGGTCATGATCGGTATAATGTGCCTCAGAGTTATATAGGTCTTGGTAAAAGCCTCTAAATCTCAAGACTATTTCTTCTAGCGACTCCACAACTGTTCCCTCCCTGTTTTTATACGTAGGACGGGTGGAGCCGTGGTATTACCACGTACCACATGGGCCAGTAATTTGCCTGCCTGGTTACCCAATTCAAATGTTTGTTGTTTGAGAAAAAACTGTTTGTACCATGTACTGTCTCCCTCTTTGCATCCACTCTTTCCTATTATCCTCAGTAGGGTTAGCTATATATTTACTCTCTGCCTCTTTACATCTGCTACCCAACTCTTCCTTCTTGCGCTGTGTATCCTTTGTAATATATGATATGGAAGACCTAAGGCTGCCTCGCAAATGTGCTTTCAAAGTTTCCCATATTAGTAGCTTATTAATCATCCCATCATGTATCTCAAAGAACATTTTTAGTTGATCTGGTATTCTATCATTATGGGACATGAGAGTTAGCCAAAATGGATGTATGCGCATCTTATTTCCGTGTTTTTTTGTAGTATCAGGCAATAGGAATCTAGCTATCACAGGTGCATGATCCGAGGTTCCCTGCGGGCCATACCATATATCTTGCATCTCAATATATACATTGGCATTACCCAATATATAATCTATTCTTGATAATGCACCTCTAGACGGGGTAAAACACGAGTATGTCTCTTGTAAACGATGTCTTTCCCGCTACAAATCCACCCATCCCATCTCGGCAGTCAATCTAGAAAGTACTGTACTAGTGAATTGAGGGTTTGCTTCAGTTTGAAACCTGTCCAGGCTGTTATTCATCACCATATTGAAGTCTCCCATGCATATCATTTTGACATTGGGATATTGCGCCACGAATCACGTCATTGCATGCAGTACAAAAGTATTAGCGGGAGGAGGATTATATACATTTATCACTATATAAGGAATATTATTAATGTATGCATAAATAAAAATGTATTTCCCATCCGGATCTATCACTGTTTTCCGCACTTCCCATCTTATGCATTGATGTACCATCAGAGCTACCCCTCTAGAATATGAGTTTCCATATGAATTCTTAGACCATTGGACCCAGGGTTTCCTAATTCTTACTCCGGTATCTGCCGTTAGGTGTGTCTCCTGCAATCCTATAATATGTGGGTTATGTTTACGGATATGGGAGAACACAGCTATCCTCTTTCTGGGGCCGCCCAAAGCTCTATATTCCAGGACATCACATTTAAGGTGGCTATGTTTGTAGCTGTGCATGTTCCTCAGAATTGCCGTTATTTGTAAAGTAGATCCCCCCATCAGCCCTCTCCATTAAAACTATCTTCCTTCCACCGCTTTAGTCTAGAAGTGTAGTACCATACCTTTTCAAAAGAAAACAACATATAACATAACATAGGTAACTTGATACAAAAATTTGTTTGCAAACAGTCGGTTGCTGCTGTATATAGGGTTCCCACCCCAGGCAATATTTTTACAAAAATTACAGCAGATAAAATGGTTTTCTCTGTGTTTACTCTTTTATTTTGTTTTTCAACGTAAGCAAAGTAACATACGGCAGTGCGTGTAAACGTTTTCGGCTATGCAAAGCCTTCTTCAGACACTGTGCCGCAGTGGGTGTAGTCAGAAAAGGAAAAAGTGTGGTCACGCCAAGGGTATAGGAGCTATGCTCCAAAAACTTGAATGAGTGTAAATTTAGTAAAAATTTTTGTAAAAATAACATAGGTAACCAAACCAGAATGTGCTGAATACAAGGTACGCCATCTTGCTTCGTGGCTGCGTGGTCGGGGACCTGCATGATGTAACAAATTGCAGTACTCATACAGGTAGCCGCCCGATCTCCCGTTGCTTTTATATGTGGCAATCAACAATTACAATAGACATAATAATAGGCATTAATAACCTACTGAAGTTAACTAAAGGTTATTATACCAGACGGATATATTCATAAACAAGATACGATACCAGCGGTCCTGAACGTGAACCATAAACAGAAGAAACCTCAACCCGACCCGGTCTCCTGGACACCCACCCGGTCTCCTGGACACCCACCCGGTCTCCTGGACACCCACTCTTCTGCTTCTTTTGGGTCTGTGAAAAAGAATGATTTCCTGCCATCAACTACCCACAGGCGCGCAGGATATGCCATTGAGTATTGCAAAGTCAGTTCTCTTAAGCACCTCTTAACAGATGTAAAGGTTGCGCGTTTCTTTTGAAACTCTGCTGAGAAATCAGGAAACAGCGATATATTCGCGTTTTCTTATAACTTTTGGGCAGCCTTTAAAGTGAATTCAGGCTCTTCTGAGCTCTCAGCCCTAGTAAGTTGTGTTGTATGGCCGAGAGTAGCCGGAGCTCGTGGCGATGCCGTGGCCGCGGTGCCATGTTGGGCCACCTGCCTTGCATACTCTTTGAGCCGCTCTGAGGCCGCCTGTGCTTTACTTGGGCTCATGTCGTGCCTCCTCGGCTACCTCCGTCTCTTGTACACCGTCCAGTCTATGATGTCAGCTGATTATGTGCCAGGATGATAAAGGATTCTTATCGGGAGCCGGAGCAGCTCTCAAACGCGTGCGTTTATGTCGGTGGTTAGCCACGCCCCCCCGTCTGCCACAGTTTTTGCCAGTTAGCATTATGTCTACTACGGTATTTCAGAGCCCACAATTAGCATTTCAGTTAAGGCTACGGCTCTGTACACATCATGGTTTCAGCCTCTGTTTGGTATATATGCTAAGAGAAACTCAACTAGGCTATTCCATATGCTTTTTTGGCCATACCAACTGTTACAGCAGGGGGTGTGGGACCTCAGTGTCAACAAACAGATTTGACTTAAGGCTACTCCTAATGGTGTTATCCAGGCAGTCCCCTGGTTTTCACCCTTTAACCCCTGTACAATTATCTGGACTTCACTGCAGGGGAACCGCCAGTCAGCTACCTCCTGGAGTAGTCTCTGTATGACTGTTAGCTGACTCACAGAGGTCAAGAGACACCAATGCAGAGCACCGAGGGGTTAGGCAAAATAGGCAAAATCATCAGGGTTGCAGAGAGTGTGCAATACAGCAAATGGGCAGAAAGTTGGTACACAGGCAGCCAATGGAAACAGCACACTTTGGCAGGACATTGGCACGCTAGTAAACCTATTGCTCCGGCACCTTCCCGCAGGAAAAGGTGCCTAAAGTACTCCAAGGTTTCCAGCCATTAGCTAGAGATAATTAGGGCATGCACAGTGGCCCTTTAAGACCTATGGGCAGAGCAGGAGAGGCCTTGACAGCAAGCAGGCAAAAACCTACATGGAAGGACAGAACAAACCCAGAGGCAGGACCCACCAGAAAAAGGAGGACAGCTGGAGACGGGTCCGAGCCACAAGGACAGGTGACCACAAGCAGCTGTAACACCAATGTAACCCAGCCCCACAGAGGCCAAGCAGCTTTTCCAGCATGCACCCAAGGGGACACCTCAAACATGATGCGAACCCAGCCTAAGCTGGTCTCCTAGCTAAAATACCTTACTATTAGTTTTGAAGATTTAACTTGAGGTACGTCCAAAACTTTTTTTTGGCTTACAGGCTTTCATCATTCCATGATTGCAATATGAAGGTGGTAACTTCACTGAGAGATCTCTACAGGTCATTACTGACCCCACAAAACTAGTTCTACAATTTACTCACCTCCAATTCCTTTATTGTTGTATTCATGCTTAAAAATTCTAGAAATGTGGGTTTTAAAACTAAGTTTGTGAATATTTATGCATATGTAGAACAAGCAGGATTTCTGGTCTATTGGATACAAGACCCAAGGAATTTTACAAAACAAAATGTTTTCTTTGTACTGACATTGTCTATGTTTATTACTGAGGATTTTGTGTGGGTGTTTAGATGATCATGATGATCTGGAGCATAGGCCTCCAAGTACTCTCGATATGTCTAGAAATCATTGTGTAGTTTGCCACTCGTGTGTTGACACGTCTACATTCTTTCCAACAAAAATATACATTTCCATACAGAGTAAATTACCAGGTCGTTAGACTAAGGTCTACAGTACACTAAATCATACTCCATCAGCTCATAGCTGCCCTTTTATATAAAAATTAGAACCAATGTATAGATATAGCTCCCATTCTCAGTAAAAAGAACATATTTTTGGACAATATTTCAGAGGAGTAGACAATGGAAAACATGTTTGACCCTTTAACCATTGGGCACAATGTAAATGTTTGAGTACAAAATGTGCACTTTGTATTCTGAGGACTCTTGCATTTTTTGAGGCGTTCCAGTTCAAAATTTAATTTATTCCTTGGCCTTAAAAGACATGTAGGACACAAAAAGACCTCTCTTTCTGCAGCTTTTTCTAAGAACTTCTTTGAATATGTTCTCGGGCCCTCGTTGGAAGTGCACAGCAGCTGTTCGGTAACACCTCAAGCTTGATGGGGAATGTTTTGTTCCAACAACAATGATGTTAATTCCCCCTTGAGACTGAAAACTATTAAGCTTACTCAAGAATTACCAAGGCACCAAGTGTAGTACCTATTTCAAGGGCCTCTAATAAACATGTAGAACTAAAACCGGAGCATTTCACAGAAGAGTTTTTCTATTGCCCTGGGGGAACACCTTCCCTTTTATCCAAACTCGATTTCCTCTCCCTTTTGCTTTTCCTTCATCCATCTTTGTCTCTCTGTACAAAGCTGTAATCTCATCCAATTTAAACTGTAAACAAAAGCTCATGAAGAGAAGCAATTAGGATGTAATTCCTCACGAGGAGATGTTCATTACGAGGGGTTGACTACTAGTCTTCCGCATCTCTGTACTGGAGACCGTTGGTTGAGAAGGTGTGCTAACTGGACAATTATGGCTCATAATTAATATTACAAATGGCTTCACTGTAGGAGTTTGAAGTTACATTTTTTTTAATTCGTACCCTGGAAATACTTGAGGCAAGCAGCGTTTCTGAGTGCGTCCTGGGATGCGGAGCAAGACGGATCCTTCATGACTCACAATGTAAGTCAATGGTGACGGATCCGTTTTCTATGACACAAAAAGAAAACTGATCCGTCCCCCATTGACTTGACAATGGTTTTAGAGACAGATCCGTCATGGCTATTTTAGAGATAATACAACCGGATCCGTTCATAACGAATGCAGACGGTTGCATTATCATGACAGAAGGATTTTTGCTGAACCATGATGGATCCAGCAAAAACGCACATGTGAAAGTAGCCTTAGGCTAAAATCACGTCCTCACGTCCTTAGACCAAAATTGCTCCTTTCTATGGCGCATGCGCAGATGATGAGGATTTAGGGAGTTGTATATGCGCCAGAGACAGGAATATTTTGGGCCTCGGCCACAATGAAATTGGTGTCCTGTCCATAGCACAGGCCAGAAACCTGGTAAAGGACATGATGTCAGCAGAAGCTGGATTTTCAGAAGAGGAGCATCACGTGGCCAGGTTCCCAGATGGCCAATCTACGCAACTTCAGACTAGCACTTTACAAATCGCTAGTCAGACCACACATGGAGTACTGTGTACAGTTCTGGGCTCCTGTAAACAAGGCTGACATAGCAGAGCTGGAGAGGGTCCAGAGGAGGGCAACTAAAGTAATAACTGGAATGGGGCAACTACAGTACCCTGAAAGATTATCAAAATTAGGGTTATTCACTTTAGAAAAAAGACGACTGAGGGGAGATCTAATTAATATGTATAAATATATCAGGGGTCAGTACAGAGATCTCTCCCATCATCTATTTATCCCCAGGACTGTGACTGTGACGAGGGGACATCCTCTGCGTCTGGAGGAAAGAAGGTTTGTACACAAACATAGAAGAGGATTCTTTACGGTAAGAGCAGTGAGACTATGGAGCTCTCTGCCTGAGGAGGTGGTGATGGTGAGTACAATAAAGGAATTCAAGAGGGGCCTGGATGTATTTCTGGAGTGTAATAATATTACAGGCTATAGCTACTAGAGAGGGGTCGTTGATCCAGGGAGTTATTCTGATTGCATGATTGGAGTCGGGAAGGAATTTTTTATTCCCCTAAAGTGGGGAAAATTGGCTTCTACCTCACAGGGTTTTTTTTTTTGGCCTTCCTCTGGATCAGCTTGCAGGATGACAGGCCGAACTGGATGGACAAATGTCTTTTTTCGGCCTTATGTACTATGTTATGTATTATGTTACTATGTTACTATGTTAGAATGGTCGGTATATTACAAACTTTCTCCTACAGTTGTGCACTGTGCAATTAAGGTGGCTTTGCAGACCCTTTAATCATACAGAGTGTACAGTAAGCTCCTAAGCTCCCTCTAGTGGCACCTGCAAGTAGCCAGAATGTTATCATTTAATTCCATGTCTATGAAGGGGGTTTGGAACTCTTTATCAGAAAAATAGAGCTCGGACTACTATAAAGAGAAGTATATCAACAGAGAATGCTGGACCTAAAAATGATATTAAAAGGTGGACATTTGCTAATAAAAAGTAATTAAATATCAAGTTAAAACATAAAAGTATTCCCCCCAAATAGAAAAATAAAAAAATAAAGAAAAGCTATTCATCATTCATTCATTATTCACATATTGTTCCAAACAGTAGGCTCCTATCCATTTTTACTAATTTTCGCTGCCTTTCTTGAAATAGAATTTGTAGGCGGCCAATGACCTTGGAGCATGCAAGGTCGTGGGTTTAATGAGCATGACTGAGCCTAGGTTGACTTTTCTAACCTCCTATTGATACCACAAGGCCTCCAGAGCACCAACAGACATGAGAGAACATGGCAGCTTGGCCTGGACTTGGTTTTGCATATTCTCCTTCAAAAAACGTCCTCCCCCCTCCCCATTATCTCGGTGGCCTTTCACATATTTAATTACATGTGTGGTAACGGTCTTTATTTCCTGTCTATCTGATTTGATGATGATCCCTTGTCCTCAATACATTTGGAAGCCCTGTCATGTCACAATTGAATTTAGTACAGATGATTACCCTGAGAATGTGGTGACCCCCTCGGCTCACGCTGAGAGTCTTTCTTCAAGATGGTGCTAGAAGCAGATCTGGAGGCTTGGGTACTACACAATGCTAATGAGGCGGCGTGGATTGTCGAATTCAACCGCCTGCTGCAGTATGCAAATATACATGTCTGTGGACTAACGAACTGCGCTGGAGATGGGACAGGAAGGAAGCGCCGAATGCGCTGCAGTGCTTTGTGTTTCCAGCTCTTGAGCTACATCTGGTAGTTTTAAAGTGTTTCAATAAAAATTTGGAGCCGTTGGATATTTTAACATGTGTCCCAGATTCCCATACCATCATTATTTCATTCTTCTCAAAAGAATTTAAGTAAAGAATTTTATTTTTTTTGTCCACTATTTCGTTAGGAGGATACCCTAAAATAAGATGATCACTACAAGGAAATTCAGGAATCGGCTGTAATCTTTGAGGAAACCTGATTATAAATACTCAAATTCTCTGCAGTGCCCCCGCAGGGAAGATGAAGAATTCCACAAATTGTATAGAAATCAAAACGGCTGTTCACAACAAGAGTTAGGATGCCCCCATACACCTAAGATGGTCGCTCGATGCCTCCCAAATCAGCAAGTTCGACAAATGTTCCTCTAATGTGTATGGCCAGCTTAAAGGGGCTTGCCACTTTAATTTTTGCAAATGAGCTTTAAGCCAATTACAGATATATAATTATTAAAGATTGAATCCCGATATGCCCTGCTGAAAAGCATGCCCCTTGTTTTTCACTGTGAGGGAGCATGAGACCAGATCCTTCTATCAGCTGAATCCATGGAATAATACAGCGAGCAGCACTGCGCATGCGCAAGTCTTTCGTGCCATGCGCAGTGTTACTCAATGGAGGCCACTGATGGATAAGTCTAGTCATCAGTGGTCATGCTTAAACCAGAGAGCAGTGAGGACAAGGTGGCGCTGCTCAGAGAAAGACACAAGCTGTAATAAATATATATATATCAGCAAGTTTACAGTACATTTGAGAAAACTACGTCAAAGTGGACAACACCTTTAAAGGGTGCAGCCTTTTTAACGTAGCTTAGAGAATGATGTCATTAGCTCCCTCTAGTGGTGACCACAGGCAGTTAGAATGTTATACCTTGAATGGGTTGGTCACCTCTAGAGACCTTTTCTGCAGACTCCCAAGCATAGCCAGACCTGTGGTGGTAATCATACCGCTTGGTTTCTGCGCCATCCTCTGGCGCTGAAGATCTCAGGTTTCCCTGCATCAACCTCCAGTGACTGGCTGCATTGATGACATGTCACCCATGCATCATGTGACCCAGTGACATGATGCATGGGGAACATGTCACTTCTGTGGCCAGGCATTGGCTGCAGAAGCCATGCGAACCATATGGAGACCCAAGACCTGCAGCGCCCGAACAGGAGTGGTGGAGCCGGAACTCAGCGGTGGGGATCAGGTAAGTATTGTTCCCACTCCTAGCCCAGCCACACGGGGGTCTACAGAAAGGTCCCCAACCCCTTTTTAAATCTATGTCTATGCTGAAGATTTGGAGCTCTGTATCAGAAACACTACCGTAAGTCCAGACACTGATAAAGATATATTAGGAAATAAATCAGCACAGAATTTTAGACCTAAAAACAACATGATGGTGGAGGTTTGCTTTAAAGTGTAAGAATTGCCCTTTAAATACATTTTTCTTGACACCGATTACCTATCTATTATTTTTGGGTCCTGAAGAATAAACTTTTCCTCTTACGAGACATTAACTAGACTAGTGTGGTTTTTATGCTGACATTGTATGGCGGTATTGTATATGCTCTGTATAAGACTAAAACTAAACATTCTGGAGGGGCCGATAAGAAGGTATTGTGCGGCTGTAATCTAGACTGCTGAGAAACATCACGTTCCTTCGCTTATTGTCAGAATTTCTTTTCACATTGAACCCAGGGGTGTGGGAGAGGAGCAGGGCCGGTCCTTCATTAAGACGTAATTGGTTATATACAGTACATACATGCCGAGCTGAGATCCCGATGGCCGGTGTCTGAGCTGTCATGATGTATATCTGTAGACATGGCGTACATCTTTTATAGCAGGCCAATGAGAGCATTGTTATTATAATGTCCAATCCCTAGCTGCATTAAATACATAAGAAAAGGATGTCACAGGGACCGGAGACAGCAGATCAGAGTTGAATGGCAGTTCTTCATTATGAGATCCACTCATTCATTCACGTCTATGGCCTGCACATCTCACAGATGTCCACTTCTTGTTCATCTTACTTAACAGTAATATAGTCAATCACGTATAGGACCACCCGCTGGACTCCTAAGCAAAGATTTAAATAAAATTTTAAAAAATGATACGCTAAATATTCATACAAACCCGTTTTGTTTTTTTCACATTTTTTTTGTCTGTTTTTCTTTCTCATTTCGGCAGTACTATACAATTGAAAATTAAATACAAAACATTGACCTTCTGTAGCGGTCAGCACAGAAAGATAAAACTCCTCTACAGATATGTAATCAATTGTTCAGATTACTGCTGCTGTCAGGGAAAAATGTTATCTGTTTGGTAAATAGTAGATTAGTAGAATTGGGATAACAGTATGATAGTTCTATTGTTCTCTTGATAGGCCCAGATAAACATGTCCACAGAAGAGCATGGGACTTATCAGTGTAATGTGTGATGCTCTAATTAAGTCACTCATCCCCTTTTCTCTCTGGCCTCATCGATGGCCTGATGGAGAGCATCAACTGAGACTGTCAGCAGTGCTAAAAGTCCAAACAAAGGAGGATGTTAGGGATATTGGACTGGAAGTACAATACATGGAGTGACTTCAAAAAATGATATCCAAAAAACCATCCACCTATTATTATGTAGAAAAAATACATAGAATATTCACATGTAGGCTGTCCATATGTAATATAAAAAAATATAAAAATTCATGGTGACGTTCCTTATGCACCATGACGTAACTGTACATCGTGGGCTGCTATACATTAAGTCATTTTCCTCTGTCACCTTTTAGGTCAATCCAACTAATAATAGCTGATATTTGTAACAGCGGCTGCTGTGCGCCGCTGTTCTCCAGCTTACCGCCGCGGCTGCCTGTGCTTTCCCATTCACCGCTGCAGTCCTGGGCTCTGTCCATGTAGGTTCTGTTCTGGGATCCGCTCCACAGTTTCCTTTCAGCCCTGGCCACAGCATGCTTGCTGCTTCTTCCCTGCAGCACTTCTTTAAGGGCTGGCGCATGTCACTTCCTGTGCTTTATGGGTTAGATCATGTGACCTCGCTGACCAATCCTAGCCTTTCTGCATGTATAGAAGGGGCTCAGCCCCCTTTCCAGATGCCTGAGTGTCAAGGTCCTTGCGTCCTGCAAAGGTTGCTGATTTATCTGCTTGTGTTCCTGTGTACCTGACTCGTGCTTGTGTTTCTTGACTCCGCTACCTGTTTGATCTCTGCCTGCTTGCCTTGATTCTCCTGTTGCCGACCCGGACTGCCTGACCTGTACCTGTGCCACCTGCCCTGACATATTGCTTGTTTGACTTTGCCTCTGCCTCATCTTTTGGTCCTGCACTGTTGCTTCTGGTTACGACTTAGCCTGCTGACAATGCCTGTACCTCTGGTACCTTTCTCAGGTACCTCCTGGTCCACCTGGACCAGCTGCCTCATGTGCCAATCCTTCTCAAGAGGTAGCGACCTGGTGTTCCTTTTGGGAAAGCCTATCCCCACCATCAGGGAACATCGAGGGGTTCACTTAGACAACACCCTTAGAGGAGGTAGGATGCGTGGCACAGTGGGTTCACCCCCGATGATTTGTGACAATATTAAGTTCTCACCTCTCTTAGCTCCCTGCTTCTCTTCTGCAAGTCTAGGTTCTCTTCAGCTCCAGATACCGTTGAACATTGGCCATCATGAGGACATTATTTATTTGCCACGGTGCCCCGAACTAAAGAGGAGTCTGACCTGCAGAAGATGAGCTGAATTAAGAGACTCACACTAGGGATGGTTTGAGGTCTGGATATTAGGGTCTCTATTAATGGGTCTGTAGACTGGGATCTAGTATGAGGCCTGTATTTTTTGGTCTGATTTGTGGATCTGGAGTCTGAATTATTGGTAGTGGTATCTGAATATTGGGGTCATTTCTTGAGTATGGTCTATGGTCTGAACATTGGGGTCTATATTATGAAATAAGGCATCTATTCTGGGTTCTGCATATTAAGATCTGGCTGGGGGACTTGTCTGGATTAAACTGGATCAGATTATTGTTAGGAGACGGTCTAAAGTGGACGACCCCTCCAAGCTCCCCTCTATAAGACTATGAAAGTTTTTAAGGTATGAGTGAGAGTACTCCATAGGATTCCACAGTCCTCCTTCATTTTCCATTGAACATAGCACATGGCCACCTTGAGAATTCCTGGGAAAAAAGTCCATGTCAACTTTTCCTTTATAAGCTCCATGGAATAATTAAAGCGAAAGATCTCACTTTGCTTGTTTTCTAAAAACCATAGGAATGTGAGATGTGAGTTCAGCTCCCCACAGTGATATAATAATTAAAACCAAAAGTTTAATTATTCACCCGACGCATCCCCGAAAAACAGATGTTAGGTTCCCTCCAGTCCACAAAAAGAAGTGACAGTGGAATATTCCTGCAGTTTTACCGCCTCGCACAAAGTCCTATCAACCAGAAGCAAAAATCTTTCCTTCTTTTCCCAGCTCTAAGTTGTCTACTCAACACGGTCACGCCAGATTATGTCACTGTGGCTTAAAATATAGCGGGAGAACAATGGGTTGTGCCTATTGTGAACTCGTCTTGACTGACAACTTGTTGCCATGAGATATAAAGGAATTAATGCAAGCAAAGACCCTTTGGTTTCCTTCTTCCACATGAATTAGGATCGACCATAATTAAGGCCACATGGTGCTCTCTGTATACATTTATACTTGGTCTATATAGATATATCCGTAACATTAGTGCACATATTGTTTGTATTGCTCAATATGTTTTGACGTTATTATATACAGTCTGTTAGAAGAACCATTTCAGTCCATATGTTCTTGGTTTATTCTCCCTTCCTGAACACCATTGCTAATGGCATTTGCATCAAAGTATATCTAAGGGCTTTCATGAGGTCAGTCTGCAGCCAACAAAGCAAAAATGTGCAACGTTCTATAGAAAATGAGGGGGGAAGGACAACATGAAGGCTGCACTCCTCGATATTTTAAGACAGCTTTGGTTATAATTTCAAAAGCTGCATCTATAAAATAATACCGCCTAAATAATATGTCCATATACTGTAGTAAGCCAATAATACCACCAAATGGTGCCCACATAACATTGCCGTATATCGCCTGCACAATACTGCCATGCTTTTCATAGCCCAAAGAAAACTGCCAGTAATGGCCATAAAAAAACTCCCAAATTGTGTCCACCTAAAACTGAAATTTACAGCCCATGTTTTACCACCTTATAGACCCCAAATTATATGCAATATTCAACTAATTCTCCCTTTAAAGGGGTTGTGTCATGAGACATATTCTACATTTTTCAAACCAGCCCCTGGATCTGAATAATGTTGTAATTGCATGTAATTAAAAATGTACTATAGTCAGTGAGCTATTCTATAAAATGTATCTGTATAGCGCCACCTGCTGTTTGTTCTTACCCTTATTTTTGTCCTGCTCGCTGAGGTGGTCGCACGCGCTCAGTTTAAATCTTCAACGGCCACCAGCCATATGTTCTGTTAGAAGCTGTGGCAGTTACAGGGAGAGAGCTGCAGCAGAAAGGACACGCCCCCTGAGCTGCAAGGCTGAATATAACTTATTAGAGTAATGAATGTGGAGATCTCTGGACCCATGTGAGGTACAGGGCTGGTTCTAGCTTTGTTAGAAAGAGACTGTCATGTACTACAACTTTTACTACTTTAAGGAGCTCAAATATTGTAATAGTGCAATGAAATCAACCGTTAATAGCTACACTGCTGAATAATACTAGTAAGACCTCTTTCACACGAGCGTGACGGATTACCGTAGCTCCGGATGTGTTCAGGATGCGTTCAGTGAAACTCACACCATTTTGAAACCAAGTTCCGTCAGTTTTGGCTGCAATTGCGTTGAGTTTTTTCCGTGCGAGTGCAATGCGCTTTGATTAGTGTTGAGCGAACTTGTGTTTTAAGTTCGGCGTCTAAAGTTCGGGTTAGGGTTATCGAAGAATCCCGTTATGGATTCTAAATTCCGTTAGGGTCCGTGGTAGCGGAATCCATAACGGGATACTTCGATAACCCGAACCCGAACTTTAGACGCCGGAAACACAAGTTCGCTCAACACTAGTTTTGATGCGTTTTTCACGCACGTGATAAAAAACTGAAGGTTTACAAACAACATCTCTTAGCAACCAACAGTGAAAAACGCATCGCACCCGCACTCGCTTGCGGATGCAATGCATTTTTCACTGAAGCCCCTTTCACTTCTATGGGGCCAGGGCTGCGTGAAAAACGCAGAATATAGAACATGCTGCGAGTTTTTCACGCAACGCAGAAGTGATGCGTGAAAAACAACATGTACACAGACCGATTGAAATGAATGGGTCAGGATTCAGTGCGGGTGCTATGCGTTCACGTCACGCATTGCACCCGTACTGAAAACTCGCTCGTGTGAAAGGGGCCTAATAGTTTCCTGTTTTATTTTTTTATTTTTTTATCTAGGGTAGTCCTAGAGACAAAGGTCTGACTGACCCACCATAGCACAAAGGGTTCATTTGGTAAACAAAGGTTTCGAGACAAATATGGGCCCCAAAGGTCTTATTAATTTATTTTGCATGCCTTTCACCAAACATCAATTTATTGTATCAGTTGTTACAGGATTTTTGTTGTTTTGTGACCTTTACTTTATATTTTTAACCCCTTCCCAGCATCCACCATATAATTCCCCAGCATCTAAACATTCAGACAGAGGGAGGGGGTTCCCTCTATCAATCTGTTGGGGGCTGAGATGTAATTACTAGGTGGTAATGGGATGCTATGCTAGCTGGGGACCAAACATTGGCCCCCAGGTCTGCCAACCTAAAATCAACTTGATTATTGGCAGAAAAATAAAAAGAGTAATGGAATTGGTATTTCTGACTCCGCAATGACATGAACTATACAATTATCATGTTATTTTTCCTGTACTGTGAACGTTATAAAAAAGAACACAGTGCCAAAAAACAATGTTTTTTGGTCAACTCACATTCCAAATATTGATTAATCAAAAATTTGTATGTTCCCCAAAAATTGTACTAAAGAAAAAGTCAACTTATCCTTAAAAAAAAAATCAAAAATCAAAAACATACAGCTCAGTTGACAGAATTTTTTATTTTTTTTAAAGTTATAGCTCTTGGAATATGACGACAGAAAAATGTTTTATTGTATAAAAGTGGTATAACATGAAAACTAAAATGAAACCTAAAAAAGAAAACCCAAAAATTTGAGGAATAGCTGTTCTTTTCTCCATTTCCCTCAAATAAATTAATAAAACTTTCTCAATACATGTACCCCAGAATGGTGCAATTAAAATACAAGCCTGATACGGCTACATCGACAGTAGAATAAAAAAAATGATGAACCAAGGATAAAAATGAAAAAAAAGTCATTATGGCCAAAAGTGGTGATTATGCTTCTTTTTTTTTCTCTTAGGAAACTATTTTTGCTATCAAAAAGGTAACCAATCAGTAACAAATATAAAAATCTTGGGGTGTAAAGAAATTAAAAGACACCAATAATGACTGCAGGATTGGACTACACATGCTTCGTTTGTAGTCTGTTACCATGGAGATGCATAGATCTGCATGGGAGTTGTGTGCACAAAATGGTAGAATGTTTTTCTGTAAAAGTAAATTTGCAATAGACGTGAAGAACATAAAAACAAAAACATATTGCAAAAACATATGTACCCATTAAATGGAGTCTGCACCCCATGGGATAAAGAATGGATTCTGCGCCAATAGAAGACAAGTAATAATATTACCATAATTATAAAAGATGCGCAATTTATGTTTTATTAGTAAAACTGTACAACTGTAGAAGAACAAATGTCTATATCCACGGAATCAGTGGTGTTTTCAATTTTTGCCTTTTTATTCCAGAATTACGACATGCTCATGGAATTTGTGAAATGCTCTTCGTGAGCAAGTAAACGGAATAAACTTATTTAAGGTTCACATTCTGTAAACATCCTCAAAAACTTCAATTGCTGGAAATATTCCCATTAGAGATGAGAGAATTTCATATTTTGAAATTCGTTCACGCTTCGTTTGGTGGTATAAGCTGAATTGCGTTATGGATTCCGTTACCTCGGACCATAACGCTATTCTATGACGGAATGCATAACGGAATGCCTTTAGAGGCATTCCGTTATTCATTCCGTCATAATAGAAGTCTATGGGCTGCCAAACGGATCCGTCCCGTTTCCGTTATGCAGGGGAATTATGCTTCCATCATAGAATTGCGTTATGGTCCATGGTAATGGAATCCATAATGCAATTCACCTTTTACCACCAAACGAAGCGTGAATGAATTTCAAAATATGTATACTGTATATTGTGTAGAGCATAAGCAACTGTCAACTTGGACAGTTTTGGATTCCCTGTGTGATACTTCCTATTGGCTCCACTCCAGATGGTGTACTATCTAGTGCACAAAAAATATGGCCCAGTTCTCCTAATCGACCCTCCCCCGCACACACCGCACTTTCCTGTACTTGCTATACGACAGCACATACCTGTCCAGGGCCTCCAGGTGATGTCTACTCCGATGTAGATCTTCTCTGTCATCATCTTCTCCATTTAGTCCGTATAACTTCTCTCAGCAGCGCCTCGTCTCTGCAGAGTGTGACACACAGACATCTTAGCTTCCTCACTTTTCTATCATCCTCCCCCAACCTGGAGCCCCCACAGTGTTCTCCTGCTGCTCGCTGTGCTCCCCAATACCCCCAAATACTATCCTGAAGAAAAAATAAAAATTACTGCCCCCCATAGTAATAGTGCTACTCATAGTCCCACCCAGGGGCGGACTGACCATTCGGGCACTCGGGCATGGATCGAGGGCCAGCGGCCACTAGGGGGCCCACTCACTCCTGCAGCCAGAGGTCGTAATTACTTTTACTCAGTGGTGTACTAAGGGGGGGTCGTGGGGGGGAGGTCCGCCCCGGGTGCCGGCTCTCAGGGGGGTGCAAGAAGCAATGAGCGCTTTCATCAATACCGATGGAAACGCTCATTGCTGGAGCGCAGGGAGCTGGGTCCTGTCACTCACCGCTCAGCTCCCCACGCTCCTCCCCTCCTTTAGGCCAGCCGCGCTCTGAATGGTGAAGCAAGAAGACTTCTCCCCACTCCACCATTCAGCCTGCAGGCATAGATCGCGCTGCCGGCCTGTGTGGGTGGAGCCTGCAGCCTGGGAGTCTGCATAAGCTCCGCCCACACAGTGCTGCAGAGCGATCTGTGCCTGCAGGGGAGAGAGGACTGTGAGCTTCAGGAACGGGACAAGGTGAGTAGTTACTGTGTTTTTTTTCGTTTGTTTTTTAACACAGAGGGGGCACAATGGTCATTGCTAATGTAAAGGTGGCAAAATGGGCATTTTTACTCTGGAGGGGGCACAATGGCATTGCTAATGTGAAGGGGGCACAATGGCCATTTCTACTCTGGAGGGGGTACAATGGGCATTTCTACTCTAGAGGGGGCACAGAGGGCATTGCTAATGTGAAGGGGACACAATGGGCATTTCTACTATGGAGGGGGCACAGTGCACAGAGGGCATTACTACTATGAAGGGGGCACAGAAGGCATTATTACTGTGAAGGGGGCACAATGGGCATTATTAATGTGATGGGGGCACAAAGAGGGCATTACAACTGTGAAGGGGCACAGATAGGGCATTACTACTGTGAAAGGGCCACAGAGAGGGCATAACTACTGTGAGAGGGGCACAATGAAGGCATAACTACTATGAAGGGGGCACAATGAAGGGATAAGTACTTTAAGGGGGTACAATGTGGGCATAACGACTGTTAGGGGGCACAATGTGGGCATAACTACTGTTAGGGGGCAGACATCTGTACCAAACTACTGTTAAGGTTGTACAATAAGGGGAATACTACTGTGGGGGGGGGGTGCCAGAGAAAGGACCCACCCCGGGTGCCAAACAACCTAGGCACGCCACTGCTTTTACTAAATAATAAATTTTACTCGATGGAAAAAGTCCCCCACATTCATCAGCGCAGCGTTAGTTAAACTTAATAACAGGATAAGGATTCATGTTTATAAATACTTCGGTGAGCAGAGGGCCGGTGTATTGGGGGACATTGTTATGAGGGGGATCTGTGGATGACATATAGCAGTGTCATCCACAGATCCCCCATAACAGTTCCATCCACAGATCCCCCACCCCATAACAATGCCATCCACAGATCCCCCCACTGCATAACAATGCCATCCACAGATCTCCCACCCCATAACAATGCCATCCACAGATCCCCCACCCCATAACAATGCCATCCACAGATTCCCCCACCCCATAACAATGCCATCCACAGATCTCCCACCCCATAGCAGTACCATCCACAGATCCCCCATAACAGTGCCATCCACAGATCCCCCATAACAGTGCCATCCACAGATCCCCCATAACAGTGCCATCCACAGATCCCCCATAACAGTGTCACCCACAGGTCCCCCATGACAGTGCCATCCACAGATCCCCCACATGACAGTGCATCATACACAGATCCCCCATAATAGTGTCATGCACAGACCACCATTTGGTTAAAAATATTTTTTTTCTTATTTTCCTCCTCAAAAACCTAGGTGCGTCTTATAGGCCGGTGCATCTTATAGGTAACCTTAACTCCCAGAATTGCTCTGCCTCTCCCTTCACTTACCTCTCCTCATGTAGCAGACATCACCACAGCTTCTTCCCCCAGGACTTCTCCTCTTCACCACCTTCCTCTCCTGCACTGGTCACATGATGGTGACATCATTGCAGGTCCTTCTCAACCACTGCCTGTTTTACTGATCACATGACCTGTGATGACATCACAGGTCCTTCAGATCTTCCAGTGCATTTGATTCAATTGTATTGCCGTCCAGTTGTATCTAGCAGGCAGGACATTCGGGGCCTGGGACAAAACATCAGGGGCCCAGGCCCCGAATGTTATAACTTAGCAACGCCCCTGCCCATAGGGCTCATGCATACGAACGTATTTTTTGTCCGTGTCTGTTCTGCGATTTCTGCAGCCCGTATGTGGAATCATTCATTTCAATAGGGCTTGAAAAAAATGGAAATGACTCTGTGTGCATTCCGTGTCCGTATGTCTGCATGGCCATTCTGCAAAAAAATAGAACATATCCTGTTCCTGTCCGTTTTGTGGGCAAGGACAGGCATTGTTAGGGCTCATGCACACGACCGTATGTATTTTGCGGTCTGTAAAACATGGAACCGCAAAAAAAAAAAAGAATTACATCCGTGTTGCATCTGTTTTTTTTTTGCGGATCCATTGTAACAATGCCTGTCCTTGTCCGCAAAACGGACAAGAATAGGACATGCTCTATTTTTTTGCGAAACGGACTTGTGTTCATTTCCATTTTTTTGCGGACCCATTAAAGTGAATGGTTCCACATACGAGCTGCAAAAATATGGAACAGACACGGAAAGAAAATACGGTCGTGTGCATGAGCCCTTACAATGGAGCCGCAAAAAAAATTGATGTAACACGGATGTTACATGGATGTCATCCGTTTTTTTTGCGGATCCCTTTTTTGCGGACCGCAAAATACATACGGTCGTGTGCATGAGCCCATATACGGATAGTTTGCTACAATGTATCAGTGCAGGTAAAAACTGATCTGTGCTAGGTATTCCGTTTTTCTGTGCAGTCAGAGGAGCAGGAAAAGCGGATGTCAGGTTGGCCATGCCTGCCATAGTACATATAAGGGCTCATGCACACGACCGTGCCATTTTGTGCGGTCCGCAAACCGTGGATCCACAAAAAACGGAATCTGCCCATGTGCCTTCCGCAATTTGCGGAACGGAACGGGCGGCCCATTGTAGAAATGCCTATTCTTTTGCGGCCCCATTGAAGTGAATGGGTCCGCACCCGAGCCGCAAAAAATGCTGCTCGGATGTGGACCACAACAGCGGTCGTGTGCATGAGGCCTAAGACTGGAGATGACGGGTGGCGTAAGAAATGTGGCTGCACAGGAATTTAGGAAATAAACGGCTGCAGATGTCCACCTTCTGCCCCAGAGCAGGTAGGCTTTCAGGACGTATTAGGACATCTTGGATGGTTCTAATCGCACTGGTGATGTCCCATGACAGGCCTCAATCCAGCTAGGACTCCTTGTGGACTCAATCCCACTGTCTGGATCCTCTTGTAAATGGGCGGCTGAGAAATTCCTGCCTCCGAATAAGAATCAGTGAAGTGGAAGTGACTTTTTGTCACCTGGACATATTAGGTGGACGTTCTGTAAAGGAAGCAAAAAAACAGCAGGGGGCGTCGTATCAAGTATGTAACAACCATATCTACAAATAGCTCTACTAGTGGGGGCGCTCTTGCATTAATGTCTGTGAAACATACAGTATTTGCCACTCACAGTGGTGAAAGGTGTTATTGCAGGTGACACAAAAAATTCATAAAACTGATTAAAAAGTTGCTCCAGAACTTATATATTAACCAGCACAAACTATTCCACAACCGATACGTTTTCAACCGATATATTACATTACACTGATGGTGATCCATCCCCATGAAGATTTCGTTGCCAGACTCGTTAAGAACAGGAACATTGTTGTGACCTAGACAGAGGAAGAGGAGAAGGACAGAAGAGAGGAAATAATTATTCTTTTTATTTTTTTTTCCATCGGGTTCTGTTTATAGAACAGAAGCAAGAACAATGCCGGCAGAAAATGTTCAGAGAATAGTACCAGTAAGTCCACGTTTCAGGGAGTCTACAATTTACTTTAGGATTATGGCCCTTGAAATACAATATATAAGCAGAACCACATCTACAATTAGTGCTATGACCTGACATAGTAACTGCAGAGGTTGCCGTCGCATCCAGGACCTGGAGCTTGAGGAGATCCAAAGGTCCCTCTGATCCATATAATGAGACCAGTACTATAAAGTTGTCTCCCTGTTTTAGTTTTATGCATTGGCCCCAGGAGCTTCCAGGTATATCGCGTTTTCAATTCCGGTTTTGAGATCAGACAGAGGATCTCAAAACCGGAATTAGGCGGGTCAGTTTTGTCCCCATTTATTGTCAATGGGGACAAAACTGATCAGGATGCGTAACTATGCCTCCGTTCTCTTTTGTTGCGTTTGGGGGCCGGATACAAAACCGCTGCAAGCTGCAAGTCATTGAGCTGGATCCGGTTATTTCGCTAACAAAAAAAACGGCACCATTGACTTACATTGATTTGCATGCCGGATCCGTTTTTTTGTTAGCAGTTTATTCAGTTTTAATTTAATACAACCAAATCTGGCTGAAACTGATGCATCCAGATGTATTAAATGTCACTGATCCGTTTAATTCCGGCTTCGACATCCTCCGCCGGATCTCAAAACAGGAGGGGAATGTAGGAGAAATGTCAGAAGCAAATTCAGGTAAAAAAAAAAGAAGAGAGGCAGAATTGTCAAAACTCTAAGTAGCCTTAAAAAGGGGTTATCCAATACTTAAAAAAAAGACCTTGGAGAGTGGCTGACCTATGGTGGAGTTCATACTTACTGGGGTTCATTCTTACTGGGTTCCAGCTCCATTGTTTCCCAGCCGTCTCTGCATCTCAACAATGCTCCTGCTGCATAGGTGACAGGTTACCGCTGTGGCCAGTGACTGGATCAAGTGGTCACGTGGCACCCGCCAACAGGATGTTGATGCCAGAGCATTGCGGAGCTGAAGATGGCCAGGAAGCAATAAACCCCACCACAGGTCAGACACTCTTTGAAGTCTTTTTAAGTTCTGGAGAACTCTTTTAAAAGGGTTTTCCAGGTTTACTATGGTGTTTAACAGATAGTCTCATGTAGTTACCTACCTCATGTACACCTTTGCCATGTTTTTTTTTTTCTCACCCATTTCCATCATGTAAACCAATCCCTCTGGCTTCTTTCCATCCTGTATGTAGCACTTCCTGTTCCTGTATCCAACCAAACCCATGATGCACTTCTCCTTCCTCTGCCACAGCTCCAGCACCACCCCTAACAATGCTTAGCCAGTTTATAGCTCCTCCCACCCAGCTAGTTACATAGACACTCCCCTATCACTGCCCCGCCCATGGACATATCACAGGAAATGAGCTGCATGGACATGTTCATGAGACCACAGGCCAGAACGGGAGATAAAAGCAATAAAGCTAAAATAAATAAATTACAAAATTTCAGTGAACTTCATAAATAATTATTTTAAAGGATGTTGATGTAAGCCAGAAAACCCCTTAAACCTTTATTTTAGAAGTTTGAAGGCCAAGATTTATGCCATCCAGGCTGATTGACTCCTAGTCTTGATGGCTTGCCTTGATAAATGAGTAAGCAGAAGACAAGAGATCTAAACAATACATGCCAACAATTACACAGTAAGTTCTGAGCTCCGTAAAATGTTATTTTTTCCCAATCTCTGAGCCTGCCCATTAAATTCTAGCTGGGAGTGGAAATAATTGGCCCTGGGAGCATTTGGCAGCAATTAAATAATTTAAAATAAATCACTTCGATCTGATCAATGAAATGCTTAAATGTTTTGTCTTCTACAATGATAGAATGATGCCTTGAAAACGTATTTCACCTTTGAACCTCAATTTATAGTTGACATGTAAACTGAATCTGCATAATAAATTGAATACATTAGTAAATCTGTTGCATTATTTATCTTGTATAGACCCTGAGTTATAGTCCAGAGCTGCATTCACAGTTATGTTAACTTAAAGGGGTTATCCAGCCTTATGGGCATCTTTAACAAGCCCCAGGAACATATTGTACTTGACAAACTCTAACTCACCTGCTCCCCACGCCCCATTCAGCAATCTTCTGGATGGGGTCTTGAGCTCTGCTGCAGCCAATGACTAGTCTTAGCTTTGACATGTCCCCAAACAGCATTTCACTGTTGGGTCACATGCTGCTTGAGGACACATGACCAGTCAGTCAGTTCAGTTTCAGCATTGCCAAACAGACTCAAATGGTGGAAGCAGGGCCGTCTTTAATATTGATTGGACCCTGGGCAAGAATTTACTTGGGCCCCCTGGATCCCGCCTTCCCACACCCTAGCATGCAATCACGGCCTCCACCACAACACACACAAAAAAAATCCACACACCTGGTAGAGTACAGTGAAGTACTGTAAATACTTCCAGTTCTGAAGACTCCAGCGGCTCAGGATCAGTGCTCTGGGCAGCTGGGCTCAGGCTGGAAGTGGGCACCGCTCTGCATGAAGGAGACCGGTGCTCGGCTCACCCTAGCGTTACAGTGCACCCCAGCCCCCCACAGTATGCAGTATAGCACCCTATACTATATAGCACCCCACAGCATGCAGTATAGCACCCTATAGTATACAGCACCCCACAGTATGCAGTATAGCACCCTATAGTATAAAGCACCCCACAGTATGCAGTATAGCACCCTATAGTATACAGCAACCCACACTATACAGCACCCCACAGTATACAGTATACAGCACCTCACAGTATACAGTAGAGCTGTATAGCACCCCACAATAGACAGCACCCCACAATATACCGCACCCCACAGTATACAGTATACAGCACCCCACAGTATATAGTAGAGCAGTATAGCACCCCACAGTATACAGCACCCCACAGTATACAGCACCCCACAGTATATAGTATACAGCACCTCACAGTATACAGTAGAGCAGTATAGCACCCCACACTATACAGCACCCCACAATATACAGCCCTCCACAGTATACAGCCCCCCACAGTATACAGCCCCCACAGTATACAGCAACCCACAGTATACAGTACAGCAGTATAGCACTCCATAATATACAGCACCCACAGTATACAGCACCTCACGGTATACAGCACCTCACAGTATAGAGCACCCCAAACTATACAGAATACCGCACCTCACAGTATATAGTATAGCAGTATAGCACCCCACAATATACAGCACCTCACGGTATACAGCACCCCAAACTATACAGTATACAGCACCCCACACTATACAGTATCAGCACCCCACAGTATACAGTAGAGCAGTATAGCACCCCACAGTATACAGTAGAGCAGTATAGCACCCAGTATACAGCACTCCACAGTATACAGCACCCCACAGTATACAGTAGAGCAGTATAGCACCCCACAGTATACAGCACCCCACAGTATACAGTATACAGCACCCCATAGAATACAGCACCCCATAGTATACAGTAGAGCAGTATACAGCACCCCGAAATATACAGCCCCCCACAGTATACAGCACCCCATAGTATACAGTAGAGCAGTATAGCACCCAGTATACAGCACCCCACAGTATACAGTATAACAGTATAGCACCCCACAGTATACAGCACCTCACAATATACAGCACCCCACAGTATACAGTACCTCATAGTATACAGCACCCCATAGTATACAGTAGAGCAGTATAGCACCCCACAGTATACAGCACCCCAAAATATACAGCCCCCTCAGTATATAGTAGCTTACAGTATATTAGCATAACAGCCCCTGTCATCTTTTCCTGATGTAATCTTCACAAAAAAAGCTCCACAGTTAAGGCAAACTTCTCCTGCAGCAACACTCCTGGTAGAAAGGACCTTTGATTATCTCATAGCCATGTGACCAGTAATATTGCTAGGTTACTGGTCACATGGTGATGATGTCACCTAAGGTCTTTTCTCCTAAGAGAATCACAGCTCTCACAATACGCTGCCTGGAGTGTCGGCAGGCAGGCATGGCATGGCAGCACCCCCCTGTGTAGCTGACAACCTGACACCCGGGGCAGTGGCTAGCAGGGCTCAAGAGGCAGCTGCCTTGGGCCCCCCAGGAGCAACTGGGCCCGGGGCAGCTGCCCCTTTTGCCCCTTGTTAAAAACGGCCCTGGGTGGAAGGGTTGAGGAGCAGGTGAGTATGAGTTTTTCATTAGGTACAACATGCTCCTGAGGCTAGTTAGAAACACCCATAAGGATGTACAGCCCCTTTAAGATCTGAAATATCCTGTATCCTTTGCTGGCTCAGGGTCTGCATATAACTTGTCCTGGTCAGTTGCATTCTGGGTAGTGATGTCTTTACACACAGCACTGAACAGTAATTGATTAACAATCTATCGAGTGTCAGCTAAACCTATGTTAACCCATCTACTAACAAGCTGCTGTTTCCAATAAAATGTGCCAAATTGTAAATGAAGCTCTGAGGCACTAAGCAGAGCACTCACAGTTCAATGCTGTAGGTTGTCAGGCATCTAATGGACCTCCACATAGTTCAAGTTCTATCTTCTGACATTGGAGAAAGGACACAGCCTTAACGAATCTCCAAATCTCCCCATAGCATGAAAAATGTATGTGATATGATGGGCACTTACAGAGTTAGAACCTAGAGGTTCTAGATCTTCAACCTGGATTACCTTGATGTTACGTAGAGGCACTTGGTGTTAGTTATTAGCATTGCAATGCATTTGTTTTGCACTGAGGGTATAGATTCTAAATTTAAAGAGATGCATGAGAATAGCAAAACATGGCACCTTTTCTTCAGTAACAGCACCGCTCTTGTTAATAGGCAGTATTTGGTATTGCAGTTTGGCACCATGTAGGTGAAGGAGTTGCAATACCAGACACTGCCCATGGGCAAGAATCAGGAAGACGTGTTTTTCGTCAACTTATCAACTGTCCCTAGAACAAAAGACAGGTTCCATTTCTAGAAAATGATCATACCATCCCATTAGAGAACAGAAAGTGACAACATTGTTCACCAACATTTCTTAAGGTATTACAAGTTATGTTATGTTATGTTACTAAGTCCTTGTATAGCGCTCTAGAGGAACTCAATCCGATCGAAGTGCTTGATATAGTTGATATATCTGCTTCTAGATATCTTCTGGTCAATGAATGTAGATAACTAAAGTCAGCCATACATGTATATTGGCCAAATATGTTGTCAGTAGAACGGGCCAACCATCTAATGTGTATGGCTCCTGTGGACTCTCATGGTGTATCTTTACGGGAGAGGGTCAGGTAAGATAGCTGTTGACGAAATGGACTGGTATCGAATGGGTATCGCCAGCCAAAGGCTTTCTAAGGACACATCCAGAAACTACAGGTAGGTTCTACAACATTGTTATGAGATGTACAGTTATGAGAAAAGTCCACCCTCTTTGAATTCTATGTTTTTATGTACCTGGACATTGCTGGTCTGGAGCATTCAGCCATGTTTTAAAATAATGCCAAGGAAGAAAGACATTAGCAATAATCTTATAGAAGCAACTGTCCCTGCCCATTAATTTGGAAACAGTTATGAGGCCATTTTCAAACAATTTGAAGTCTAACATTCTGAAGTGAGAAAGATTATTTACAATTAAAAAACATTCAAGACAGTTGCCAATCTTCCTTGGAGTGGACATCCCAGTAAATTCACCACAAGGACGGACCATGCAATGCTCAGAGAATTGCAAAAACCCAAGAGTTACATCTACATGTACAGGCCTCAGTTAGCAGGTTCAGTGTTCAAGTTCATAACAGTGTAATTAGAAAAAGACTGAACAAGTATGCTTGTTTAGAAGAATTGCCAGGAGAAAGCCTTTTCTTTCTAAAAAAAAACAACAAAAAAACATGGTAGCATGGCTTAAGTTTAAAAAGTTGCATCTGAACAAAACATAAGACTTCTGGAACAAGATTCTTTGGACAGAATTGAGCAGTGATAGGAGGACACGCTCTTTCTTCCCGCAGGGCACATGCTGGATTTGGGGAGTCTCCTGCCTGTGGTAGTTCCAGGTGACCTTGATGCCAGTGGATGTTGGTGGTGCAAGGAGGGGTCCTAGTGTAGTGCAATGCTGTGTCAGTGCAGGTGTTGGTCCATTGACATAGAGGCCAGTTTAACAGAAGAACAGTTATTTACTAGAAAATAATGTTCAAGTACAACAGTCAATTGCCAGCATGCGTGGCATGACATGGCAAATACTGTATTAAATAGTTCAGCAATTTCCACAGATCTTTTCGTTTCACGGGTTGCAAAGGTGGCTAACAGGCCAAGTTGTCATCTCTCCCAGTTAATCTTTCTTATACTACAGTTTTCTCTCAAGCTTAAATATCCAGACATAGGGTTGGGTGCAATATTCTCTTGCTGCTTTGTGCACTGCATCTGACTGTTTCTCACCTTAACACTGTACTCACAATGTAGTGCTACAAATTCCCTCTGCGGGGCATAGTCCTCAGCAGGACCATGGTCTCCCTGCAAAGTAGATCCAAGGTCCCGAAGCCTTACATCTCCTCGACAAGTTAGTCCAAAAGTTTCACAGACAAATTATCTCCACTGTCTCTTTTGCATGCACCTCCTCTCATAACTGGAATGCTCAAAAAATGTAATTTTTTTCTTATTCCCTCATAGCCCGATTTAAAGGAGTTTTCCAAGACTTGTATACTGATTAATGGGGGTTTCGACACCCAGGAGCCCCACAGATCACCTCATTGAGACGGCGCTCACAGTAGCGCTGCAACATTCTTTCAGCTCACCAAGCACATTTATTGGTCACATCGAAGTCACATTGAAGTTAATGTGTCTGAGCTGTGATACCAAGCACAGCCCCTATATAATGTATGGCGCTGTGCTTTGTGAGCTGAAAGAAGCCTTGGCGCTTACAGAAGCACTGGTGCTTTCTCAAACAGCTGATTGGTGGAGGTCCTGGGTGACAGACCCCCACGATCAGATGATTTATCCAGAAGATAGGTCATCAGTATAAAAGTCTTGGAAAACTGCTTTAAGGGTTTTACTCTGTTTCTCAAATCCATGTCTGCAAAGCAAGATAATTTTAAACCCGTTAGCAGTGGAGCGTTGCGCAGTAGTGGGACACTGCAAGAAGAGTGGGCCAAAATTCCTCCAGAACGATGTGAGAGACTGATATAGTCATATAGAAAACATCAAGTTATTGGTGGTAAAGGTGGTTCTACAAGCAATTGATTCATGGGGTGGACTTAGTTTTTCACACATGACTGAAATAATGAAACTGTGTAATTGTTGTTCATCTGAAGTTGTAGTTACCTAATTTAAGACGTTCTAAGGACCAGATGTATTTTATTGTGTCCTGATAGATAAAAACATGGCATTCAAAGAGGGTGTACTTTGTTTTTCATATGACACTATTTCATGAGTTTTTAGATAGAACCTCATGGGATGACCTCACCACCTCCCTTGCTCCTCTGCTTCCTTCCTCTCTTCCTCTATTTCTACTCAGCAAATTTTTAGCATTCTATCAAATACATATTAAAGGAAATATATGTAGATCGACCATATGGATACTTTCCACTACAGATGAAGAAATTTCTCAGTGAACGAGTTGAGACAGAAGGGAAGTTGTGGTTTTTATGTTTTAACAGAAGATACTGTAACAGTATATTGATGACATCCCTTTTCAAAAGATTTATCAAAAGGGGAAGATTTATCTCAACTGGTGCAAAGGAAAATTGACTTAGTTGCTCGTAGCAACGAATCAGATTGATCTATTCATTTTGCAAAGGAGCTGTTGTGCTACCGCCCCTTCCTGAGGGTATGGGCGCTGCTCTTCTCTGTCTAACCCCACTCCTCTTCATTCAGCCTCTTGCATCCTCTGCAGGCCATTGCCTGCATGCCTGGTCCTGAGGCCTCCAGGCCTGTTCCTTAGGGCTTGTATGCAAACTCACTCTTGGCCACTTAAAAGGGCCAGCACGGGCACATCCAGTTCCTTCCCCAGCCAATGGGCTACCCTGTGTATTTAAGGCACCCTCCCCACTGGAAAAGTGCCTCAACTTTACGTTTTCTATCTTCTAGTACCCAGCAAAGGTGTTTTTTCTGTATGACTACCCAGTTAGTTAACTTACCATAGCCTGACTACTGACTCTGACTTCTAGTCGCCTGCCATGACCTCAGCATGTTTCTTGGATTGCTCTACTGCCACCTGCTCTGACCTTGGACTTGTCCCACAGATATGCTTGTACGCCGCCTTCCCTGGCCTTTGCCCATCTCCAGACTAAGCATATTGCCTGATCCTTCGGTGCATCGCACTGGTGTGTCTGGCCATGTGACTCAACCACCAGCCACACTGGGACTATCACAAGAAGTAGCAAACTGGTGGCTACCCTGCAGCAAAGTCCAGATCCCTCTATAAGGGTTAAATGGTGATTCAGTGGACTGCCAGGTTAACACCCTTAGAGGTAGCCCTAAGCCAAACCCGTTGTTTGGTTCAGTGGGCCCACGCTGATGGCCCGTAAAATAAACTATGAAAAATGATGGAATCTAATTGGTTGCTATTGGCAACCTATTGGAAGCCTATTGGAGATATTATCATCTGCGTAGAGCAAATAGAAGGAGCGTCTCTGCCTGGAGGACCCAACATCCATACATGCATTATACAGACAGGTCAGGTAGCCACATACTACTAAGGGAACTGTAGGGGTCATTGTTAGAGGAAGTCCAGGCAGCATACTAAATGTAGGGTTGGTCTGTTGCTGTGGCCCACATCTCATAGATATGGAGCCCCCTGCTGCATATCCATATTAGAGACAATTGGAGGAGGAGGTGGACAGAACGTGACAGCTATTGATGGCCACCACAGAGGGACAAGCTTCTGGGGAGGTATTTTGTGTTGCATTTTGGTATTTGGTTCTTTGAGATGGTATTCTGTGCTACAGTAAGATATTGCTGACCCTGCCGACTTGTATTGGCACCATCTACTTGTGTTGCCCCGTCTTCTGTCAATTTGGACCCACCTACAACATTGGTGCCCCTTTTAGGTTTTTTCCAGGGCCATTTTAAGTTCCCAGTCCACCTATGCCTCACAGGGTTAAAAAAAATGTCTATGACCTCACAGTCTATTAGCTGCTTGTTATAGCAGCGACAGCTCTGATAAACTTACACAGCAGGCCAGAACCACCTCCTGCTGCTCTCCCCTGGTGAGTTCCCAAAGCTAGGCCTGCTCTGGGTCCTCCCGCAGCCTGCAGGCTGCTTGCCAGTCAGCTTCTTCTCTGTTGATCACGAATATTCGAATTTCAAATTTTTATCGCGAATATAGGCACTTCGAAAATTCGCAAATATTTCGAATATAGTTATATATATTCGTAATTTCGAATATTCAAATTTTTTTCAGATTTTTTTTCGATTTTTTTTTTTTTTTTTATCAGTACACATGATCCCTCACTGCTTCTAGCTTCGAATTTATTTTCAGATTTTTTTTTGATTTTTTTTTTTTATCAGTACACATGATCCCTCACTGCTTCTAGCTTCGAATTTATTTTCAGATTTTTTTTCGATTTTTTTTTTATCAGTACACATGATCCCTCATTGCTTCTAGCTTGTGGGCCAATAAGAAGGCTGCAATATACTTGACTTTTTGCGTGTTTGCGAATTTTGCTCTATATTCGGTTTTTTTTTATATTCGCTATATTGCTATATATTGTTGTTTTAGAATATTACGAATATTCGAAAAAACTAAGTTATAGCAATATAGAGAATATTCGAAAAAATCGAATATAGAGCAATTTAGCTAATATAGTACTATAATCTTCTTTGTCTAATAGTTGTAAGTTGAAAAATTCTCAATAAAAAATTAGAATCCGAAAATTCGAATTCCGAAAATTCGCATATTACACAATCATTACCTTTCCGATTTTTCAAGAAAAAAAAAATCGCGAATTTTTGACGAATATTCTACAAAATATTTGCGAAATATCGCAAATTCGAATATGACCCCTGCCGCTCATCACTACTCTGCACCCATAGGGAGTACATGCGCTTCCCCTCTGGCTGTTAAAGGGCCATTGTGTGCGCATCCCAATCTTCACCAGCCAATGGCTGGCAACCATAGGGTACTTCAGGCACCTTCCCCATGTATAGACCTCTTCCCGTTTACTTGTATTGACCCTCCGCTGCCTGACCTGTGCCTTATTAGCATACTGACCCTCTGCTGCCTGCCCTGACCTCAGACCTGTTTCATGGATTTGCACAAACTCTGCCTGCCCTGACCTCAGCTCTGTTCTGACCACAGTTTTGCCTGATCCCTTAGGGACCCATAAAATTTTCTCTGACACTTTGGGTTAGCCACCAACCAATCCAGGACAATTCCAAGAGGTAGTGGTCTGGTGGTTTCCTGCAGCGAAGTCCTGATCCCTGTATATGGGTTAAAGTGTGAATACCAGGGAACCGCCAGAAAAATCTACTTAGGATTAGGTCAAAATGGTTGGTTAGCACAGAGGGTTTAGACCCACTGCTCTAACACTGCTGTAATTTTTGACTAGACATCACTCATGCTCCAGTAGATGTTCTTGCAATAATGCTCCATACATGCAAAATGTTCAATGTGAGGGAACAGAAAGTTGGAAGGCTGACACCATGCCACCTTCTGTAGCACAAGGCATTATACACAAGGACACAGGTCAATGTCACCAAAGCTTGGGCTCATGGTGTTTGGGGTAAACATGCTCCATTCCTGTCAAGCTGAGAGTAGGAGCAGATAGTCTACTGTCTCTCAGTTCTGGCTCCCTGATGTTCTACGTAACAAAGAGAAAAAGTAAGATTGAACAAGAAATACCACAAACTAATAGTTTCCACTCAAGAAAGCAAAAAACAGAACTAGCAAAAAGGGAAGTGATGGGACTCAAAGCAGATGACTGTGGGGGTGAAGCAACATTTATACAGATGATTTCATCTCACACACAATTCTGCTCAATACAAACTTCAGATCTTTCCTGTTTTTAAAATATATCAAAAGGAAAAGATTTTTCTTCAAAACTTTTTGCTGACGATAGAAAAACTAAACCGCAGGAAAAGTAATGGCCAAACTAGAGGACTGGATTCTGGAAACAACAAACTAGGCCTGCAATTATGGTACCAGGTTTTGCCTTCTAAAAAAGTGGGTCCCCTGTTACTTGACTATTTGGCAAATCCCCCCTTCCTTCCCCCACGAGAATGCAGTGGTTAAGGACTCACTAAAAGGACATGTCCAGAAGTATCAAAACATGGCTGCTTTTTTCCAAAAACGGTACTATATTCTCGGATAGCCCCTAAGAAATTTCACATTATGGGAGATATTTATCATCTCCGTGTGCCATTTTTCTGCTGGAACAAAAGTTGTAAACACCATGTTTGTGACTTTTTAAACACCACTTGCGACTTTCGGAAAAGAGGATGTGGTGAGGGAGGGGACGGGGCCATTAGGACCGGTAAATTTATCTTCATTTGTACCAGTTTTCACAGAGCTGCCTTAGATTTCATTCTTGCACACGGACTACCAGAGGATGCACCTAATTCATGATGAGGTCCACACCTCGCCATAAATTAGACACATCCTCTGGCAGCGCAGGGGATATGAAAGACGGGTGTAAAACGCTGGTCTATGATACATCTCTCCCTATATTTCTTACTTTAGCAAAGTGGAGAGGCTGCTTCTTCTGCTTCGGGAGAGGTGACTGTTCATGCGCCGCTAACCAGAAGTGTAATGACACAAGTGCAGTAACAGATCCTCTTCCCTTTGCGCTGCCTGCCACTAAGAACAGCGGCGCAGGCATAAAATGGTCAGGTTTGGCGAGATATCCAGCACTATCAAAAGGCCGGTGGGCGCCTCTTCACCTGTGGGGATAGCCGTCCCAAGAACTCTTGCTAACAAGACGAATCGATTAGGATTGATTTGCTCATCCCTCTTCAGGATCCACTGTCTTTTCTCTTAGTGAATTTAGTGTATTGGTTGTGGTGGTTTATATTTACACTTTTTGTACCACTGTGCATCAATGTACAGGAAAGGACTATGCTAAATACTGTAAGAAGGTACAAGGAATCATCGTGGATGGTAGGTATGTGTCACCGAGGGTCCTGGCCTTGGTGGAGTAAGAGCCAGTTTTCATGTGTCAGCAGCAGTCGCTGTTTGACACTTTGCTGTTTAGTATGGCTGTATAGCTGATCCGGGACGGCTCTTACTGGGAGTATTCAAAGTGCTGGGTGGGTGACTCCTCCCCACGTTCCAGGCCGGGTTTTGTCAGGCCTATAAAAAACAGCCAGCAGTGTCAGGTATGGGGAATTGTATCTCTCTCTCTAACATTGAAGCTCTGGCAATCTCTGTACCAGGATCTGAACCTTGTGCCAGGTTGGAGGCCTGAAACCGGGAGGACTGCCCTGTCCTGAGCTATGCCGGTCGGGTGTGGATTAACACCCAGGACCAAAGGTAACTGTTTTGCTTTTTTTCAGCTATCTAGGTGTGAACTAACACCAATACTGAAAATGAACTGTTGTACTGTGTACTTGCAACAAGTGTGAATAAACACTGACGTTTTGAGTTATAAACTGTTCTTTGCCTCTATACTGCGTCCGCTCGTCCTGACTACCAAATACTGACAACTGCCTTAAAGGGGTTGTCCCATGAAAAATATTCTACAGTTTTGAAACCAGCCCATGAATCTGAATACTTTTGTAATTGCATGTAATTAAAAATTTAGCATAGCCACTGAGTTATTCAGTAAAATGTATCTTTATAGCGCCACCTGCTGTTTGTTTTTTCTTATTTCTTTGTCCTGCTCACTGAGATGGCCGCACATGCTCAGTTCCATCCTTCAACGGCCTCCTGAGTTGTGATAGGGAGAGCATGGACACGCCTCCTGAGCTGTGATAGGGAGAGCTGAGACACGCCTCCTGAGCTGTGATAGGGAGAGCATGGACACGCCCCGTGAGCTGCAGCAGAAAAGACACTCCCCTTGAGCTTGATATAAATCTAGCAGAGCAATGAATGGGGAGATCTCTGGATCCATGTGAGGTACAGGGCTGGTTCTAGCTTTGTTAGAAAGAGATTGTCCTGTACTATATGATGTATGATTCTCATTTTTTACCTTAGTCATGAGATAACCCCTTTAAAGGGAGTCTGTCACCACATTTGGGCATATTAGACCGATCAAATAGGGTTATATGATCCACCCAGAACTTAAAAACGGTACCTTTGTTGTAGAAAACGGACTTTTCTTTTAGCCGAAAATGAACTTATAAGGTTATGTTAATGAGCCCTCTCAAGTGCCCAGGGCGGTCTCTCAATCCTCGGAGCCCCAGGCAGCACCTCCTCCACGGCTCATAACCCCGCCCACCGTGCGCCTCTGCCCGCCCGTTTACTCCCCTCCCCTGTCCTTTTCCACTGCGGCTGTGCGGTCCAAATCGTAGCGGGCGCATGCGCAGTAGGTATCGCGATGCCCTGCCAGGAGCGGGCATCGCACTGCGCATGCGCCCGCTACGATTTGGACCGCACAGCCGCAGTGGAAAAGGACAGGGGAGGGGAGTAAACGGGCGGGCAGAGGCGCACGGAGGGCGGGGTTATGAGCCGTGGAGGAGGTGCTGCCTGGGGCTCCGAGGATTGAGAGACCGCCCTGGGCACTTGAGAGGGCTCATTAACATAACCTTATAAGTTCATTTTCGGCTAAAAGAAAAGTCAGTTTTCTACAACAAAGGTACCATTTTTAAGTTCTGGGTGGATCATATAACCCTATTTGATCGGTCTAATATGCCCAGATGTGGTGACAGACTCCCTTTAAAGGGGTTGTCCAGGATTTTTATGCTCTGGATAGGCCATCAATATCTGGTCAGCAGAGGTCGGACACCCGCACCCCCATCGATCAGCAGTTCCAAAGTATCTCCAGGGCAGGAAGTCAGTCTCGGAACGACACAGCTCCATCCGTTGTGTAGTGGACAGACCTGGTAACTGCAGCTCTGCTCCCATTAAAGTGAATTGGTGTAAAACAGTCAGAGACAAGAAAACACCTTAAAAAAATAGAAAATTTCTCTTGCGTGAAAACATTTATTTGAGAACGTTCTCGGCACACTGTGTACATAAATCAGTTTACAGCCGCGATGCGTCATTGTGCCGCAAATGTGCATAAATTTAAATAAAAATCCAGTAAATCTAGGCCAATGTCCCCATGTTTTAAACCTGCGACATGTGACTCTCCATTTGAGACTACAACTCCTAGCATTCTCTAATAGCTGTAGTGTATAGCTCCACATCGGCTGGAAATCCGCAGCAAATTAGAGATGAAGAATCTTCGTCAGGTATAATATGGTGTAATACTTGATGTGTCCCATAGGTGGCGGTTGCGAATAAGCCAAAAAAGCAAGGAAACTTCTGCAACTTGTGTAATGTGACAGATACTGTATATAAAGTGCCCAGTGATGGTTCTGGATACAGTAATGTCAAAAACGAGCAAAGCCTAAACTATTTGCCCCCATTACCTTTGTGCTCCTAAACCAGCTGATCGGAGGCTGAGGAGCAGATCAATGCTTGACCAAACACTACACTGTATATACACTCTTAGGCCTTATGCACACGAACGTATTTTCTTTCCGTGTCCGTTCCGTTTTTTTTTGCACCATTCATATCAATGGGTCCGCAAAAAAAAACGAAAGTTACTCCGTGTGAATTCTGTTTCCGTTTGTCCGTATTTCCGTTCCGTAAAAAAATAGAACATGCCCTATTATTGTCCGCATTACGGACAAGGATAGGACTGTTCTATTATGGGCCAGCTGTTCCGTTCCGCAAAATACAGAATCCGTATTATTTGCGGATCCATTTTTTTTGCGGACCGCAAAATACATACGGTCGTGTGCATGAGGCCTTAATTGGGACTGTGGTATGACAGTGCAGAAAATAGGAATGGCGTAGGGAGAAGAGAGGGTTTGTAGGCTGAGACTGTTGTCTGCAGATGTAGCAGAGCTAAGTTTGTAAGGTCTCCCTTTGGCAGTGGCTGCATTATGCTTTCCGTACATGTGGCTGTCTGTCTCTGAGCAAGGCTACGTTCACATCTGCGTGTACAAATCCAGCGGAGTTCACCAGATCCGGCCTGCACGGGTAATGCCGTGCCTCCTCCGCACCCCATTAATAATAATCTTGTACAAACAGTGAATAAACAGGTCAACAACTGAAACTAGAGGAATGAGGGCCCTGCGCACAGTCTGACTATAAAGGGGTCCTGCAGGGATCTGCAGTCGTTGGGCACACGGCAAGGGGTCCCTTAAAGTACATATTTTTCATGACGCCAGTTGCAGTGAAGCGACAAGGGCACCTTTTTAGTGATATAGTAGATGGTACCCAGGCAGTGCATGATGGGCCCAGGGCTGTCTACCGAACTCGGGCCCCTTCCTCCTTAGTTTAGTTTTTTTTTTTCTATATGAAGAGGCTGCGGTGCTTCGTGAGCGTCACAGTCTCTTCCTAGGCCATATGACATCACATTCATCGTTACATGGTCTTGGTGCAGCTCAGTTCCATCCGAGTGATTGAGGCTGAGCTGCAATACCAAGCGCAGTGCTATCAAATGGACAGCGCTGTGCAAAGAGGCTGCGGCTCTTACTGGATCATCGCGGTCTCCTCAAACAGCTGATTGGCTGGGGTGCCAGGAGTCGGACCCCCACCAATCTCATATCCTGAGGATAGGCCATCAATATATAAATCCCAGAGAACCCTTTTACCTTATGCTATCTGTAGTGTTACATAGGACTGCAAAAAATACTCAGGAGCCATTGGCTCCTAAACTAAAAAATTTAGGAGCCAAATTGAATTTTTTGTTGCCAAATTTAAAATACAGACCATATTTTTCGCTTTATAAGACGCGCCCCAGGTTTAGAGGAGGAAAATAAAAAAATATTTTCAACCAAAAGGTGGGCTAAAACATGTGCAGTACATGGGTGCATACCTATGGATGAAGGGGGTTATAGTCATATAATATAAACACTGTCCAGTGTACCGTAATTCCCCTGTGTTATAACCCCCCTCATCCATAGGAATGCACCCACATACTGCAGTACATGGGTGTGTTCTTATAGATGAGGGGGCTTATGGTCACATTTAATATACACAGGTCAATTATGGTACAATTCCTGGACAGCGTTAATATTAAATAGGACTATAACCCCCCTCATCCATAGAAGTTCACCCATGCACTGCTGCACATGGGTGTATTCCTATGAATGAGGGGGGTTATAGTCACATTTAATGCAAACACTTAGGCCAATAATAGTACAGCTCCTGGACAGTGTTTATATGAAATGTGACTATAACCCCCCTCATCCTAAAGAGTGCACCATGTACTGCAGTATATAGGTGTATTCCTATAGATGAGGAGCGGTTAGAGCCATATGTAATACGTATTTGTCCAGGTCGGCCCTTGAGCTCCCCTTCTTTATATCCAGGCTGTCACTCACCAAGTCTCAGGTACAGACCGCCCAGTAGTCCCAGGGGAAAGCAGTGCTGACTCGGGGCGCCGGGGGTTCAGTAGTGACGAGCAGTTGGTAGTGGCGAGCGGTCGGGCAACTGACTAAACGGATTGGTGGAGGCGGCAGAGCAGCAGTTCCCGCCGTGCTCACCACCAATCAGCTCAACATACAGGGCAGTAGTGCCGGAGCGCGTCACAGTAGGGGAGGAAGGTGTGGTTCGGAGGACAGCACAGCGTCAGTGCTGCTACGCAACAGCAGACTGAGCGCTCACACGTCCTATTAAACATGCGTGCTGGCGGCATTTAGCTTCCATGACCGCCGCCCGCCCCACACTTCCTACTAGAGGGCGCCACCTCACATTATTAACACTGGAGGTGCGTCTCTAGATAACAGCCTGCAATGTGACGGCCATATTTCTGGGCACATTCACTTTATAAGACGGATTGACTTCTTCCCCCATTTTGGGGGGAAAAAGTGCATCTTATAAAGCGAAAAATACGGTAAATTATAATAAAAAAAAGATTTGGAGGAGAAGATGAGACGCAGCTCACAGTAGTGAGCCAGGTCTACATACAGGGACGTCCAGACATAGGGCTCAAAAGGGGCTTGAGCCCCTGCCCCCTTCTGCCCCTGCCCCTTTAATGCCCTTTTTTTTTTCAATTGCGCAAGTACCGGGCGCCCGCCCAGCCTGCGTGTGCCGGGCCGGGCCCGTGCGGCGCATCCAAACAGCAATGTTCAGCACTGCAGTCAGGTTCACTCAGTCAGTAGTAGTCACGTGGGGCGGCGCGCAGGGAGTCTGGCGCTGAGCTGACTGTGACTACGACTGCTCACCGGTCTGTGAGTCGTGTCGTGCTCGTCTGTGAGTGCCACTGCCACTGTGCCATCATGGAGGGGGGGGGGGGGGCGGAGGTGCGCTGCTGCCAGGCCCATGGAGGGGGAAAATTGGGGAAATGTGCTATGGAGGGGGGTAAGATGTGCTGCTGCCAGGCCCATGGAGGGGGAGAAATGTGTCATTGGAAGGGGGGGGGGGGAGAAATGTAACACGAAAGGGGGGAATGTAAAAAGGAGGGGGTTATGTGACATGGAGGGGGAGTAATGTGACATTAAGGCCGGGGGGCATCATTGGGGGCACTTTTTACTGGCACATTATTATGTGGCACTATGGGGGCACTTCTTGCCGGCACATTATTGGTAGGCACTATAGGGGCATCTACTGAGGCCACAAAGAAGGGGTATGTTATATGGAGGGCTCTGTACAGTGGCCTTTTATACTGGGACACATTATGGTGGGTACTATGGGGAAGGGGGGAGAGGAGTACTATGGGGTCATCTCCGGGGGGCACTAAGATAGGGAATTTTATGCTTGCAAATTATAGGGGACACTGAGGGCATCTACTGGGGAACTATATAGGGGCATTTTATACTGGTACATTATGGGGGGCACTAGGAGGAAGGGGGGAGAGGAGCACTATGGGGGCATTTACTGGGGGCACTATATAGGGGTATTTTATACTGGCACATTATGGGGGACACTATGAGAACATTAGCTCAACTGGGGGCATTACAAGGGGGTATTTTTTACACTGTCTATTATAAGGAGAATTATTTATATTGGGGGGGCATTATGGTGGGCTTTATTACTCCCCCATGGTATGACCCCCTAGTAGCAGCACCAGCCTCTCCCTGCTCTGCTATCCCTCTGCCCCTTCTCCAAATACTTATTATGAAATCTTTCTCAATAGGATAAAGCACAACATCAGCTCCGCCGAGCCCCCGGCCAAAGTGGTGAAGTGGCGTCCGAGATCCCCAAGGGCCAAGCCAATTAATTGTACGTTTTCATGTGAAATATGTTTATGTTATACACATATAGCATACACTGTGCCACACAATATACAGTATACCTCTACACTGTGCCACACAATATACAGTATACCGCTACACTGTGCCACACAATATACAGTATACCTCTACACTGTGCCACACAATATACAGTATACCGCTACACTGTGCCACACAATATACAGTATACCTTTACACTGTGCCACACAATATACAGTATACCTCTACACTGTGCCACACAATATACAGTATACCTCTACAATGTGTCACACAATATACAGTATACCTCTACACTGTGCCACACAATATACAGTATACCTCTACACTGTGCCACACAATATACAGTATACCTCTACACTGTGCCACACAATATACAGTATACCTCTACACTGTGCCACACAATATACAGTATACCTCTACACTGTGCCCCACAATATACAGTATACCTCTACACTGTGCCCCACAATATACAGTATACCTCTACACTGTGCCACACAATATACAGTATACCTCTACACTGTGCCCCACAATATACAGTATACCTCTACGCTGTGCCACACAATATACAGTATACCTCTACACTGTGCCACACAATATACAGTATACCTCTACACTGTGCCACACAATATACAGTATACCTCTACACTGTGCCCCACAATGTACAGTATACCTCTACACTGTGCCACACAATGTACAGTATACCGCTACACTGCCACACAATATACAGTATACCGCTACACTGTGCCCCACAATATACAGTATACCTCTACACTGTGCCCCACAATATACAGTATACCTCTACGCTGTGCCACACAATATACAGTATACCTCTACACTGTGCCACACAATATACAGTATACCTCTACACTGTGCCCCACAATATACAGTATACCTCTACACTATGACACACAATATACAGTATACCTCTACACTGTGCCACACAATATACAGTATACCTCTACACTGTGCCCCACAATATACAGTATACCTCTACGCTGTGCCACACAATATACAGTATACCTCTACACTGTGCCACACAATATACAGTATACCTCTACACTGTGCCACACAATATACAGTATACCTCTACACTGTGCCCCACAATGTACAGTATACCTCTACACTGTGCCACACAATGTACAGTATACCGCTACACTGCCACACAATATACAGTATACCGCTACACTGTGCCCCACAATATACAGTATACCTCTACACTGTGCCCCACAATATACAGTATACCTCTACGCTGTGCCACACAATATACAGTATACCTCTACACTGTGCCACACAATATACAGTATACCTCTACACTGTGCCCCACAATATACAGTATACCTCTACACTGTGCCACACAATATACAGTATACCTCTACACTGTGCCCCACAATGTACAGTATACCTCTACACTGTGCCACACAATGTACAGTATACCGCTACACTGCCACACAATATACAGTATACCGCTACACTGTGCCCCACAATATACAGTATACCTCTACACTGTGCCCCACAATATACAGTATACCGCTACACTGTGCTACACAATATACAGTATACCGCTACACTGTGCCCCACAATATACAGTATACCTCTACACTGCCACACAATATACAGTATACCGCTACACTGTGCCCTACAATATACAGTATACCTCTACACTGTGCCACACAATATACAGTATACCGCTACACTGTGCCCCACAATATACAGTATACCTCTACACTGTGCCCCACAATATACAATATACCTCTACACTGTGCCACACAATATACAGTATACCGCTACACTGTGCCACACAATATACAGTATACCTCTACACTGTGCCCCACAATGTACAGTATACCTCTACACTGTGCCACACAATGTACAGTATACTGCTACACTGTGCCACACAATATACAGTATACCTCTACACTGTGCCACACAATATACAGTATACCTCTACACTGTGCCACACAATATACAGTATACCTCTACACTGTGCCACACAATATACAGTATACCTCTACACTGTGCCACACAATATACAGTATACCTCTACACTGTGCCCCACAATATACAGTATACCTCTACACTGTGCCACACAATATACAGTATACCTCTACACTGTCGCACACAATATACAGTATACCTCTACACTGTGCCACACAATATACAGTATACCTCTACACTGTGCCACACAATATACAGTATACCTCCACACTGTGCCACACAATATACAGTATACCGCTACACTGTGCCACACAATATACAGTATACCTTTACACTGTGCCACACAATATACAGTATACCTCTACACTGTGCCACACAATATACAGTATACCTCTACAATGTGTCACACAATATACAGTATACCTCTACACTGTGCCACACAATATACAGTATACCTCTACACTGTGCCACACAATATACAGTATACCTCTACACTGTGCCACACAATATACAGTATACCTCTACACTGTGCCACACAATATACAGTATACCTCTACACTGTACCACACAATATACAGTATACCTCTACACTGTGCCACACAATATACAGTATACCTCTACACTGTGCCCCACAATATACAGTATACCTCTACACTGTGTCACACAATATACAGTATACCTCTACACTGTGCCACACAATATACAGTATACCTCTACACTGTGCCACACAATATACAGTATACCTCTACACTGTGCCACACAATATACAGTATACCGCTACACTGTGCCACACAATATACAGTATACCTCTACACTGTACCACACAATATACAGTATACGTCTACACTGTGCCACACAATATACAATATACCTCTACACTGTGCCCCACAATATACAGTATACCTCTACACTGTGCCCCACAATATACAGTATACCTCTACACTGTGTCACACAATATACAGTATACCTCTACACTGTGCCACACAATATACAGTATACCTCTACACTGTGCCACACAATATACAGTATACCTCTACACTGTGCCACACAATATACAGTATACCTCTACACTGTGCCACACAATATACAGTATACCTCTACACTGTGCCACACAATATACAGTATACCGCTACACTGTGGAGTCTGTTCTATAAGCACCACATTATTTTCTGTCCGCCACAAAACAATCTGGAAGTTCCCCTCCATGTGGCATCATGTATGTGGGCAGACAGTGTTGTATCATGTATGTTATTATGTATCTGTCGTGTTTACCATTACAGTATCAAAAAATTCATGGAGAACACGGTAGGACTTCTAGAAAAGTAAGCTTCCTGGTACAAACATTTTTTTAAATTATGACAATTGGCCTTTTTTTTTTTACTTAAGCCCCTGCCCTTCAAAATGTCTGTACACGTCCCTGCCTACATATAATAGAATACAGCACCACATACCTGTTACATCCAGGGTCATCTGCTGTCATGTAGACCTTCTCTTTCCTCTTCTCCTCCATTTGACCCAGACCACCATGACTAATTCTTTCAGCCGCATCTCGTCTCTGCAGAGTTTGTTACACAGACATGTTAGATTTCTCATAATTTGGGTCATTTATCAAACTGGTGTAAAGTACAACTGGCTTAGTTGCTCATAGCAACCAATCAGATTCCACCTTTCATTTTCAAAAGGAGCTGTCTAAAATGTAAAGTGGAATCTGGTTGCTATGGGCAACTAAGCCAGTTCTACATTACACCAGTTTGATAAATGATCCCAAATGTCCCTATAGTGTCTACAGCAATTATAATGTCCCCTAGAGCCCCCAGTAATAATATCATCCTATATTGTGCTCCAGGTAATAATGCCTGTATAGTGTCCCTGAAAAATAATGTCCTCTAATAGGTCCTTGTAATAGAAATGTCCCTATGCTTCCTACCCAATAGCAAGATCCCCCACACTACCCCCATATAGTAGTTTGGCCCCACAGTATTAATTTCTCCACATTGCCCCCACTGTATTAATTTCCCCCACACTAGTAATTTGCTCCCACGTAGTAGTTTGCTCCCCATGTAGTAGTTTGCCCCCCACTGTCCCTTCAGTAATATTCTCCTGTGCCCCCCAGTAATGTTCCCCAAAGTTGGCACACAAAAATAATAATAATAAAAGCTAATATTTACCTGTGTCCCAGTCGGCGCTCACTCCTAGAGGGTAGGCAGGCGCGCTGCGCACACACGTCAGTGTGCTGCGTCTGGGCACAGGCACGCAATGACGTCATCACGCCCGCCTGTGCCGGGATTTTACTACCACATAGGCCTGAAGCCTCTAGCGGTGATCGGGGGCAGGGAACTATGCGTTCCTGTGCCCTTCCGTAGTTTGTGGGCGTTTGGGTCAGTGTTGGGCCCCAGCGATGCCGGGCCCGGGGCTACAGACCCAAATGCTCCAATTATAATCCGCCACTGTATCCAGGTGTAGGAATGCCAGAGTGGTGTAGGGTGGCCTAAATATCCCTTTATGTTTTGTGCATGTGTCACGGTGCTCCTACTTGGATACGCTGGACCCCAGGCGTTGCCTTCCGAAAGCAGAAAAATAGGGGGAATAATTTAGGGATTTGAAGAAATAACTTGAGTCCAGACCTTGTGATGAAGTTCAATAACAGCTTTACTTGAATAAACGTTTCTCCAACAGTTCACAGACTTTATCTTGGTTCCAGCAGGTGTTAGCATTAACTATGGCAGGCAAACTCCTCTATACTACATCTGTTGCTCTCTGACTCTGCTGTGCTGACAGGGTAGCTGTATAATTTAGCTTTATCTGGGTGCTGCAACTTCTCTCTGTAGTCTGACTCTAGACTGGTCCAGGGAACTTTACCCTTGGCTTCAAAGGCTTCAAGCTGTGGCCTCCATAGTCAGCAGAGCTGAGGGTGCTCTGGCTGGCTTGGGCATAGCACGTCCAACAAGGACATGCCCCTGCTTCCTTCCCCTAGCAGGGGGGGTAAGCTAGACTAATTCTCATTGGTCCACACCCTTTCTGCAGGAAGTAGGACTCGCCCACTCCTCCACACAGGGGGAAGGGGGGTAGAATGGAATGGAAAGCTCCATTCTATATACCTGTAACTCTGCCATGTTTGCTGCCACCTTCTGGTGAACCAGGCACATTACATTTGAACACAACAGTTACATAACCAGATTATGAATGCACATTGTGGAGGACCTGGAATAAATACATTGGATGACACTATATTAGTCCATTAAAGATAGTAACAGGGTGCAGAAGTGGTAATGCCACTCTGGGGCGTTACAGATCCGTCCGCTTTCTGGCATAAATACCAGGTGTTGGCAGAAGCAAAAGTCATGCATGCATTTCACCAGCGCGTGTCCGTGATCCCTGCCGGATCCCATTATAGTCAATAGGGATCCAACTGTGGATGACATTATCCACCTAGGCTGCATCCGGTCACTTCCAGCAGACTGCTCCTCTGCCCGACTTATAAATACAGATGTGAACAGGGATGCTTTTGGGTTGCAAGGGTCAGGGGTGCACCACCAATGAGGCCAGGTGAGGCGATCGCCTAAGGCAGCACTTGGTAGGGGCAAGAGGGGGGCAGCGGAAGGGGCATGGGTAGAAGGGAAGGGGTTAGGTTAAGAAATTGGCATTGGGAGGTTGGGGCGCCATATCAGTTTTCGCCTCAGGCAGCAGAAAGGCTAATTGCACCCCTGGGTGTGAATGTATCCTCAACTTAACAAGATAGATAGATATTAGATAGGATAGATGGATAAATAGATAGATAGATAATAGACAGAAGGATATATAGATAGATAATAGATAGATAGATAGATAGATAGATAGATAGATAGATATGAGATAGATAGATAGATAGATAGATAGATAGATAGATAGATAGATAGATAGGAGATAGATAGATAGATAGATAGATAGATAGATAGATACAAAGCAAAAAACGAAGGCAGCACTCCAAGTGATGAAGAAAGTGGAAGGTTTATTCACCCAACCAGCAGCAACGTTTCAGCTCTCTCTATGGAGCCTTTGTCCAGCTGAGTAACATGTGCAAGGTAACATACATAAGTAGTGGCAGTGATTTTTGTTCTAGATTTGTTCAGATTTCGAACAAATATGCGTTTGATATTATTTTACTCAATGTTGAATTTTTGCAAAAAGAAAAAGCAATAGTACAAGGAACTCTTGATGAATTGGTAGTCAAATTGAGAAACGTGCTGTCCACAGAGGACTTTGACTCCTATATGTCTAACAGCGCACCACACTTTGATAAATTCAAGGCAGATCTACAAAGTAAAAAACGTGGCAAATGGATGCGAGATCTGAATGATTATGCAACAGGCTTTATCTATAATTGGCAAGGTGACCAAAGAAGAAATCGCAGGACGCCAGGGGAGAAATATGGTTCCATTTCTCCATCCAGCAATAAAAAGTCACAGGGACACTCTTCTCGGGACAATGCTACAGATTCTCAACTGGACACTATGCCCTCTGTATCTTTTTTAGGGGGAACCCCCGAGTCGGCAGGACTCGCAGAGGGGGGAGGAGACAACACAAACAGAGGAAAAGGGAAAAATGTGCAGCCCCAGCGGGGCAGGACTCTAAGACGCAAGACATAGGGCATGATACAGTGGTAAATATTTCCTCAGCGAATCTGAGTACTGTACAATTATCTGTGCTAAACAAAGGTCTATCATTCTGTCCCGTAAACACCACAAAATGGTTTGATTTAGAAATGGATCTGCAGAGATTCCTACGCAATATTAAGTTGAAGGTATGGTTTGCGAATCAGGGTGATAGACCTCTGTCTGAGAACGTAGGCACTAGTGAATTGAACCTGAAAAATATGGGGTTATTCCTCAAAAGTGATTTCACTCCAGTCATAGATCATCCTGCTATTGAGGCTTTTGGTCTCGCGGTCAAACGCGACATCGAAAACCTCAAACAGGACACATCTCAGCATCCATTAAAATTTGCTAATATGACTTCAGCAGAGATGTCGGCACTTAGAGATCTGGCTTCGGACCGCAGCCTCACCATCAAGTCTGCTGACAAAGGTGGTGGGGTTGTGGTCATGGACACCGGATCCTATGTGGCTGAAATCAGGGAGCAACTGGCTGATACTAAGGTTTATGAAAGGATCTACAATGATCCGAAGTTTGTGTTGCTGAGAGAGCTCAAGGATATTCTGATTGGAGCAAAAGAAAAAGGTATAATTGATGATAATATTTTTTCATTTTTGTACTGTGATAAGCCGACAACGCCTATTTTATATACTTTACCGAAAATACACAAGTCTCTGACTCCACCCCCGGGACGCCCTATTGTCTCGGGGATGGACTCATTGTTTTGTAAAGCAGCCATCTTTCTTGACAAAATCTTGCGTCCTTACGCAGTAGCATCAAGGTCTCACATTAGAGATACTAATGACTTTTTAACCAAAATTGCAGATCTGACCATACCTAAGGGGGCGCTGTTGGCTTTATTTGACGTGGTAAGCCTATACACCTCTATAGAACATGAGTTAGGTATACGAGTCATTGAACAGATTCTAGAGAAGACACAGCACAGCATTGATTGTCAACAGTTCTTGAGCTCCTTGCTAAGGTTCATCCTGACCAGGAATTACTTCCTGTTAAGGATGATTTTTTCCTACAATTACGTGGGACCGCGATGGGGTCCAACGTGGCGGTGACTTACGCAAATCTTTACATGTCCCATCTTGAGGAGTCTGTCGTCTATGTGTGCCACCACTTCAGCCATGTGCTGGGGTGGTGGCGATACATCGACGACATTTTCCTGATTTGGTTCGACGCCACGGAGGACCTCATCGCCTTCCACGTTTTTCTTAACACCATTGATCCCAGTGTTAAATTTACACTGTCATATTCCGAGTCAACAATACAGTTTCTAGATACTCAGGTTAGCATTCAAAATGATAAGCTAATAACTGATTTATATGTAAAACCAACAGATAAAAACACGCTGTTGCGCTATGAGAGCCACCACCCAAAACCTATGTTAAGGTCACTCCCTTTCAGTCAGCTTCTTCGAGTAAAGAAAATTGTACAAGATCCAGTACAAGTGGATATTACATTAAAAGAAATGGGTCAAAAATTCCAGACACGTGGATATCCCAAAAAACTTATTCAAGAACACATTAACAGGGTTAAACCCCTCACTAAAGAGATCATCAAGGCGGGACTAGGCGACCCTAAACGGTCCCAGCCTCGGATTCCTTTTGTTTCTGAGTTCAGTACTAATAGTGTGAATATTGCAACCATTATTAGAAAGCACTGGCGAATTCTAGCTAGCAATTTTGAGCAGGTTGAGGAATTTAAATCCCCACCTCTTTGCTCATATCGACGCAGTCGCAATCTGGGCGATAGATTGGTTAAATCCGATATTGGCACATCTAGGGAGACATGTGAGACTTACTTTGGGTCCACTAGGAAGGGTTGTTACCCGTGTTACAATTGTATTAACTGTAAGTTAATGCTGAGAGGTGATACATTTCTCCATCCAGTCTCAGGACAGAGGGTTAAAATCAGACAGTACTTAACATGCGATTCGTCTTATGTGGTCTACTTGCTGATTTGCCCCTGTAATCTTTTATATATTGGGGAGACCACTTGGGACGTAAAAACCCGCCTCAACCAACATCGTTATTCCATTCGAAAACAAAAAATGGATCTTCCCGTGTCAAAACATTTTGCTGAGGCCAAACATACACAAAATGATTTGAGATTTAGAATTCTGGAACAAATAACTCCCTCCAGACGAGGAGGTGACCGCATTAAACTACTAAAAAAACGTGAACTTTACTGGATCTACACTTTAGGCACCCTGAAACCCCAGGGTTTAAATGTGGAGTTCAGGGTTGTCTAATTGCCGATTATGCATATTCTTTCTTTTATTTGGATTGTGTATATGGAAAATAACATGTGCCATGTATTAATTGGTTTCTCCTTTTTTTTCCTTATCCCCTCTTTCCTATATAGGAAAATACTATGACTGCATACTATGAATGGACATATATGGTGAAGACTGGAGGAACTGTGTCGGCGATCCCCATATATATTTTCGTACTATTATGTGATGCTGAGCAGCTCAGTGACGGTCCCTGTCTGTCTTGTGTGGCCCCAGCCCCTTTATTTGGGTCTCGGGTCACATCACACAGACGGGCAGACTGTCCTGTTTTATTTTATTTATTTATTTTTTTGCATATATTTTTATTCTCATATGTTTACCGATGCAGTGGATCCGTGCGCTCTTTCAGGCCAGTGTGATTGATTCACATTGTGGATTTGTCACTACATGGCAGTCATGAGCGTCATGGAGCGGATGCGCCGATATATCTGGACGACAGGGTGGAGTTGGTATGACCGCCACGCCCCCCTGTCGATACAGATGTCCTGACGGTGATCGGCATTGAACCGCCGACTTCGACAAATGGATCGGCTTTTCTGCTGAACACTGCGGTATATGCTCTATCATTCAGTGATGTCCAACGCTGGATGGGCGACAGTGCTGTCTTGCGCATGCGCCCTAATGCGATATTCCCACAGTGGCCATCTTTGTTATGGTCTATAATGACACTCAGCTCCTGTACAAGTCTCGCGATAACAGATAGTGCGGCGCATGCGCCGTTGTCGTTTCCGGACGCCAGCAGTCTCCACCATGTCGCTTCAGCCAGCATTGATCCATTCAAAGGTTTTTAATCGATTTTATTTTATTTACACACCTGTTCACTGTTTAATGATTACCAATTATGTAAGATTTGGGTATATTTTACACAATATGAATTATATCATGTATTTTTATGTATTCACTTATGCCCCATTATATCCACATCAGATGTATAGATGAATTGCACTATTTATATGATTGCACTTTTTATATTTATCTTATTTGTTTCTATGACATTTTGAATTGATTTGTAATCATGCTAATCACTGCCACTACTTATGTATGTTATTATGCACATGTTACTCAGCTGGACAAAGGCTCCATAGAGAGAGCGGAAACGTTGCTGCTGGTTGGGTGAATAAACCGTCCACTTTCTTCATCACTTGGAGTGCTGCCTTAGTTTTTTGCTTTGTATCTACAATCTGGACCTTGGTCACAGGTCCCATAGGAGGATTTTTTGCACCCGCATATATTTTTTGAGTGCTGCTTCTTTTCTTTACTTTTCTAGATAGATAGATAGATAGATATGTGATAATAGATAGATAGATAGATATGTGATAATAGATAGATAGATAGATATGTGATGATAGATAGATAGATAGATAGATAGATAGATATGTGATGATAGATAGATAGATATGTGATGATAGATAGATAGATAGATAGATAGATAGATAGATAGATAGATAGATAGATAGATAGATAGATAGATAGATAGATAGATATACAAAAAATAAGGAAGGGAGAAAAGAAGAAAGGAAACAAAAAGAAAAGGAGGAGACATGAAGTGGATCACTTTCTATGATTTCTGCTTGATCTGGTCCCCTGAGGGTTGTCACACTGACATGACTGGGATCCGGCTTGGTTTAACCCCGAAAATACATTTTACAAGAATGACATAAACTTCAAGAATAGTAAAGTAAGAAAGCAAAGTCCAGAGTTGTCACAGATTGCTCAGTTAGATTCCTTTAAAGGGGTTTTCTAGGGGGAAAAACTATATCACCAACCTCCTGCTCTTCCAATTCTGAGGACGCCCATCCCCCACTGTTATCTGCTTTGTGCCGCAGCCCAGTGTTGGCCCACCAGAGCAAATGATTCTGAGGCCCCACCCTCCATGTATATAGGACCTTAAGGGCCGTGTTTTATTAGAGGTCCATTATTATCAGAGCTGGGGCCCACTCGGGGGATCCTCTGGTGCTCTGGAGGTCCGGCCTGACCCTGCCGCAGCCCATAACTGGGACATCTCTTTACTTCTCTTTTTCACATGGACACATTTCATCAGTCCTGTCAGCCCCCCCCCCCCCCCCCCCCCCCCCAGACCCTAACATGTCACTCATACACATCATAAGCTAATATCTTAGTCAATGTACATACTGTAGCCTGCTCTGGGGGTTATTACATGCTCCTCTACTAGCCTAATATATATGGGCTAATACTCAGACCTAAAAAGGACCAGGATTCTTAAAAAAATGGGTGAAGTCACTTTTGCATGTGGGGGGATATAATGTATCTTATGGGGGTAGATATTGAATTATATTAAATGTATGACATTGATGGATGAGAGACCTAACAGGCATCCATTGTCTTACATTCCCTACAGATAGGAATGGTAGATCCTGACCTGTGATTGGCAGCAGAGGAATGTGGCTTCTGGGCCGCAATACAAAATCTGTAACAGGGGCCCAACTGTCCATGGCCATTTATAATACTGGTGTCTTCCTATGCGGCAGAGGAAACCCTCAGACACCAGAGCTCAGGTGTAACTATTACCTCCACATTCCAGATAGCTGTCTGTCCCCTTCATTTCATATCTATCTATCTGTTATCTATCTATCTATCTATCTATTATCTATCTATCTATCTATCTATTTATTATCTATCTATTTCCTATCTATCTATTATCTATCTATCTACACTAAACAAAAATATAAACACAACACTTTCGGTTTTGCTCCTATTTTGCATGAGCTGAACTCAAAGATCTGAAACATTTTCTACATACACAAAAGACCCATTACTCTCAAATATTGTTCACAAATCTGTCTAAATCTGTGTTAGTGAGCACTTCTCCTTTGCCGAGATAATTCATCCCACCTCACAGGTGTGGCATATCAAGGTGCTTATTAGACAGCATGAATATTGCACAGGTGTGCCTTGGACTGCCCACAATAAAAGGCCACTCTGAAATGTGCAGTTTGATCACACAGCACAATGCCACAGATGTCGCAACGTTTGAGGGAGTGTGCAATTGTCATGCTCTCTGCAGGAATATCTACCAGAACGGTTGCCCGTGCAGTGAATGTTCATTTCTCTACCATAAGCCGTCTCCAAAGGCGTTTCAGATAATTTTGCAGTACGTCCAACCGGCCTCACAACTGCAGACCACGTGTAACCACACCAGCCCAGGACCTCCCCATCCAGCATGTTCACCTCCATGATCGTCTGAGACCAGCCACCCGGACAGCTGCAGCAACAATCGGTTTGCATAATCAAATAATTTCTGCACAAACTGTCAGAAACCATCTTAGGGAAGTTCCTCTGCATGCTCGTCGTCCTCATCGGGGTCTGGACCTGACTGCAGTTTGTCGTCGTAACCGACTTGAGTGGGCAAATGCTCATATTCAATGGCGTCTGGTACGTTGGAGAGGCGTTCTGTTCACGGATAAGTCCCAGTTTTCACTGTTCAGGGCAGATGGCAGACAGCGTGTGTGGTGTCGCCTGGGTGAGCAGTTTGCTGACGTCAACGTTGTGGATCGAGTGGCCCATGGTGGTGGTGGGGTTATGGTATGTGCATAGAAAGGCTGGATGGGCCGAAACGCGTCCTGTATCATATTATTTGTGGATGAAATAAAAGCATATCAATTCAGAAGACAACGTTGCTGGGATTATCTTATTACCATGGTATGGGCAGGCATATGTTATGGACAACAAACACAGGTGCATTTTGTTGATGGCATTTTGAATGCACAGAGATACCATGACGAGATCCTGAGGCCCATTGTTGTGCCATTCATCCACGACCATCACCTCATGTTGCAGTATGATGATGCACGGCCCCATATTGCAAGGATCTGTACACAGTTCCTGGAAGCAGAAAACATCCCAGTTCTTGCATGGCCAGCATACTCCCCGGACATGTCACCCATTGAGCATGTTTGGGATGCTCTGGATCGGCGTATACGACAGCGTGCTCCAGTTCTCCAGTTCCTGCCAATATTCTGCAACTTTGCACAGCTATTGAAGAGGAGTGGACCAACATTCTACAGGCCACAATCAACAACCTTGAGGCAAATGGTGGTCACACCAGATACTGACTGGTTTTCTGACCCCCGACAGTAAGACAAAACTGTGCACATTTCAGAGTGGCCTTTTTATTGTGGGCAGTCTAAGGCACACCTGTGCAATATTCATGCTGTCTAATCAGCACTTTGATATGCCACACCTGTGAGGTGGGATGGATTATCTCGGCAAAGGAGAAGTGCTCACTGACACAGATTTAGACAGATTTGTGAACAATATTTGAGAGTAATGGGTCTTTTGTGTATGTAGAAAATGTTTCAGATCTTTGAGTTCAGCTCATGCAAAATGGGAGCAAAACCGAAAGTGCTGTGTTTATATATTTGTTCAGTGTATCTATCTATCTATCTATCTATCTATCATCTATCGCAGAGGAGTGGGGGGCACGTGGGCAGTTGATTTACATGGTGCGGGGCTGTGTGGGAGGAACAGTTTAGGCCGGGGAATCGGCCTGTATACTCCTCCTACAGAGCCCAGCAGCGTGATGTGTGTGTGACAGGGAAACAGTGAACATTTGTGTTTTTCCTTTTTAACTTTATTAATGGAGCTGGTAGAGGGCACTTCTGAAGTGGCAAAATGGTGGCATTACTGCTGTGAGGGGGCACAAGGTGGACATTACTACAGGGAGGGGGCAGAAGGTGGGAATTTTTACAGGTGGGGGCACAATGTGGGCATAATTACGTTAGGAGGCACCATGTGGACATACGTACTGTCAGGAGGGCACAATGTGGATATTACTACTGTGAGGGGGAACAATGTGGGCATTTGTACTGTGGTAGCACAGGGGAAATGCCCTAGATAACCCTGTTATAAATTGGCATGGCTCAGTCTTACAGGCCAGCACAGCCGCTCTGCTGGTGATTTCACAGGTACAGTCACCATCCCTTCCTTATATGATTATTCTTTTTGCTCTATCACCACAGGTGCCTTGTTCCGGATGCAGAGGACATCACGCCGACACCAGCGACACCCTGGATGAGGTAGGACCAGTTAGATCTTTCACTTATCACATGGTGTATTCGTACCACCATGTACCCTTTGATCAGTGGCATACATAAAGAAGTAAGGGCCCCATAGCAAGGATCAAACCAGGCCCCCCACACAGGACAGAAGGGTTTCTTCCTAGACCCTTTTCTATGACCCTTGGGCCATTTTTTCCACTTGGAGATAATCCCAACTAAGACTGGGCCCCCTCTTGCCCTGGGCCCCATAGCAGTCACATGGTCTGCCGCTATGGTAGTTACACCCATGCCTATGATAGATTTTATCAGGTAACATATAGGGGGTAGCATCCAGCAGTCCATGCGCCTGGAGTAAAAAGTACTCAGGCCCCTGACTGGAGTATTTTTGACTCCTCTTTTTCTCCTGTTGTGAGGCGTAAAAGATAGTAAGAGTGTCAGAGTGCGGGCCCCCATCACGCCCTTGCCACTCCTAAATAGTTGCAAAAAAGGGGTTTGTGACTATTTTTACATCTAAAATAGGTGTTATTCACCAATAACCCTAAGGGAACTGGGTAGGATTGGGTGAGTATGGTTGGGAGCTAGGTGGGTTGAGGCTGGTAGCCATACTGGATCTTTGTCCTGGATACAGGCAAAGCCTAGCTACACCTTTGGTGCAACCAATCCAGACTTTGATCAAATAGTCCCAAATAGCATGAAGAAGGGATCACAGAACTCCAGGGCTGTAAAAAAAAAAGTAGTAGGTTTATTCATCTGTACCCATAAAAATGCAATGTTTCACCTCCCACCTGGAGTTTTTTTCAAGCTCCGTGTGGAAGCTGAAATGTTGCATTTTTATGGGTACAGAGGAATAAACCTACTACTTTTTTTTGCATCCCTGGAGTGCTGTGATTCCTTCTTCATGTTATCTACCTATGTTTCTATCACACAACACACCTTTGCGTCATACTGAACTTCAAAAAAAATTCTGGATGTTCCACCAGATACCATACCATCTAGCTTTCTACTCCAATGTATGTCTTAGTTTGACTCAGTCAGCACCCATGTTGAGCATGGAGGAAAGCAGCCTTGTATCTGGAGGACTGCAGATGATACATTGCCATATACCCAACTCCTTCAAATCTTATGACTTTCCATTTTCTATTTCAACCAGAGATAATGGATGAGTCATATTGTAATTCAGAGCTCTTTTAGATGCTTCAGCACCTTTTTCAGTGCTCCATCCTCCTTCTGCATTGAGGTCACTGTGGTTGAGATGTTTGCTGTGTTTTACACAACATATGTAGCAAAAACCTCAGGCCATTAAAATGTTCTTAGTAAGCAGATGCAGGGGGTGCATAGCGTGGTGAGGGGAACGTGGACAGATTAATACTAGTGATTAACAGGAAAACCTTTCATGATAGGTCAAAGCTTCGGTTTTCTGTGTTAACAGGAAGAGTGAAACGTAGGGTGTTATAAAAGACTCTAATACAAAAATATATTAATTCATTTTGAGATAAATTTGGACTGTGAACTTACAACAAATCAGTCCTATGAAGAAGTTGTGATCTGTTTCTGTCATGTCAGCCATTGTCTGTGACCAGGGCCTTCCCTGTGAGATAAATTTAGAAGAGCTTTGGAAATGTGATTGATGGACTCCCATATGTATCCATTCTGGTGGTACCACACATGGCTGGCATCAGCATCAAGGAGAACTGGATAAATGCAGTGTCCCACTAGGTTTCTGGGACCCATGGCATTCATAGTAAATATGCTCCATTTTTGTCAAGCCAGGGTGACCAATGAACCAACTTGCCAACGAAGGGCCTTAAGCAACACTTGATGCCATACCATCAAAATTCGTCCAACTTTACTGGTCAATATAAGAAAGACTTGAAGTGACCTCAGATGCTTCATCTAAAATTGTAAGATGTATTTAGACTATTTAATCTTGAGCAGAACTCTCTATTTTTTAGCTTTTTTTGTCACAGTGGGAGTGGATGAGGAGATACATGGTTATAGGCGGTGTGTCACGGATAGTGTTGCAGAAAACTGGAAGTTATAAATAAACATCCGACTGACTTCTATGCCCATGCAAAGATCTGTATGATAGATAACTGCATGCCCTCGTACCTAGACTGTGTGACACCTGAAAACCCTATAACAGTGAGGGGACACGACCACCGGCTCCCTGCACACAATACGGAGGGAGTCAGGGTCACCTAGATTTAAGCCAGCACGGAAACACAAATAAAGGAAAAGACTTATCTGAGGAACCAGCAGTTGCAACCTCTAGCAGTGAACACAATCCAGGAAGTAGTATAAACCACAAAGTGAGGCAGTATGGGAGGGAATAAAAAGGGAGGCAATCAGTGTAAATAGATGACAGCTGGGAGAAGGAAAAGAGATGACAAAGTGAAACCAAAACAAAGAACATCATGCAAGAGGTACAGAAGAACGTCTGCCAGAGCTTCTCAGAGAGCTGGCGGTGACACTGTGAATATGGTCGCTAGAAGCATTCCCTTTTTATCATAGAATGGGAGTTGTAGTTCATCTACTGGTATTACAGTTTCAAACAATTCACAGTGCAAAGTTTCTCCAAAAGCAATGCATGGATATGAACAATGACGAGGTTTGTAGTACTCCTTCTCTCTATCCTTCCTCTCTCTCTCTCTCTCTGCAGAATCTAAGGTGGGAAATAAGGTTCTTCTAAATCTTATCTGTAATTCCCAGGCTAAGAAGTACAGAATTAAGATTGGCCAAGACCATGTCAAAGTGTAGAAGAGTATATTAGCAATATCTCTCTCATTACAGTAAAGTCTTTATCAGCCTCACACAGCAAATACCTTACTGACTGACTCCAATGCTTGACCATGCAGATTCTGGACCTTCTAATTCTTCCTTTTCTCTCTGGAGTACTTTACAGTAGAGATAGTTTTCTTGAAGCAAATGTCTCAGAGATAGTGATTCTCTGGAACTCAGGCCTAGATTCTAAAAGGAGTGAGCACATGTAGTTCCTCTCACTTCCTCAGCTAACACTTGAAAGCACTAGGGGTGGACCTCGGTCCATTACCTAGCCTCCTACAAGGACAAAATCAGGACTGCTAACCTTGACTTATCCAACAAAACTATACAGACACAATACAATACATGAGAATATTACATAGAACCAAATAACATTAAATAACGATAATTCTGCAAGAATCCTATTCTGAGAGTACTGCAGATCCATTTGGATCATTCGTTAAATGAGCCTATAAAAGCAACTATGTCTCCATTATAAAGGGAAACCAGCATGAATGGAGCCTGAACCGATATAGGCCCAGTTAATGAGTGTGGATTTCTGTGGAAAAAAATCTGCGTTGGAAATAAGTAGCATGCTATTTATTTCTGCATAGAAAAGCTACAAGTTGGCCCATTAATTGATAATGGGGACTAGTCCTCATGAGGATCCATGGCCATTCAAACTGGTCATATGCAACAGAAACCTCGGACATATGATAGGGGATCCTCTGGTGAAAACATGTGGCACATAGGAACATATGCTTACAATTTTGGATGTGTCTCCCTCATTCTTACATTATAGGACTATAGTGAATATTCTTAGGATGACACATAGGCAAACAAAAATATTTTACTGGCCAAAGGGCCACTGGTAAGGCGTCAATGTAGTCAATAATTAGCCTTGACCTTGTCCAAGCAAAGGTCTCCAGGATTGTGGGGATTGAAAAAACTTCACAGCATTTCAAATGGTTGAGAGAATCCTTTTTCACAAAATATGGATCCATTAGACTGGGGCCACTGAGGTCCATATCTATCCACTGTTTCTACAAAATTTGCAGAGTTTTTCTAAGATAATGTTTATTTTTTAAATTCCCTTTTGTCGTCAGTGACTGCAGACTGATACGATTTACCTGCACTGATACATTATAGCAAACTATCAAGACTGGAGACTGATGAGAATTTGTGCTGCTGGATACAATTTTAGCAGAAAAAAACGGTTGGACTGTCCCACTAAAGTACCAGAAGATACTCTGGTGGTCCTAGGTTCTGACATTAATAGTCCATAAAATACAACAGGGCCCCAAAGGTACAAAAAAAGCCAGCCCCTTTTGGAGCTAACTTTGGAGACAACTAGTGTCCACTTCAATTGTCATCTTCACAATTATTTCCTCTGGTGGGCCTTTTGTTATACAAATATTATTTTAAGGGCATGTGTCAGCAGGATCAACCCTGCTAAAATCGCTATACTGCCTGGTACGGTTATTCCCTCTGATCAAAATGATACCTGTCTTGTTAAAATCGGCTGTGGCGTTCCCGAGAACAGAGAGTTTTATTCTTTATGCAAATAACAGCTTCAGAGCACTGAGGGGAGGGGCCAGCAATGAAATGCTGAGAAACACTGAGTGGCTAGTCCCTCAGTGTATGAAAGCCCTAGTTTGTATAAAGAATAAAAGTCTTGTTTCTCAAAAACTCCACAACCGATTTTCACAAGACAAGTATCATTTTGATCAGCAGTATTACCCCTACCAGGCAGTATATCTGGTTTGATCCTGCTGACAGGTGCTCTTTAAAGGGATAAATATTGAATTTTGAGGGATCTGACCTGCGTCGACCCCCAACAATGCTAAGAATGGGAGTCCCTTACAACAAAAGGTTTCTCCAAGATTTACATTTATACCCCATCTAAAAGATATATGATAAGTGTCTCATCGCTGGGGGCTCAACTACTGGGACCTTCACTGAACCTGAGAGTCCGGTGTCCCCTGTATGAGTGGAGTGTCAGCCAAGCTTTCGTACAACCTTTTTATTCATCCCTATAGGTCTTGACAATTATCGCCATGTGCTGAACCCAGCTTCTCTCCTGCAGTCCCATAGATGAATCGAGCAACAATGTCCATGACCTCCCTCCATTCTCATGATCAGACATCTACCGATCAGACACTTATCCCTTCTCATAGGGGATCATTTAAAATCTTGGGGCAACCCCTTTAACTAACACAGCGGGATCCTTCCTGCACATTTGGTGGGAGTATTGTAAGATTTAGAGATTTTGGATCAATGGGCTGTTTTGCCATTCAAGTGAAAAGGTCCTAGCTGTAATGCCATACACACTTCCTGTAGCCAGCAGCTTCCTGCCAGCCAATCATATTGGATTACTGGGAGACACGCCTCCTCACTCTGAAGCCTAATGCAGGCATGCAGGGTGGAGGACCGCCCCTCTGTCTTCTGTCTTCTGTTTACAATAAGTCGGAGACAGACAAGCCCTAGCAACGAGACCAGTGGAAAGGGACAGGGGGCATTAAGAAAAGCTGTTATTATAAGGTAATGACAGATCTTTTTACAATCATCGACAGGCTAAGTTCTAATAAACAATTTTATAAAAATATGACAGTCACCGTTTAAATCTGAACCACAATAGATCCAGAACTGTGAGAGCTTTCCCTATTGGCATTTGTAATAATTTCCATGTAGGCGTATGCTATATTAATATTATAACTTTGCCTGCGGCTCAGTGCACTTCAGTAACTTAATACGCCGGTTGCATTTCATTAGTCATTCAGCTTTGTGCAAGGGTTTTACAATAGTTGTGGGAAATGCCTTTCTTACAACACGGCAGCCAACACCATGATGTTGGCAATCAGCTATGTGGTGTACATATTTGTACAGTCGCAAACAAAGAAGAAGTGTTTGGGACAAAAATGTCAATTACAGAGCAGATTCATCACTGATTGGTTGTTTTCACCTTGCCAGCAAGTAAACTAAAGTTAAGCAGTGAAACATAGCACCTTCGTGTAAAAATGTGTAATCTGGATTTACACACTCAGAATAATGTAAATAAATGATATTGTTGGAAAAATCTGATTAATAAAGCTGCCTATGGTTGATATGATAGCCAATCTGTCTCTGACTGTTCAGGTCTTACTTGCCAGACAAGATTAACAGAGGGCAGAAAATAACCAGGCTGTTTTCATATCATGTGTTTCCCAATGTTTCCCTGGTGTATTATTCAGACTTTTTTGCCCATAACAACCAGAATTCAGTTATTTTGTCATAATGTAACGGGGTTCCGAAGGTACACTCGGTCCCCCATTAGCCGCAGACCTGCTGCTTAGCTTCGGGAACGAGGATCTGTGTTTTACCTCGTTCCCAGGGCGGCTTTACTAGCTGGGTGGCTCCCTGCTCCTAAGTCTGCCTTGAGCGCCGAGATGATCACTCGGTGCTCGACTGGTTGGTCTGTCGGTCATGTGACGCTGGCCACGTCACATGACCCTCACTCCCCACTATAAATACAGGCAGCCTGCTGGCCACAGGTTGCCTGTTAATTTAGGTTCCACCTGTGATTTGGTCTTTCCTGGCGTACTTACCTCCTGCTGAATTCCTGACGATCCTCTGCCTACTCCTTGTGTACTTTGCTGCCCTCCTGGTATTCTGACCCCGGCCTCCTTCTGACGATTGTCTGCTGACTCCTTTGGTACTTCACGTCTCTCCTGGTATCTATGACCCCGGCTTCTCCTGACAATTCTCGGCTTGCTCCATTTGTACTTTGTAGCTTTCCTGGTATTGACTCGGTCCGTTCACGTCCTGTTGTTTGTCTGTCTGTCATCCCTGCACTTATTCCAAGTTAGGGATTGCCATCCAGTTGTCCCCTGTCATTAGGACTCGCGAGGCAAGTAGGCAGGGCCAGGGGTGAGGGTGGAGCGCAGTGGTCACTTCCCTCCCCCCTGTGTGTGTGTGTACGCGACTGTTACACATAAGAAATGAAAGGTGCACTGTGATTGGTTGCTATGGGCAGCAAGGTCAATTTTATTTTATTTTTTAACAAAGAAATCTGATTAATATACTTCATGTCTCCTAATGAACTCAATTCCTACAGAGAATAAACTGAAGATCTTATCAGCTGTAATCAGGATCATAATCCCTGATGAGCAGAGAGGAGGGCGAGGCAGATCTTTAGCTCAGTGTTGTGAAATATCTTGTCCTCCTGTGTGATTAGGACAGGTTTTGTGCGCCATGTGCACCATGCAAGCGCAGCCACCACTCCATTAACTTCTATGAGGCTGGCGGAAATAGCTCGACTAGTGCATGGAGTTCTGTCTCGCTTTCGGCATCCTTTGCAGCAAGTTGTGAACATGTGACCTATGTAAGTAATTATTGTATTAAAACAGAAAGTCAATAGACTGGCTGCAGAATCCAAGTCTGGTTAATGAGTAATAGAAATGAATGAATAGCCTATATCTTGTCATCACTTTCCAGCAGAGCTGAGAAGTTATCTGTATATTTGCCATGTGACTGGTCCTCCCAGTACTCGGGCAAACTGTTAACTACTTTATGGCTGGGGGGCAACATCTAATGCATGTCATTTAAGTGCCAATAATTAGATGGTATAGAGTAGGCATTAAGGGGTAGTCCCTCCGTGCTGCCAGTGGATGCACCAAAGTTATGTGAAGACTCAGGTCTCCACATAACTTTGGCGCTTGCTCGAGCAGGCTGTGCGACATACTAAAATCTACGCCAGCTTCCTTGCTGGCGTAGGCTTAAGTAATTTCCCATGCTAAAAACTAAAATGGAAAATGATAAATGAGACAGGCCCTATTTCCCACCTATGCCACGCCCCCTTTTATCGGCACTCGGGAAAAGTGGCATGAGCAGCAAAAAGTCGCAGATTTTGACGCAAGTAGCCATTGGTACAATAATGGTACATTAATAAGTCAAAAAGTGGCGTATAATTCATAACAAATGTCCCCCTAAGGCCTCTTTCACATGGGCGTCGCGTGTGAGGGCCGGATAGGATGCAGGTGCGTTTTTCACAGAAGTTCGGGTTTGGGTTAGGTATTCTGTAGACTTTTTTATTTTCCCTTATAACATGGTTATAAGGGAAAATAATAGCATTCTTAATACAGATTGCTTAGTAAAATAGGGATGGAGGGGTTAAAAAAAAATATATATTAAACTCACCTCATCCACTTGTTCGCGCTGCCCGGCTCGTCTTCTTTCTTCTTCTTTGATGACCTGGGAGGAAAAGGACCTTTGGTGACATCACTGCACTCATCACATGGTCCATCACATGGTCCATCGCCATGGTGATGGACCATGTGATGAGCGCAGTGACGTCACCAAAGGTCCTTTTCCTCCCAGGTCATCAAAGAAGAAGAAAGAAGACGAGCCAGGCAGCGCGAACAAGTGGATGAGGTGAGTTAAAATTTATTTATTTATTTTAACCCCCCCATGCCTAATTTTCTTAACATTCTGTATTAAAAATGCTATTATTTTCCCTTATAACCATGTTATAAGGGAAAATAATAATGATCGGGTCCCCATCTTGATCGTCACCTAGAAACCATGCGTGAAAATCGCACCGCATCCGCACTTGCTTGCGGATGCTTGCGATTTTCACGCAGCCCCATTCACTTCTATGGGGCCTGCATTGCGTGAAAAACACACAATATAGAGCATGCAGCGATTTTCACGCAACGCACAAGTGATGCGTGAAAATCACCGCTCATGTGCACAGCCCCATAGAAATAATTGGGTCCAGATTCAGTGCGGGTGCAATGCGTTCACCTCACACATTGCACCCTCGCGGAAAACTCGCCTGTTCGAAAGGGGCCTAACTCTTCACCTTCTGAACATGAGATGACCCTTCTCGTTCTGTCCCTGTCTATACAGCAAAGCTAACAAGTGAGGTACAGCAACCAGGAAGTGTCAGTCTATTGTGTCTGCTCTATGACACTAGGAAAACTGCAATACTTCAAGATTTTTTAACATTTTTAAATTATGTTTATAATAGAAACCTGATTTAATTACTATATCAGGGATCAGCAACCCCCGGCACTCCAGCTGTTCTGAAACTACAACCCCCAGAGTGCTCCTTTTACTTCTGTGGGAGTTAGAAGAACAGCCAAGCATGTTTCACAGCAGCTGGAGTGCCGAAGGTTGCTGATCCCTGTACTATATTGTTCTCTGATGATCACTTAGGCTACTTTCACACTGGCGTTTTGGTTTCCGTTTGTGTGATCCGTTCAGGGATCTCACAAGCGGTCCAAAACAGATCAGTTTTGCCCATAATGCATTCTGAATGGATAAGGATCCGCTCAGAATGCATCAGTTTGGCCCAGTCTGAATGGACAGTGTCACAGTGTGTAGAGGCCCACCCCATTAATGAAGTGAATGGTAACACGTAGTTGTCACTTTATTTACACATTTACAGGAGGAATAAAAGTGACATTGCACAACGCAGTGTGTCATATTGTATTAACTACCAGGAGGAATGGGGAAGGGAAGTACATTTTGGTTATCCTAATGTAAGATATCTTTACTGCACCAAGTTATACTGCCCCCTATAGATAGGCACAGGTAGGAGAATTTTCATATCAGATTGGTTATTCTAAAGCAAGATATGTTTACTGCACCCAGTTATACTGCCCCCTATAGATATTATTATTATTATTTATTATTAAAACGCCATTCATTCCATAGCGCTGTACATATGATAAGCGGTGCACATACATAATACAGACAATTGCACTAATCATGAACAAGACGAGTTACAGACTGGTACAGAAGGAGAGAGGGCCCTGCCCGTAAGGGCTTACAATCTACATGGTATGGGAGAAGGACACAGTAGGTGCGGGTGAAGCAGGTCATGGCGGTATAGAGGCAGCAGGGTCACTGGTTGTAGGCTTGTCTGAAGAGGTGGGTGTTCAGGTTTCTTTTGAAGGATTCCACTGTAGGTGAGAGTCTGATATGTTGGGGTAGCGAGTTCCAGAGTATGGGGGATGCACGGGAGAAATCTTGGAGGCGATTGTGGGAAGAGGCGATAAGAGGAGAGGAGAGAAGGAGGTCTTGTGAGGATCGGAGAGTGCGTGTGGGGGTGTATCGGGAAAGTAGCTCAGAGATGTAGGGAGGGGACAGGTTGTGGACGGCCTTGTATGTATTTGTTAGTACTTTGAAGTGAATTCGTTGGGCAATGGGGAGCCAGTGAAGGGATTGGCAGAGGGGAGAGGCAGAGGAGTAATAGGGTGAGAGGTGGATTAGTCGGGCAGCAGAGTTGAGGATAGATTGGAGGGGTGCGAGAGTGCTAGATGGAAGGCCACAGAGGAGAGTGTTGCAGTAGTCTAGGCGGGAGATAATGAGGGCATGTACAAGAATTTTCGCAGATTCAAAGTTAAGGAAAGCACGGATGCGGGAGATGTTTTTGAGTTGGAGGCGGCAGGTGGTGGAAAGGGCTTGGATGTGCGGTCGGAAGGAAAGGGCAGATAGGCACAGATAGGGAAATTTTCACATCTGATTGTAATTGTTCTTTGTTTTCTCGCTGTGTGCATGAAATTATATGGAAAAGTTCATTTAGAATTTATGATGCAGTCAGTTCACACACCCAAACCTGCGGGAACAAGGTTCAACTTGCAACGTGAATCACTTTTTTCTCTCATGCCCGACAGAGCTAACATTTCCTTTCATCTATGTACAAGAGAACAACTGATTTCCATCATTCCCATTCAATGTACACAGATCACCAAACTTTCCTCTGGCAGAATAAGCAAGAAATTCAAGCTCTAGAAAGTATCACTTGAGAGCACAGTAAATCATACTAATGTCAGCATAGATATCTAGATTGCTTGCACCTTTTCAAACATACAGGTGAAACTCGAAAAATTAGAATATCGTGCAAAAGTCCATTTATTTCAGTAATGCAAATGAAAAGGAATTGCATTAATGCAGCTTAAAATTAGAATTTTGTGAAAAGGTTCAATATTCTAGGCTCAAACTGTCACACTCTAGTCAGATAATTAATCCATACCCCCTGAGCAAAAGGGGACCTCAAAATTGAGACTTTGGGGTTTCAAAAAATGTAAGCCATAATCATCCAAATTATAACAAATAAAGGCTTGAAATATCTCGCTTTGCATGTAATGAGTCTCTCCTATGTTAGTTTCACCTTTTAAGTTGCATTACTGAAATAAATGAACTTTGCACGATATTCAAATTTTTCGAGTTTCACCTGTAGGTGGCTGAGCAACCAGATCCTGCTCCATGTCAGACCTACAGTGTGGTCGAAGAAAATTTAGCTTCATTGAAAGGGGTGTTTTCATCTCAGACATTGATAGTGATCATGGTATAGCTCTAGGATATGCCATCAATGTCAGATAAATGTGGGTCCCACCCATGGGAGGAGAACGAAGGAGAACATACCGTGCAAACGCAACCACCCTCTATTTTCCACTATGTGAGTTCTGAAAATAGGCGACCACCGGCTCGGCTATGTCGGGCAGTCCCATAGCGGTGAATGAAGAGGTGGCCGTCCATCCATGCGCTCTCTATTCACCGCTATGAAACGTCTGAAAATAGCCATTCTATTTTCAAAACTCCCATAGCAGTGAATGGATTGTACCCACTCATGTGCGGTGTGCTCTTCTTTACTTCAGGTGCCCCCTTCTGGGCCCACACCTATCTAACATTATCCTAGTAATCTGCCATCAAAGTCTGAGATGAATCAAAAGATCCACTAATCTATTCTTTTTAAAATGCTCAGAGTCCTCCCTACACTAGAGGTCAGTATACCACATGTACTACCACATTGTCCTTGATAGTAGGGCCTACCAATTTCTTCCTGTTCATTTAAAGGGGTTGTCCAGTTTGGAAAACCTATTTCCCTATAGCTTATTAGGCTCCACTCTCTGATTGGCCTGAGGAGAGCCTGGGTACAAAGAGCATCTCTTAATTTGGAGGACAAGTCCTGTCCTAAATTACAAAGACAACCCATTGATTTAAATGGCCATGGGTAGCGCTTTGTTTCCACTGTAATGGCGCAACTAGAAAATTCCATACACATTAGATGAACTTTAAATGCCCATTTTAGGTGGGATTGACTGACCATCTAATGTATATGGGGCTGTCCCCTTTGGCAGATGTTGGGGGAAAGAAGGATTGAGCATGTTGGAATTCAACTTGCACAATCTTTTGTTCTCCTAGGATATAAGCTGCTGCCTGAGGTGTCTTGCAGTAGCTTGTTCCCCTCTATCCTCTTAGAACACCTACATGCTTGCCATCTTATTAGAGGATCGGAAGGTATAGCGGCAACAGCTATCTAAAGTGTAAGTCCACCTTAACCATCAGGTTTCCCCACTAATTACAGCTGATCTCTGAGGGGGTACTTAGTAATCAGCTTATTGTCAAGGAACGTCTCCTAAAAAGTATGGATTGTTCAAAAGGAACAAGCCCTTAAAGTCAACATTTGGCTCTTACATTAGGTGATATAGGCTCACACTATGTTCTTACAGACATAACAAGCCATTAGAAACTAGGAATTTGGGCTCCAAACTATGGAACAAGCCATCATAGATATATAAGAACAATGGGGGTGCACTGAAGAAGACTATAAGGGCAGATGGTGGATTGCTCTGTGAAAATCAGTTCCTCGGGGCCTATATACTTTGATTGGACAGGAGCTTCAGAGGTGCAAAAGTGTTGCACCCCATTGGGGTGTCAGTTTTTGCTGACGATACAAAACTTTGTGGAATAGTGAAAACCCAGACTGATTGCTAAACATTAGGGAAAGACTTAAATAAGCTGGGGGCATGGGCAGGAACATGGAAGATAAATGGGATGTAATGCACCCAGACCACAGTAATCATATGGCTGCGTACACATTGGGTGGAATAAAACTGGGGACAACTTAAATGGGTTGTCCAGGTTCAGAGCTGAACCCGGATATATCCCTGTTTTCACCCAGGCAGCCCCTCTGACATGAGAATTGGAGCATTTCATGCTCCGATGCTCTCCTTTGCCCTGCCCTGAATCACACAGGGCAAGGGCTTTTTCTGGAGATCCGGTGAAGTACGGGGCTCTCCATGGGTAAAGTTAGGTGGAGGCTTCCGCCTAGCAGTGAGCCCGGTGACATCACCGGCACTAATGGGCAGGCTTTAGCCCTGCCCTAGCCTGTAAAACAGCTAGGGCTTCGCTAAAACTCACCTATCACTGCCGGTGACATCACCGGGAACACTGCTAGCAATGTGAAAAATAAAAACAAACAGCCTACGCGATGCAGCGCAGGGCAAGGGAGAGCATCGGAGCTAGAAATGTTCATATCAGAGGGACAGCCTGGGTGAAAATGGGGATATGTCCGGGTTCAGCTCAGAAGTAAAGGACTTGGGTATTCTGGTTACAAGTAAGTTAAGCAGCAGTGCTCAATGCCAGGCAGCAGCTGCAAAAGCAAATACATTTCTAGGGTGTATAAAAAGAGAGAAAAACTATGATCCCAATTGTGACACAGTGAAGGGTATTGTCTAGGAAAACAAGTATTTTCCTCCCAGTGTGTGCTGCTGGACTGATTGGCGGCCAGGCAAGGTCAAACACCGGACTGGATCTCAGGTGGTCCGGGGTTTGGCAACACCTAGCTGCCTTTAAAAGACAGCTGGGATCAGCAGAGGGGATCTCTCTGTGTTGGGATCTGAGGCCTGTGCCGAGTTGGAGGGCTGAGACCCGGGTGTTGGGGAAACAGGCCTCCTAAAGCCTGCTTATGGACTTGACGAGGCAGAACTGCCAGCAGGGTGTGAACTAACACCCAGGAGATAAGGTGACTTTCTTGCTTTATGAACTTTTAGTACTGTATGTGTGTGAACAAAAACCAAGACTGCAGAGTGACTTGCGTTTTGTGCTATACCTTATGTGTGAATAAACACTGAAGTTTTGCTTTTTAAACTGTTTTTTGCCTCTGTACTGCATCCGCTTACCCTGCCTACCAGAGACAATCCCTACACAATATAATATTAACTCTTTATAAATCACTTTTGGGGCCACATCTTAAGTACTGGATTTAATTTTGGGCTCCACATTGTAAAAAAGATAGAGGAGAACTGGAGGGGATGAAAAATGGATGGAAGGTCTCTCTTACGAAAGGCTAGAATAATCCGGCCTGTTCAGTTTACAAAAAAGACTTCTGGAAAAGTACTCAAATTATGACATGCCCTACCCCAAAAGGTAGTAATGGCAGGTACCACATCAGCATTTAAAAAAGGTTAGATGTCTATCTAATAACAAACAGCATCGAGGGTTATAATTAATCTAATTATGTACAGTATAATTGATCTAAGAAGGCTGAACTTGAAGGACCTGTGTCTTTCTTGATCTATGTAGCTATGTACTGTATGCTTAATATTAATAAACACAGGTTACACAAAACTAAATCAAATAGAGGCCCAAAACCAGTAATGGGCAGCAACACAACCCCTCAGCAAGCCCACCCAACATGGAACAAGTACACCTATACAAAAAAGCTGAGTCTAAACAGGCTCCAAATAACTAAAAATATATAAGACAAAATAAAAAAATGTATGCTAAATATGTATAATAGTCTGGTCCATGATTAATACCATGATTAAGATCTGATAGATCGAAACGCGTTGGTAGCGTGACCGCTGTCCATGTGAAGAATTGTATTCTTTTAAATTTATGGAATAAATATTGAAGACTTTTATTCATCTCAGTGCTGGACATCTTTCGTTGTTTTCCTGGATTATACTACGGACTGGACCGGATTCTTGCACGAGAGGTAATATTGGGGAGTGCTAGCTTACTTTTATAACCTTAACGGTGTCATCTACTGTTAGATGCTGTACCAGTTTCAGGGAGGGAAATGCAGCTGAAAGGACATGCTCCCTCGAGAAAGGATACACCCTCTGAGCTGCCAGCTTGAAATAAATCTAGGAGGGCAAACGAGATTGTGATGTACTATATGATATATTTTTATTTTTTACATCATTTATGGGTAGATATGAGTGAAGTTTTTTGAAAATTTGACTCGGCAGACTTAGTCACAAATCGCTTTCCACTGTATGGAGTGGGGGCAATGATGGGGAACGGCGATCATGTCTCCTTCGCCCCCCTCAGTCATTAAACCCCTCAGATGCCGGATTCAACACTGATTGTGGCATCTGTGACTCACATTTAACTGCTCAGGGTTTTATTTAGGGGTTAAAAAAAATTATACTCACCTCATCGACTCACGGATGACATCACCACGTGCGCCCAGCGTGATCACATGGTGACATCATCACACTTTCTGCAGGTCCTTTGGCGGGTTTTCTTCGAACAAGGCCTCTTCGCGAGCAAGTGGATGAGGTGAGTATAATTATTTTTTTCTTTCAGCCACTATTTTAGGAAAAATTGATTCATTACCATAGAGCGCAAGGAAATTCAGCTTTGTGGCAAATCAAATTTCTCCTGAGGTTTGGATCGAATACTTCGATTCGCTCAACACTACTCATGGCAAAAGCCCTTTAACTATATTTTGGACTGTTAAATGGGTTAGGTTCAAGTGGACCTGACCATTAGAGATGGCCTTGCGGTTCGCCCGGCAGTCGTTTTGCGGCGAACTTTGCGTGTTCGTGATTCGCCGAACATGCGAACATATAGCGATGTTCGCATGCAACATATTCTTTTGCATTGCGCCAAACTTTGACCCATGACACATCCATCAGGTGGGACAGGACAGCCAATTGAGACCTTTCAGCAAATGTACACACCCCCACCCTAAAACAGAACCCGATCTGGCAGCCATTTTACATTCAGTGTTTTGCCAGTGTAGGGAGAGATTGCTTTGTGGAGCAGGGACAGACTGTTAGGGAGACCAAACGCTAGCTAATAGGGCCACAAAAGTCCTTTTAAGGACTGGTATAGGTGTGCTATTGATAGGTGTGATATAGAGGGGTGTGATATACTTATAATATACTTTCTAACATAGAAAGTATATTATAGTGCATGTGTATTATGCAGTAGTTGTGTGCAGTTCTGCTGCGATACCGCAGCTACATAGAGGGACAAACGCTATTGGAATAACTAATTGCAACTGGTGTGATATACCTGCTTCTACAAAATACTGATTAAGAGGTTTTCATATACTTGCTTTCACAAAATACTGATTGAGTGGTGCGATATACCTGCTTCCACAAAATATTGATTAAGGGGTTCTATATACCTGTTTCCACAAAATACAGATTGAGGGGTGTGATATACCTGCTTACACAAAATACTGATTGAGGGGTGCGATATACCTGCTTCCACCAAATATTGATTAGGGGTTCTATATACCTGCTTCCACAAAATACTGATTAAGGGGTTTGATATACCTGCTCCAAAAAATACTGATTGAGGGGTGTGATATACCTGCTTAAACCAAATATTGATTAAGAGGTTCTATATACCTGCTTCCACAAAATGCTGATTGAGGGGTGTGATATACCTGCTTCCACCAAATATTGATTGAGGCCTGCGATACACCTGCTTCTACAAAATACAGATTGAGGGGTGCGATATACCTGCTTAAACCAAATATTGATTAAGAGGTTCTATATACCTGCTTCCACAAAATGCTGATTGAGGAGTGTGATATACCTGCTTCCACCAAATATTGATTGAGGCCTGCGATACACCTGCTTCTACAAAATACAGATTGAGGGGTGCGATATACCTGCTTAAACCAAATATTGATTAGGGGTTCTATATACCTGCTTCCACAAAACTCTGATTGAGGGGTGCGATATACCTGCTTCCGCAAAATACTGATTAAGGGGTTTGATATACCTGATTCCTCAAAATACAGATTAAGGGGTGCGATATACCTGCTTAAACCAAATATTTATTAAGGTGTTCTATATACCTACTTCCACAAAATACTGATTGAGAGGTGCGATATACCTGCTTCCACCAAATATTGATTAAGGGATTCTATATACCTGCTTCCACAAAATACTGATTGAGAGGTGTGATATACCTGCTTCCACAAAATACTGATTGAGGCCTGCGATACACCTGCTTCTACAAAATACAGATTGAGGGGTGCGAAATACCTGCTTCTGCAAAATACTGATTAAGGGGTTTGATATACCTGCTTCCACAAAATACAGATTGAGGGGTGCGAAATACCTGCTTAAACCAAATATTGATTAAGGGGTTCTATATACCTGCTTCCACAAAATGCTGATTGAGGGGTGTGATATACCTGCTTCCACCAAATATTGATTGAGGCCTGCGATACACCAGGTTCTACAAAATACTGATTGAGAGGTGCGATATACCTGCTTCCACCAAATATTGATTAAGAGGTTCTATATACCTGCTTCCACAAAATTCTGATTGAGGGGTGCGATATACCTGTTTCCGCAAAATACTGATTAAGGGGTTTGATATACCTGATTCCACAAAATACAGATTAAGGGGTGCGATATACCTGCTTAAACCAAATATTAATTAAAGGGTTCTATATACCTGCTTCCACAAAATTCTGATTGAGGGGTGCTTCCGCAAAATACTGATTAAGGGGTTTGATATACCTGATTCCACAAAATACAGATTGAGGGGTGCGATATACCTGCTTCCACCAAATATTGATTAATGGATTCTATATACCTGCTTCCACAAAATATTGATTGAGGGGTGTGATATACCTGCTTCCACCAAATATTGATTGAGGCCTGCAAAACACCTGCTTCTACAAAATACAGATTGAGGGGTGCGATATACCTGCTTCCACCAAATATTGATTAGGGGTTTCCACCAAATATTGATTAGGGGTTCTATATACCTGCTTCCACAAAATACTGATTAAGGGGATTGATATACCTGCTTCCACCAAATATTGATTGAGGCCTGCGATACACCTGCTTTCACAAAATGCTTATTGAGACCTGCAATAAACCTGCTTCCACAAAATAGTGATTAAGGGGATTGATATGCCTGCTTCCACCAAATATTGATTAAGGGTTTCTATATACCTGCTTCCACAAAATACTGATTAAGGGGATTGATATGCCTGCTTCCACCAAATATTGATTGAGGCCTGCGATATGCCTGCTTCCACAAATACAGCTTTTCTCTAGGGACCTTGGCACAGGGTCATTTTGAAAATGACAGGCAGAGGAAGAGGCAGGCCATTCCGCAGAGGTGGTAGGGGTCGTGCAGGTGCACCAGGCCGGAGCCTAAGGGAAAAGTTGGAGAAGGTGCGTGCGATTATGTCAAAGGACGCACCAGAGTTAGTTGAGTGGCTCGCTCAGCCTTCCACTTCTGCACCCTCCTCATCCTCTGTATCTGCCCCCTCCTCACTCTCTGCTGTGTGAACCCCCAAAGACACCACCACCACCATAGCCCCTCCACTCGAGTCAGAGGAATTATTTTCCCATCCTTTCCCAGACCTTACCGATGTGCAGCCATTCTTGGCATCGGATGAGGAATAGGAGGTAGCAATGGCCACCACCCAGCGATCTGACAACAGTACCCAGATCAGCCCAAGGAGGGTGGTCCCCACTGTTGCTGCCTACTCCAAGATCTCTAATGTCAGAAGTGGTGAAGGTGACGATAATGACGTATCGATGGATGTCACGTGGGTGCCCACAAGAGAGGAAGAGGATGGGAGTTCAGAGGGAGAGACAGATAGAGAGGAGAAGGGGGAGAAGCAGGCAGAACTCACAGTGCACCGGAGGCAAAAAGCAGACTGCAAATGTATCTGGAATGAGCCATCCACCATGCACGGTCACATCTGGCGCTCCCAGGACGCTGGCACATGGCTCCGCAGTCTGGCTTTTTTTAACGTGTCAGCTGCTGACAATAGTGTTGCTATCTGCAGCTTGTGCTATCAACGCATAAGTCACAGTAAGCCCAACACTCACCTAGGGACGACCGCCTTAAGAAGGCACCTGGCCTCCCATCACCGAACCCAGTGGGAGCAAAGCCGTCAGAACTCACAAAGCCACACTCCCAGTGCTCCGCATCCTGCCTCTTCTCCTTCTCCTCCGATTTGTCCTCCACTCCACTTTCCACCGTGCCGTCGTCACGTTTATCTGACAGAAGGCAGGCTTCCGTGGCCCAAATGTTCGAGCATAAAACGGATAACCGTCTTGCCCAATGGCTGACCGCTGGCTTGTCGGAACTGCTAGCCCGCTAACTACTACCATATAAACTGGTGGCCTCGGAGGCCTTTAGAAAATTTGTGGCCATTGGCACACCACAATGGAATATCCCCGGAAGGAAATATTTCTCCCAGAAGGGAATCCCAGAGCTATATGGCCACGTTCAGCGGCAAGTGAATATATCTTTGGCACACAGTTTCGGTGCCAAGATACATCTGACCACAGACATGTGGTCTAGCAAACATGGGCAGGGAAGGTACATAACTTTTACTGCCCACTGGGTGAACCTTCTGACGGCCATCAAGCATGTAACCCGTGGCACCCGTGTGGATTTGGTGTTACCGCCACGGATTGCATGCAGGCCTGCCTCTTCTTCTCCTCCTCCTACTCCATCCTCCGTCTCCTCCTCGGCTGACTCCTCCTTTTCCACTGATACCGCCTCTTCCGCTGCACCCCCCAAGCTCCCCAGAACCTATTCGACGTGCCAGGTGAGGCGTTGCCATGCTGTGCTGTGGCTGTTGTGCCTGGAAGCCAAGAGCCACACCGGTCCTGCACTGCTTTCAGCTCTGCGGTCACAGGCCGATCAGTGGCTAACAACGCTCAATTTGACAGTTGGCAAAGTAGTTTCCGACAATGGTGCCAATCTGCTGAGCGCACTGAAACAGGACAAAATGACAAACGTGCCGTGCATGGCACAGGTCCTGAACTTAGTCGTGCAGCGGTTCGTTGGCAAATACCCCAGGGTCCAGGACGTCTTGTGGCAGGTCAGAAAAATCTCTGGCTATTTTAGAAGATCTTACACGGCCATGGCTGCCCGTCAGACGTCTGATTTGTGACAGCCCAACGCGCTGGGACTCCACCTTGTGTATGCTTGATAGGCTGCTCCAGCAGCAACGTACAAACTCTGCAGCAGGACAGGTTCTGGGGAGCTTGGTTTCTTTTCACCGCGCCAGTGGCTGCTCATGCACGACGCATGCAGACTTCTGTGGCCATTTGATGAGATCACCAAACTGGTCAGTCGCAGCCAGGGCGCCATCAGTGACATCGAACCTTACGCCTTCTTTCTGGAGCGTGCATTGATCAAGCCGTCTAGGAGCAGGAGCTGGAAGTTGCAATCTTAAAATTATCCACTGACCGCCTAATATACCTCCAGCCACATAATCACTTGTTCTTTCCTGTCAGATGAAAGCCTAATTTTTGGGGCCTGTACTCCACTGGTCTGCAGTAAAATTGTTATCCACTGACCGCCTAATATACCTCCAGCCACATAATCACTTGTTCTTTTCTGTCAGGTTAATGCCTAATTTTGGGGGTCTGTACTCCTGTGGCCTAAAATAACATTTTCGTAGGCTCCAGCAGGGCACATTTTTGAGAGTTTCCCTTTAAGACACATAAAAATGGCCCCTGATTAAAATGCATATTTTTTGTGGGACTTTTTGCCATTGATCCCCCTCTGGTATGTCACTGTCCATGTTGTGGGACTATTTGTGCACTTCTAGTAAGTATTTGGTGGCTGCAAATATGACCTGAAGGTTTTTTCAGTTTCGCCTGCCATTAAAGGGGGCCCGCCGCGAACGCGCGGTTCGCGAACATTTGATTGCGTCCCGGCTGATGTTTGTCCATCACTACTGACCATTGTCATGCAGGCTGAAATATATTTTCATAGAAAATTCCTATGTATACTATTCATTGTGTCATGTAGCCACCTGTACAGTATCCAAAAAGGTAATGGGCACAATGGAAAAAAGCCAAAATATAACTTGCTTCCTCTGCTCCCTTGGCTCTGTTCACATGAAGAAACCAGATGACCAGCCTCAAGGGGGCTCGTCCCAGTCACGGCCTGCTATTGGCTGCTCCCCCCCCCATGTTGCCATTTTTTTTTTGTAGCGACGGGAAGCCTTGCAGGAATCCGGTGGCAGAGGGCAGGTAAGCACAAGCTATGCAGGCGGCTGCGCATTGGGGGGGGGGGGGGGATATTTTAGATATAGGGTAACCCCTTTAACAAGTGAAGTTGCATACATCTGTCTGGAAATACTTAGACTATTTTATTTGTATTACAGCTGTACTGAAAAGTATTGCTTAGAAACCCTGCTTGGACCTATTCTGGCAGCCACATTCCAGTTAGGACACACACCCAGTTATTTGTTTGACCTATAAATCAGTTATTGTTGAGAAATGTCAGGTGATATTCCATTACTCCTTACCTGTCTTACTGGTTTGTACCTGAGATGGAAAATATATCCTTATTTTTAGCTTGATTAATATATATTTATTCGTGCCAGGGTTGGATGCAGAGCTGCCTGGAGGCACTATAACTAATACACAGATTAGGAATTGCAATATTCCTTATGCACACAACTCCTTTGAATTCAGTCTTAGAAGGACGTTAAGTTCTCTGCTAGACTTTTGTTAATGTCTCTGCAAGTCCTTTGTTAATGTCTCTGCAAGTCTTGCGTGATAATTTCTCCCTCTCTAATATACATTTTCTACAATATTCTCAGAATCAGAAAGTGCCAATGGACTGTCTCTCGAGAGGAGCATTAGATAGAGTTAACTTTCTTTGAGACATTATTGGTTCAGTCCATATTTCCCACTAAGTTGCTATCAAAATTATAGCAGCGCCTACTCACAGAGTACACAATGATGAAATAAGCCTTTCTCCTGCTTTCGGAAAGGGAATGTTTCATCAGAAAATGACCTATTGTAACGTCAGTAGTGTAGATACAGACAAGGACAGTGAGGCCCTGAACTGCAGCCACCCACTGCCCCTACCTACTTGCAGTACTATAGCACAGGATCCATGATTCACGGATGGTGATATTGCAGCTTATCTACTCCCCTCCCTTCACAATGACCTCTGCACAGGTCATGCAGCCTGCCTAGAAAACTCTCCCATAGAAGTCAATGAGTCAGCTCCTGTCCATTGTGTCTATAGCCATGTCACTGATCTCAAAGAACAGGAAGTCTTGATATATTTTTAAGCCTAGTAGCCATTGTGAAGATTTTATAATTTTAGGATTGTTTTTTAAATATAGATAGATGTTAGCAGGTCATTGTGTCAGCAGGACTGAAATGAAGTGGAAATGGGGGTTTTGTGATTAAATAAATTTTCGTGGCACTGATTGACTGCAATTAACTGCAATTCATCTAATCACTCTTCATAACAATCACGAGTTAATACAAATGGCCACCACAAAAACTGAAGCCGCAAACCTTGCAAAAACCATGATTCATGTCAGTGTCAAAACTTTTGGCCATGACTGTACTTATATAAATGGCGATTAGGACTGAGGAATACGATCCCTAACCCAAATTATTCACGAATCCCATATTTTATAAAACAAGGAGGGATTACCCCTACTAATATACCTCATTGACTTCTATGGGAGAATTTTCTCGACAGGCTCTGTGTACAAGGAAAAAATAGGTAAACTTTGACAATCACCAATTGTGAATGGTGGATCCTGTCTTCGGCTACTTTCACACCTCCGGTTTGAATTTCGTCAGGTTGTTCCGGCAGAGAACAACCTGCCGGAATTCTCTGGATCCGGCGCTGCCAGATGCAGACGCAATGTCTGCCGGCCCCGTTAATTATCCGTAGGCATTCCGGCAGACAAGCGGAGAACCGGCCGTACACAAACCGGCTGCATGCTGTGGTTTGTGTCCGGTCAGACTACAGAGAAGAAGTGCAGCATACAGAAGAAGCTGAGTTATACAGCCAACCTGTCAGTACAGCAGAGTCTGAGAGAAACAGTTATAGCAGAGTTGAGTTTGCTTGCCAGTTTCATGCTAAAGCCTGCTGGAACCAAGACAAAGCCTGAAACTGTTTGGAAAAATGTTTAATCAAGTAAAGCTGCCATTGAACTTCATCTCAAGGTCTGGACTCAAGGTATTTCTTTAAATCCCTCAATTATTCCCCCTATTTATTGCTTCGAAGACAAAGCCTGGGGTCCAGCGGTATCCATGTAGGAGCACCGTGACACACATAAAGAGACATTTTAGGCCGCAACATACCACTCGGCCACCTGGGACACAATAGATATAGAGGGCCCTGGGGGGAGGTCGCCCGTTGAAAATGCAGCATATGCACAGTGTCAGGCTGGTAGCAAAAAAAAGCTAAAGGAGCCACTGTGCTGTATGTTTGATTGCTGGCAGTCCTAGCAGTCACACCCCGACCAGCATATCCTGCCAATATGGAAGGAATGCTATGGTGGGAAAACTTTTTTTACAATAAAACTTCAGCTTTGGAGCCCAGTCAATATTTTAGGGAAATCCTTAGTAATGTTAGGTTATATGAACCTCCACCCTGTGTACAGGATGCCGTCCTCAATTTGGAGAAGAGCCACGGTCAATGATGAGTACAATGCCAGTACAAGAGATACAGAAAATTCACACCTTGGTGAGTGCAGGCCTTGGGTCTTGACCATGGTATTAGATTGTATAGTCTAATACGTGAGGTTGGCCCACCGGTGGGACGTCAGTTCATTCAATGTGGTTTTTCCACAATAGATCATATTACATTGCAATTTTTACTGGTTAGTTATTAAAGTGAAACCATGGTCTAATTTAAGTCTAGTAAAATGGAGCTACTAGGGTCATTTTAGCATACAAGGGCTATTACATTTTTCAATTTGGTCCCCCCAAAACAGCATACTTTGTACCCTATAGGTCCTTAAAGGGGCATTCCCATCTGGGACATCCATATCCCATATATGCCTGATAGGTGTGAGTCCTACCTCTGGGACCCATTCCTATCTCAAGAATGAGGCATCTACACCAGGGTTGCCAACCATAATTTTTCTTTTTTTCTGGACGACTTGTTCCAAAATCACGGTCAACCAGCATTTTTTACGGACAAATTGTAAATGCATAATAAATGATAAAGATTATAAGTAATCCATGTCTATAGCTCAATATACTGATTAAAAACACATTACCAGTATTTATTGCGAACTGTAAAATGATGGTAATTACCACCAAAATAATGTAGTGAAGTACCACGAGCATCTAAAAAATGACAGACTCTTCTTTTTTTTTTATGGACATGGGAAAAATTTGCCTATTTTTACGAACTGTTCCAGACTGTAAAATTTCTGGACGATTGGCAACCCTGTCCTACACTCGCCCAGTCATTAATAAAGAGATGGTGGAGATGCTGTTGAAGCAACATCCTCTGTACAGAAACATAGCTGTATGAAAGCTTGTTGATGGTGTCTTCTATGGAACATACGTTGGGTGTCATTTCTCACTCTTCGTTCTTTAGCTCTCACAGATGTTCTTTGTGATTGTTTGAATAGTAATTTACTTTGTGTTTTGTAAACCGGTGTAATGATCATTGGAACCTTTCACTGAGTTGTATTTACATAAATACAATTAAAATTAATAAGTATGAATGTGTATGGGCACGTCAAATAGTTTTCATCAAGTCATACTGAGAAGTAGTGTGGCCTAGGATGCAACACCAGTAATACATCACTCTTCTCTGACTGCATTGGGGCAGTATGCCATCTGTCCTTGACAATGCCTCATGTCCGATCCAGAAGAGATCCAGAAAAGAGGAAGCAAAGGATGGGGGGGGGGGGGGGGGGGGTTAATATTGTTAGGAAAAAAAAAGCAAAAATTCACAGAGTGGCCACCTAAAACGTAAGCGTTAAGTAAAACAGAAATCCCTAAAAAAAAAAACACTAGAAACAGCAGGACATGGGATGGGTTAGATACACCCTATTATCACCCAATTCTATTATTGGTCCTGCCTATCAAAGATGGAAAGGCCATCCAACTCCTAATAAGCACGATCCCGTATCAGCAGGGGCAGAATGGCCATAGACCTTACAGGAAAAATTTCCAGTGGGCCGATTCCCAGGGGGGCGCCTGAGCTCTCCTCACGACCGGCCAGTGGAAGTTTTTGGAGATGTATTTTGTGCCGCTGGCAGTATTTTGTGATGGACTGTGGTATTTGGCTCTGTTGCAGTGGTATAATGTGCCACAATATGGTATTGCTGGCCCTGCCTTCTATCAATTTGGACCAGACTACAAAACGTGGCCACTTTTAATATTTTTTCGAGGGCCACTTTAGGTTCCCAGTCCACCCCTGCGTATCAGTAACCTCCTATAACGCCCTATACAGGCCCTGATCGGAACGAACCCCCCCCCCACTTCACCAAAATAAAATGACGCTATGGATACAGTATATATAAATACTCCATATACAGGTGTCCCTGTAGGACGAATAAAAAACACGGGTACTCAATTGCGTCACTGTACTATGCAACAATATCACCCATCTATCAAATGACAATTATTTGTCTCTAGGTAGTGTGGGGATTCACTCTGGTAGACAGGGTGTGCGGACTCAGTACAGAGGCAAACTACCAGTTCTTAAATCAAACTTCCATGTTTATTCACACATAAAGCAAAAAGAACATCACTTTGCAGTCTTGGTGTTAGTTCACACACAATGGAAAGTCCACATAGCAAAAATCACCTTGTTGGCAGTTCGGCCTCCAGCAGTCCATAGCAGGCTTTTAGGGGGCATGTTTCCCTTACAGACGGGTATCAGCCCTTCAGCACGGCACAAGCCTCAGATCCCAGCACACACACCTCCTGAGCTCCACTGTCAGACTGAGGTAATCCTCCTCACCTGGCAGTGCTGGCTGGTTTTTAGGCCGGAACATGGGGAATAGTCACCCACCCAGCACTTTGACTACTCCCAGTAAGAGCTGTCCTGGATCAGCTATACAGCCATACTAAGTACTAAGGTGTCAAGCAGCAACTACTGCTGACACATTAAAACCGGCTCTTACTCCACCGAGGCCAGGAACCTTGGTGACACGTACTGTACCTATCATCCACGATGATTCCTTGTACCTTCTTACAGTAGGTATAACTGCCTGTACTTCCTAGGGTGATGTATTATGCACCACAATTAGGTCTCAGGTGGTTTTGTTTCTAATATCATTGAATAGGCTAGAAGTATTCAAATGTTGTCCAGCCATCATATTGTGCGTCCCAACTAAGAGGGTATTTTATACTGGCACATTATGGGGGGCACTATGTGGAAGGGGAGAGGAGCACTATGGAGGCATCTATTGGGGGCACTAAAAGGGTATTTTATACTGGCACTTTATGGGGGGGTACTATGAGGGCATCTACTGGGGGCTCTTTATGGGAGCATTTTATACTGGGACACATAATGGGGGCACTATGGGGAAGGGGGAAAGGAGTACTATGGGGGCACTAAGAAGGAGTATTTAATACTCTCAAATTATGAGGGACACTGAGGGCATCTACTTGGGCACTATATAGGGGCATTTTAAACTGGTAAATTATGGGGGGCACTATGAGGAAGGGGGAGAGGAGCACTATAAGGGCATTTACTGTGGGCACTATATAGGGGTATTTTATACTGGGACATTATGGGGGCAAGGGGGAGAGGAGAACCATGGGGGGATTGACTTGGGGGCATTATATAGGGGTATTTTATACTTACGCACTTTATGGGAGCATTATGGGTACATTAGCTGAACTGGGGGCACTAAAATGGGGTATGGGGTTTTTCTACTGGCACACAGAACAGGGGCATTTTTATACTAGTGAACTAGTGATTTTTGTACTATTAGGAGACATTTTTTGCACTGGCACACATTATAAGAGGGCATTTTTTGTACTGATGCTTATTTTAAGGGGGCATTTTTCTACTGTCACATAATTATTACCTTTTTGGGGGCACTATGGTAGGCTTTATTACTACTGGGGGACTATGGGGAACATGATTTTTAGTATGGGCACTATGGGAGCATTATTACTTCTGGGGCACAATGGGGACATGGGGCACTGTAGGGGCACTATTATTACCAAGTGCGCTCTGACAGAGAATTATTGGTTGGGACTTTGGGAAGCACTATTACTGTGGGGGCACCCTGGCACAGTATCATCTTAGCACAGTTATTTTGGGGTTGACATTATGGTTCCAGTATTAGTGTCAGGGGCACTATTTGCTGGGCGCAGTTATTTTAGGACACTGCGTTCCAATAATTATAGAAGGGCACTATCTGCACGGTACTAGTATTATCAGGGGTTTATCTGTTTCTGCAGTATAATATTGGGGAGCGGGCACAGTATTGGAGGTGGCAGGATGAGTTGTCCAGAAGATGGGAGGATGATGGAAAAGTAGGAAACTAAGATGTTTTTTTGTCAAACTGCAGAGACGAGAGATGGCTGAAAAATCATCATGGTGGTCTGGCCTGAATGGAGAAGATGAGGAAGAGAACATCTACATCAAAGGAGACGTCACTGGATGTAAGAAATATGGGGCGTTGTATTACCCTGTATATTTTGTAGTGATATATGTAATGTTAGGAGGGAAGGGGTTAGGTTGAGAGTTTTGGTATGGGGGGGTACTGTTTCAATTTTCGGCTTAGGCAGCAGAAAGGCTAGGCGCACCCCTGGTTCATGCAAGTGCTCCTTCGTGATTATCGGCTGAATAGGCCAGTGTATTGCAAACTATCTCCTAGAGGTGTGTACTGTGTAACTAAGGTGACTTTGTAGGACCTGCTTGGTCCTGGAAAACCCCTGTAGTACAATTCTATTGGAGATACATATGTTTATGTATAAGGCCTGTCCCTTTTCAAAGAAATGCCAGTCTGTCATTATGAATCTTTAGCCTCGACACGTCAACATGTAAAGTATGCACGTCACTGAATACATAATTTACAACACGCAAATTCTGGCCTAAAGTGTAAAAACGATTTTACGCACACTGACTGTGCAAAAGTCAACAGATTTCAAGAATAAGATCTATGGAGCAAGAGAATGAGTGTTTATGAAGACAATGAAGTCGACACAGATTGGTGTGAGATTTTGTTCATAGGAACACGACGTAAGTATGATTCCTGCACAGATCTCCACTGTTCCCCCACACATAGTGAACAATGTACTAATGTATTAAACATTATATACAGTACAGAACAAAAGTTTGGGCACACCTTCTCATTCAAAGAGTTTTCTTTATTTTCATAACTATGAAAATTGTAGATTCACACTATGGCATCAAAACTATGAATTAACACATGTGGAATTATATACATAACAAACAAGTGTGAAACAACTGAAAATATGTCATATTCTAGGTTCTTCAAAGTAGCCACCTTTTGCTTTGATTACTGCTTTGCACACTCTTGGCATTCTCTTGATGAGCTTCAAGAGGTAGTCCCCTGAAATGGTTTTCACTTCACAGGTGTGCCCTGTCAGGTTTATAAATGGGGTTGGGACCATCAGTTGCGTTGAGGAGAAGTCAGGTGGATACACAGCTGATAGTCCTACTGAATAGACTGTTAGAATTTGTATTATGGCAAGAAAAAAGCAGCTAAGTAAAGAAAAACGAGTGGCCATCATTACTTTAAGAAATGAAGGTCAGTCAGTCAGCCGAAAAATTGGGAAAACTTTGAAAGTAAGGGCTATTTGACCATGAAGGAGAGTGATGGGGTGCTGCGCCAGATGACCTGGCCTCCACAGTCCCCGGACCTGAACCCAATCGAGATGGTTTGGGGTGAGCTGGACCGCAGAGTGAAGGCAAAAGGGCCAACATGTGCTAAGCATCTCTGGGAACTCCTTCAAGACTGTTGGAAGACCATTTCAGGGGACTACCTCTTGAAGCTCATCAAGAGAATGCCAAGAGTGTGCAAAGCAGTAATCAAAGCAAAAGGTGGCTACTTTGAAGAACCTAGAATATGACATATTTTCAGTTGTTTCACACTTGTTTGTTATGTATATAATTCCACATGTGTTAATTCATAGTTATGATGCCTTCATAGTCATGAAAATAAAGAAAACTCTTTGAATGAGAAGGTGTGTCCAAACTTTTGGTCTGTACTGTACATAGCTTTTTATCCTCTATGTCAGGCATGGCCAACCTGTGGCTCTCCAGCTGTTGTAAAACTACAATTCCCACCATGCCCTGCTGTAGGCTGATAGCTGTTGGCAGTCTGGGCATGCTGGGAGTTGTAGTTTTGCAACATCTGCAGAGCCTCAGGTTGGCCATCCCTGCTCTATGTCATATTCAATGAGCTACTAGACTGTATGCACCATAAATCTTTGGAGCTAACAAACAAATTCACACTGGCTCCATTGGACTGCTCAACCTATGCAGTATATGGTTCTTCTTGCCACCACCAATGTAACTACCAAGCAAGGTCGGAGAAATAGGACCCATAGGTGTATGTGTTGTCCTGAACCATATTACCAACGGAAGAACCCTATTTTGAATATGGCTATGGGTCTAAATAGAAGAGGATGTACAAAACAGAAAAAGAGTCCAAGGAGTAGAGAAAGCCAGTGTGAAACCTATTTGATGTGACATAAATTTTGCAAGAACTACTGGATTTTCAGGATATAGTCAAGTCAATGGGACAGGAGAATGAGTCTTTATGAAGATAAAAAAAAAGTTGACATAGGTAGTTGGGAGGCCGAGTCCATTAGAAGATTGTAAGTATGATGTGTACTGTCCACAACTGGCCTAAACTGGATGAGTACTATGTGGTTCCTTCACAGATCTCCACCGTTGCCCCACAGGTCTAGTTGTTATCATTTCACAATTTTTGCAAACTTTGTTCTTATTGAATTTTTTCAGCAAGGGATACAAATGAAAAGAAAGGGAAATGAAAGGGTGAAAGCAGTGCATGAGCCAACATTCAAGAGAGTCCCCAAAACACAAAAAGATCAATGCGCTTTGGAGGTAAAGTAATAAAACTTTACTATTTTATAACCTTTATTGAGCATGAGATTTATGGGAGACCTTCAATCTCATCCTCAGAAAATGGGCTGAGAGAACCTATGATCTTGACCTGTGCTTAATCTAAATTATTCTGGAAACACTGATAGGTCAGGGCTGGATCATCTACTTTCCATTTAGTCAAAGGACACAAAGATTGCATTTTACTTGGTTGAACTTGATGGATTTATGTCTTTTTTCAACCGTATTAACTATGAATAATTTATTATAGATTCGTGTTTGCTAGCATTTTTTACCCACCATTCTCTTTTTATAAAGTCAGTAGCCAGAGGGTATGCACCATAAAAACAGTTATGGGTCTACCAAAACATGGTTGCCTCAACTCAGCTTAGGCTTTATTGGCTTTCTCGACCTCCACAGGCTATCACTTTTCACAACCATGGTAACTTTACCAAACACGGTAGGAGGAACAGGACTAAGCATAGCCACCATCGTAGGACTATGTGTTATCCTGATGTTGGCCAGGAACCACATTTTAGTTGGGGCTACAAGTCTTGAAAAATATGCTAGAGCCTAAAAGAAGAGGAAGTTTAAGGGGAGGAGGTCAACTGTTACCAATGGAGATGCACCACTTTTTTTGTGGGTATAGGTTCAGAAGGAAAAGATGACTCATAACAGATAAAGAGGTCCAAGTGGAGATGGTCAACAGGTTAGCTAATGATTCTAATCTAATGTGTTTATCCAGCCTGACATAGTTCTAGACTTCTCTGGTGGAACATAATTTCTAAGATAATTGTTGAGCTGTAGGACACTTTCTTCCCATGGAGCTCAGATGTTTTATAACCAGAGTCCTTGGTCTTTTACGGTTAGAGGCTCTGACTTGTTCTCTTCTGTATTTGGATGTTCAGCACTTGATATATCCCCTTATATGAACGTTTACTAGACTTCACACTCCTTAAGAAGTAAGAGTAGAGGTTCTCTAGAGCATCAGGTTTGTCTCAAGTAAAAAAAACATCCCCATATTACACCGCCATAGTGTCTACAATGTTTGGTCTCTACACATTCCATCTGGTTTTCAAATATTCATCTGCATTATCTCTTATGTCACATGTTGAGAACAGGTCAACAAATGTTCCCGTATAGACTTCCGGGCTATACAACATTTAGTCTTGCAGACGGTGCATGCAGCATTCACAACACTGCCAATGGTAATTTAGTGGACTGTTGCTGTCATCAGTAAGCTTAGGCTCCAGCAGACACCACCGGCTGCGTTCTTAGCTCCATATTCATTACCTTCAGTAAACAGATGTGAACAGGAAGCAAGGTGGTCATCAGTGTATTCTATAGCATTGCCATATAAAATAATAATTCTATTGAACTGTCTGCTCCCCAGACACATCTGTTGTATTCTTCATGGTACAACAAGGTGTCTTTTCTTGTAACTTTGCATTGTCCAGTTCCTCTGTTATTCCTCCTGGGAAGTATGAACCAAATGAAAACTCTCATTGCGCCATACCCCTGTTCGATCAGTGATGACATTGTTACACTGTGTAAGGACTAAGATTATTCACAAGGGAAATGCTATTGTCTGTCAGTTTATTCATTTGCTTCCGGGAGGAATAACAGAGGAACAGCACAATGCAGAGTGCCTCTCAGCCTTATTGGCCATGCTATGGTATAGTACGCTTTTTGGGTGCCAGATATAAGAAAGCATTGCTTTACATGGCAGCTAACAGATTGTTGTAAAACAGTACATGGAGGCTGTACGGCTCTAGATTAGGAAGTATTGTGAGCACATGGAGACCATTAGGCTCTAGACTAGGAAGCACTGTGAGCACATGGAAGCCATATGGCTCTAGACTAGGAAGCACTGTGAGCACATGGAAGCCATATGGCTCTAGACCAGAAAGCACTGTGAGCACATGGAAGCCATAAAGCTCTAGACTAGGAAGCACTTTGAGCACATGGAGGCGGTATAGCTCTAGACTAAGAAGCACTGTGAGCACATGGAGGCCATAGGGCTATAGACAAGGAAGCACTGTGAGCACATGGAAGCCATATGGCTCTAGATTAGGAAGCAATGTGAGCACATGGAGGACATATGGCTCTAGACTAGGAAGCACTGTGAGAACATGGAGGCAATATGGCTCTAGACTAGGAAGCACTGTGAGTACATGGATGCTGTATGGCTCTAGACTAGGAAGCACTGTGAGCACATGGAGGCCTAATGGCTCTAGACTAGGAAGCACTGTGAGAACATGGAGGCCATATGGCTCTAGACTAGGAAGCACTGTGAGCACATGGAGGCCATATGGCTCTAGATTAGGAAGTAATGTGAGCACATGGAGGCCATATGGCTCTAGATTAGGAAATAATGTGAGCACATGGAGGCCATATGGCTCTAGAGTAGGAAGCACTGTGAGCACATGGAGGCCATATGGCTCTAGACTAGAAAGCACTGTGAGCACATGGAGGCCTAATGGCTCTAGACTAGGAAGCACTGTGAGCACATGGAGGCCTAATGGCTGTAGACTAGGAAGCACTGTGAGCTCATGGAGGCCATATGGCTGTAGACTAGGAAGCACTGTGAGCTCATGGAGGCCATATGGCTCTAGACTAGGAAGCACTGTGAGCACATGGAGGCCTAATGGCTCTAGACTAGGAAGCACTGTGAGCACATGGAGGCCATATGGCTCTAGACTAGGAAGCACTGTGAGCACATGGAGGCCTAATGGCTCTAGACTAGGAAGCACTGTGAGCACATGGAGGCCTAATGGCTGTAGACTAGGAAGCACTGTGAGCACATGGAGGCCTAATGGCTCTAGACTAGGAAGCACTGTGAGCACATGGAGGCCTAATGGCTCTAGACTAGGAAGCACTGTGAGCTCATGGAGGCCTAATGGCTCTAGACTAGGAAGCACTGTGAGCACATGGAGGCCTAATGGCTCTAGACTAGGAAGCACTGTGAGCACATGGAGGCCTAATGGCTCTAGACTAGGAAGCACTGTGAGCTCATGGAGGCCTAATGGCTCTAGACCAGGAAGCACTGTGAGCACATGGAGGCCTAATGGCTCTAGACCAGGAAGCACTGTGTGTAAGAAATGACTGCCATGGATGATTGAAGAGCTAGAAGGGACAATAAGACTTTACAGTCACTGCCTCTGCCCCCAAAGTAATGGGCAATCCTCCCCTACATTACACCACATAACAGTCGTTAGAATGCTACTGCCCCCTAGGGATGGGAACGTGTCCTACCACCGCCTTGTATAGCACAGCTATCCAGGAGGCCAGGGCTAACTTGGGCCAGGGCCCAGTCCCGTTTGAACTTTAATGGCCCCTACACAATCTGTGCACGCGATTTCAGAGCCGTTCATACCGTGCGCCATAAACCCATCCCCCGGGGGGGAACAAAGCGTCTGAACAATAAAACTACAGATGGTATAACGCACACATGGCATAAATATATACCTTAGTCACAACTTGCCCGGTGGCTCCCGCCACACCTTCTATCCGCACTGCTGTACAAGTTATGCCACGTGCGTGAGGCTGAAAGGAAAATACTGAATAAGAACATTTCCTTCTGTAATCTTTTATTGGACAGCATATTAGGTGTTGGTTTTTTCAATAATTTGCCAAATAGCTTCTAGCAACAGGTCCATGAGAAAATGTGTGACAACTTCCTGAAATCTGCGTCATCAGGGTTGTCACTCAGGATCCTGCAGGAGGAGGCGTATTGATATCATCACTCTATCGGCAATTCTGTCCCTGGCATAGCCATTTATAAAATCCACCTCGAGGGAGTATGATATTTGAATTCTTCGCCATTTTCAAGATCTCTGCTTGCTGTCAGTGCATGAACCCTAACAGGCTAAATTCTGTTAAAAGTTCGCGATCTCAGTGCATCTGCAGCCGCTGCATAAGTCTCTCTTATGTCCTGAAAGTTCGTTACAATGTATCAGCGCAGATAAAATGTGCGAGACCCAAGTCCAGGCTGTTTAGATTGCCCAGACTGGCTAAGGGGTGCCGTGTTTTGCGGTCTGGAAAAATTGCGGAGCCGCAAAACACGGATACCGTCCGTGTGCTTTCCGCATTTTGCAGAACGCACAGGGCCAGCGCTATAGAGAAAATGCCTATTCTTGTCCGCTATTTCGGACAAGAATAAGATATGCTGTAAAAAAAAAAAAATCGGGGCCGTGGAACGGAGCAACGTATGCGGACAGCATTGAAATTAATGGGTCCGCACCTGTTCCGCAAAATTGCGGAACCATTCATGCGGTCATGTGAATGAGCCCTAATAGTGAGAAGAATTAGGTCAAAACAGATTTTCAGCCTCTCGAGGGAAACGAGAATGTTCTCATTCACTGACAGCAAGCAGATGTCTTTAAAAAGGTGAAGAATTGTGACAAAAACTATAGTAAAAATTTTTATACCTTTTTGTTATATAACCATTAAGCTTTTTTTATATAAATCTGGAAAAACTCTCCTCCTCAGACTCCATTCATACCTGAAGGCGCAGGACCCCTGTTCTCGCGATCAGTGGGGGTACCAGCGATAGGACTCCCACCTATCAGACACTATCAAACTGGTAGAAAGGAAAACTATCTTGGTTTCCCATAGCAACCAATCAGATTCCACCTTTCATTTTCCAAAGCAGCTCTGAAAAATGAAAGGTGGAATCTGATTGGTTGCTATGGGCAACCAGTTTTACTTTACATCAGTTTGATTAATCTCCCTCATACTCCCTCTCCTAAATCTTGGCACAGAATAAAATAAAAATATTTCTGAAAAGGGCTTTGATGTCAAAGGGTTAACTGCCAAAACAACGAAAGATCAAATACCTTCGAATGGCTCGGAAAGGGGGGCAATCGTCAGATTTTGGCACCTTTAAAAAAAAATGGTAATAGGTCAACAACAACAAAAAAAAAAGAGGGGAAATAATGCGAATGTGGTGAGTCACATCGCTACTCGCACCTCTCATACTGGTGCATCAGCACAGCGCATCTGTGGTCAACCTGACAAACCCGCCTGCACAGCGAGCCGCCCACAACTAGAGCAGCACGGAGGGCCTGCTCCCTTAAGCCTCTTGCACAGGAACGATTTTTTTTTTTCCGTTTACATTCCTTTTTTTTGCGTTCCGTATAGGGACCATATACGGAACCATTAATTTCAATGGATCTGCAAAAAAATAAAAAACGGAAGGTACTCCGTGTGCCTTCCGTTTCCGTATATGTGTTTTTCCGTTCCGTTCAAAGATAGAACATGTCCTATTATTGTCCGCATAAGGGCCCGTTCACACGAACGTGTGATGCCCGTTGCCGTATTGCGGACCGCATTTTTTTGTTTCCGTTGTGTTTCCGTTTCTGTTCCGTTTTTCCGTTCCATTTTTTCCGTATGGCATATACAGTAATTACATAGGAAAAATTGGGCTGGGCATAACATTTTAAATAGATGGTTCCGCAAAAACCGAACGGATACGAAAGACATACGGATGCATCAGTTTTTTTTGGCGGAACCATTAAAATAAATGGTTCCGTATACGGAACGCAAAATACGGCCTGTAAACGGAAAACTGTCGTGTGAAAGAGGCCTAACGGACAAGGAGAGAACTGTTCTATCAGGGGCCAGCTGTTCCGATCCGCAAAAAAACGGAATGCACAGGGACGTCATCCGTATTTTTTGCGGGCCGCAAAATACAGAAAAAGCCATACGGTCGTGTGCAAGAGGCCTTATGTAAACTGCTGTCATGTAGGCCCAGAATCCCTGATTATCATATTGCCTGAAGTTACAGTGCCTTTCAAAAGTATTCACCCCCCTTGGTTTTTTCGTGTTTTGGTGCCTCACAACCTGGAATTAACATGGATTGTTTGAGGATTTGCATCATGTCATTTACAGAACATGCCCACAACTATGAAGATGCTTGTTTTTTATTGTGAAGCAAACAACAAATAGGACAAAATACCGGAAAAAGTCAATGTGCAGAACTATTCACCCCCCTAAAGTCAGTACTTTGTAGAGCAACCTTTTGCGGCAATCACATCAAGTCGCTTTGGATAAGTCTCGATGAGCCACATCTTACCACTGAGATTTTTGCCCATTCCTCCTTGCAAAACTGTTCCAGCTCCTTCAAGTTGGATGGTTTGCGCTTGTGAACAGCAATCTTTAAGTCTGACCACAGATTTTCTATTGGATTGAGATCTGGGCTTTGACTCGGCCATTCCAACACATTTACATGTTTCCCCTTAAACCACTCATGTGTTGCTTTAGCAGTGTGTTTGGGGTCCTTGTCCTGCTGGAAGGTGAACCTCCGTCCTAGCCTCAGATCACGCACAGAGTGGGACAGGTTTTGCTGAAGAATATCCCTGTATTTATCACCATCCATCTTTCCCTCAACTCTGACCAGTTTCCCAGTCCCATCCCCACAGTATGATGCAGCCACCACCAGGTTTCACTGTGGGGATGGTGTTCTTTGGGTGATGTGATGTGTTGGGTTTGCGCCAGACATAGCGTTTTCTTTGATGGCCGAAAAGTTCAATTTTAGTCTCATCAGACCAGAGCACCTTCCTCCATACATTTTGGGAGTCTCCCACATGCCTTTTCGCAAACTCACAACGTGCCTTTTTGTTTTTAGCAGAAAGTAATGGCTTTCTTCTGGCCACTCTGCCATAAAGCCCAACTCTATGGAGCGTAGGGCTTATTGTCGTCCTATGTACAGATACTCCAGTCTCTGCTGTGGAACTCTGCAGCTCCTCCAGGGTTACCTTAGGTCTCTGTGCTGCCTCTATGATTAATGCCCTCCATGCCCGGTCCATGAGTTTTGGTGGACGGCCGTCTCTTGGCAGGTTTGCTGTTGTGCCATGTTCCTTCCATTTGGTTATGATAGATTTGATGGTGCTTCTGGGGATCATCAAAGATTTGGATATTTTTTAGAACCTAACCCTGACTTCTCAACAACATTGTCCCTTACTTGTTTGGAGAGTTCCTTGGTCTTCATGGCAGTGTTTGGTTAGTGATGCCTCTTGCTTAGGTGTTGCAGCCTCTGGGGCCTTTCAAAAAAGGTGTGTATATGTAATGACAGATCATGTGACACTTAGATTGCACACAGGTGACATCATGTCACTAATTAAGTGACTTCTGACGGTAATTGGTTGCACCAGAGCTTTTTATGGGCTTCCTAACAAAGGGGGTGAATATATACGCACATGCCAATTTTCTGTTTTCTATTTCTAACCAACTTAGACTATTGTGTTCTGATCCATCAGATACAATTCAGATTAACAAAACATTGAATTTAAGGCTGTAATGTAACAAAATACGAAAAAGTCAATGGGGGTGAATACTTTTGCAAGGCACTGTACTTGTTTCCAAGACTTTTTAACTGGATAGGTCATCAGTTTCTGATCGGTGGGGTTCCGACACCCGGGACCACCGCCGATCAGCTGTTTGAGAAGGCAGTGAAGCTCCTGGGAGCGCTGCGGCCTTCTCACGGCTTTTCCGAGGCCATATGACGTCACTTTCATTGGTCACGTGGCCTAGTAGCAGCTCAGCCCCATAGAAGTAAATGAGGCTGAGCTGCCATACCAAGCACAGCCGCTATACAATGTACGGGGCTGTGCTTGGTGAGCAGAGAGAAGGCCGCAGTGTGCTCAAAACAGCTGATCGGCAGGGGTCCCAGGGGAGGGACCCCCACCAATCAAGAGGGTAGGTCATTGGTTAAAAAGTCTCGGAAAGCCCCTTTAAGAGAAAAACTGCAACATAAAATTTGCTGCTGTTGCTTTTTTCTGTTTATATTCAGCTTCGGCAAGTTTTTTTTTTTTGCTTTTACTTTATCTAAATGAAATATGAAGCAACAGGTTTTAAATAAAAATTTTGTCGTTTTGTTACTACAGCTCCTATGCAGAATTATGCATCGCTATGGAAACAGACACCAAACAAAGGCTGTGTAGTCTGATCCTGCCATCATCGTCCCATCGGTCCCCGATTTTATCGCAATGTACATTCAGGGGGTTATGGAGAAGCAAGAGACAGATGGAAGGGAGTATTACTGCAGGGTCTTGTTTGTTCCCTGTTGCCAATTTTTTATTAAAACCAAGGGGGTCATTAATCAAACTGGTGTAAAGTAGAACTGGCTTAGTTGCCCATAGCAACCAATCAGATTCCCCCTTTCATTTTCCAAAGGAGCTGTGATAAATGAAAGGCGGAATCTGATTGGTTGCTATGGGCAACTAAGCCAGCTCTACTTTAAACCAGTTTGATAAATGACCCCCCCCCCTTCCTATATTTTTAAAATTTATTTTAGATACACCGGGACAATAAAAAATAAATAATACATTGATTATGAAGGTGGCCACAGCCTATAACTCCAGAATGACCTGCTTATTTTTTTATCCTCACTTTCCAGTGCCATAACTTTTTTTTATTTTTCCATTAAAGGGGTCATCCTATGAAAAATATTCTACAGTTTTCAAACCAGCCCCTGGATCTGAATATTTTTTTAATTGAATGTAATTGAAAATTTAGTATAGCCGCTGAGTTATTCAATAAAATGTATCTGTGTAGCGCCACCTGCTGTTTTTTTGTCCTGCTCACTGAGAAGGCCGCACAAGCTCAGTCTCATCCCTCAACTGCCTCCTGAGCTGTTATAGGGAGAGCATGGACACGCCCCCTGAGCTGTGATAGGGAGAGCATGGACACGCCTCCTGAGCTGTGATAGGGAGAGCATGGGCACGCCTCCTTAGCTGTGATAGGGAGAGCATGGACACGCCTCCTGAGCTGTGATGGCGAGAGAGCTACAGCAGAAAGGACACACCCCATGAGCTGCTGCGGAAAGGACACTCCCCTTGAGCTGTCAGCTTGATATAAATCTAGCAGAGCAATGAATGGGGAGATCTCTGGATCCATGTGAGGTACAGGGCTGGTTCTAGCTGTGGTAGAAAGAGGTTGTCATTTACTATATGATTTTAATTTTTTACATTCCTCATCAATATGCGTCCCCCCCATGCATCATTATACTACTTGTGTGTTCTTTTTACCTCATTGTGCCAATATTGTATGTGAGTGAGGCCTCATGCACACGGCCGTATTGCGGCCTGCAAACAGCGGGTTCGCAATATGCGGGCACTGTCCGTGTGCTCCCCGCATCACGGATGCGGACCCATTCACTTGAATGGGTGCGGAACGGAGGCACGGAACCCCACATAAGCATTACGAAGTGCTTCCGTGGTGTTTCTGTCTGTGCCTCCGCACCGCAAAAAAAAATAGAACATGTGCGGACAGATCACGGACCCATTCAAGTTGAATGGGTCTCGATCAGTGTTCGCTCTAAGCCTCTGCTGTTGCTGAGCGGAGCAGTTAGGTAGCTGGGCGATACATCGTGAAAGGTGGGCATTCCTATGTAGTAACCACGGGGTAACCTGCAATACCGTGTGACCATAATTTAAAGGGGAATTCTCATCTAATGCTTCTGTGGATTTACAATAAAAGTGCGACAGATGCTGACCAGTGATGGTCAGTTCGCAGTGTTCGCCGGGAGCCTTCATCTGCCTGCTCCCAGTGACTGCATTTGATTTCAGACCGGCTCCCAGACCGGCACAGGTAAGGGCTCACCTGTGCATCGCCGGACAGGTGAGTCTACCTTACTAAAGATGGCAGCCCGCATGTGTTCGCTGGCGAACACTGCCAACTGACCATCACAGATGCTGACTCCTATGGCAGTGTATGGAGAGGTGGCTCAACATGTGTGGCTCCTTCCATTTACTTCTATGGGAGAATGGGACCTGTGGTATCTGAATCTATGGGACTCCTGTGGCTATTCCATAAAAGTGTTATCTGCAGTCCTATGTAACACTACAAATAACACAGTGATAACTCTCTGAATACAAATAATGTAGTAGATGGTCATAGCTCTCAATTGTTAAAAAGCCCAAGGAAGGCCAAGATCAGCAGCAGCCATGCCTCTAAGGCCGAATGCACATGGCTGTGTTCCACGGCCGTGAACGGTCTGTGGTATCCCGGCCTGGATTCCTGCTGACAGCAGGAGCGCACAGCGTCATTGGTTGCTATAGATCATACGAGTGTATTACTGTAGTGCAGCGGCGGCATGAAGCGCACGGCGTCATAGCTACCAATGACGCCGTGCGCTCATGCTGTCAGCAGGATACCAGGCCGCGATACCACGGACCGTTAACCCTGCTTAATGTCTATCTATATAGTTCCCAATTCCACCCAGTCCCCTTTGGGCCCAACAAAACTGAATTCCCCCTTACAGTCGAAACGCCTCCTTTAGTGGCCCCTCACAGTAGTGCCGGCCCCTGAATTGTTAATAAAATAAAAAATAACACTTGTCCTGTTCCCCTGGTGAATAGAACAGCACCATTGCACTCAACTGTCTCTGCATCCTAAAAATGAAGACAGGTAAGAGCAAGACAGCCCTCCCAGGAAGGCAAGTAGCCACCGAACCCTGAGACTGTCCTGCTAGATCTGGGGCGGTACAAGTACAGATAATGTTGTTGATATGATTTGCAGTCCTATGTAACACCACAGGTAACACAGTGATAAATCTCTAAGTACAGATAATATACACTGCTCAAAAAAATAAAGGGAACACAAAAATAACACATCCTAGATCTGAGTTAATTAAATATTCTTCTGAAATACTTTGTTCTTTACATAGTTGAATGTGCTGACAACAAAATCACACAAAAATGAAAAAATGGAAATCAAATTTTTTAACCCTTGGAGGTCTGGATTTGGAGTCACCCTCAAAATTAAAGTGGAAAAACACACTACAGGCCGATCCAACTTTGATGTAATGTCCTTAAAACAAGTCAAAATGAGGCTCAGTAGTGTGTGTGGCCTCCACGTGCCTGTATGACCTCCCTACAACGCCTGTGCATGCTCCTGATGAGGTGGCGGACGGTCTCCTGAGGGATCTCCTCCCAGACCTGGACTAAAGCATCTGCCAACTCCTGGACAGTCTGTGGTGCAACGTGACGTTGGTGGATAGAGTGAGACATGATGTCCCAGATGTGCTCAATTGGATTCAGGTTTGGGGAACGGGCGGGCCAGTCCATAGCATCAATGCCTTCGTCTTGCAGGAACTGCTGACACACTCCAGCCACATGAGATCTAGCATTGTCTTGCATTAGGAGGAACCCAGGGCCAACCGCACCAGCATATGGTCTCACAAGGGGTCTGAGGATCTCATCTCGGTACCTAATGGCAGTCAGGCTACCTCTGGCGAGCACATGGAGGGCTGTGCGGCCCTCCAAAGAAATGCCACCCCACACCATTACTGACCCAATGCCAAACCGGTCATGCTGGAGGATGTTGCAGGCAGCAGAACGTTCTCCACGGCATCTCCAGACTCTGTCACGTCTGTCACATGTTCTCAGTGTGAACCTGCTTTCATCTGTGAAGAGCACAGGGCGCCAGTGGCGAATTTGCCAATCTTGGTGTTCTCTGGCAAATGCCAAACGTTCTGCACGGTGTTGGGCTGTAAGCACAACCCCCACCTGTGGACATCGTGCCCTCATATCACCCTCATGGAGTCTGTTTCTGACCGTTTGAGCAGACACATGCACATTTGTGGCCTGCTGGAGGTCATTTTGCAGGGCTCTGGCAGTGCTCCTCCTGTTCCTCCTTGCACAAAGGCGGAGGTAGCGGTCCTGCTGATGGGTTGTTGCCCTCCTACGGCCTCCTCCACGTCTCCTGATGTACTGGCCTGTCTCCTAGTAGCGCCTCCATGCTCTGGACACTACGCTGACAGACACAGCAAACCTTCTTGCCACAGCTCGCATTGATGTGCCATACTGGATAAGCTGCACTACCTGAGCCACTTGTGTGGGTTGTAGACTCCGTCTCATGCTACCACTAGAGTGAAAGCACCGCCAGCATTCAAAAGTGACCACCTGCAGAACCACTCCTTTATTGGGGGGTATCTTGCTAATTGCCTATAATTTCCACCTGTTGTCTATCCCATTTGCACAACAGCATGTGAAATTGATTGTCACTCAGTGTTGCTTCCTAAGTGGACAGTTTGATTTCACAGAAGTGTGATTGACTTGGAGTTACATTGTGTTGTTTAAGTGTTCCCTTTATTTTTTTGAGCAGTGTAGTAAATGTCCCCTGCAGTCCTATGTAACAGCACAGATAAAACAGTGATGGCTCTCTGATTACTGAAAATGTAGTAGTGTTACCCGCAGTCCTATGTAAAACCACAGATAACACTAGTGCTGGTAATGTGGTAGTGTTACCTGCAGTCCTATGTAAAACCACAGATAAGGCCTCATGCACACAACAGTATTTTTTCACGGTCCGCAAAACGGGGTTCCGTTGTTCCGTGATCCGTTTTTTTTTCCGTGGTTCTTCCTTGATTTTTGGAGGATCACCAGACATGAAAAGTGAAAAAAAAATCTAAGTCAAGTTTGCCTTGAAAATGATAGGAAAAAAACACGGATCACGGACACGGATGACAATCTTGTGTGCCTCCGTGTTTTTTCACGGACCCATTGACTTGAATGGGTCCGCGAACCGTTGTCCGTGAAAAAAATAGGACAGGCCATATTTTTTTGACGGACTGGAAACATGGATCATGGACGCGGATGACAAACGGTGTCAAGTCAAAATCAAACGGTGAAAGTCAATGGGTCCGCAGAAAATCAAGAAAAATGGAACAACGGACACGGAACCCAACAACGGTCGTGTGCATGAGGCCTAACACTAGTGCTGATAATGTGGTAGTGTTACCTGCAGTCCTATGTAAAACCACAGATAACACTAGTGCTAATAATGTGGTAGTGTTACCTGCAGTCCTATGTAAAACCACAGATAACACTAGTGTAGATCATGTGGTGGTGTTACCTACGTCCTTAGTGTGCCCCCCTGTGTCTCTCCCACGGGACTCCATGCTGGTGGCTCTGCCTACTCTTTCTTCTTCTTTTCCCCCACACAGAACGTTCTGATGCAGCTGCGTCAAGAAATAGGAACACTGTGGGCATGGTGATGGTGACGCACACGCACAGACACACACACACACACATACAATAAATATGATCACCAACATATTTCCTCAAAAAAATGTTTATATATGTATATATATATATATATACAGAGAGAGAGTGAGACAAATACAGTTGTGTTCAAAATAATAGCAGTGTGTTTAAAATTAACAAAGCTCAAAATCCTTCTGATAGCTTTTATTTCCATACACACAAATGCATTGGGAACACTACACATTATATTCCAAATCAAAACATGAAGAAAAAAATATCAAATTTGTGTTTTTCCTCTAAAAAAAATTAAGAAAAGTGAATATTAGACTGTTCAAAAAAATAGCAGTGTTTGTATTCTTCTTTACAAACTCAAACATTCACTATATAAACTGAAAAATGTTTGAAGATTTTGCTTTCCTTTAATTTACTTAAAGGGGTTGGACACTATATAAGTACTTTCCACTATATAGTGGGAGGTAGGGTAAAAAAGAGTTTCCTAATATACTTTATTTAAAAAATCTGAATAGTAATGTTTTTATAATGAGCTCAGCCACGCTCGTCCATGGTTTTATTCTAACTGCACATGCGCAGCTTTTCCTAATAAGGGCAGTGCATGTCCAGTCTGCCCCTGGCGCGCTCCCTTCTCCGACTCTGTCTCTACAACCGGCTTATTCCTGTCAGAGTTCGGAGCGGGAAGAAAAGTAAGAGCGCGTCGGGGAGCGCTGTACATCTGTGTTGCATGGAGTCAACCAACTTCTGGCCCCTGTGAACAGGTATTCCAGCCCAGGATGATTGGACTACATTCCACAGTTCTTCTCTATTTCTTGGTTTTGCCTCAGAAACTGCATTTTTGATGTCACCCCTCAAGTTTTCTATCGGATTAAGATCCGGGGATTGGGCTGGTCACTCCATAACGTCAATCTTGTTGGTCTGGAACCAAGATGTTGCACGTTTACTGGTGTGTTTGGGGTCGTTGTCTTGTTGGAACACCCATTTCAAGGGCATTTCCCCCCTGCTTGCGCCACCATGCTTCACGGTCTTCACAGTGTACTGGGGCTTGAATTCAGTGTTTGGGGGACGTCTGACAAACTGTCTGCTGCCACTAGACCCAAAAAGAACAATCTTACTTTCATCAGTCCACAGAATGTCTCTTTAGGCCGGTCAAAGTGCTCTTTGGCAAATTGTAACCTCTTCAGCACGTGTCTTTTTTTCAACAGTGGGACTTTGCGGGGGCTTCTTGCAGATAGCTTGGCTTCACATAGGCGTCTTCTAATTGTAACAGTCCTCAGGGTAACTTTAGACCTTCTTTCATCTTCCTGGAGCTGATTGTTGGCTGAGTCCTTGTCATTTTGACTATTCTTCTATCCATTCGAATGGTAGTTTTTCGCTTTCTTCCACATCTTTCAGGTTTTAGTTGCCATTTTAAAGCATTTGCGATCATTTTAGCTGAGCAGCCTCTGAGTTTTTACCTCTCCAATCAACTTTTTAATCAAGGTACGCTGTTCTTCTGAACAATGTCTGGAACGACCCATTTTCCTCTGAATTTCAAAGAAAAATGCACTGTAACCATCATGTACAACATTTGCTGCCTTCCTTCCTTAAATAAGGGCAATAATTGCCACCTGTTTTTCAAAGAATAAATGACCTCACTCGTTGAATTCCACACTGCTATTATTTTGAACATGCCCCTTTCAATTAGTGATTCAATTACACAGAATCAGCAGCATGCATGTCATGACTGTCGGGTCTGTTGGGTTTCTATTACTCTACTACACCTGCTAGTAAATTATTTGCCATGTAGAAATATCATTTCTACCAAAAACAGTGATTGATCAGGTTAGTGATGTCTGACTGCTATTATTTTGAACACATTTGTACATGCATAGGCATAGACAATAGGTACCTATACACGTAAAGACACACATTTTATATATACATGTATACACACACAGGCATACATATATATATATATATATATATATATATCCATATACACACACATGCACGCACAGATAAATATAGACACACATATATATATACACACACACAACCATACATAGAAATATATAGAAATATATATAGACAAATATATATATATGCACATATAAACACACATGCATGCATAGATAAATATGGACACATATACACACATACATACATAGAGATATATATATAGACACATATATATATATATACATACATAGATATATATACTCACATAAACACAGATTGGTCACTTATCTTTCTACTTGGAGGTTGCAGGAGAGGAGCAGTCAGGAGGCGCAGAGGAGGAGGGGGAGCACCGCTGATAGCATGCAGAGAGGTTTTTTCTTCCTGACCTCTGCATGCTTCCTTCTGAGCGCAGACCGCGGGGCAGCATCAATCAGCGTCAGGTGTGTCGAGCCCGCTCCTCATTGGCTCAGCGTGCCTGCTGATGTATAATGCTGCTGCCCTGCGGTCCTCCTCAGCCTGAACTCCCGACAGATAAGTAAAAAAACAACTTTATTTATGGGGCTGGAATAGACGGCCCACTATCTGATCTGGCCAAATAGTGAAGGCCAGAAAATACTGGTACAAAAAAAAAATACCAGTAACCAAGGTGAGCAGTGCGCTGAGCGGACATTATAAACTTGTGAGCGGGGGGGCACAATAAATGCTGCGCGGCCGCCCACCCGCGCAGTTTAGACGAAACACTGGTCTCGATCCATCCCGCACGTCACACAGACGTTGCCCGTGCATTGGGGTCCCCAATGCACGGAACGGCCGCACAACGGCTGTGTGCATGAAGCCTGAGCAATTGAAGTCATACTCACAAGTCGCTGGTACAAAACCTTTTGTTTCTTTTATTTTTTTACTTCATTCTAATATAAAATGGTACATCATGAGGGACGCTGAGACAAACATCAGTCACACCTCCTCCCTCCACACGACGTTTGAGGAGAACATGCCCCCTTACTCATTAGTCATTATACTACGTGTCATCTCCTGTGAAGCTGCAGCGTAGTGTAATACAAGTACTTGCCATTACACTGACGTCGTCACTACACTTCCAAGACGAAGTGCAGTGTAAGGAACAGGAGGCGGCGCCTGCAAGGAGCTCCGCCTCCTCTTCAAAAAGGATAGGTCATCAATATAATTCACTGCACAACCCCTTTAATGTAACCATATGAGGAATTTGTTGAGCAATGAGTTGGATTGTAAAAATACACCACTTTGGTACATATCATTTATTGATTGACTTCTATAAAATTTTTGCAGGGGGCAAATTTTTTACAGCATTCAGGATATTCCGCTGTTCTGCTCCGTTATAGCAGAAGAATGAATATAACCGAAGCACTGGAGCCGACAGCGCCCAATACACCCCATTGACTATAATAGGAAACATTGGAAAACCTGGTATTTTACAAAAAAAATTGTGTGGAATGCTGTGTTATTTAAAAAAAAATATGGCCCCTAATGGCGCGTCCGACCAAGATGTTAATATAGCCTTAAATAACAGGAGCATTATAGCGTTCAGGTTGTTAATACCACTGTGATACCAATTATTAGTTGTACCTTTTTATTAGCATTTTTTATATCGTAACCCGTATTTAATTTTGTGGGGGGAGGGTTTTTGCTTTTTTTATATATATATTTTTTAAACATTTTATACTTGTTTTCAGTCCCACTAATTGACTTGATCACTTCTATAACCCACAGCAAGACTTCTGTATTGCAGGGAATAATGCCGGTCAAAAAAGCGCTGACAGGCATCCTATTAGGTCCTAATAAGTGGCATCTAAGTGGTTAAATTAATTAACAGATAGACAAAGCAGGGGAGACTATCACTATTTGGGCATTAGGACCTATAACCAAAACTGGGTGTTTTTGTTATGCTTTTTTTTTTGTAAGGAAAATTATTTAGAAATTTGAATGCTATGTATTTTTTTTATTGAAAATTCAAATAAACATTTTGTTAAAAAAAGCAACAACCTGTAATCAAAATTAGATGGAGAAAGGGGGTTTTCAATTAGCATGACCCTTGTCCGTATCCTGTATGAGGGCATATGGATGTCATAGAGGGGTCCTCCGCTTGTACCCCCCACACACACACTTTGACAAGTGGGGTCACTCTCAGGCAAGAGGGGCCGGTTACGGGGCGTGGTTACCTTGACTTCAAGCTGGCCGTCACTATAGCGCTGGTGGAGAATAAAACTGCGTTTTTTGAACTTACGCAGCATCGGACAACAGGATGAAGCATAGGATTATTAACAGGCAGCGGGCTACTACGAGGTACTGCTGGCGGGTGTAGATGCATTTTACATAATCAGGAGCAGGAGTATCGTACAGGCGCAGGCAGTCAGCGATACTGCGGCTGCGCGGGATTTCGGAGGCCAAGAAAGGAGGTTGCAAGGATGGTGGGGGGAATAAATTACATGACGTAGTGGAGGAGGGCGGCGCCGTTCGGCAAGGATGTGGGAGTAAATTTATTTCTTAGGAGGCGTGCTGGGCTTGGAAGATAGGCGGGCTGGGCGCTGCAGGGGGGCGTTACTGGGCACTAGAGGAGAGTAATAACGCCCCTCTGGGCACCTTGAGGCTTAATTAGTATATCAGAAAAATCGCTTTTTCATCTAAATGAAAAGTTGAATAAAAGAAAGAGGACACATGCAGGAATGAAGGTAGTTTATTGCACATTGCTATGTTCACAGTATTATAGGCTCAAAATAGGTGACAGATTCCCTTTAAGTGCAAATGTTCTCTCTGGCACCAGTAGGGATATGGGGGCAGGTTGGATGGCTGCAGTCTAGCACTTAAGCTATACTGCCCTAATAGTAGCCTGGCAATGGGTGTCTTGGCTGTAATCCCTCACCATACAGCAGTGCATCTAGATGCTGGTGGCAGCAGTTCACTCTGCTGTCTAGTGTCTCTAGACTTATTTTGAGGAAGGTTGGAGTAGTTCTCTGTGGAGCATCTGTAACAGGAGCTCAGAAGTGTGCTTCCTCTCCTCTCTGGACAGGAATTCCCTCTCCTGGTAGGAAGCAGGACCAGCCCACACCTACCAAGAGGGGAGAAACAGGTTGGTTATCCCTGTTCCTGGTCAACCCTTTGCCATTCATATCTTCCTGGAACATACGGCCAGATAACAATAAAACAATATAAAATACATAACAACGCAAATAATTTGTAAATTGAAGTACCCAGGACTGGGAGCTTAAAGTGGCCCTGGAAAAAATACAAAAAGTGGCTCCGTTTTGTAGTCGGGTCAAAATTGATGGAAGGCAGGGCCAACAATACCATATTGTGGCACATTATACCGCCCCAACAGAGCCAAATACCACAGTCCATCACAAAATACTGCCAGCAGCACAAAATACATCCCCAAAAACTTCCACTGGTCAGCCGTGAGGAGAGCTCAAATGGCCCTCTGGTCTATGGCCAATCTGCTCCTGGAAGTACCCCCAGGTCTGAGGTACTACACTTGCACTGCTTGGACGGCCATTTATTTGATGTAATCAGGGGTGCACCACCAATGAGGTCAGGTGAGGCGATCGCCACCAGCTAGGGGCAAGAGGGGGGCAGCAGAAGGGCCATGGGCAATGAGCATTTTTATTGTGGCAAAGGGGTTAGGTTAAGAAATTGGCATTGGAAGGGGGGCGCTGTTTCAGCATTAACAGCTGATCAACGGGGTGAGGAAAACCGGACCTGCAATGATCATGGCTTAATGAGACAACCCCTTTAAAGTTTACGGTCTGCTAAGAGCCGAGAGAAAGACACAACACACACATAGCAGACTTGTCTGGACATGAAGATTTCAGGCGTTCCCACGAATTGCGTCCCAGATTCCTGCAGAGGGCGCTGTTCCTGTCACTTGTAATCCATTGTTTAATTACATCTTGTACTTCTTATCGGCCGCGGCGGTCAGTTACCATTAGTGATTTGTTATCTCTCCAACTATTTGAGGAATTTAGCAGCTAGGCATATGGCAAGCTCTTGTATCAAGTTTATTTACTGCAAGGGGGGGGGGGGTAATGAAGAAATACAAGTTTCTATGCTGTGGGGACTGCTCGCGAATAATATATAGGGGGTAAACAACGCGTTTCGATCTCCTGAAATCCGCCATTGGAAAGCTGTCACTTAATCTTCACCTGCAAATATTTATAATTAATATCCGTTTCCACATTGTCTGTGTAGTGTACAGGCGTGGCCCCTTGTCTTCACGTCCAAATTATATTTGCTTTAAAAGATCTTAATTGTTGTTGGAAACATGCGGTGTTTGAGGTTACCAGGATTGATAAAGCTTGTTAAATACTTACCTTTAGCTTCTCATTTGCTTAAATGATACTTCTAGCATGCCAAGAAATGTCCGTACACTCCCTGTATGCTCAGTTACATTACACCTTGCAAAGGATTTTTTTTCCGTCATGAAGAATGTTTAACCTCTTAAAGGGAGTGTTTCACCAGAAAATTCCCCAGGGACAAAGCCTTATAGGACTAGCTAAGATGAATGAGCCGAGCTTCATTCTAGAGAAAAATCTATTCTAATCCATATGCAAATGAGCAATTAAAGGGGTTCCTCGGGAATGATTCAAAATGGCTGCCAGCAACCTGCTCTAGAATGTGAGCACCACTTGCAGAGTTGGGGGCGAGGCCTCACTACCTTGCTCTACAATAGATGGCAATGGTGCGATCCTGCCTATGATATGCCATCATGGCTGAGCAGCCTGACAGGAAAGCTCCCCAATATGCAATATATGCTAGTACCAGAGGGCAGAATGTAGTGAGCATACGCCCCCTCCAGGCAGCTCTGAAATTGGTTGCAACCAGTCCTGCTCACATTGTTGGACAGGTTGCTTCCGGACATTTTTTCAAAACCTTTCTGGAGAACCCCTTTAAGTGCACTAAGGGCAGGTCCAAGTCAATCTGTGCACCTTTGCTCCTCCTTCTTCCTCTTCCAGCCCCTTCACTCTTTCTTAATTCCTGCATAGTCATCTCGCCTGGTCCTGTCAATCCAGATGGAGAGGGAGGAACTAGAAGAGCGAGGGTGCACAGAGTGACTTGGGTCCGCTCTTGATGCACTTACCTGTTTATTAGCTGTTTTTAACCTCTCTTTTTTTTAGCCCCCTGGGGGTCTTGAACCTGCAATGGAGTTTAGATCCTGCAGTCACTATTGACTGTGGCATTCCGCAGACATGTGTCAGCTGTGTAACCCAGCCCACACCATACAGACACTTGCGACCAACGACATACATGGATGTTCTTGGTCGTCATGGGTTTAAAGAGTTTTTTACATTGAAGAGATTTTCCTATCGCCTGTATAGGACGACCTTAGGGAACGTTCACACAGGGCGCATACACTGAGCATTATCAATCTGTAGAATTGCAGTTGGGGAAAACCACAATGTATTATGGTAACAGCAAAGCGGATAAAAAAAATCACAAAATCCACTGCGCAATGATTGACTAGTAGTGTGAATTTTAAATGCATAGAATGAAATCCTCAACCAATTCTCATGTAACTCAAGTGGATTATACTGCGCATTCATCACAGATTTTTTCATGTGGTCATCTTCTTGCATGTCATTGAGATATGTCTGTAGTGAGTCCATTGGCCCAGATGCCCACCAGCTATGGTACTCAGTAATATACCCTTTTAAAGGATATTCCTATGGAGATGTATTGGGCATGAATGACCACCACTCTATTCACTTCTATGGGACTACTGAGCAGAGCTCGGCTATCTCCAGCAGTACCGTAGAGGCGAAATGAGCACTGGTGATACATTCGCACCACATTCACACGGGGAACTCAGGGACTTCCTTTTTCATGATCGGTGGGGTCCCAGTGGTCAAAACCCCAGCAATCATGCATTCGTCACCTATTTTGTGTGGGAAACCCCTATAACCTTTTGGTACATAGAAATAATAGAAGGTTCCATAATGAAGATAAAAGATTCTACACCTCAGAGGAGAGGACTGTAAAGGGTCATGTCTAGAATGTAGTTGCTCCTGGTAGGTTGCATGGCCAGAATAGAAGGGGACGTTTACTCACTAAGGGATGACATGAGGGAGCAGCCTGTGTAAGAAAGGGATGACATAGGGGAGCAGTCTGTGTAAGAAAGGAATGACATAGGGGAGCAGTCTGTGTAAGAAAGGAATGACATAGGGGAGCAGTCTGTGTAAGAAAGGGATGACATAGGGGAGCAGTCTGTGTAAGAAAGGGATGACATAGGGGAGCAGTCTGTGTAAGAAAGGGATGACATAGGGGAGCAGTCTGTGTAAGAAAGGAATGACATGGAGGAGCAGTCTGTGTAAGAATGGGGTGACATGAGGAAGCAGCCTGTGAAGAAGGGGATGGCATGGGGAAGAGTATGTGTGAGGAAGAGAGGGAATAGGGGAGCAGTCTGTGTAAGAAAGGGATGGCATGTGGGAGCATTCTGTGTAAGAAAGGGATGGCATGGGGGAGCATTCTGTGTAAGAAAGGGATGGCATGGGGGAGCATTCTGTGTAAGAAAGGGATGGCATGGGGGAGCATTCTGTGGAAGAATCGGATGACATGGGGAACAGTCTGTGTAAGAAGGAGATGACATAGGGAACAGTCTGTGTAAGGAAGAGAGGGAATGGGGGAGCAGTCTGTGTAACAAAGAGATTGCATGGGGAGCAGTCTGTGGAAGAAAGGTATGACATGGGAACAGTCTGTTTGAGAAAGAGGGGGAAGGGGCAAGGCGCAAGCAGTCTGTGTAAGAAAGGGGTGGCATGGAGGAGCATTCTGTGTAAGAATGGGATGGCATGAGGGAGCAGTCTGTGTAAGAATGGGATGGCATGGGGGAGCAGTCTGTGTAAGAATGGGATGGCATGGGGGAGCAGTCTGTGGAAGAAAGGTATGACATGGGAACAGTCTGTGTGAGAAAGAGGGGGAATGGGCAAGCAGTCTGTGTAAGAAAGGTATGACATGGGGAACAGTCTGAGTAAGAAGGAGATGGCATGGGGGAGCAGTCTGTGGAAGAAAGGTATGACATGGGAACAGTCGGTGTGAGAAATAGGGGGAATGTGAGAGCAGTCTGTGTAAGAAAGGGATGGCATGGAGGGGCAGTCTGTGTAAGAAAGGGATGGCATGGGGGAGCATTCTGTGGAAGAATCGGATGACATGGGGAACAGTCTGTGTAAGAAGGAGATGACATAGGGAACAGTCTGTGTAAGGAAGAGAGGGAATGGGGGAGCAGTCTGTGTAACAAAGAGATGGCATGGGGGAGCAGTCTGTGGAAGAAAGGTATGACATGGGAACAGTCTGTTTGAGAAAGAGGGGGAAGGGGCAAGGCGCAAGCAGTCTGTGTAAGAAAGGGGTGGCATGGAGGAGCATTCTGTGTAAGAAGGGGATGGCATGCGGGAGCAGTCTGTGTAAGTAGGGGATGGCATGGGGGAGCAGTCTGTGTAAGAATGGGATGGCATGAGGGAGCAGTCTGTGTAAGAATGGGATGGCATGGGGGAGCAGTCTGTGTAAGAATGGGATGGCATGGGGGAGCAGTCTGTGGAAGAAAGGTATGACATGGGAACAGTCTGTGTGAGAAAGAGGGGGAATGGGCAAGCAGTCTGTGTAAGAAAGGTATGACATGGGGAACAGTCTGTGTAAGAAGGGGATGGCATGGGGGAGCAGTCTGTGGAAGAAAGGTTTGACATGGGAACAGTCGTGTGTGAGAAATAGGGGGAATGTGAGAGCAGTCTGTGTGAGAAAAGGATGGCATGTGGGAGCATTCTGTGTAAGAAGGGATGGCATGAGGGAGCAGTCTGTGTAAGAAAGAGATGGCATGGGGGAGCAGTCTGTCTGAGAAAGAGGGTAGCATATGGAGGAAGGCTAGGGGATTACCCAGAAACCTCTTAACATGTCTTTATTGGCAATGGGAAGTAGCCAGTAATGTGATTTCAGGTTTCCTGTAGACCTGGAGGCTTCCCCAATCAAGTCTATTATGAGTGATGCTGAGAGGTTGCTTCTCCTTACTGATCACCTGGCAGTGATAATCTAATGAAATGATTAATGGGTTTAATTAGGCCACAAGGATATTAACATAGTAATATAGTATCCTGCAAGTTGATCTAGAGCAGTGATGCCCAACCTACAGCCCGCGGGCCAAATGTGGCCCGCGAAGCCGTGTCATGCGGCCCGCGCAGTAACAGGACTTTATCAGCGCAGGGCGCGCTGCAAACGGCACAGGCAGCAAAGCGATGCTGCCTGTGCCTGCTATCTCCCCGACCAGCGCCGCCTCCTAGCTAATTTATTCACTGCACTTGTGTCTGTGAAATTGAAGAGAAGCACTGTAATCTCGCACAGGCGCACTGGCAGAGGCCAGGAAGACGGTGCATGCGCACTTCGATGCCTCTGCCAGTGCGCCTGTGCGAGATTACGGCGCTTCAGTTCAATTTCACAGAGGCAAGTACAGTGAATAAATTAGTTAGGAAGCAGGTCTGGTTGGGGAGGAGATCTGTGGATGACTCTGATGGGGGTATCTGTGGATGACACTGATGGGGATATCTGTGGATGACACTGAGGGGGATATCTGTGGATGACACTGAGGGGGATATCTGTGGATGACACTGAGGGGGGATCTGTGGATGACACTGAGGGGGGGGATCTGTGGATGACACTGAGGGGGATATCTGTGGATGACACTGAGGGGGATATCTGTGGATGACACTGAGGGGGATATCTGTGGATGACACTGAGGGGGATATCTGTGGATGACACTGAGGGGGGGGGTCTGTGGATGACACTGAGGGGGGGATCTGTGGATGACACTGAGGGGGGATCTGTGGATGACACTGAGGGGGGATCTGTGGATGACACTGAGGGGGATCTGTGGATGACACTGAGGGGGGATCTGTGGATGACACTGAGGGGGATATCTGTGGGTGACACTGAGGGGGGGATCCTTGGATGACACTGAGGGGGGATCTGTGGATGACACTGAGGGGGATATCTGTGGAAAACACTTACGGGGGGATCTGTGGATGACACTTACGGGGGGATCTGTGGATGACACTGAGGGGGGGTTCTGTGAATGACACTGAGGGGGGGATCTGTGAATGACACTGAGGGGGGGGATCTGTGGATGACACTGAGGGGGGATCTGTGGATGACACTGAGGGGGGATCTGTGGATGACACTGAGGGGGATCTGTGGATGACACTTAGGGGAATCTAGGGAGGGGTGTGGGGATGTTGGGGTGGGAGGTCCTGGAGGGGTGTTTGGTTGGGAGCTCTGGAAGGGGTGGGAGGTCCGATAGGTATGTGGGGGTGGGAGATCGGGGAGGGCCCATAAATTTTTTTGCTATGGGGCCCAGTCATTTCTAGTTATGCCCCTGATTGGTAAGATTGGGCGGGCACTGGAGCGATAGAGCGCCCTGCTGTAGGAGAAGCCGGCGGGAGATGAAAGGAGGAGGGGCCAGCTCCTGGTGGTGTCGGGCACACGGCGCAAGCATGGTGGTGGAGGGTCTGACTGAAGCCTAAAGACCAGACATCAAGGTAGACCTGCAGAAGAAGGTGACAGCGCAGTATGTGATGTATACATGTGTGTAATGTATGTAGTGCAGTGTGTGATAATCACATACTGCACTACATACATTACACACATGTATACATCACATGCCCCCTCACAGTAATAATTTCAAGATATGTGCCCTCTTCACAGTAGTAATGCTCACACATGCCCCCTCACAGTAGTTATGCCCAGATATGTGCCCCCTCACAGTAGTTATGCCCAGATATGTGCCCCCTCACAGTAATAATGCCAAGATATGTGCCCTCTTCACAGACGTAATGCTCACACATGCCCCCTCACAGTAGTTATGCCCAGATATATGCCCCTCACAGTAGTTATGCCCAGATATGTGCCCTCTTCACAGTAGTTATACCCTGATATGTGCCCCCTCACAGTAGTTATGCCCAGATATGTGACCCCTTCACAGTAGTTATGCCCAGATATGTGACCCCTCACAGTAGTTATGCCCAGATATGTGCCCCCTCACAGTAGTTATGCCCAGATATGTGCCCCCTCACAGTAGTTATGCCCAGATATGTGCCCTCTTCACAGTAGTTATACCCTGATAGGTGCCCTCCTCACAGTAGTTATACCCTGATATGTGCTCCCTAACAGAAGTTATGCCCAGATATGTGCCCCCTCACAGCAGTTATGCCAGATATGTGTGCCCTCTTCACAGTATTAATCCTCACTCATGCCCCCTCACAGTAGTTATGCCCTGATATGTGCCCTCTTCACAGTAGTTAAGCCCTGATATGTGCCCTCCTCACAGTAGTTATACCCTGATATGTGCCCCCTCACAGTAGTTATGCCCAGATATGTGCCCCCTCACAGTAGTTATGCCAGATATGTGCCCTCTTCACAGTAGTAATGCTCACACGTGCCCCCTCACAGCGTTTGCATTTCTTTCTGGCAAAGCTACCTGGTTCCGGCCTGCGAAATTTATACCAAGTCTAGTGCGGCCCTCACCAAGTCTAGTTGGGCACCACTGATCTAGAGGAAGGAAAAAAACAACAACTGTGAAGTAGAAGCCAATTTTCCTCACTTTAGGGGAAAAAGTTCCTTCCCGACTCCAATTAGGCAATCAGAATAACTCCCTGGATCAACGACCCCTCTCTAGTAGCTATAGCCTGTAATATTATTACACTCCAGAAATACATCCAGGCCCCTCTTGAATTCCTTTATTGTACTCACCATCACCACCTCCTCAGGCAGAGAGCTCCATAGTCTCACTGCTCTTACCGTAAAGAACCCTCTTCTATGTTTGTGTACAAACCTTCTTTCCTCCAGACGCAGAGGATGTCCCCTCGTCACAGTCACAGTCCTGGGGATAAATAGATGACGGGATAGATCTCTGTACTGACCCCTGATATATTTATACATAGTTATTAGATCTCCCCTCAGTCGTCTTTTTTCAAAAGTGAATAACCATAATAAACGAGAAGAAACTAGTATTAATTTAAAGGGATTCTGTCATGACATTTTAGGCCTATAACCTAAACATATGGCCAGGTCCGTACTAATAACCTGAATCCGAAACTGTCCTTATTAAATCTGCCTGTGGCTCTATTAGCACATAAAACTGTTTTTTATAACCTGTCATTCACCTACCTAAGGTGCCCAAGGGGACGTCGCTTCATACAGGGTGCCCGGCTGCACCCATCTCCATCTGGTGCCCAGCGCCGCCTTCCCAGTTGAAATCGCCGCCTTCCTCACCTCAGCCCCGCCTCCGCAATCGTCCGGTCCCTCAGGTTATGCCTAGTGAGCACGCGCGGGATCTGGCAGAGGGACCGGACGATTGCGGAGGCGGGGCTGAGGCGAGGAAGGCGGCGATTTCAACTGGGAAGGCGGCGCTGGACACCAGACGGAGATGGGTGCAGCCGGGCACCCTGTATAAAGCGACGTCCCCTTGGGCACCTTAGGTAGGTGAATGACAGGTTATAAAAAACAGTTTTATGTGCTAATAGAGCCACAGGCAGATTTAATAAGGACAGTTTCGGATTCAGGTTATTAGTTCGGACCTGGCCATATGTTTAGGTTATAGGCCTAAAATGTCATGACAGAATCCCTTTAAACATCAATTGTCTGTCCTCTACTTGTTACCAGATATAGTGTGCCAGTGTATCAATAAACCTCTAATTATATCCCTCTCCTGACTGGGTGAGTCAGTCAGACTTTGAGCACCTTACATGACAATAGACGGGTGAGCATCTATATAACCTTGTGTTTTCATATCAATAACCATAATGTTGATAATATTTCAGGGTACTGTAGTCCCACCATTCCAGTTATTACTTTAGGTGCCCATCCTCTGAACTCTCTCCAGCTCTGCTATGTCTGCCTTGTTCACAAGAGCCCAAAACTGTACACAGTTCTCCATGTGTGGTCTGACTAGTGATTTGCAAAGTGGTAGAACTATGTTCTAGAAGCAGCCTAAACTGTAGACTCAATTTCTTGGTCAAAAAACTTACCCTTACTGAGTTACCTGACATAAGGATCCTCACAGAGCACTAAAGGTCACTCTACTGTAGGTCTGCAGAGGCTGAATTTACTTGTGTTGCTGTAAAGGCTGAGGATGACTGCCGAATTGAACTGCTATAGATATTTCGACAGCAAATATTTCTGTAGCTGGCAAGTGAAGTTGTCATAGAGGTCAGGGTCAGATGGAGAAGAAAGGGAAAGAGAACATCTACAGTCAGACGTCACCTGTGAGTCATTGGATTTAACTACACATCAGTTACTTATATATGGCCTGCAGAATGCCTGTGCAGAACTGGTTATCTACCAGAATATATTGGCCCTGTTGGTGTGGTGATGTCTTGCTAAACACCCACAAATATGACACTAACCAGATATCTCCGCCTCTGTTGCTAGCTCCTCTCACGCAGCCCCAGAACCTATAGCCCAGACACTTCGATTAATCTTAGATAAAAATTTGAGTAGTTTTGTACATACATTACATTTCTTTTCTTGTACTGATCCTGCGTTATAGCCTGTATTAAACTCCAGAGCTGCATTCACAAGTCTGCTGGTTGTTATCAACAGGATGGCTGGCACACCTCAATCAACAGGATGGCTGGTTTTCCCTGCATTAGAGTTTCTGGTGCAAAGATAAGACGTCACAGAACATGAAACAACAAAGCAGACGTTGAGCCAGCAAGAAAAGCTGGGAGAGTCTGCAGAATTGTGAATGCAACTCTGGAGTATCATATAGACAGGATCAGTGCAAGATAATACTGTATAATGCAACACATTTAGAAATTACTCAGCTTTTTTTTTTTTTTTTTTTGCAGTCTAATATGATTTGTAAATGGTTTGATGGTAGAAATGTATTTAAAAAAAAAATTCAGCCTAAAAATCTGTGAGAATATGGAATATTGATTGGGGAAGAATGTGTTATTCTGCACACAAGCATGCTGAACATTGTATGACATAGTCTTGCATTTTCTTATGGCCTCATGCACACGACCGTATTTTGTTTCCGTGCTCGCTCCGTTTTTTTTTTTTTGCGGATAGGATGCGGACCCATTCATTTTAATGGGTCCGCAAAAAACGCATCAGTATGTCCGTTCCGTTGCTCCGCAAAAAAAATTGTGCATTTCCTATTTTTTTCTAGTTTGCGGACAAGGATAGGCATTATTACAATGGATCCGCAAAAAAAAACGGATCCGCAAAAAAAACGGATGCCATACGGAACGTCATCCATTTTTGCGGACCGCAAAACACATACATTCGTTTGCATGTAGCCTATATGTGAGGTGAAACTATGGACAGATTACAAATAGAGATGAGCGATTTTCTAAAAAATTTGATTCGGCCGGTTCACCAAATTTTCCGAAAAGATTTGATTTGATCCGAATTTATTTACGGCGAATCGCACAAAAAAACAGCTATTTCCTGGCTGCAGAGAGCCTGTATATTAGTGTAGAACACTGTGCCTTGCAGCAACACGCATAGGGAGTCTGCTGTGGTAGTGAAACAATACTGTGAGTCCGTATGACATGCAGATGACAGGCGTCGCTCTTAGAATCACTGCACACTTCTCTTCTATGGGGCCAAAACTGACCAAATAACTCAAGTGTGAACTCAGCCTTACAGGTCGATGTTAGCGCCAGATATAAAGAACCGTGCAGAGGCCCAAGATCGTACTGTAGCGTGAAAGAGCGCACTCTGTTTACACCGTCGTCAGCTGAATCCACATACAGTAGATGTCTAGAGAACCAGTTCTATTAAACACTTATACAAGTAGAGCCCCCTGACAGAGTGGAGAGGGTGTCAGCAGTAAGTTTGTGTTGATGTCACTGATTATTTTGCCCTTCCTCTGTTCCGTCAGAACAATAACCCCCAAAAAATGGATCCTGTCTGTTGAGCATTTGCCTTCACTCGGTCAGCATTTGGTCAGTAATCCATCAGTATTGCTAAAACAAACAAAAAAACAACAGGAGTGGATCCAAAACAGAGATGACACGTGAATGGAATATTTGCATGTCTTCTGTGTTTTGTACTTACTCCTGCTTTTGGCTACCAAATCATAAGCCAATTCTGATGGGACCATACAGGCCTTACAGCTGCTACACAGACAGGATCCGTTGTGCGTCTCATTTTTCCTTCCTTCTGACAGATCAGATGAAGGGTCAAATAAATGATAATGTCAACCAGGCCAAAAAGGCAAAATAGTGGCCCAGTCATGGAGTGGGGCGGGGGGGGAGACCAGATTGAGAAGTCCACAGAGTGGCCCAATGATATAGTGTTGAGGTAGCAGCAGCATGAGGAGACCACAGAGTGGCCCAGTGATATAGTTGGGAAGTGGTAGCAGCAGCATGAGGAGACAACAGAGTGGCCCATTTACATAGTGTTGAGGTGGCATCAGCATGAGGAGGCCACAGACTGGCAAGGTGACATAGTGTGGAGGTAGCAGCAGCAGCAGCAGCATGGGAAGACCACAGAGTGGCAAGGTGACTTAGTGTCGAGGTAGCAGCAGCAGCAGCATGAGGAGGCCATAGAGTGGAAAGGTGACATAGTGTGGAGGTGGCAGCAGCAGCAGCATGAGGAGGCCACAAAGTGGCAAGGTGACATAGTGTGGAGGTGGCAGCAGCAGTAGCATGAGAAGGCCACAGAGTGTCAAGGTGACATAGTGTGGAGGTGGCCGCAGCAGCATGGGGAGGCCACAGAGTGGCACAGTGACATAGTGTTAATTTAGCAGCAGCATGAAGAGGCCACAGAGTGGCAAGGTGACATAGTGTGGAGGTGGCAGCAGCAGCATGAGGAGGCTACAGAATGGCAAGGTGACATAGTGTGGGGGTGGCAGCAGCAGCATGAAGAGGCCACAGAGTGGCACAATGACAGAGTGTGGAGGTGGCAGCAGCAAGAGGAGACCACAGAGTGGCAAGGTGACATAGTGTGGAGGTGGCAGCAACAGCATGAGGAGGCCACAGAGTGGCACAATGACAGAATGTGGAGGTGGCAGCAGCAGCATGAGAATACCTGAGTGGTGAGGGGACAGCAGCATCAGGAGACCACAGAGTGACCCGGTGGGGAGGTGGGTGGCAATAACAGTACCCGCTGTCAATGGTGGGTGTAAGAAGGAGCACTTGGAATCAGATGTGTGACATGAAGCGGGTGGCTTCATCAGAATAGTAGCTGAGGCAGGAAGTGAGAAGAAACCGGTCTCTTTTGTCAAGGTTTGGGTGAGGCAGCATGGATAATCTAATCTGATGCATCAGGCATTGGTGGGTGGAAATCCTGGCTCATCCACGCCTGATTCATCTTGACAAAGATCAGTCTCTCCACATTTTGGGTGGACAGGCGAGTTCTCCTTGGGGTAACTATGTCCCCCGATGCACTAAACACCCACTCTGATGCCACACTCCTGGCCGGGCAGGACAACTTTTGCAGGGCAAACTCGGCCAGTTGCGGCCACAAATTCAGTTTGGCTGCCCAGTAGTCCAGCGGATCTTCAATGTGGGGTGGCAGGGTGCTGTCCAAGTATGCCACCACCTGCTGGTTCAGGTTCTGCTCCAGGTCTAGCTGCTGCTCGTGAGTAGTTTCTTCACTAGGAGGTTTGAGAAAGCTGTTCATTATCGATTCTAGACTCAAGCTTCTGCTGATGGAGCCGGTACTGCTCCTATCCCCCCACCCCGCCACAGCAGCCATGGCAGTGTACGAGAGCACATAGGGCCCCCCTGGTCAGACCTGCGAGAGGATGGATGATGACGCAGATAGGCAGCGGCCAACTGACTACATAGGATTTCTCTATAGTAGTTCAGTTTGTCCTCCCTCTCAGCGGGTGTAAAAAAGGCCCCCATTTTGGACCGGGAGCGAGGGGCCAACAAGGTGGAGAGCCAGAAGTCATCCCTCTGCCGAATGGTGATAATTCGTCTGTCACTACCCAAGCAAGTGAGCATGCAGCAGGCCATTTGCGCAATTTACTCGGAAGGACTCCCTGCTTCCATCTCCACTGCATACTGCCACGGTGTGCCTGGGTCATCTGCCTCGTCTTCCTCATCTCCCTCTTGCTCCTCTGGCTGCTCCTGCTCCTCCTCTCCTGTCACGTGTGTAGAAAAGCCACCCATTTCGCTACAAATTGCTGGTGCTGCAATGTCCTCCTCCTCTAGTTCAGCCCCCACAGGGCTCATGTGGCCGTGAGATGTAGGCGCCACGTCTCCAGTCCCCTGACCAGCCAGATGTACCAGCATCTGTTCCAGGATATGAAGCAGTGGAATGAAGTTGTTCATCCCGTAGTCCTGGCGACTGATAATGTGGCATCCTCAAAGGGCCTGTGCAAACGGCAGATGTCACGCATGAGCTGCCACTGGTTGACATCGAAGTTACACAGAGGAGTACTCCTGTCCCCTTTGATCATCAAGAAATCGTTTATGGCCTTTCTCTGCTCGTATAGTTGGTCCAACATATTAAGGGTGGAATTCCAACGTGTAGAAACGTTGCATATCAGCCTATGTTGGGGGACCCCGTTCTGCCGCTGTAGCTCAAGGAAGGTGTGCTTGGCGGTGTATGAGTGGCTGAAGTGCATGCAAGGTTTCCTGGCCATTTTCAGGATGTCTTGCAGATGGGTGGAAGACTTCAGGAACCGCTTGACAACCAGATTGAACATATGCACCATGCAGAGCACAGGCAAACTAGGTGCAGCCCTCCTTGACACAGCACCGACATCATGTTCTTCCCGTTGTCGGTCACCATGGTTCTGATATTGAGTTGTCGTGGAGAAAGCCAGGATTCGATTTCTTGATGAAGAAGTCAGGACACAGAGCAGTTCCTCCCCTGTGTGACTCCGTTTGCCAAGGCAAACGAGGTGTAGAACAGCATGACACCGCCGTGCCCTGAACATGTGGTATGCTGGAGGAGCACTGTGAATTGTCCCTGCAGTGGAGGCTGAGGACACGATGGAGGATGAGGAGGCAGAGGCGTACATTGTCGCAGGACCAACGGCATGAGGACGTGGAGGCGGAAGCAGCGTCACCTGGTCAAGTTGCTGGTTTGGCTGGGCAGGAACCACATTTACCCAGTGGGCCGTAAAGGACATATATTGTCCTTGACCATAGTTACAGCTCCACATGTCGGTGCTGCCGTGCACTTTGGCAGACACCGACAGGCTCAAGGACTGGCCCACCTTCTGTTCTACATATTTGTGCAGGGCTGATACTGCCTTTTTGGCAAATAAATGACGGCTTGAGACTCTCTACCTCGGCTTGGCACCAGCCATCAGTTCTCTGAAAGGTGCAGAGTCCACCACTTGGAAAGGGAGGGACTGCAGCACCAGCAACTTGTCCAGGAGCACGCATACTGTTGTCTCTTGGCAATCGCTTCACTGATCGATTTCTAGCGTAATTACTGACGAGGAGTAAGTGTGAGGAGCAGGAGCATCAGGACCGGTAGATGATGGGAAGGACAGACAGCTCCCTTCGGCTGAGGTGGTGGAGCCTTGACTGCCTGAAATCGGGTGCATGCCGCTGGGTGATGTAGCGGTTGCTGCAGCAGGCTGGACCACCACACTGGAGTCACGGTTCTCCCAGGCCACTTTATGGTGACGCTGCATATGTTGACGCAGGGCCACACTTCACCTTCTGCCCAAAGATTCGGCAAATTACCATGTTCACCTCCTCCGGTGGCTTAACAAAAAACTGCCACACCGCCGAGTAGGTGATTTTACCCCCAACACTCCGCACTGACTGACTGCTACCGCCGCTGCCTCCGTAAACCCATGCACCACTACTTCACGGGCAGGTAGGCTCCTGCGAAGCGGGTGGTCTACGCCGGGTACGTTTGGCTCCCGACCTCCCACTGCTGCCACCTTGCTGCCTCCCGGCCACGCTACCGACTTGCTGGCACCGCCACTGCCTCACGGGTAAGCTGCCAACCTCTTCTCCTGATGATAATGAAGCCCCTTCGTCACCCGGCTCCCAATTGCGATCGGCTACATAATCATCGAGTACTGTCTGCACGTCACTGATGTCCTCCTCAACGGTCTCTGAGCCAGGAGCCTGACCGCTTGCAACACCAGCTCCCACGTCACTCTCCTCATCACTACTTGCCCGCCTACCGGAGCAAAGGAGCCCAGACGTGTGCTTCTTTTACCTTCCTCTCAACTGGAGATTTCGCAAGATCTCATCATCAAGTCCATAATAGTTGTCATTACTACAGATGAGAAAATCGAGAATTTAGACTCTTTTTTTTAATTTTAAAAAGCCTAAAAAATCTCACAGTGCAGTGAATTATTAAACAGGCTGTTTGTTACCACCGCCTATCATCCGTTTACCCATAGTCATTTATGTCACTGTCATTACTGACATTACTATTGCTGTCTTGGCGTTAAAGAGCTTGAAAGTGGTTGCATACAGTCGTAGGAGATCTCAGTGTTTCATACACAACTTTTCAGGGCAATTGGGACACTTTTGATTCAGGTCAAATTAATTCGAGTCAAAACTAATCTGACGGCCAAATCGATAGGAACTAAAATACATTTTTGGAAATCTGCTCATCTCTAGTCATTACCCCTTCCCCACTTGAAACCCAAGTGGAAGAGTACTCTTTGAGTCTAGGTCAGGAGAAGACAAATTAACGTTTTGTCTGGAAGTTGGCCTTCAGGTCTAAACCAAAAGTTGTCCCATTATTTTTTTTAAATGTTTTCAAAGGACATAGTATGCCTGAAACCCGTATTGCATTGATATATAAATGCCTTTAGGGTTTAATTTTTCTACATTAATTCGGTTTAATGCATTTATGTGAAGTACCATTTTGGTTGAAACTGTTTGCTCTTTCATGTTCTACACTGGTAAGTCTCAATCTGTCTTTACACCTCACAGTAAGTCTCACTCTATATGATCAGCACCTCATAAATTGCAGCTTAAACATGCTGCACTACGTAACACCGCTCAGAGAGACTCACCTTTCTTCTTTGGTACAAAACCTCACCTTGTTTCACCTAGCCTGAACATGACTGATTGACTGGGACCACGGCTGAATCTCTTACCATCTGACGTAAATCATAGCCTTTACTTAAAAGCAGAAGTAGAACTTGCCTTTTGTCTAGGCAATCATGTAATGCCATGTTTTTGTAGGTTAGAGATGCACGTTTTAAAATAGATCCTGACAGTAGGAGTCAAAATCTTTACAATGTCAGGATGTGAATAGCTATATTCAGCCCCAATATTTTATTTGGATGGTATCTAGTAGCTGTCCACTTTCACATGACTTCATGCTTTTACTAGCTTCCATGGCGTGTTGGGAGAAAGGGTAATCAGAAACCTTACCACATAGACCTTGAGGAGAGAACCCATGGCACTGGGCCATGGTACCAATCAACAGTGGTTAGGGTGCAAGAAAGTTCACTTGGCAACCGATCTACCCTGTCTGACACTGCTTCTCACAACATTGCTTGCAAATTTGGACAGGACTTGCAGATTGTTTTTAGTGAAAGCATCACTATCCTGATTCAGGAGGATGGGGAGGATGGGAGATTGTGCAGCATCTAGTGACATCTAGAACGTAACTTTACTGGCCTTCACCTCCTACCATACACTAGATGACAGTCACAGTGGTTACAACCTTCCATATATCAAGGTATTTTTTCAATTATTGTGGGTGTCCAATGGTTGTAAATATTGTAAGGGTTCTGTGGTCAGCACAGTACTCGAGAGTTCCACTTGCTGGCACTGTTATGAAGGTCCTATAGTTTGAATTTTTTAGGATGTCATCAATATCAGATCTGGGGGTTCAACTCTTCTGCAGATTGAAGTGGCCACAGCGCATTGGAACCAGGCACAACTCCATATACTGTATAGTGCCATGCGTGGTTGCTCAATCCCATAAAAATTTATGGGGAGAGAGCTGCAAAAACCAGTAGCTACACAATGTATGGAGCATTGCCTGGTTCCAGAGTGCTGTGGATTTTCCAATCAGCGGAGTAATTGCAATCCCCCAGATCCTACGGATTGGCTATCAATATCAATGTCCTGGAAAACCCTTCTGATGTTGTGAGGGTCTTGTGGCTGGTGCTGTATTTGAGGGTTTCTTTATTAATGTTATGGGGTGCTGTGGTCTTCAATGTTGTGATGATCTTGTGGCTAACAGTTGCTCGTGCTGTCATTGTTAGTAGATTTGAGAGGTTTTTTTGCAGTCATTGTTATTATAGTCTAGTGACTGGCACAGCATTTGAGAGGTAATCTTGTTGTCACTGTTATGGGCACCCTATTGCTAGCACAGTGTTTGGGGGTCACTCTTGCTGTCAGTGTTCTGGGTGTCCTGTGGATGACTCAATATTAGAGGGTCTATCTTGCTGTCACTGTTAAGTGTGTCCTGTGACTGGCTCAGTATTTGAGGGTCCATCTTGCTGTCACTGTTAACGGTGTCCTGTTGCAGGGTATAAAAATCTATAACCTAATCATATCTTGTTATCCCAGAAACATAGGAAAATAGTTGGCAAACCAAAGCTACAACTTGTTTTACCACACAGATTTAGAACATTGAGTCGATCTAAGCCTATGAGGTGTTCCCAGGATCCAAAGCACAGTATTCTACAAAAATGATGATATGATTGTAACGGATCTCCTAGCACCCCGACTGGGTACCTCCGTTGATGGATGCTCCTAGCGCTTCCCAAGGACTCCACTCGACACTGTAACCACCACAGGAACCAGGAACAGGAACAGATCATACAAGAGCTAGTAGTTATAGCCAGTGGAGTATAGAATATCTTCAGCGTATAGCAATCCCCAGTGTCGATCAGTTACCCGAACACCAGCCTCAACATGATGAAGGGTAAAACAGGAACTCTTTATTGAACACACAAGCATTGACTTATATACACATTTTCCAACAAGGGTACCACCCCCGTGGACCTGGTTGGGAACTGAGGACATAACATAGCAGCCAATTCTTTACAGTTTTACAGTTTAAACACAAAAACTATACATTCAACAAAAACAATGGCATTGTCTGTGACGCAATTAACAAACACAATGGCATTGCCTGTGACGCACTCAATAACAGAATAGGCATTGTCTTTGACGCAATCAACAAAATACAATTACCAAAACACAATGGGCTCTGCCTGTGATACAATTACCAAACATAATGGGCTAACTTAATCACTTACAAGCCGAAGACACACATTTTTCCCCAACACACAGAAACCACCTCAAAACCCCACATATCCCCATAATTTATACATCAATGGATAGCTCTGATCTGGGTGAACAACATATCCAAAAATCACCCAGATCCGAACAAGGGGTTCCCGAATTCCATGGAAGTCACATTTGGCCGACCGCAAGCATGGCTTTCCTGCCCAAAACAGTTCCACAGATTTAGGCTGTGCGGCCGGTCTGTTTTCTCCTTCAAAGTTAGTATATGGGCCATAATCCTGAGGCAAGAGGCTGGCAATCAGGCCCCTCCAAAACCCAGTGGCCGGGTTATTTTCGCCACAATGATGTTCCCAAGTGTCCTGTCCTTACTCCTCTTTCAAGAATGGCCAAGCTAACAATGCACAACATCACTTCTTGTATTGGGTAGGTGGCATATTGGTTTAGTGGTGAGCTCTACTGCTTTACAGAATAGATGCCATCAAGGGTCCACTTCCAACTAGGTAGGGTCTTTATGAGGTAAGTATGCTCTCCCAGTGTTCATGTGGCCTTTCTCCAGGCATCGTGGTGTCCCATACTCCAAAAGTTCAACAGCAGGTCAATTGATTTTCAAAAAATTGCCTTTACTTTGTGTATATGCTATATGTCTTGGAATATGTAGTGGTCAATCCATTGTGTTTAGGAAGTTCACCACCTCTCTAAGTCCATTGATTTATCAGGTTGGGTTGGGCAGAATGGGTACATCACATGGGTAATTAATAGAATGGGGCAACTTTTTGATGCAAAACACACTATCGGTAACTTGGGAGCATTTTCAGCAAACAGTTTAAGTCCTCCCGCACACAACTGTATCCTTTTTTGTGGTCTGCAAATCACAGATCCGCATAATACGGATACTGGCCACGTGCTTCCCACATTTTTCTTTCTGCAGGTCTTACACTATGTAACAAATCTTGTCTGCAAAACAGACAAGAATAGGACATGTTCTATTTACTTTGCAGGGCCGTGGAGAGTGTGCTGTCCGCATCTTTTGCAGCCCCATTGAAATGAATGGGTCTGCATCTGATCTGCAAAATATATGGATCACATGCAGACCAAAACTATGGTCGTGTGCAAGAGACCTAACTCGATTTTTCCATCATCAGGTGTGTAAGGTGACAAGGACCTGCCAGGCCTAACATGTACTCATATGAATAGCAATGTGACACTGTTATTCGTATTATGTATTTTGTTGTTTTTCTTTTATCCCGTCAGTTGTTTTAGAAATCAATAAAAGTCAGATGAGCTGGTTCACTTGTGACCTAAATTACCCTGCAGGACACTGGAAAAGATAGACAGACATTATCAGCATGACAAAATATACAGTATGTACAAGGGCACTGGGCAAAAAGTGGTTCTCGCATCATACGTGGCTTTCATTGAATGGACACTCAATTTGCAAATCTATGCTTGTTATGGTCACATACTGGAGATTTGTCTACTCAAAGCCATAATCCATGACTAGACTGGGGAGTGGAATAAGAAGGATTCCCTGGCCTTCATCTCCCAATGAATTATGGATTTTGCTAAAGGAGGATCCCCATGTTGCAGTTCCCTAGTATAGGAACCAACTGGCAGCAGTTCTGCTGATGGAGTAGGTGTGTAGTCAGAAAATAAATCAAGGAGAGTCGTTAGAATGCAACAGGCCAGAGAACATGATGGGAGCTTATTCAGGAATGGTGCCAAGGGTTGGAGCCAGGAGCAGAACAAAAAGTACCAAGCAAACAATCCAAGGGGTAAAAAAGAGGCAATATTCGGGAATACCAAGGTCAGGATCCATATCAATAAGAAGTCAAAATCAGGAACAATGGCACACAGAATGAGAGCCAAAACAGGGGATGAACATCAATCAATAGACAAGTAATAACAGCATGGTTCCCTTTAAATAGGCAACCAGGCCTGACTTCATCTTCAGTCACTGGTTGCCTTAGAAAACTGACACCACTACTTAGCAAGAGTAGAGTAGCCTTGGCTGAGAACGGAAGCAGGAAGAGAAGAAACATCTAGTTGGCAGCCGTCTGGGATGCAGTGTCTACATTGAGGTGAGTAACTGTTCTCAATAATGAAAATAACCTGAAGGACGTTCTCACTCCCGGTAATGTTCTTTCCCAGTGACATGGCATTGTCCTGCAAAAGAATTGATTGACTGGAATAAATGTCAACGAATAGATGTGACAGAAGTGGGTACAACTGTATAAAGTACTTTTTACCATCTACAGTAACTTTTATATGTGATCAAAGGAGGGCCTTGCATGTCACCACAGGTAAGTGCCCTAGTAAATGTGTATAATCATCCTTAACCCCTTAAGGACTCGGCCCTATTTCACATTCTGGACTTGGCCATTTTTTGCAAATCTGACCAGTGTCACTTTAAGTGCTGATAACTTTAAAACGCTTTGACTTATCCAGGCCATTCTGCGATTGTTTTTTCGTCACATATTGTACTTCATGACACTGGTAAAATGAAGTCAAAATAATTCATTTTTATTTATAAAAAAAATACCAAATTTACAAAAATAAATTAAAAAATTTCCAAGTTTCAATTTCTCTACTTCTATAATACATAGTAATACATCCAAAAATAGTTATTACTTTACATTCCCCATATGTCTACTTCATGTTTGGATCGTTTTGGGAATGATATTTTATTTTTTGGGGATGTTACAAGGCTTAGAAGTTTAGAAGCAAATCTTGAAATTTTTCTGAAATTTTCAAAAACCCAATTTTTAGAGACCAGTTCAGGTCTGAAGTCACTTTGCGAGGCTTACATAATAGAAACCACTCAAAAATGACCCCATTCTATAAACTACACCCCTCAAGGTATTAAAAACTGATTTTACAAACTTTGTTAACCCTTTAGGTGTTCCACAAGAATTAATGGAAAATAGAGATACAATTTCAAAATTTCCCTTTTTTGGCAGATTTTCCATTTTAATAATTTTTTTCCAGTTACAAAGCAAGGGTTAACAGCCAAACCAAACTCAACATTTATGGCCCTGATTCTGTAGTTTACAGAAACACCCCATATGTGGTCGTAAACTACTGTACGGGCACACGGCAGGGCGCAGAAGGAAAGAAATGCCATACGGTTTTTGGAAGGCAGATTTTGCTGGACTGTTTTTTTTGACACCATGTCCCATTTGAAGCCCCCCTGATGCACCCCTAGAGTAGAAACTCCATAAAAGTGACCCCATCTAAGAAACTAAACCCCTCAAGGTATTCAAAACTGATTTTACAAACGTCGTTTACCCTTTAGGTGTTCCACAAGAATTAATGGAAAATAGAGATACAATTTCAAAATTTCACTTTTTTGGCAGATTTTCCATTTTAATATTTTTTTTACTTTTACAAAGCAAGGGTTAACAGCCAAACAAAACTCAATATTTATGGCCCTGATTCTGTAGTTTACAGAAACACCCCATATGTGGTTGTAAACTACTGTACGGGCACACGGCAGGGCACAGAAGGAAAGGAATGCCATACGGTTTTTGGAAGGCAGATTTTGCTGGACTGTTTTTTTTTACACCATGTCCCATTTGAAGCCCCCCAATGCAACCCTAGAGTAGAAACTCCATAAAAGTGACCCCCAACTAAGAAACTACACCCCTCAAGGTATTCAAAACAGACTTTACAAACGTCGTTAACCCTTTAGGTGTTCCACAAGAGTTATTAGCAGATGGAGATGAAATTTCAGAATTTAAATTTTTTGCCAAATTTTCCATTTTAATCCATTTTTCCCAGTAACAAAGCAAGGGTTAACAGCCAAACAAAACTCAACATTTATGGCCCTGATTCTGTAGTTTACAGAAACACCCCATATGTGGTCGTAAACAGCTGTACGGGCACACGGCAGGGCGCAGAAGGAAAGGAATGCCATACGGTTTTTGGAAGGCAGATTTTGCTGGACTGTTTTTTTTGACACCATGTCCCATTTGAAGCCCCCCTGATGCACCCCTAGAGTAGAAACTCCAAAAAAGTGGCCCCATTTTAGAAACTACGGGATAGGGTGGCAGTATTGTTGGTACTAGTTTAGGGTACATATGATATTTGGTTGCTCTATATTACACTTTTTGTGAAGCAATATATCAAGAAATAGCTGTTTTGGCACCGTTTTCATTTTTTGTTATTTACAACATTCATCTGACAGGTTAGATCATGTGATATTTTTATAGACCAGGTTGTCAAGGATGCGGCGATACCTAATATGTATACTTTTTTTAAATTTATGTAAGTTTTACACAATGATTTCATTTTTGAAGCAAAAAAAATCATGTTTTAGTGTTTCTATAGTCTGAGAGCCATAATTTTTTCAGTTTTTGGGCGATTACCTTGGGTAGGGTATGATTTTTGCGGGATGAGATGACGGTTTTATTGGCACTATTTTGGGGTGCGTGTGACTTTTTGATCGCTTGCTATTACACTTTTTGTGATGTAAGGTGACAAAAAATGGTTTATTTAGCACAGTTTTTATTTTAAATTTTTTACGGTGTTCATCTGAGGGGTTAGGTCATGCGATATTTTAATGGAGCCGGTCGATACGAACGCAGCGATACCAAATATGTATACTTTTCTTTTATTTATGTAAGTTTTACACAATAACAGCTTTTTTTTTTTTTTTTAAATGATGTTTTAGTGTCTCCATATTCTAAGCCATAGTTTTTGTTTTTTGTCTCATGTTTTGCGGGATGAGGTGACGGTTAGATTGGTACTATTTTGGTGGCCAAACGCCTTTTTGATCGCTTGCTGTTGTACTTTTTGTGATGTAAGGTTAAAAAAAAATTGTTTATTTAGCACAGTTTTTATTTTTTGATTTTTACGGTGTTCATCTGAGGGGTTAGGTCATGTGATATGTTTATAGAGCCGGTCGATATGGACGCGGCGATACCTAATATGTATACTTTCTTTTTTCCCCTATTTTTTACAATTTTTTTTTAACTTTATTTGGGGAAAATGACGTTTTTGTTTGTTTTTACTTGAAACTTTAAATTTTTTGGGGGGAAAACTTTATTGTTTCAACTTTTTTTTCACTTTCTTTTTTTTCCCACTTTGGGACTTGAACTTTTGGGGGTCTAATCCTTTACACTTTTGTATTGGAATGCATTGGCTGTATGAGTAATACAGTGAGTATTACTCATACAGCTTCCGGCCTGTGAGATCCAGGGGGCTTCACCGGAAGGCAGCGCAGATGCCTCAGGAAGGCATCGCGCTGCCTTCCATGCCATCGAGTCCCCCCCACAGCCCCATGGGGACCCGATGGCACCACCGCCGCCGCACCAGGTAAAAGCCGCAAACCGCAGGTCTGAATTGACCTGCGGTTTGCGGCGATCACCGACACGGGGGGGTCACGGGACCCCCCGCGCGCATTTAGCCGAGCTGCCTGCTCAATGATTTGAGCAGGCACCTTGTTCCGATCACCGCCCGCCGGTGAATTATGAGTAGTTATAATTTAGAGTAATTGGTCTTGTATTTTTTCCCTTGAAAACGTTTCACAAGCCATCGACTAGCTTTCTCAATTGGAATTGATTGTATGGAAATTCTCCGACATTAACCCCTTCAAGACGAAGCCCATTTTTGTTTTTGCATTTTAGTTTTTTCCTCCCCACATTCCAAGAGCCATAACTTTTTTAATTTTCTATTCACATGGATGGCTATATGAGGGCTTTTTAGGTAAAATTAGTATTTTTTTAATGGCACCTTTTAATTTACTATGTCTTTTATTGGAAAATGGGAAAAAAAAATTGCGGGTTGAAAATGAAAAAAAATACACAACCCTGCCAAGGTAATCTTGATATTATGGCGTTTAGAGACGAGCGAAGTTTTGAAAAATTCAATTCGGCTGTTTTGCCGAACTTCAACAAGAAATCCGATTAATTCCGAATTACTTTGCCACGAATCGCTTTCCATTGTATGGAATGGGCGCAGTGACGGGGAACGGGGATCCCACCCGTCATTTAATCCCTCAGAAGCCACATTCAACGCTAATCACGGCATCTGTGACTCACAGTAAGCTGTTCAGGGGTTAATCAGAGGTTAAAAAAAGAATTATACTCACCTCATCCACTTGCTCACAGAGAAGCCGTCCGCTCTTGTCTTTTTTGAAGAAAACCCGCCAAAGGACCTGCGGCTCACGTGGTGAGGTCATCAAGATGGTAGCTGATGGCCTTTCCATGAGCAAGTGGATAAGGTCAGTATAATTTTTTTATTTTCAGCCACCATTTTAGTAAAAATTGTTACCACGAAGCGCAAGGAAATATGGCATCGTGGCGAATCGAATTTCCTGAAATTTTGATCAAAGTCCACTTCGGATACTTCGATTCACTCAACACAAATGGCATTCACTGTGCGCTAAAAATGACATGACATGCTTATTCTGCAGTTCAATATGATTACAGCAATATCAGATTTGTATAGTTTTTATTTAAAAAAAACCTAAAACCTTTTAAAAAGTCAAAATTTTCAGCCATAACTTTTTACAATTTCCATCCACAGAGCTGTATGGAGGCTTGTTTTCTGCAGAACGAACTATGGTTTTTATTGGTACCATTTTTGTGGTTTATACGACTGTTGAGAGCAGGAGCGCATGGCGTCATTGGTTGCTATGACGCTGTGCGCTTCATGCCGCCGTGCGCTCCTGCTCTCAACAGGAATCCAGGCCATGTTACCACGGACTGCTCTCGGCCGCGGAACACGGCCGTGTGCATGAGGCCTTATTCTGTTCTTCATTGGGAAGACAAGGTGTTTTTAATTTTTTTCGGTTATGGCCTACACCGCGTGCACAAATTATTTTTATATTTTAATAGTTTAGGCTACTTTCACACTTGCGGCAGGACGGATCCGACAGGCTCCGTCCCCATTGACTATAATGGGGACGGGGGCGGAGCTCCTGCGCAACACGGCAGTGCACGGCGAGAGCCGCCGGACTAAAAAGTCGGACATGCAGGACTTTTAGTCCGGCGGCCTTTCGCCGTGCACTGCAGTTCTGCGCTGGAGCTCCGCCCCCGTCCCAATTATAGTCAATGGGGACGGAGCGGCGGCACGGCGAAATAGCAGAAGAACGGATCCGACATGGTGAACAGCTTCAAGAGAAGATACAAGCGGCACTTCTGCTTTCAGCGGTGCGGTGCGCGCGTCCCGGGAGGAAGATCCACAGATAATGGTATAGTAAGGACCAGCACTCGCTTCAGTAATAATTTCAAATACATTTAATGGTCACATACAAATGATAAGTGACGCGTGCGTTTCGGCTACTGTGAGCCTTTGTCAAAACTATTTGAAATTATTACTGAAGCGAGTGCTGGTCCTTACTATACCATGGTGAACAGCTTGTCGGATCCGTCCTGCCGCAAGTGCGAAAATACCCTAAGGCATTTTCAGATGCGGCAATACCTGTTATGTTTATTTTAATTGTTTATTCATTTTTATATGTAAAATTGGGAAAGGGGGTGATTTAAACTTTTCATATTGTTATGTTTTTTTTTTTTTACTTTTTGTAACTTTTTTCATTATGACATAAAATCCCATTAGGGGGCTTGAACCTAGGATCTTTTGATCCCTTGTCCCACTCACCATAATAAAGATCTATTATGGTGAATGGAACTCTGCCACTCTGCCTGCTGGGCCGTGCCTAATGCATGATATCATCATGATAACCGATCAGATCCCCGTAATTTTACTGCAGGGGGCTCTGACTGGAAGGCAGAGGGAGCCGCATCCCTCTGCCATACCTCACAGAAGCCACAATCACTTTTTTCAATGCAGTATCTGAGAGGTTAAATGATAGAGTTTGCATACCTCCCGGATCCGGCAGGACAGTTGAGAGGTATGCGAGGGATTTCAGTGGCTGTCCCGCCGTCCCGGTATGGGGGAGGTATGTCCCGCTTTTAGGCAGCTGTCCCTACTTCCATAGGAAGAGGAGACAGTTGCCTGTAATGAGGAAGCAGACAGCGGTCAGCTCCCTGCTTCTTCATTCCTCCCCCCTGCCGGCGCAGTCAGTCAGCCTCGGCTCCTCCACAGACCAGAGCAGCCGATGTATCCTGCTGCTGGTAGGAACAAGGTGAGTATGTGGAGTTTTATTTATTTGTTTTCCTTCCTGTAAAGGGGTTACAATGCTGGGCATAATTCTGTTAGGGGGCATAGCTGGGCATCACCTTTGAAATGGGCACAGATGAGCATAACTTGTGAAGGGGGTACAGCTGGGCATAACCTGTGAAGGGGGCACAATGCTTGTCATAATCCTGTGAAGGGGGCACAAGCTGGGCATAATTCTGTGAGGGGCACATCTGGGCATATTACTCTGAGGGGGCATAGCTGGGCATAACTATTGTAAAGGGGCACATATCTGGACATATTGTCTGAAGGGGGCACAAGGTGGGCATAAATACTGTGTGGTGGCATAAAGGAGGAATAATTACTATGTGGGGGCATTTAGGGGATTAGGTGTTTAGTTATGTTTTGGGTGGAGTTAGAGGCGTGGCCTAGTGTGGAAAAATTTGCATGCCGCGCACGGTATCCCTCTTCCTTCTTTTCAAAAGTTGGAACTTATGGAGTTCGCCGTCATTGCGCCCAGGTGTCTGCTGCATTATACAGCAGGCACCCACCACATATGGAGCGGGCTTAGCGTAGCAGCCTGCTCCATAGAACCACTTGTCCTTTGTCTTTTAAATGTAAGTACACAACTGAGTCCTGACTGCAGATGTTGATGCTGGGTCATAAATTGGTGCATCTGCTGTTTTGCTTCTCCAATGTACAATTTTTGTTATTCCTCACTGCACTGAAATGTATACACAGTATTGCTATTTTTGTGTTTTTGCCTAGGGAGTTTTGGGTGCATCTGTTGCTGCCTCAATGTGTTGTTAGGTTTAAAGCAGACAGGAATGTGATATTTATTTAAAAAATGTCTTTATTTTGTTAAATACCCAAGCTGTTTTAACACCTCTCCCAAGGCAGTATAGCTTCAGTCATGCAAATGAAATCAATATCTTACAGTAGTGCCCTGGGGCAAGGGTACTTTGAAGTATGGACCTTTGTAGACATTTGCCCCTGTTGCTGCTATGCAAAGCCATCAACTCCCTATTTTGTTGCATTTTGAAGGGTTAATTTGCACTATGATTTGTGCCATTGTTTACGCTTATACTGTTTTATATTGTTGAACTGCATTTTATATGTTTATTGGAAAGGGTTAATGCAAAGCCAGCTAATATTGAGAGACTTTTCCAGCCTATGCACTTAGAAGCTAGTCATTTTCCACAGTTACTATAAGAGAATATGAAGAGCTAAGTTTTGAAGGGAAAAAACAGACACAGTGACCCTCTGACTGTCTGGTTTAGCTCAGTGTTTTTTAAGTCTGAAAACTACTTAGTCATTCCCATTGACTTGTATTGAGGCACAATACAAGTCTATGGCTACCGTGAACTGCAACATTGTTTCTGTTAGGCAGTGATTCTCCAGTTCCACCCCACCCTCTAGAAGGTTCTGGATCAGCTAAAAACTGAATAAAATTAGAGCAGTCAGAGGCCCTAGTGGTCTGCTGATCAGAACCAGTGTTTAGTATGAGAGACTCTGCCAGACTGCACAAGTGACCAGACATAGACACTGAGAGGTGGATACTCAAAACACAAACCCTAGGCCACCAATGCTTTGACCAGGGTATCAGCCTACTGGGAGAGAGATGGACAGCAAGCTCAGGCCTTTCCTCAGTGCAGAACCTTCTTCAGCCAGGGAGGAGACTGGAGAAGCCAGCTCAGTGCACTGCCTGTATTGTTTTGTTCTTGAGATCCTCCAGTAAAGAAGCACCCTGGTTTACTGCAGACCCTGGCTTTCTGCATTTATTTACCATTGGGGTGCAGCACGCCTTACAATCTCCTCCAGAGAGCAGCAATACGTGGTGACACCTTAACGGTGTCCGGCTGATCCAATGTAGTGTTCGAGTCACCTCAAACCCAGTCACTGCATTACCTCCATGACTGAATCACAAGTCACCAGTATTTAATGCCGGAGAATTTCCATACAAGCAATTCTAACTTAGAAATCCAGTTGGATGACTAGTGAAACAACAAGTCCAGTTGCTCTGACTTATCACTATTGATAAACCATTAACTGGACAAATAAGAACTTTCACAGATTACACAAATTAGAATTTTTGCCCCAACGTCAAATAGTCTGACCCCAATGCAAAACTTAACAGGATTTTCCATAAACTAAATATTCTCAGGATAGGTCATCAATATCTGATCAGTAGGGATCTCATTTCTGTATCCACCACTGATCAGCTATTTGAAGGAGCTATAGCCCCCACAGAAGCGCTATGGTCTCTTCATATTATAGCAAGCACATTTTTTTCATAGGACAACCCAGAAGAAACAGGGTCTTTATTTGGTATTGCAGCTCATTCCCTTTCACTTCAGTGTGGCAGGGCAGAGTCCCAGGAGTTAGACCCCACATTCAGACATTGATGGCTCATAGTGAGGAAAGGTCATCAGTTTTGGTCATCATGGGGATGGGACCATCAGTTTTGGAATGATGAATGTATTTTTTAAGGCTCCTTCTTTTTTCTAGATTATGGGAATCCTTCATTGTGGACAACCATCAAGACTAAAAATCTGGAGCATGATGCATGCCCCATGCATCTTAAAACCATCTGGAGATAACAGCTGAAGAATAAATGCACTGTCAGGCTACAGTTAGCTTAAGATAGGCAAGCTTTGTGTGGATGGAAAAATAATCACTCCTCTTATCTAGCACAGGGCAATGTTGATGGGAACGGCCAGGGTTATCTCCTCGTACAGTCACATATCATATGTCCAGCTTGTTCTACTCACAGTGGATGCAAGAAAAACCAAAACCTCTTAAAATGTGTTATAAGTGTAAAAGTTACCTGGACTAAATGGAGCCATGTTGTGACACATGTGATAATGCAGATAACTCTACAAAATTGTTTCTTAATGTTTTTGAAGTTTTTGTTTTTTCAATTCTACCTTCATGTCATCTTGCATAGAAGTCAATCCTTTAAAATGTTCCAAAAATGATCTTACAATGTCATGGATCTACCCCAAATGCAGAGGCATAACTAGGGGTTGGCTGAGGGGTATGTGCTCTGGGTATCAAGGGGGGACCAAAAGCCACCCTGTCTTTGCCCGGTTATTTAGATATAGGTCTGAATCTTAGCTATGGAAAGCCTGGCTACAACTTAGTTCAAACATCAGGCATAGTGGCAATGGACATGTAGGCAAACCTTTATATTATGCAAATAGAGGTTGTCCTTCCTATAGGTATCTATGGGATCATGGAAGACGTAGGCCCATCTGCCACTTAAAAAGACTGCAGTATTATATACGGCACATGGTGGTTGGGGGCCCTGTTACATATTTTGAATTGTGGCTCTAGAGATTCATGTATGCCTCAGTTTTTATACAACAGTTAGTCCATCTGCTTAACAACACTAGTGTCATAGACTTGTTTCCAACCAGGGTAATATTTACATGGATTTGTATGTTCTCCAATGCTCAGATGGAGGGTCTAGAAGATCCAGTTTAGTCCCCTAACAAGTGTTCATAGGCCATCTGCTAGTAGACAATCTCATGAACCCATCATCTGAATAAGGTTGTCCAGGATGGACAGCCTTCAAAATGTGGTGATGGAGGCATCATGCAAAGATTCAAAATGTGTATGACTCAACATACAGTAGTCCCAGAGTTTTTAATGAGCTTCTATAGTTCTGTAGTTATCCATATTGTCTCCTGAGGAGACATAGAGCAGTTTCCAAGGAACCACAGGGAATCCAGGTTGTGAAACACTGGTCTATGGCCAGAGGTGTAATGTAAAAGGTTTTTCCAAGATTTTTGAACTGATGACCTATTGGAGGGGGTCAGACACATTAGTTGCACCGAGGCCTTCTCACCGCTTTCCCTAGGCCAATGACGTCACGTTAATTGGTCACATGGCCTAGGCGTAGCCCAGTCCTATTCAAGTGAATGGATGGCACAGTGCTTGGTGAGCAGAGAGAAGGCCACAATGTGTCTTTTCAAACAGCTGATCGGTTGGGGTTTCGGATGTCGGACCCCCCACTGATCAGATGCTGATAACCTATCCGGTCGATAGATCATCAGTTAAAAAATCTCAGAAAATCCCTTAAAAGCTTCTAGGGCACAATGTAAAATCAGTAAGAGTAATGTCAACCTACATAGTGATATTTATAATACTGGTGTCTTCTTATGTGGCAAAAGGGCCTTTGGGCAACTACTGTCACTACATATCCTATAGCTATGCCCTGTCTATCACTTACTTGTCTGTGATGGGCATTGTATATATTAATTCTCAGTGCATTCTTCACCCAATATAATGAGGAACATACCTATAAATTTGAGCTAGAGTGTTGTACTTAGGCCCTCCTTCACCCACAAAGATTTGGTTTACTGCAACTGTAGCCCCATATTGAAATATCCTGGCAGAATGGCTTGTTGGAACACTCCGAGATAACCAATAACCAGGGCACATGACTTGCCAACCCAGCTACACTTCGTGTTCATGTGCAACTTGACTTTAACACACTTATAATGCTGCAGAGTCTCATTCATGTATTTCAAAGACTGGAAAACCATTGAAAATATTTATGCAAAAAAAAAATCTTAAGATGAATAGTCAAGTTATTTCTCCAAAAGGAACGCAGCTGTTTACTCTGCATACAAACTGCGCATTAAACACCTACTGAAGGTGCATGAAATTATAGCAGCTGCCCCATGACTTTTTATGCAATCGACAAAACCCGCTCTGTCCTGTGCACAGCTGAGCACTCCTAGAAGGAGAAACATGCAAATCGTAATTTTACAACTGCAGATTATATTACAAACCAGTACTGTGAATGGAAACCGGTTTCTGTAGCTCTGTGATATGACTTTTATGGCCCTATTCTTGGCCAGCTAGTCAATCATCCTTTCAACGCGTAGACTAGCTTGCCCAAAAGGCATTCTTAACCATCAATAGTTATTCAAGAAAGGATTAAGACAGTTAACCCGTAATAGTTGTGGAATGTGGGGCACTTCTTACCAGGACAGAGACTCATAGTACATGCAATGAACTTTACCCGTTCCATTTAATTCAGCGTCTTGTTAACTTTTCAGAAGAAACTCTAGGGAGATTCTGAAAAGTGATGCATGAAGTGGGGTGCTGCCATCTGCCATTATGTCCCATCCATTTTTATAGGACACACTCCGAGCTTACCCCATATAAGTCACAAAAGTTCATGTGATCCCCTTACTAAACCCCAAAATTAATTCAGACCCTAGACCCCTAAAAACAGGCACCCTGAGGTATCAGATACCAGACTCCCCAAATACAAACCCTAAGACTCCTTAAATACCAGCCCAGTTGAGACTCTCTAAACTAATACAATACACAAGACCAGACTATCAAACAATTGCCAATTATAAACTAGACCCCCTAAAATAATATAGACCCCCAGATCCCCTTATGTTATACAGACACTAGCCCATCTAAACAAATGCAGACCCCAAAGTAGATATCCACAAGACAACCACCCTAAATACAGACCAAAAGTAATATAGACCCCAGACCCCTTAAAAGAGACTTATATACTGATGACCTATCCTCTGGATAGGTCACCAGTATCTGATTGGTGGTGGTCTGACACCTGGAACCCCCACAGATCAGCTGTTTGAGAAGGCCCAGACACTTCTGTGAGCGCCACGGCCTTCTCCCTGCTCACCAAGCACAGCGCCGCACATTGTATAGCGGCTGTACTTGGTATCACACCTAAGCTCCCTTTAGCTCGATGGGGCTAAACTGCACCTAGGTCATGTGACCGATGAAAGTGATGTCGCTTGGCCTAGCCAAATCTGAGAGAAGGCCACTGCACTACTGCGAGTGCCGGTGCCTTCTCAAACAGCTGAAGAAGATCTAGAAGATAGGTCATCAGTATATGAGTCTTGGAAAACCCCTTTAAATAAAAATCCTATACTAGATCACATACACTAATTAAGATACCAGACCACATAAATAAATACCAGACCCTGAATTGATCACTAAACAACTACAGACCCTATACCAGGCCCCATGAAGTAATGTGGACTTCAGAATCCCCTAAACAAATACAGATCTATAAGGTGATCCCCAAAATATAAGCCCCCTGAATTCAGGCACCCTAAACTAATACAGAGCCCAGACCAGAATCAGAGCACTAGCCCAAGAGTAAAGGGGATTGTAGGAATGAGGAGGACACGAAAGTTCATGGAAATCAGCCTACAGGAGGTCTCCTCCTTTTTATTAGTTTCATGAACAACCCAGGATATTTGGCATTGTTCATGAAGAAAACTTTTTTGCTATGATTCGAAAAACTATTTCCACCAAGTGGTCGGACAAATGAGTAGTTCCTAAGGGCCATGCAGTAAGGTCAACAAACGCCCCGACAGTCCAACCTGTTGTGACCTCCGCCAATAATAGAAGCCCATATCCTGTCAGCCTTTTCCAGAAACCACAAGGTTGACCACTGAGTTTAATGGGCCAACTGTTAAAGCCAAAAGGAAAAATAGGGTCACAGCCCTTTCATGGCATCACTGTTCTAATGCTTGATGGGGTTTGAGTACCCGCAGATTGGTCATGGATGGCTTATCCTAGCAATGTTATAAACAAAAACACTAGTGTCGAGAAGTGTGCCCTAAATTGAAATTGTTAGTAGAGCTAAATCCGATCTATCTGCCCTCGCTAATCTATAAAGGACAGTAGAAGATGGAGGAGTAATAGATGACTGAATCCAGAGGAAAAAAAAGCAGGCTGTTTTGAGAGCTCCATTTATACAAGCAGGCAAATAACGCGAGTTGTGAGCGTTCGTGTGTTTGATTTTTAAGTGTGTGTTTGTGTTAAGTGTGTGACTTTAGATTAAGTGACTTCAGATTCAGGGACTTTAGGAGGGGACTGCAGTAAATCAGTTTCATATCACTGCATTATATTGTATTTTTCTCTTTTCTTGCGTAATCCCCATTTATTATGTGTTCTATTATTGACAGCGCAGTCCAGTGCACATCGTGTCTAATGTATGCAGCCCTGGAACAGCCGTTTGAGGGTGCATATCTTTGTTCAAAATTTGAGTAAATTGCTCATTTGGAATCGCACATCGAGTATCTAAACGGGCGAGTTTCAACACTGAGAGGCGTTGACAATTTGGAAAAGAGTTTGCTGCTCCCTGAGCAAGCACTCTATGGGGTAGATGAGGGGGAGGGTGGTAACGAGAAGGCTGAGGAAAGTGAGGTAGCTAGCTGGGTAACAGTTAGAAAGTGGGGTAGAGGGAATAGTGCCAGGGAAGCTAGCCCTGATCTGACACACCCCAACAAATTTGCACGGTTGGCAGATGAGGGGGATGTCAGTTCAGGGAGAGCACTGCTGCAGCCGGACACTTCCTCTGCCAGTCAGGAGAATGTCAGCTCCAGTAAGCAGAGGACCAGGGGAGCAGGGAAGGCCAGACAGGTGCTGGTAGTGGGAGACTCAATTATTAGGGGTACAGATAGGGCGATCTGTCACAAAGACCGGGATTGTCGAACGGTGTGTAGTCTTCCTGGGCCTCGAGTTCGACACATCGCGGATCAGGTTGACAGATTACTGGGAGAGGCTGGAGAAGATCCAGCGGTCATGGTCCATATCGGAACCAATGACAAAGTTAGAAGTAGGTGGAGCATCCTTAAAAATGATTTTAGGGCTTTAGGTCAAAAGCTTAGGGCAAGGACATCAAAGGTAGTATTTTCCGAAATACTACCTGTACCACGAGCAACAGAAGAAAGGCAGCGGGAGATTAGGGAGGTTAACAAGTGGCTCAAGAACTAGTGTAGGAAGGAGGGGTTTGGGTCGACTTCTCTGTTGGCTACAGGCTCTATCGTAAGGATGGGCTGCACCTCAATGGGGAAGGGGCAGCTGTGTTGGGGGAGAAGATGGATAGAAGGTTGGAGGAAAGTTTAAACTAGGGACTGGGGGAGGGTAATTACATTATAGGAGGGGAAGATAGTGCAGATAGAGACTGGGGCAAGGTAATGGAACTGGGGGAGGAATGGAAGGAGGGACTGGAACAGTTCAGAAGGAAAGGTGTAGGGTAAAAAATATACATAAACCTCTTAAATGTATGTATACTAATGCCAGAAGCCTGACTAATAAAACTGGGGAACTGGAATTAGTGATGTGTGAAGAGCACTATGACATAGTGGGAATAACTGAGACATGGCTGGATGATAGTTATGACTGGGCAGTTAATGTACAGGGTTACAGTCTGTTTAGAAAGGATCGCCAAGACCGGAGAGGGGGAGGGGTCTGCCTTTAAAGTACTGTCTAAAGCCCACAGTCCGAGAAGATATAAGTGAGGGACATGAACATGTGGAGGCATTGTGGGTAGAAATACATGGAGGCAAAAACAATAATAAATTACTAATAGGAGTTTATTATAAACCACCTAATATACCAGAGTCCACAGAAAATCTACTACTAAACGAGATAGACGAGGAGGCAAATCATAATGAGGTCGTTATTATGGGGGACTTCAACTACCCAGATATAGACTGGGAAACTGAAACCTGTACATCACATAAAGGAAACAAGTTCTTGGCAATAACCAAAGACAATTACATTTCCCAACTGGTTCAGGACCAGACTAGAGGGACGTCCATACTAGACTTAGTATTAACCAATAGACCTGACAGAACAACAGATGTGGAAGTTGGGGGACACCTGGGAAATAGTGACCATAAAGTAATAACCTTCTAATAATCATTCAAAAGAGTGTTTCTTCAGGGAGGAACAAAAATACAAAACTTCAAAAAAGCTAAATTTAGCCAACTAAGAGAGGCCATAGGCCTAACTAACTGGGACAAAGTCCTCAAAAATAAAATTCTGCCACAAAATGGGATATTTTTAAAAGCATCCTAAAATCTAAATGTGAAAGGTACATACCTTATGGGAATAAAAGGCTAAGGAACAAGAAGAAACCAATGTGGATAAATAGAACTGTAAAAAAAAGCAATAAATGACAAACAAAGAAAGCATTTAAATCATTAAAACAGGAGGGTGGCGAGAAAGCACTGAAAAACTATAAGGAAAAAAATTGAATATGTAAAAAACAAATAAAAGCGGCCAAACTAGAGACCGAGAGATTAATTGCCAAAGAGAGCAAAACTAACCCTAAAATGTTCTTCAATTATATAAATGGTAAAAAGTATAAATCTGAAGGTGTCGGCCCTTTACCGAGTGATGAGGGGGGAGTTGCAGAGATAGAGGAGGAGAAATAAAAGCTATTAAATATTTTTTTCTCCACTGTATTCACTGAAGAAAATAAACTGTCAGATAAAATGCAGAATGTAAAAGTAAATTCCCCATTAAAAGTGCCCTGTCTGACCCAGGAAGAATTACAGCGGCGTCTTAAAAAGATTAAAATAGACAAATCGCCAGGACCAGATGGCATACACCCCCGCATTCTAAGAGAATTAAGTAATACCATAGCCAGACCCTTATTTCTGATATTTGCGGACTCTATACTGACAGGGAATGTTCCACAGGATTGGCGCATAGCAAATGTGGTGCCAATATTCAAAAAGGATCCAAAACAGAACCCGGAAACTATAGGCCGGTAAGTTTAACATCCATCAGAGGTAAACTGTTTGAAGGTTTTCGAAGAGATACTATCTTGGAGCACCTCAATAAAAATAAGCAAATAACGCCATATCAGCATGGCTTCATGAGGGATCAGTCATGTCAAACTAATTTAATCAGTTTCTATGAGGAGGTAAGTTCTAGACTTGACAGCGGCAAATCAATGGATGTCGTATATCTGGACTTCTCCAAAGCATTTGACACTGTACCACATAAAAGGTTAGTATATAAAATGAGAATGCTCGGACTGGGAGAAAATGTCTGTATGTGGATAAGTAACTGGCTCAGTAATAGAAAACAGAGGGTGGTTATTAATGGTACACACTCAGATTGGGTCACTGTCACTAGTGGAGTACCTCAGGGGTCAGTACTGGGCCCTATCCTCTTCAATATATTTATTAATGATCTTGTAGAAAGCTTGCACAGTAAAATATCAATTTTTGCAGATGACACTAAACTGTGTAAAGTATTTGACACGGAAGAGAACAGTATACTACTACAGATGGATCTGGATAGATTGGAGGCTTGGGCAGAGAAGTGGCAGATGAGCTTTAACACTGACAAAAGTAAGGTTATGCACATGGGAAGGAATAATGCAAGTCACCGTACATACTAAATGGTAAAACACTGGGTAGCACTGACATGGAAAAGGACAGAGGATATTTTGTAAACAGCAAACTAAGCTGTAAAAAACAGTGTCAGGCAGCTGCTGCCAAGGCCAATAAGATAATGAGTTGCATCAAAAGGGGCATAGATGCCCGTGATGAGAACATAGTCCTACCACTTTACAAATCACTGGTCAGACCACACATGGAGTTCTGTGTACAGTTCTGGTCTCCTGTAAACAAGGCAGACATAGCAGAGCTGGAGAGGGTTCAGAGGAGGGCAACTAAAGTAATAACTGGAATGAGGGAACTACAGTACCCTGAAGATCATCAAAATGAGGGTTATTCACTTTAGAAAAAAGACGACTGAGGGGAGATCTAATAACTATGTATAAATATATCAGGGGTCAGTACAGAGATCACTCCCATTATCTATTTATCCCCTATTTATTATTAAAAAATCATGTTTTAGTGTCTCCATAGTCTGAGAGCCATAGTTTTTTCAGTTTTTGGGCAATTTTCCTAGGTAGGGTATCATTTTTGCAGGATGAGATGACAGTTTTATTGGCACTATTTTGGGGTGCATATGACTTTTTGATCGCTTGCTGTTACACTTTTTGTGATGTAAGGTGACAAAAATTGGCTTTTTTGACACCGTCTTTTTTTTTAGGTGTTCATTTGAGGGGTTAGGTCATGTGATATTTTTATAGAGCAGGTTCTTACAGATGCGGCGATACCTAATATGTCTACTTTTTTTATTTATGTAAGTTTTACACAATATAATTTTTGAAACCAAAAGAAATCATGTTTTAGTGTCTCCATATTCTGAGAGCAATAGTTTTATCAGTTTTTGGGCGATTGTCTTAGGTAGGGTATCATTTTTGCAGGATAAGATGATGGTTTGATTGGCACTATTTTGGGGTGCATATGACTTTTTGATCGCTTGCTATTACACTTTTTGTGATGTAAGGTGACAAAAAAATGCCTTTTTTGACACCGTATTTATTTTAATTTTTTTACGGTGTTCATCTGAGGGGTTAGGTCATGTGATATTTTTATAGAGCAGATTCTTACGGACGCGGCAATACCTAATATGTATACTTTTTATTTATTTATGTAAGTTTTACAGAATGATATCATTTTTGTAGCAAAAAAAAATATCATGTTTTAGTGTCTCCATATTCTGAGAGCCATAGTTTTTTCAGTTTTTGGGTGATTGTCTTAGGTAGGGTATCATTTTTGCGGGATGAGGTGACGGTTTGATTGGCACTATTTTAGGGTGCATATCATTTTTTGTTCGTTTGCTATTACACTTTTTGTGCTGTAAATTTTTTTTAACCTGAGGGGTTAGGTCATGTGGTATTTTTATATAGCAGGTTGTTACAGATGCGGTGATACCTAATATGTCAACTTTTTTCATATACTTAAGTTTTACACAATAACAGCATTTTTTAAACCAAAAAAATCATGTTTTAGTGTCTCCATAGTCTGAGAGCCATATTTTTTTTTATTTTTTGGCCGATTGTCTTAGGGTATCATTTTTTGTGGGATGAGGTGACGGTTAGATTGGTACTATTTTGGGGGGCATACTCCTTTTTGATCGCTTGGTGTTGCACTTTAAGTGATGTAAGGTGACAAAAGAATTTTATTTTAGCACTATTTTTATTTTATTTTTTTGACGGTGTTCATTTGAGGGTCATGTGATATTTTTATAGAACCAGTCGATACAGACGCAGCGATACCTAATTTGTCTACTTTTCTTTTTTTCCCTACTTTTTAGAATTATTTTTTTTTACTTTATTTTGGAAAAATTACGCTTTTTTTTTTACTTTACACTTTATTTTTTGTCCCACTCTGGAACTTCAACTTTTTGGGATCTGATCCCCTTTACAATGCATCACAATACTTCTGTATTGTGATGCATTGGCTGTAAGTGTATTACAGACTGTAATACACTTACAGCCTGTTTGCCTGTGAGATCCAGGGGGCTGGATCTCACAGGCTCTCCCAGAAGGCAGCCACGATGCCTAAGGAAGCCATCGTACTGCCTTCCCTGCCATCGGGTCCCCGTCACAGCAGCACGGGGACCCGATGGAAGCTCCTATACCCGCAAGGACATCTCAGGTGCCGCGGTCAGCGCTGACCGTGGCACATCAAGGGTTAATGTGCCGGCATTGGTGATTTCACCGATGCCGGCGCATGCAGCAGGGGTCTGGCTATCAGTGACTGCCGAACCCCTGCCGTAGATCGTCACGGCGCGGGTCCTCTACGTGCTAAAGCCTGTGCTAGTTTATAGGAGCAGAGGTTAGAGCATTTATTTTTCATTGATAATGCAGAGTTTCATGGCAATTATATTCTCCGCACCATTACATTTCGACTGAATGTATGCAACGTCAACTTAATGAATAGCAACTGGAGATGAATGAAGTTTGACAGGTCCCAGTGTGCAGGAACAGCAAATGTTTGCAGCACAGGGAGTGCTTGAGTTTGTTTTAGGACGGATGAAGACAGGAGGAGAGCAAAGGTTATTTTTCACTTCTATCGAAGGATTGTTCTATAGAGGAATCCAATTATGTAACCCAAGGCCAATGGGCTCCAAAATGTGGGAACAGCATGAATGGCAGCGAAACATACAGAACTCATGGAAGAGGCAAATAAAATATGTAGTTACATATAGGACTGAGAAGCCCATAGCAAAGATTAAAATTAGGCCCCTTTCAGGAACTGCACATCTAGTCACGCAGGAGAGGAGATCTTAGTATCACCATCCTAAAGGACATACAGAAGCAGTAGTTCCATCTGAAGCCTATTGCCTATAAGGTCATAGTGGGGACCCAATACATTTTTTTTGTAGGGCCAGGAGCTTCCAGCTATGTCTCTACTCCTATCCTATTTTCATCACGAGTCCATTTTCTACTTTCTTGTGGTTTTAAATAGTAGATCTATTTATCGCCTCCCACAGCCCGTAAAAATGGGCATAAGAGTCATCTGGAGGGGGATCCCTGCCTTCAGGGGCCCTATTGCAGACCCATGAGCTTCCTAATGGTACATAAATGCTTGTTTTTAGACAATTCCTGTTCATATTGGAAGTTTCATAATTCAAAGTCAATCTAGGTGTTCTTAAAAGTGGATGTGGAGTCCGTTTTCCCTGTCGAGGATCGCAAAGCTGCCTTTGAAATCGTTGGCCATCCATTGGTTTTTATAGACCCCTGTGGATCTCTATAGTTGGGGCAAAGCCAGATGCAACACTCAGCGCAAGCTAATAGGTTGCCTCTTTACTTTGTATGCCCTTGGCAAAGAACCAACCCTGTTTATACTACAGGTCCAACAGAATGTAGTTCAGGAGGCCTCATAAGCGGCTGTTATCATGGGTAGTCCATTTTCTTGGAGAAATGTAAGACAGTTATTGAAATAATTGAATTTCCATTGATTTAAATGGACCTGTGTGGACCTCTAAGTACTAGATGTCCCACCATCAACACTTTTCCCCAATATGATCAGTATATGAGATGGTCCTTGATGATGTAAACTCTTTTACTTGCACCCCATGAGCCAATGAATAATGTACTAATCCATAATATCCTTAACTTCTGCTAACATCAATGTTACATATAGTTACATAGTTAATACGGTTGAAAAAAGACATAAGTCCATCAAGTTCAACCAAGTCATCGGAGGGGATGCGAATCCCAGAAGGAAGGGAGACATTTTTCTAAGCATTAATGTCATTTACTTTTAAGAATTCATCTAAACCCTTTTTAAAACTGTCCACTGTTCCTGCTGTGACCACGTCCTGAGGAAGGTTTACAGTTCTTACAGTAAAGAAGCTTTGACGCTTCCGGAGACGGAACTTTTTGTTCTCCAGTCGGAGGCAGTGCCCCTTTGTCTTTTGAGGGCATTTTTTGTATGGCCCATTTATATATTTGTATAGGTAATCATTTCCCCTCTTAGTCGTCTCTTCTCAAAACTAAATCAATTTAATTATTTTAATCTTTCTTCATAACTAAGACCCTCTATGCCCCTTATCAGTAGAGATGTCGCGAACATAAAATTTTCCGTTCGCGAACGGCGAACGCGATTTTACGCAAATGTTCGCGAACCGGGCGAACCGCCATAGACTTCAATAGACAGGCGAATTTTAAAACCCACAGGGACTCTTTCTGGCCACAATAGTGATGGAAAAGTTGTTTCAAGGGGACTAACACCTGGACTGTGGCATGCCGGAGGGGGATCCATGGCAAAACTCCCATGGAAAATTACGTAGTTGACGCAGAGTGTGGTAAGTTGAATTCGCAATGCGATTATTATAACCTGTATTTATCGCATTGCGATTACAACTTAGATCTGAGTTCCTAATGGTTGTATTGCTAGAATTGACGAATATAACGAATATAGCACTATAGTCTCAATCTTCGTTATATTCTAGCAATACAGCCATTAGGAACCCAGCTTTAAGTTGAATTCGCAATGCGATTAATATAACCTGTATTAATTGCATTACGATTACAACTTAGTCAAATTTGTGACACTGCAGCTTCAGAATTAATCTAAGATGGATGCTGTCCAGGAGGTGGGAGGGTCTGGGAGGGAGGGTATGCTGATTGGCTGGAATGTGTCTGCTGACTGTGAGGTACAGGGTCAAAGTTTGCTCAATGATGATGTATAGGGGGCGGACCGAACATCGCATATGTTCGCCCGCCGCGCGAACGCGAACAAGCTATGTTTGCCGGGAACTGTTCGCCGGCAAATAGCTTCAGTTTAGTCGCTCTCCTCTGTACTTTTTCTAGCTCCAGGGCGTCCTTTCTATGTAATGGTGCCCAGAACTGAACTGCATATTCCAGATGAGGCCTCACCATCGCTTTGTAAAGTGGTAGTATTACATCCCTGCCCTATGAGTCCATGTCTCGTTTAATGCATGACAATATCCTGGTGGCCTTAGAAGCAGCAGATTGACATTGTATGCTGTCATTTAATCTACCATCTAGAAGGACACCCAAATCCTTCTCTACAAGTGACTCTCCCAGTGTTACATCCCCTAGGACAGTGATGCCCAACCTACGGCCCGTGGGCCAAATGCGGCCCGCAAAGCCGTGTCATACGGCCCGCGCAGTAACAGGACTTTATCAGCGCAGGGCGTGCTACAAACGGCACAGGCAGCAAAACGATGCTGCCTGTGCCTGCAATCTCCCCGCCCAGCGCCGCCTCCTAGCTAATTTATTCACTGCACTTGCCTCTGTGAAATTGAAGAGAAGTGCCGTAATCTCGCACAGGCGCACTGGCAGAGGCATCAAAGTGCTCATGCACCGTCTTCCTGGCCTCTGCCAATGCGCCTGTGCAAGATTACGAAGCTTCTCTTCAATTATACAGAGGCAAGTGCAGTGAATAAATTAGCTAGGAAGCGGCTCTGGGTGAGGAGGAGATCTGTGGATGACACTGAGGGGGATATCTGTGGATGACACTGAGGGGGGTATCTGTGGATGACACTGAGGGGGATATCTGTGGATGACACTGAGGGGGATATCTGTGGATGACACTGAGGGGGATATCTGTGGATGACACTGAGGGGGATATCTGTGGATGACACTGAGGGGGATATCTGTGGATGACACTGAGGGGGATATCTGTGGATGACACTGAGGGGGATATCTGTGGATGACACTGAGGGGGATATCTGTGGATGACACTGAGGGGGATATCTGTGGATGACACTGAGGGGGATATCTGTGGATGACATTGAGGGAGATATCTGTGGATGACACTGAGGGGGATATCTGTGGATGACACTGAGGGGGATATCTGTGGATGACACTGAGGGGGATATCTGTGGATGACACTGAGGGGGATATCTGTGGATGACACTGAGGGAGATATCTGTGGATGACACTGAGGGGGATATCTGTGGATGACACTGAGGGGGATATCTGTGGATGACACTGAGGGGGATATCTGTGGATGACACTTACGGGGGGATCTGTGGATGACACTTACAGGGGGATTTGTGGATGACACTTACAGGGGGATTTGTGGATGACACTTACGGGGGGATCTGTGGATGACACTTACAGGGGGATCTGTGGATGGCACTTAGGGGGATCTAGGGAGGGGTGTGGGGATGTTGGGGTGGGAGGTCCTGGAGGGGTGTTTGGGTGGGAGCTCTGGAAGGGGTGGGAGGTCCGATAGGTATGTGGGGGTGGGAGATCCGGGAGGGGGGCCCATCCATTTTTTTGCTATGGGGCCCAGTCATTTCTAGCTACGTCCCTGATTGGTAAGATTGGGCGGGCACTGGAGCGATAGAGCGCCCTGCTGTAGGAGAAGCCGGAGGGAGATGAAAGGAGGAGGGGCCAGCTCCTGGTGGTGTCGGGCACACGGCGCAAGCATGGCGGTGGAGGATCTGACTGAAGCCTAAAGACCAGACATCAAGGTAGACCTGCAGAAGAAGGTGACAGCGCAGTATGTGATGTATACATGTGTGTAATGTATGTAGTGCAGTGTGTGATCATCACATACTGCACTACATACATTACACACATGTATACATCACATGCCCCCTCACAGTAATAATTTCAAGATATGTGCCCTCTTCACAGTAGTAATGCTCACACATGCCCCCTCACAGTAGTTATGCCCAGATATGTGCCCCCTCACAGTAGTTATGCCCAGATATGTGCCCTCTTCACAGTAGTTATGCCCTGATATGTGACCTCCTTTTAGTAGTTATACCCTGATATGTGCCCCCTCACAGTAGTTATGCCCAGATATGTACCCTCTTCACAGTAGTTATGCCCTGATATGTGCCCTCCTCACAGTAGTTATACCCTGATATGTGCCCCCTCACAGTAGTTATGCCCAGATATGTGCCCTCTTCACAGTAGTTATGCCCCTATATGTGCCCTCCTCTTAGTAGTTATACCCTGATATGTGCCCCCTCACAGTAGTTATGCCCAGATATGTGCCCTCTTCACAGTAGTTATGCCCTGATATGTGCCCTCCTCTTAGTAGTTATACCCTGATATGTGCCCCCTCACAGTAGTTATGCCCAGATATGTGCCCCCTCACAGTAATAATGCCAAGATATGTGCCCTCTTCACAGTAGTAATGCTCACACATGCCCCCTCACAGTAGTTATGCCCAGATATGTGCCCCCTCACAGTAGTTATGCCCAGATATGTGCCCTCTTCACAGTAGTTATGCCCTGATATGTGCCCTCCTTTTAGTAGTTATACCCTGATATGTGCCCCCTCACAGTAGTTATGCCCAGATATGTACCCTCTTCACAGTAGTTATGCCCTGATATGTGCCCTCCTCACAGTAGTTATACCCTGATATGTGCCCCCTCACAGTAGTTATGCTCAGATATGTGCCCTCTTCACAGTAGTTATGCCCTGATATGTGCCCTCCTCTTAGTAGTTATACCCTGATATGTGCCCTCCTCTTAGTAGTTATACCCTGATATGTGCCCCCTCACAGTAGTTATGCCCTGATATGTGCCCTCCTCTTAGTAGTTATACCCTGATATGTGCCCCCTCACAGTAGTTATGCCCAGATATGTGCCCCCTCACAGTAGTTATTCCCAGATATGTGCCCTCTTCACAGTAGTAATGCTCACTCGTGCCCCCTCACAGTAGTTATGCCCTGATATGTGCCCTCTTCACAGTAGTTATGCCCTGATATGTGCCCTCCTCACAGTAGTTATACCCTGATATGTGCCCCCTCACAGTAGTTATGCCCAGATATGTGTCCCCTCACAGTAGTTATGCCAGATATGTGCCCTTTTCACAGTAGTAATGCTCACAAGTGCCCCCTCACAGCATTTTGCATTTCTTTTTGGCAAAGCTACCTGGTTCCGGCCCGCGAAATTTATACTTTTAGTCTAGTGCGGTCCTCAGACAAAAAATGGTTGGGCACCACTGCCCTAGGACATATGATGAACAGAGATTATTACAATGTGTCTACAAAGATCCATTTTGACAGACTGGTGATATATTCTCAGGGTTCAATGCCAACCCTTGGACCAAGACCTAGTAGGCAAATATGGTCTATGTTGACAATAGGAAGTTGTTATATTACTGAACACATATATGTGTAGCCATAGTGACACAGTTGTATTCTGTCCCGAGCTGATAAATGCAAACAGTTGGAGATAAATGAATGTGCTCCTAGTTTAATTGCATCAGTAAAGAGATAACAAGAAACCCCAATCAGATTGGAGACTTTTACTACCTGTCCACATGCATATTAACTATAGAAGACAGTATTGGGCTCATGCGCCCATCCATCTATCACATGCAGATCCATAATAAGGACTCCATAGACTGCTGAGGGACACCTATGCTGTATCTCTTTTTTTATGGAGTTACCATATGGCACATATTTATTACCTAAATATTTATAGTACTGACCCACGTGGACTCCCTTTGCCGTCCTGATCACAAATGTGCTCCGAGAAGTTGTCACTTCCACCCTACCGCTCCTCTTGTTCACTTGCAAAGATCTAATTACTCACATGTACTAACAAATAGAGGGGTAAATGCAAGGCTGGATTAAAGGGAGGATACCCAGGGCACAAGCCCTGTGATCTACACCACTTAGGAAGTCAAAGTGGCCTCCACCAGAACTGGTTCCACCTCTATAGAGCCCTTGCTAGGATGTGTCTCACCTACCACCATCCCTGCTACTTCTACGAACCCCCTCATCCCCCGACAAAGCCCTACCCCCTAGTGCCCCTTAACATCAACAAAGTTTGTGGCCGATTACTGTCCTCTACGGGCCCTTCTGTCCCAAAGAGCCTTTCCACCTAGTGCCCCCCTTTGACTTGACTGAGATTCTGCCCACCTACTGTCTCCCAAATGTTACAATACAGACCACCTGCCTGGCTGTGTCTTCCCCTTGTATCCTACTCTTCCCTGCTTCTTCCTCTTTCCCCCATTCCTCTATTTTTCCAAGGAGAACCTTGCTACTTTATGGTGTTTCCCCCCTAAAGCCTCTGCCAATAGATCTTTCCTTGACTGTGGACCAACTTCAACATTTAGGTTATGTCCACATGTGACTGAAACATACTGCAGATTCACTGTCAAGGATTTTAATGCAGCAAATACACAGCATTGTACAGTATCAGCAAAGTGTTTGAGAATTTAAGAAATCTCATCCACACTCCATATAAAAAATCGGCAGCACATTTAGACAAGTTGTTCCCCATAATCTAGTGCTGCAACTCCTCCATTCTGAGCACCAGTGTGCAGTACCATACATTAGGGTACTTGCAAACTGTTCTTGCAATGTAATGTTACTTTATGTTGTTTAATATATTAGTGCCTTGCAATGTACCAGCATATGTCTGTTTCGATCAGTTGGGGTTAATAATCCTGACTCTGTCTCTGTAGGAAGCTAGGTGATGGACTTAGAGCTGCCCCTAGCCCGGTGTGTAGTGTCCTAGTGGAGGAACTGAGGGGAAGCTATATTTGCTCACTCCTCAGAGTACTAGGTCTGAACTCCAGAGAATCACTATCTCTGAGAGATCTACAGAAAGTAAACCATCTCTACTTCACAGTACTTCAGGAAGAGAGAAAGAAAGAACTAGAAGGTCCAGAATCTTTATGGTCGAGCACTGGAGTCAGTCAGTAAGGTATTTGCTGTTTAAGGCTGATAGAGACTTTACTGCAGTGAGAGGGACATTTTTAAAACACCCTTCACACTTCTGAAGGGTCTGGCCCTCTGTATTTTAATCCTGTACCACTCAGCTGGGAATTACAGCCACCAGTGTAAGAATAATATTGGCAGCCTTAGATTCTGCAGAGAGGGACTTTGGAAAGATAGAGAGAAGGAGTACTACAATCCTCATCCTGCTCTATAGCCATACATTGCTTTCTGGGATCATTTGCACTGAGAATTGTTTGGAACTGTGTTTTGATACCGATGGATGTACTACAACTCCCATTCTGCACCTTTTGAAAAAAGAGATGTTTATCTTCTACAGCTGGCCTGGTGACTGACTTCCGCACCATTTACGGACCACAGCATCTCCATTTCCTGCCTTGCATTCGTACAACAGTCATAACACCAAGGGCAACCCAACTACCCTCCGGCAGGAGCTCCTACCTCAGAGAAAAAAGGATTCACCCTCATATCACTGGTAGAATGTTCTCAGGATTATTAAAACAAAACATCCACGTCCTTTCTTTCACTCCTTAGGTGCCAGGGCCAGTTCCTCGGTCATCGGTAAATTATTTAGCTCCCGCTCAACAACAGGTCAAAAACATTTGCCTACCCCTGCTCTACGGTCATGAGAAAATAGTACTGAATAAAGTACATTTTACTGCAATGTTTACCTCTCTAGGGCCTGTCTAGGATATTCCACATCAATTACTCTGAATTGATTTTGCCAAGCAGAACAGTTGCTCGAATGATTAAATTTTTGGCCTCTGCCTAAAGTTTGCAAACAAAAGTATCAGTTCTTATCTGGGACATCAGGAGGAGCTCCAAATCAGGCTTAGGAGCAGCATATGCACAAAATATGCCACATTGATGTAATTAAAAAAGGGCAACTGCCTAAGCGCCCCCTCGTGAATGGCGGCCACCTGCTTACGGAGACAGCCTGCGTTCCCTGGCCACGTGTTTCCATCTGTTTGCTAAATGTCCTGCGTATTTAACAGAGGAACAATTATTCAACCTCCTCCCCTGTTAATTAGATCTCGGGACGGGTATTTCAATAAAGCCCTCGGCCAAAGAAGCAAACACCGCTAAGATAATGGAATAGCACGTCAGGGTCACGGTTCACTGTCAGCCCGCTGCCAACCATTGCTGGATCTGAAGAGCTTAAAGCCGTACAGAGGAAACACAGAGGTCACAAGACAAAACAAGGATCTCCGGAGCTGTTCCCCTTATTAATTGGACTTTTTTTTTTTTTTTTGCAAACTGGCTGATTTCCCAGCACAAATATCTAAATCCAAACAGCACAGAAGACAATGCTGTGTATCTTCACCAGGGATCTGAGCTGTCATCGTGCAAATTAAGGTGCTACCCACTTACATAACCTGGGAGCAAACTTAACCCCTTCACAACTAGAGTATATGACATAAACTAATAATATCAGTGCTGAGGCAGTACTATTCACATAACAAGATTTCACTAGGATTAGGGCCCACCTAGATAGATAGAGAGATACGGTAATAGATAGATAGATAATAGATAGATAGATAGATAGATAGATAGATAGATAGATAGATAGATAATAGATAGATAGATAGATAGAGAGATACGGTAATAGATAGATAATAGATAGATAGATAGATAGATAGATAGATAATAGATAGATAGATAGATAGATATGAGATAGATAGATAGATAATAGATAGATAGATAGATAGATAGATAGATAATAGATAGATAGATAGATGATAGATAGATAGATAGATAATAGATAGATAGATAATAGATAGATAATAGATAGATAGATAATAGATAGATAGATAGATAGATAGATAGATAGATAGATGATAGATAGATAGATAATAGATAGATAGATAGGAGATAGATAATAGATAGATAGATAGATAATAGATAATAGATAGATAGATAATAGATAGATAGATAATAGATAGATAGATAGATAGATAGATAATAGATAGATAATAGATAGATAATAGATAATAGATAGATAGATAGATAGATAGATAGATAATAGATAGATAGATAGATAGATAGATAGATAATAGATAGATAATAGATAGATGATAGATAGATAGATAGATAGATAGATAGATAGATAGATAGATAGATAGATAATAGATAGATAGATAGATAGATAATAGATAGATAGATAGATAGATAGATAATAGATAGATAGATAGATAATAGATAATAGATAGATAGATAGATAGATAGATAGATAATAGATAGATAGATAGATAGATAGATAGATAATAGATAGATAATAGATAGATAGATAATAGATAATAGATAATAGATAATAGATAGATAGATAGATAGATAGATAGATAATAGATAGATAGATAGATAGATAATAGATAGATAATAGATAGATAATAGATAGATAGATAGATAGATAGATAGATAGATAATAGATAGATAGATAGATAATAGATAGATGATAGATAGATAGATAGATAGATAGATAATAGATAATAGATAGATAATAGATAGATAGATAGATAATAGATAATAGATAGATAGATAGATAATAGATAGATAGATAGATAATAGATAGATAATAGATAATAGATAGATAGATAGATAGATAGATAGATAGATAATAGATAGATAATAGATAATAGATAGATAATAGATAGATAGATAGATAGATAATAGATAGATAATAGATAGATAGATAGATAATAGATAGATAGATAGATAGATGGAGACTGATCAAAGGAGCTTTCTGACTTTTTCATACTGATGACCGGTCCTCTAGATAGGTCATCAGTATCTGATCTTAGGGGTTCAACACCCGGAAATCCTTGCCTATCAGCCATTTGAGAAGGCCGGGTCTTCCTGTAAGCGGCATGGACTTCTTACAGCTTACCCTAGGGCAGTGATGTCATGTTCATCGGTCACATGGCAGCTCAGTCCTGTTGCAGTGAATGTGTCTGAGCTGTGGCACCAAGCACAGCCGCTATACAATGTACGGCACGGTGCTTGGTGAGCTGTGAGGAGACAGTGGCGCTCACACGAGTGCCGTGTCCTCCCCAAACAGCTGATCGTCGGGTGTCAGTCCCCCGCCTGATGACCTGTCGCTCCGCTCTGCTAAAATCTCTGCATAACACATTGGTGTAGGGAGCAAAATACAAATAAAATGGAAAATGGCTGTGTCCCTAAGGGGTTAAACAATGATGGGAGGTTAAACCCTGAGCAAATTATTTTGATGGCCCATGTGGCTGCTGTAAAGTATATCTCTAAATGCTGTTAAGCACAGCTCAGGCAAGATGGCCGACCCCCCCGTAATCATGTTCAGAAAATAGAATAAAAAACAAAATTTACAATCATAAAATAAAAACAGATTAGAAAAAAAGGATGTATGTCACTATCTGGTATTAACTGGCAGAAAAGAATTTGGGTGACACATAACACTTTAAAACATCCCTGATCATCGTGCCTCAGGATGGAGCACAGATTCGTGTCAGCCTAGGAGCTTTCTCGTCACCCCCTGGATGAGGGCGAGAGGGGAAGCCATTGCTCTGAGCACATTTCTGGCTTTGAGGTTGTCATTTTTCAAGCACCTTTACCTAAAAAAAAAAAAAAACACATGATGACAGACGGCAAACAAAGCCGGTGTAGTCTGATCCTGCAGCCGTTTACACACTTCCATTTACTGTCTGTAGGTTATGAAGAAGAGGTGACGGGGACTGGAAAGACATCTAACTTCAGGATCAGACCACATATGATTTATAGTTGTAGTCTGTAGCAACGGAGTAATATCCTATCTATCTATTATCTATCTATCTATTATCTCTCTATCTATCTATTATCTATCTATCTATTATCTATCTATTATCTATCTATTATCTATCTATCTATTATCTATCTATCTATCTATCTATCTATCTATCTATCTATTATCTATCTATTATCTATTTATCTATCTATTATCTATCTATCTATTATCTATCTATTATCTATCTATTATCTATCTATTATCTATCTATCTATTATCTATCTATTATCTATCTATCTATCTATTATCTATCTATTATCTATCTATCTATCTATCTATTATCTATCTATCTATTATCTATCTATTATCTATCTATCTATCTATCTATTATCTATCTATCTATTATCTATCTATCTATCTATCTATTATCTATCTATCTATTATATTATATCTATCTATTATCTATCTATTATCTATCTATCTATCTATCTATCTATCTATTATATTATATCTATCTATTATCTATCTATCTATTATCTATCTCCTATCTATCTATTATCTATTATCCATCTATCTATCTATCTATCTATTATCTATCTATCTATCTATTATCTATCTATTATCTATCTATTATCTATTATCTATCTATCTATTATATTATATCTATCTATTATCTATCTATTATCTATCTATCTATTATCTATCTATCTATTATCTATCTATTATCTATCTATTATCTATCTATTATCTATCTATCTATCTATCTATCTATCTATCTATCTATTATCTATCTATCTATTATCTATCTATTATCTATCTATCATCTATCTATCTATCTATCTATCTATCTCATATCTATCTATCTATCTATCTATCTATCTATCTATTATCTATCTATCTATCTATCTATCGGTCTATCTTTCTATATCTCTCCATATCTATCTATCTATCTATCTATCTATCTATCTATCTATCTTCATATCTATCTATCTATCTATCTTCATATCTATCTATCTATCTATCTTCATATCTATCTATCTATCTATCTATCTATCTATCTATCTGTCTCTCTGTCTATCTAATATATATCTATCTATCTATCTATCTATCTATCTATCTATCTATCTATTATCTATTATCCATCTATCTATTATCTATCTATCTATCTATCTATCTATTATCTATCTATCTATCTATCTATCTATCTATTATCTATCTATCTATCTATTATCTATTATCCATCTATCTATTATCTATCTATCTATCTATCTATCTATCTATCTATCTATCTATCTATCTATCTATTATCTATCTATTATCTATCTATCTATCTATCTATCTATCTATCTATCTATTATCTATCTATTATCTATTATCTATCTATTATCTATCTATCTATCTATCTATCTATCTATCTATCTATCTATCTATCTATCTATCTGTCTGTCTAATGCATCTGTTTATCTATAAAAAAACTGAAAGGATCAGCAGCACTGTAAGTTTCAATTGGGTGCAATCCATCCAAGACTGTTGGTACTTGGTCCCATAGTAACAATTTGCAGAAAAGAGGAAGCACATATTATGGTGAAGGGTAGTGGACCCGGGTTTATTCCCCCCTCCAACTGCAACATTTCAGCCCAACACAATGAGGCTAATTCTATCTATAGCTTGACAAAGGCCTCATTGAGTAGGCCAAAACGTTGCCTGGGGATTAAAGTTTGGGGTCTTCACCTTTTCATGCTATTTTGGAGCACTGCCTCGTTTTTTTGACGTCTTTACAGTGGAGGAGAAGCCTGACTTCCTAGAGGAATTGGACCCTGTTCACACCATCTGACTGTGCTGCTGCTCTATCTGCATTTGTATATCTGTCTATCTATCTATTATCTATCTATCTATTATCTATCTATTATCTATCTATTATCTATCTATCTATCTATTATCTATCTATTATCTATCTATTATCTATTAACTAATATCTATTAACTAATATCTATCTATTATCTATCTATTATCTATTAACTAATATCTATTAACTAATATCTATCTATTATCTATCTATTATCTATCTATTATCTATCTATCTATTATCTATCTATTATCTATTAACTATCTATCTATCTATCTATTATCTATCTATCTATTATCTATCTATTATCTATCTCTATCTATCTATTATCTATTAACTAATATCTATCTATCTAGCTATTATCTATCTATCTATCTATCTATCTATCTATCTATCTATCTATTATCTATCTATCTATCTATCTATTATCTATCTATTATCATCTATCTATTATCTATTATCTATCTATCTATCTATCTATCTATCTATTATCTATTATCTATCTATCTATCTATCTATCTAGCTAATATCTATTTATTATCTATTAACTAATATCTATCTCTCTCTATCTCTCTCTCTCATATCTATTTATCCATCTAGTATCTATCTAATATCTATTTATTATCTATCTATCTAATATCTATTATCTATGTATGTATTTATCTAAATGTATCTATCCATCTATCTATTGCACTACTATCTATATATTCCATAACTATCTATCTGAAGTAAAGAAAACATATCGCTGTACTGTGTTAGCCAGTAAATAAAAACTATAAAAAGATATATAAAAAAAAAAACACTTTTGTAGCCATGACCAAAATTTAGATTTGTCAGTGGTTGATACCTTTTTATGGCTAACTCAAAAGAAGATGACACATTTGCAAGCTTTTTAAGGCTCGGTATCTGAAGATTTACATATCTGTACCCCAAGTACATAGGAATAACGAGGTAGATGAGACATGTGATGTTAGGTAGATCAATATGAGAGGAGGAGTAAACAAATAGAGAGGCCAGTGTTTGGGGAGGCCCCAACGCTACACTGGGTCCCCCGGACGCCATGGAGGTGTCACCACGTGTCGCTGCTCTCTGGAGGAGATGGTAAGGCATGGTGCACCCCAATGGGAAATAAGTCCAGAGAGTCAGGGTCTGCAGGAAACCAGTGTGCTTCTTTACTGGAGGAATTCAGGTACAAACACAATACAGGCGAGGCACTGAGCCGGCTTCTCCGGTCTCCTCCCTGGCAGAAGAAGGGTTTGATGCTGAGGAAAGGCCTGGGCTAACTGTCCTGCTGTCTCTTAGAAGGCTGGTACCCTGGCCAAAGGCCCACGGTCTGTAGCTCAATAGCCTCAGTCTGTGGCAGAGTATCCCCATCTCAGAGTCTTCTTCTGGCACCTTTACACCACCAGATAATCATTCCTATGAACGCTCGTTATTGATTATCTGGCAGATTCTAAGCCAGTGTAAAGGGGCCTTAAAGTGGACCCATCCTCTCTCCTGACATGTCAGTTTTAGTAACTACTTGCATTCCCTTATGTAATACCAATTCTGGAGCATTTATTCTTCTGCCTCTATGTTGTGCCATTCCTTTATTATTCTTGCTAGAAGTTTACAAATAAATTGCCAGCAGTCTGCAGTAAAGGTACTGCTGGGTGTTACCGCTGGCGGGTGTGTCTGATTCTGTCCCATCTGTATCTTTACTGCAAGCTGCTGACAACTTATTTATAAACTTCTAATAGAAATAACAGAGTATTGGCACAACAGAGTCATAAGAATAGACGCTCCAGAATTGTTATTATATGGGGAATACAAGTAAATACTAAAACAGACAAGTCAGGAGATGTGACAGGTAGTGTTGATCGAGCATGCTCAGCCAAACACCAGTTCGGCTCGAGCATCGCTATGCTCGGCACATCGTAATGTGTGGCCGAACACCGCGTGTGCTCGAGCTCGATGCTCGAGTATCCTCCCCGCACGTTTGTTGGCTGCTACGCAGCCAATAAACGTGCAGGTAAGTACTGCCACTCACTGTAATGCCGTAGCCATATTGGCTGCTGGCATTACAGTGATTGGCTGGCCAGAACGCGTCATCGGGGGCTATAAATTGCTTGCAATTGTTTGGCCGCTGCAGACAGCGACATTATCTGCGCTACATCTCCTGTCTAAATTGTGCGCAGCCTCAAAATATCCAGTGTACTTTTTCCGTAGACGGAGTCCGCTGCGGACAGTTACATTACCTGCACTACATCTCCAGTATAACGTTTGCGTATACGAAATATCAGTGACATTCAGTCTAATTTTTTTGCTGCTGGTGGCAGCGACATTACCTGCGCCACATCTCCAGCAGTGATGGCCAGTTCGCCGTGCTCGCCCGCGAACACATGCGAGCTGCCATCTTAACTCACAAGTCCGGCGATGCACAGGTAAGTCCTTACCTGTGCCTGTGCGCAAACCGGTCTGAAATGAAATGTGGTCTCCGGGTGCAGGCAGTTCAGAGAACAGCCCGATGAAGGCCCCCAGAGGCTGTTCTCGGAACTGCCTGCTCCCGGTGACCACATTTCATTTCAGACCGGCTCACGCACAGGCACAGGTAAGGACTTACCTGTGCATCGCCGGACTTGTGAGTTAAGATGGCAGCTCGCATGTGTTCGTGGGCGAACACGGCAAACTGGCCATCACTGATTTCCAGTATAACGTTAGTGCATCCGAAATATCAGTGACATTCAGTGTAATTTTTTTCGCCGCTGGTGACAGCGACATTTTCTGCGCTACATCTCCTAAAAATATCTGTGACATCCAATGTACCTTTTCTGTAGACGGTGTCCGCTGTGGACAGTAACATTACTTGCGCTACATCTCCAGGAAAACTTTAGCGCATCTGATATATCAGTAACATTAATTTAGTGCAATTTTTTATTAGCCGCTAGTGACAGCAACATTACTTGCGCTATACCTCCTGTATAACGTTTGCACATCCTAAAAATATCTGTGACATTCTTTGTACTTTATTTGTGCATACACTTGCAAAACCTGCGCTACTGTACGTGTGACATACTTGCAAGCATATATACCATTTCATATGCGCAAGGTGAGCAGTAAGGGATGGGGAAGTGACCGTGCTGCTGAGGCCGTGGCCCTGGCCACGGTGAAACTGTGCCTGCTGCCAGAGCACAAGAAACACACTCATCCACAATATCTAGCTTCATGTCCTAGTTTGCAGGGTGGCGCAGGACACCACTCTCGAAGTCAGACCAGTGCTGTTGGATTGCAGCAGATAATGCTTCCAGTCTGATAAGTACCTTCTTGTATTCCACAGAGTCCAGTCTCAGTAGCCAAGAGTCTGGTCAACAGATCCTCACCCTGATACTCCTTCAACCCACCATGGAGAGTCTTGGCAAACAAATGATCCCACCCTCGGATATTCTGAAAAGCTCTTTTCAGCGCCATTCCCTGATTTGGCCCTTTCACCAAGGCCACTTGAAGATGCACATGAGGAGATCTTGTGCCCTGATTCCCAAACTCTTGAGCATCGACAGTCACAAGAAGATGACGGTGGGGAACGGCAATTAGTGTTTTATGAGGTGGATGATGATGATGAGACACAGTTGCCAATAAGTCAACCGCAATTAGTGTCTCAAGAGGTTGATTATGAGGATGAGACACAGTTGTCAATAAGTGAGGTTGTTGTTAAGTCAACAAGTCAGGAGGATAACCAGAGTGAGGAAGTGGAAGAGAAGGTGGTGGACAATGAAGTCACTGACCCAACCTGGGAAGGTGGCAAGCCAAGCGAGGACAGCAGTGCAGAGGGGGAGGGATCCGAAGCACCACAACAGGCTAGAAGAGGCAGTGGGGTGGCAAAAGGTAGAAGGCGGGCCACACCAAAGGGGCCCACAACTGTTCCCCGGAGCACCCCCTTGCGGCAATCTCTCTTGCTAAGGGGTAGGTGTTCCGCATGTCTGTCGCTTTTTTGAGGAAAGTGCGGACGATAAAAGAATTGTCATTTGCAACCTGTGCCTTACCAAAATGAGCAGGGGCGTGAACTCTAGCAACCTCACCAGCACCAGCATGATCCACCACATGGCATCAAAGCACCCTAATAGGTGGGCCTAACGCCTGGGTCCACAACCAGTGTCTGCGGGTCACACCACTGCCTCCTCTTCTCCTGTGTTACATGCTGGCCAATCCCCTGTCCAAGACGCAGGCCCGGATGCCTCCAGCCATGCACCTGGACCTTCGCAAGCACCATCAGTTAGCACATCCACTTCTGTGTCCCAGCGCAGTGTACAGATGTTCATACCCCAGGCCTTTGAACAAAAGCACAAATACCCAGCCACCCACCCGCAGGCCATAGCACTAAATGCACACCTTTCGAAATTGCTAGCCCTGGAAATGTTGCCATTTAGGCTTGTAGACACTGAGGCTTTCCGCAGCCTGATGGCGGTGGTCGTCCCGCGTTACTCTGTCCCCAGCCGCCAATATTTTTCACGGTGTGCAGTCCCAGCCTTACACCAACATGTGTCCCGTAACATCACCCGTGCCCTGACCAACGCAGTTATTGGGAAGGTCCACTTAACGACTGACACATGGACAAGTGCTTTTGGCCAGGGACGCTACATTTCCCTGACTGCACACTGGGTGAACATTGTGGAGGCCGGGAGCTAGTCATACCCTGGGATGGCATAGGTGCTACCGACGCCAAGGCTTATGGGCCCTACTTCCATCAGGGTTTCCGCCACCACCTACGTTTGTGGCTGCAACCCCCCCTTCTCCTCCTCCGCCTCCTCCTCCACTTCCACCTCTGAATTATCATCTTGCAGCACCAGTCAGCCATCAGTCGGTAGCTGGAAGCAGTGTAGCACTGCAGTGAGGAAGCGGCAACAGGCGTGCTAAAGCTGATATGCTTAGGGGACAAACAGCACACCGCTGCAGAGCTGTGGCAGGGGATTAGAGACCAGACTGAGCTGTGGCTCTCACCACTCAACCTACAACCATGCATGGTTGTGTCTGATAATGTCCGTAACTTGGTGCTGACAAGCTCACACTTATACCATGCCTAGCCCACGTGTTCAATCTAGTGGTTCAGTGGTTTCTCAAAACCTACCCCAATTTGCCTGAGCTACTGGTGAAGGTGCGCCGTGTGTGCCCATTTCCACAAGTCATCGACAGCTTCCGGTCTGGCAGCAGCAATTGCCAGCTCACCGACTGTTGTGCGACGTGAGCATGCGCTGGAACTCCACTTTCCACATGTTAGCCAGGCTTTGTGAGAAGCAGAGGGCAGTAGTGGAATACCAGCTGCAACATGGTCGTCGCCTTTCAAGTAACCTTCTGCTCTTCACAAGCGACGAGTGGGCATTGATGTCTGGGCATTGAGGAATCAACACAGATGGTGAGCGGCGATAACGCTATTATCAGCGTAACCATCCCACTTCTGTGTCTACTCAAACACTCGCTGCACACAATGAAGGCGGACGCTTTGCATGTGGAAGAGGTGGAAATGCGGGAAGACATTACACAGGGTGATAGCCAGAACACCCTCAGTTCATCTTCTCAGCGCGAATTGGATGATGAGGAGGAGGAGCAGAAGACGGTTGCCTCCACTACAGAGGGTAGTACTCATGGAGGTTTTATTCCATCTGATCAACGTGGATGGGTAGAAGAGAAGGAAGAGGATGAGGAGATTGAGAGTCATCCTCCTGATGAGGACAGCGAAGTCTTGCCTGTTGGGACTCTGGCACACATGGCTGACTTTATGTTAGGCTGCCTTTCCTGTTATCCACGCGTTTTACACATTTTGGACAACACCGATTACTGGTTGTTTACCTTTCTCGACCACCGCTACCCCCGAACTTCTCATCTCTCAATCCTGTGGTGGAGAGGACGAGCAAAATGGTGCAATACCAGAAGGTCCTTGTGGAAAAATTCCTCCAACAATTTCCAGCTGACAACGATGTCTGCAGAGTACGTAGTTCCTTGGCCAACCGAGGAGGGGATACAAGGGGAACACACAGCAGTTCCAACAGAGGCAGGGCAGCACTCTACAATGCCTGGGACAGTTTTATGACACCCCGCCAATACCCTCAACCTGATGCGCGGCCTAGTGTCACAAGGAGGGAAACATTTTGGAAGATGGTGAAGGAGTACGTAGCAGACCGTGTCAGTGTCCTCAGTGATCCCTCTGCGCCTTACAACTATTGGGTGTCCAAGCTGGACACGTGGCACGAACTGGCGCGCTACGCCTTGAAGGTGCTGGCCTGCCCTGCCGCCAGCGTTTTGTCAGAGCGGGTATGTAGTGCTGCTGGGGGCATTATAACTTATAAGTGCATCCACCTGTCAACTGAAAATGCTGACCGGTTGATTCTTATCAAAATGAACAAGGCCTGGATTGCCCCTAACTTCTCTACTCCACCAGAGAAAAGCGAATAAACATAAAGGCACTCTAAATGTGGCTTTTATGCTCCATGCACCCCTTCCACCACTAAAAAGGGTATATGGTTCAATCTCCCTTTTCTCATCCTCCTCCTCCTCCTCAATCATATCAACATGCTTATTAGGCTTCCCTCGCTCCTAATGTTTTAGAGGGTCAACTTAGCAGCAGGCCCTCATCCATAATGTTTTAGAGGGTCACCAGCAGGTCCTCGCCCATAATGTTTTTGAGGCTCACCAGCAGTCCCTCAACCATAATGTTTTTAAGGGTAACCAGCAGGCCCTCGCCCATAATGTTTTTGAGAATCACCAGCAGGCCCTCGCCCATAATGTTTTAGAGGGTCACCAGCAGGCCCTTGTTCTTAATGTTTTAGAAGGTCACCACAAGGCCCTCGCCCCAAATGTTTTAGATGGTCAGATCAGCAGCAGGCACTCGCCCCTAATGATTTAGAGGGTCAGCTCAGCAGCAGGCCCTCGCCCCTAATGTTTTAGAAGGTCAGATCAGCAGCAGCCCTCGCCCCTAATGTTTTAGATCAGTGGTTCTCAACCTTTCTAAAGCCGTGATCCCTTAATACAGTTCCTCATGTTGTGGTGACCCCCAACCATTACATTTTTTTCCTTGCTACGTCATAACTAATTTTGCTACTGTTATGAATTGTAATGTAAATATCTGATATGCAGGATGTATTTTTATTGCTACAAATTGAACATAATTAAAGCAGAGTAATTAATCACAAAGACATCCACAGATCCCCCCCTAAACAGTGCCATCCACAGATCCCCCTAAACAGTGCCATCCACAGATCCCCCTCCCCTAAACAGTGCCATCCACAGATCTCCCCCCTAAACAGTGCAATCCACAGATCCCGCCTCCCCTAAACAGTGCCATCCACAGATCCCCCCTCCCCTAAACAGTGCCATCCACAGATCTCCCCCCTAAACAGTGCCATCCACAGATCCCCCCCTAAACAGTGCCATCCACAGATCCCCCCCCCTAAACAGTGCCATCCACAGATCCCCCCTCCCCTAAACAGTGCCATCCACAGATCTCCCCCCTAAACAGTGCCATCCACAGATCTCCCCCCTAAACAGTGCCATCCACATATCCCCCTAAACAGTGCCATCCACATATCCCCCCTAAACAGTGCCATCCACAGATCCCCCCTCCCCTAAACAGTGCCATCCACAGATCTCCCCCTAAACAGTGCCATCCACAGATCCCCCTAAACAGTGCCATCCACAGATCCCCCCTAAACAGTGCCATCCACAGATCCCCCCTCCCCTAAACAGTGCCATCCACAGATCCCCCTAAACAGTGCCATCCACAGATCCCCCCTAAACAGTGCCATCCACAGATCCCCCCTCCCCTAAACAGTGCCATCCACAGATCTCCCCCCTAAACAGTGCCATCCACAGATCCCCCCTAAACAGTGCCATCCACAGATCCCCCCCTAAACAGTGCCATCCACAGATCCCCCCTCCCCTAAACAGTGCCATGATGGCACTGTTTAGGGGAGGGGGGATCTGTGGATGGCACTGTTTAGGGGGGGATCTGTGGATGGCACTGTTTAGGGGGGGATCTGTGGATAGCACTGTTTAGGGGGGGATCTGTGGATAGCACTGTTTAGGGGGGATCTGTGGATGGCACTGTTTAGGGGGGAGATCTGTGGATGGCACTGTTTAGGGGAGGGGGGATCTGTGGATGGCACTGTAGGCGGATCTGTGGATGGCACTGCCATCCACAGATCCCCCTACAGTGCCATCCACAGATCTCCCTCCCCGACGCTCACAGCAGTATATTTATAAACTAATCAGTAACTACTTTAACTTTAATCATTGCTCATTGCTGAGCTCTTTACTTTGATTATAATTTATTTGAATATGGGATATCTTACTTTGTCTTAGCTCCGGTAATAGCAGGCAGTGCGGGGGGCGGCGCTCACTCACTGACGTCACGCGCCTGCGCCGCCTAGTGGGAGGAGCAGGCGCGTGATGTCAGTGAGTAAGCGCCGCCCCCCGCACTGCCTGCTATTACCGGAGCTAAGACAAAGTAAGATATCCCATATCCAAATAAATTATAATCCAAGTAAAGAGCTCAGCAATGAGCAATGATTAAAGTAGTTACTGATTAGTTTATAAATATACTGCTGTGAGCGGCGTGGCCCTGTATATTCTAACCCCCAGGCAAGCGTCCCTGTCACCATGGGAACGCCTGGGGGTTAGAATATACCATCGGATTTGAGTTTTTACGATCTCACTGAGCTCGTAAAACTCAGATCCGATAGTATATTCTAACCCCCAGGCAAGCGTCCCCGTCACCATGGGAACGCCTGGGGGTTAGAATATACCATCGGATCTTCTGAGTTACTCAGCCGCAAAACAAACACCGGCTCTGCTTGGCCCCGGGCCAGCTCGGGGCCCCAAGCAATTGCTTGTTTTGCCTGTCTGTTAGCGACGGGCCTGGACCCACAATAGGAAGCCTCAGGCGACCCCCCGGAAAGGGCCGATCAACCCCCAAAGGGGTCACGACCCCTAGGTTGAGAACCGCTGTTTTAGATGGTCAAATCAGCAGCAGGCCCTGGCCCCTAATGTTTTAGATCAGGCATGCTCAACCTTCGGCCCTCCAGTTGTTATAAAACTACAACTCCCACAATGACCTACTGTAGACTGATAACTGTAGGCTGTTTGGGCATGCTGGGAGTTGTAGTTTTGCAACAGCTGGAGGGCCACAGGTTGAGCATGCCTGTTTTAGATGGTCAGATCAGCAGTCCCTTGCTCCAATAGTTTTAGAGGGTCACTAGCAGGCCATCAATCATAATTTTTCAAGGGTGTGTATGATGCCCTCCTTTATGTGTAATAAAGGGTGTATTGTGATTTGCTGCGGCAATGTCAAACCACATGTTCACATCACTGGCGCCCGGTGGACATCTCAGGCCTGCAGGAGAAGGAGCAGGGAGCTGGCACTGGGAAGCAGGTAAGTCATCTTATGAGTGTAGAAGTCCCACTACCTGAACAATTGTACCACAATGTGAATGAGGCTCTCCTTTATGTGATATACAGGTTGTATCGGAGTGCCTCTTCATTGTAATTTTTGGCAGCACTTGCACTTTATATACAAGTACATATACAGGAAATAATGTTTCCTAACAATTTTTCCTCTAAAATCTATTTTATCTTCGGTTTTGTGCGTATTATTGTCAGTCTGTAAAAGTGGCGTACTACTCGGACAACATCGTTCCCAGCAGCGACCTGGGAGTCCAAGATGCATCCAGACATCCACCCCCTGCTGTTCCCGAACCATTTTGGTGGTGTTTCCATCAATTTCTGACCTTTTTCTGTAAACCAGACACCCTCCCCTCTTCAGAGCAGGGGGTGCCTGGTTTAATGCTTGGGTTCTCCCATTGACCCGAGCATTCCGAGGTGTTCTACTCGAGCACCCGAGCACTTTGGTGCTTGACCAACACTAGTGACAGGTCCTCTTTAAGCCATTAATAGGTATCAACCACAACAAAAATCTCCTATCTATCTATCTATCTATCTATCTATCTATCTATCTATCTATCATCTATCTATCTATCTAATATCTATATATCTATTTATCCCATTATCTATGTATCTATTATCTATCTATCTATCTATCTAATATCTATCATCTGTCTATCTCATAAGTTTCTAAAACTGTTAATACATTTATGACTTACATGTGATCAATAACTATGGTTCTTTAGCTTAACACAAGGTTGAGGACCTCGGATCTACATTGCTAATTCTCCAGTCATGAGCTTTACTGTACAACATGCAGCTAGAATTTTAAGAGCATTATTGGAACATCATAAAAAAAAAAAAAAGATTTGATGGACATTTCCTTCTTAATCCACTAGACTCCATATGTACGATTAGACAGAGAAGGGACCTGGGATTAGACAATGTGGAGAAGCTCCGGTTGCTCACCATGTGCCTACGGTTTAATTGCTACCCACCAGATCAGGGGGCACGTTTTGTTTAATCTTTCTAAAGGAAAAATCGTTAGGGTCATTAGTCCGCCGTGTGAGCCATTGTTAGAGACAATAGATTATGCAATTGGGTGCACAGTTGGTGTCTTTTATGTGACCACCCCCCGTCTGGTCTCTCTAAGCTATTTACCAAATCTATTCATAGTGCATTAAATAATTTGCACTAATCGTTATAATTCACATCAGATTCAAACGGCTTTGTCCTATTACTCTTCATTGGGATTATGAATGGTCTCTTTTGTCCTGGATGACCCATGCTTTAATCAATAGGAATGTATCATCAGAATATTATATTATTTAAATCAGGTTTTTAGTATATATTTTTGAAAACTGTGCTTTTTTACAATGTTTTAATCTTGAAAAAATGATAGTCATATACAGTTTTTACACAGTACAGCAGATCAAAGTGGCTAACACTTCCTGTTTTCTGTAGCTGATTTGCCAGCTTTGCTGTATAGACTTGGTCATAATGACCAGTCGTCTCATTATCAATAGGGGGCGGGAGGTTTAATGACAGCTCTATTGTGCTACTAAATGTCTAAAGTGTGTCCCTTCAATATGGTCACCTTTAGGGAAGTGTTTAAAAAAAAAAAGAAAGTGGGCAGCTAAAACATTTAGGAAAATAAAGAAGCACATTATTTGCCTTCTAGAGACAGGCCTGGAGGGGAGATCGACCATCACAAATTTAGAACAATAAGTCGTTCACTGTTGCAAGACTTCTTCTAGGAAAAGTTTATATTTAAATTCTGTAAAACTCATAGATTGACGTGAAATTTTTTACTAATAATTACATAGTAAGGTCATCACACTTTATTTAAGGGATTTTCCAGATCTATCCTTAGTCTCATTGGGGTTTAATCAGTAGAATAAATGAGGGTCCCAGAATCCCCTGTGTGGATGTGCAGTAATGTGCATACGTCCTTACCATTCAATCTCTATAAGACTGCCGAGTATAGCCCATGGCTATCTCCAGTAGTCTCACAGAAGTGAATGGAGTTTTTTTGCCTTCCTCTGGATCGACTTGCAGGATGACAGGCCGAACTGGATGGACAAATGTCTTTTTTCGGCCTTATGTACTATGTTACTATGAGTGATCAGACACGCACACTACTACTCCATCGTTCACACTGAAGACCCTCAAGCTTGCAATTGGTCAGGGCCAGTGATCAGACCCCCAGCGATCATACATTTTTCACCTATGCTGTGAACAAGTGATAAATGTAGTTAATGGTTCAAACTCATTTCCTGATACAATTCTGCCTTCCTTCAGCCACCACTAGAGGGAGCTTACTGGATACTGATCTATCATTGAGATCAATGTACAGATGTATAAAACATTACTTTGACACTGAACATGTTAAATATGGTTGCAGCAAACTTTTACTTGACTTTTTCAATGGCTTTGGTTTTAAGTTTTAATTTAAAGTTTGCTGCAACAGTGTATTTAATGTGTCGGCTTAGGGTACTTTCACACTAGCGTTGTTCGGATTCGGCAGGCAGTTCCGGCAACGGAACTGCCTGCCGGATCCGGAAAACCGTATGCAAATGGAAATATGTTTTTTTCCGGATCCGTTAGATGGATCCTTTGATATATCTGATCCTTCTCATCTGGAATAACGGATCCGGTATTAAATTTTTTTCAAAGATCAAAAGCAAAAATAGCTCCTCCTATGTCCCAGTGCATGTGCAGACCAAAAAAAACGGATCCAGCAACGCGGCACTTTCTGGAACACTTGGTACCGGATCCGGCATTAATACATCTCTGCAGAAATTAATGCCGGATACGGCAAGTGCGGTAGTGTTCCGGGATTTTGTCCGGTCAAATACCGTACAAGGGAGACGGAACGGAAGACATCCTGATGCATACTGAACGGATTGCTTTCCATTCAGAATGCATTGGGACAAAACTGATGCGTTTATTTTCGGTATTGAGACCCTTTACCGAATTTCAATATTGGAAAAGAATAACGCTAGTGTGAAAGTACCCTTACTGCATCTGTATACCTCATATGCAGTGAGCTCCCTCTAGTGGCAGGCGTAAGCAGCCAGAATTTTATCTTTTAACATTACAAATTTACAAAATGTAAGTAAAATCATATAGTAGATATTGTTCGTTAAGCTGAAATACTCTGTGCCTCTGTTGCTGCCTGTAGAATGGTCCCAGTATACCTCACCTGCCTTTTGCAAAAAGTACAATGGGTCAATCAATGTAGATAAAATAGTCGGGGCCCCGGACTCTTTCTCACCTGTTTTCCTTGTTACTCCCCATTCACATCAGCACAGCCAACACATTCTTACAAAGGGAGACTTGAGAACATTTTAAAGGGCCGTTTTTAAAGAGATAGCACCAGCAAATCTAATGCCTTTGAAGTTTAAAGTATATAATAGCATGTCAATCATTAGGAAGCTCATGGCATCTTCATTTACTAACAGGCTGCATGCCTTCCCATTTACATCTAAACTTAGCACATGTTTTTCCCCTGCTCATTTATTTAAGTCCTGTGCAAAAAAAATAAAAAAAATGTCAAGTATCACTTGTCCTTTTTTTCATGTGCAAAGGATAATTAGTAGACTTATTTCGTAGTGGGATGAAAGGGTCTGAAACTGACATAGGTGATGAAGACCGCTCCTCCCTCTCTCTGTCACAGAGCATACTCACAACACTAACAGACGCCAGTAGGTTGCCTTCTGTTTTGCTATGTCCATGTACTTGCTGTAAAGAAATCAGGTAAAAAAAAATTGGGTCAGCTAAAGCTGCTCTATCATGTGAGGACCTTGAAAAGCAGCACAACCAACCATATGACACATGGCCCATATGATATGGTGTTAGAGAAACACAGCTCCTCACTTGCCTTTGTTTCCTGGTATCCATCAAGATACTTCTAAGGAAGTTCATGAATTCTTCAGGATTTGATTCATGGCCACATGGTTGTCTCTTTTTCATATTCTACAAGGGCAGTTCTCACAAGGGTTTTTTCCTCACTGTCTGTGAAGGTTCTCATTTATCCAGGTCATGGTATATCTGTAAAGAATAAATCAAGGCAACTGGACTTACTGTAGAGTTCTTGAAAACGTTTTCAAGAAATCTACAGTAAGTCCAGTTGCCTTGATTTATTCTTTACAGATATTTTTTCCTCACTGTTTAGTCCAAACTAATGTGGTTTTAGAACATTTCTTATTTTCCTCACTTATCTCCTTGTCACAAAGAACAACCAAGAAGAGGAAATTTTTTTGTAAGGAATGTGTCCTTTGTGACGATAGGACGTCAATCTACAAGTATGTTTTTGGTCCGAAGACAAAACTTCTAAAGGTCAGTAAAGCAATTACAAAGGACATCAGGAGGACATATAATATGGATGACATCTTTTAGTGTATTTTTATTTATTGCAATATGGCGGATGCATTCTTCTAAAGGCTTTGGTGACCAGACCTAGGACTTGACTCTGGGTCTAGCTAAGGGTGTGCATATTTTGGGAATGATAACGTTGACTCTTAAAGGGGTTATCCAATATCATAAACAGCCCCCCCCCCATGTGCCAGGCCCCTCACAGGGAATATACTTACCCCACTCCCTGCGCCGCTCCTAGTTCCCGCACCGCAGCTGCTGCTTCTCTCTGTACATCCAGTGTCGGGGGAAGCAGCCAATGACGGGCGGGGACGGGGGCGAGCCTCCCTAGCATCGTCGGACAGAGCTAGCTATGCCTGCTGAATTCAGTGTTGGGGAAGACACTGAACTGCACCACAGTTACCAAAAGTAAGTGGTATGGCAGCAACTGCATTGCTGTATTGAGTCCATCTTGAACAAAAGCTAGTTGCTAATCACGAATAGTTTTCTCATGGCCACACATTCTGTTATGGATGTCTCACAATGGAGCAGAGGACGAAGAGGAGTCTGAGCAGGAGACTAAGCAGCTGATGATGATGATGACAAGGACACTGTACTGGTTGAGGATGTGGTCTGACTGCCACAAAGAAGACTAGGAGAAGGAGGACAGACTTGTTCCAATTTAGAATGCTGGTCAGTTTGATCTGGTGATGTCGACTCATGTGCTGCAATAGAGGCCTAGTACATATGTTTGTGTTTGAACTCCTATGGTTTATTTTCATCCTGCAGATCTTCCACACTGTTGTGGTTTTGGGTGTTAGCCTTGTGAAATGCCATACAGGAGATACTTGCACAGAACTAGCAGCAGCCGAGTTTTACCTCACGCAACTCCCAATGAAGCGTTTGGCGCATGCGCTGTGTAAACTCCAGCCTAGTAAACTAAGGTGCAAAATAATAACGTAGACTAGGCTGGTAGCAGGATGGAATTTAGATGGCGCATGTGCTGAACGTGTCATAGGGAGTCGGCGCCTTGAAAACTAGTACTAAGACTCCATATATATTAAGAGTCGGAGCAGGAGAAGATTCGTCATGCACAGAACGCTTCCTCCTGCGTCTGCGCAGTACAAGTAATAATGCTTGATTGGACAGGAGCAAGCAGAGGTCGATAGCATGGAGTCTGCACAATAAAATGAAAGCCAGAAACGCACACCGCTGAATGAATGGGTGGGTGAAACGAGCCCTCCACTGCATGACGTCATAAGAAGCACAGCCACTGTTTACAGCAGAAGATGCGACCACAAACCAACACTAAAGCAGGGATCAAGATAATTTATACAATGGAAACATTAAAAAGCTTACAGTAAAATGTGGCCAACCCCTTTAATGCAGTTATTGCAGCACAATACATCGACTAAAGCTATGCAGTACACTAATGCAATAAAATGAATTAACTAAAATTGCTATATTAAGGGCTCTTTCACACTTGCGTTCTTTTCTTCCGGCATAGAGTTCCGTCGTCGAGGCTCTATGCCGGAAGAATCCTGATCAGGATTATCCTAATGCATTCTGAATGGAGAGAAATCCGTTCAGGATGCATCAGGATGTCTTCAGTTCCGGAACGGAACGTTTTTTGGCCGGAGAAAATTCCGCAGCATGCTGCGCTTTTTGCTCCGGCCAAAAATCCGGAACACTTGCCGCAAGGCCGGATCCGGAATTAATGCCCATTGAAAGGCATTGATCCGGATCCGGCCTTAAGCTAAACGTCGTTTCGGCGCATTGCCGGACCCGACGTTTAGCTTTTTCTGAATGGTTACCATGGCTGCCGGGACACTAAAGTCCTGGCAGCTATGGTAAAGTGTAGTGGGGAGCGGGGGAGCAGCATACTTACCGTCCGTGCGGCTCCCGGGGCGCTCCAGAGTGACGTCAGGGCGCCCCAAGCGCATGGATCACATGATCGCATGGACCACGTCATCCATGCGCATGGGGGCTCTGACGTCATTCTGGAGCGCCCCGGGAGCCGCACGGACTGTAAGTATACAGCTCCCCCGCTCCTACTATGGCAACCAGGACTTTAATAGCGTCCTGGCTGCCATAGTAACACTGAAAGCATTTGGAAGACGGTTCCGTCTTCAAATGCTTTCAGTACACTTGCGTTTTTCCGGATCCGGCGGGCACCTCCGGCAACGGAAGTGCACGCCGGATCCGGACAACGCAAGTGTGAAAGAGGCCTAAATGCAGTGATTACAGTACAACATGTTCACTACAACGACACTGTATCTTGACACAATACTATGCATGGAATGAAACTGCTATATTAATACAGTTATTGCAGTAGAAGACATTCACTAAAACTGCATAGTATCTTGATGCAATACAATCCGTCTGCAGCAGAATGTATGCTATTGATGCTGGTGTTGTAGGTGCTGGCATCTATTTATCTATCTTGTATATACAGGGTATATAAAGAAGGACGTATATGTGGGTGTATGTATGTATGTTCCGCGATCACTCAAAAACGCAACCATCGAGTTCAACGAAACTTGGTATACACATCCCTTGCTACCTGGAAAGAAATCTTGTGGGGGTCATACGCCCCTACACAGCAGCTGCATGGAGTTTGTATGCTCCAACTGTTTTTGCTGCACACATATTGCTCTGTAACTCAAAAACTCATCGATCAATTTCTACAAAACTTGGTAACATATCACTTACTATCTGGAAAAAGAATACTGCCGGTACACAATGAGTTTCTGGCTGTCCCGACGTCTGTCTCTCTGTTCTTTATGCACGACCAAACAACTGGACCGATCTTCATCAAATTTGGCACACAGGTACATCAGGTGTCCGGGAAGGTTTTAGACTCTCTAGGATGTACCGTTCCTGAGATATTCCCAAAAAATTACCTGCATTAGCCAATACAAGCCTGCAAGTCTTTCTCTTAATATCCCAACTGCCATACACACGGTCACATGTCCCTTATCAGCCAATAGAAGCTCGCAGGCCCTTAGTCTCCACACACACACACAGTTTTACTCCAGGTTTCCATAACAACCCAGCCATTTTTGCTGTAGGTCAGCTTTAGGCTAGGTCTACACGACGACAATAAGTCGCACAACACATAGGGCACAACTACACTGCTACATGTGTCGCGTGACAATTTGTATAATGATAGTCTATGGTGTCGCACTGCGACATGTGACATGCCGCGACTGCGAAGCGACAGTCGCAGAAAAATCCATCTTGGATGGATTTTTTGCGATTGTTGCGTCACAGTCGTAGCATGTCACATATTGCAGTGCGACACCATAGCCTATCATTATAAAAATTGTTGAGACAAAATGTCACGCGACACATGTCGTCGTGTAGCCCTAGCATTAAAGGGGCAGGGTGCTGTGAGGTCACTGTTAAAGGTGCGGGCACTGTGGAGGTCACTGTTAAAGAGGCGTTCACTGTGGATGTTACTGTTAAGGGGGCAGGCACTGTGGAGGTCACTGTTAAAGAGGCGTTCACTGTGGATGTTACTGTTAAAGGGGCAGGCACTGTGGAGGTCACTATTAAAGAGGCGTTCACTGTGGATGCTACTGTTAAAGGGGTAGGCCGCTGTGGAGGTCACTGTTAAAGGGGCGGACACTGTGGAGGTCACTATTAAGGGGGCAGCAGCCACTATTAAAGGGGCAACTGCTGTGGAGGTCACTATTAAGGCAGCAGGGTACTGTGAGGTCACTGTTAAGGTGGCGGGCCCCTGAGGAGGTCGCTGTCAAGGGAGTGGAGTGATGTAAATCTCACTGTTAAAGGGGTAGGCTGCTGTGAAGGTCAAAGTTAAGGGGATGGTCTGCTGTGGAGGTCCCATTTTAAAGTGGCGGGGCACTGTGGGGGGGTCAGTGTTAAGGGGTGGGGGACTGTGGAGTTCACTGTTAAAGGGGCGGGGTGCTGTAGAGGTCACCGTTATGGGGGATACTGACGATATCATTTGATTTGATTCAACTTTATTGTCATTACACATGTAAATACAGGGTAACGAAATACAGTTTGCATCTAATCAGAAGTGCAAAGGGCAGCAGTGCAATAAAACATGTTATATACAGATAAGGATAGTGTAGAAAGTAGTAATAGTTATGTACAAATAAGTTAAGTGTACAGGTGTTTATATTGCTATATAGAGAGCAAATATACAGATCTACTATTATACAGATGTACTGATGTATACATATATACAGATAAACTGTTCTATCGCTATACAGACGGCGAATACACAGATGTACTATGAACAAGTTATACAGATGCGCTACGTATATACAAATTTACAGATGTATAGTAAACAGATCTGCAAAATGCTATGAATATAGCTCCAAAAGTGGAAGAGTAGCGCTATGGACAGACTGTAATAGTGAACAATGTGGTGTAAGTACGTACTATAGCAGAGACTAAGCTATGATAGTGTACCAACTATAGCAGTAACCAATACGAACATAGCGTGAATGTTGAGAATGAATGACAGTCATGATCATGGTCATAGGAAGGGATGGAGGGAGGAGGAGTGTAGAGGGTTAACTGAGTGTGGATGAAAGGGTTCAGCAGGGGGACTGAGTTCAGTAGGGTGACAGCTGTGGGGAAGAAACTGTTCCTAAACCTGCTGGTTTTAGTCTGAAGGTTCCTGTAGCGCCTTCTTGAAGGAAGTAACTGGAAGAGTTTATTGGCGGGATCAGAGGAGTCCCTAAGAATGATGCGTGCCCGACGTAGACCTCTCTTCTTGTGAACATCCTCAATAGTGGGAAGTGGAGTCCCTGTGATGCGTTGGTCAGTTTTCACCACCTGCTGAAGTTCCTTGCGGTCAGCAACAGACTGTAACACAGTTGGTCAGGATGCTCTCTATCGCACACATCGCTGATGTGCCTTCTTGACCAGGCTACAGATGTTGGATGATGACACACACTAGTGATGAGCGGCAGGGGCAATATTCGAAATTTGAGATATTTAGCGAATATTTGGTTGAACATTTGTCATGAATTCGCCATTATTTTCTTGATTGCGAAAATCGACAATGTAATATGCACTTATTGCGCGCGCGATACAGGCGCGGGTCGCTTTTGCTACATTTTTCAAGCTGCTAGAAGTTTCCTGAGACTGGAGAAAATGGTCGGCACGGCAGAACATTACAATAGCTTTATATGCAGATGGAGTGCTCCAATATACTCGCGATTGCACAAATCCGCATTTAATGATGCGCATATTTTCGAGCGATACGTGCAACTTCACATTTTAGCAGGTCTGACTACATATTACTGATTGGTGCACTAAGTATTGTTGTGACATCACAGCACTATGTCTGTAGCATGTATGTATGGACAGCAGAACCTATCACACTACCTAACACGCTGCACTGGAACCTATCAGCTACACACAATCTAACCTATTCTCTCATCTCTACTCTCTGCACTCTACTCCAGACGTTACCAGTACCTTTGAGGGTCAAGTGTATTAAAAAACATTGAAATCTATCTACTGTATCCATAGGGTCAAAAGTGTGCATTTACGAGCAACAGGGGCGTTGCCGTTACTTCTAGAGGCTCAGCTCTCTCTGCAATTTTTGCACCCGCTACACTTTGATTGACAGGGTCAGGCAGTGTAAAGATATCACACCTATCTGGGCCTCTCAATCAAGGTCCAGAGGGTGCAATAATTGCAGAAATAGCTGAGCCTCTAGGTGTAATAGCAACGCCCCCGTTGCTCCTAGAGGCTCATTTGCATATTTAAACTTCATTTTTCTCAGCAATGCGGGCATATATGAACATGGGACCAACACAGCTGCCAAGTGCAACAGGCCAACCAGTTTCATCGGTACCAATCTGCCAACAGACAGCTTTTAAGGTATGGCCATGGGCATGACAAATACCCCCAAAACTGTCCTGTGTTAATCGGCCTACCAGTGATACACCCCAAATAACTGCCTGTCATAAAAAATTTAAAATATATATTATATATTCCCTTAATGTTACAGTCTACAAAATGCATGTAAATTCAGAAAATCAAAAAAATTGTACTCAAAACAAAAAAATACCCTAGCCAGAAAAAAATAAAAATAAGAAAGTCCTTACGCATCAACACCTGCAAAAAATGATGACTCATGGAATCCAGTAAGGCAAAAATGGAAAAATGAGCTGCATGCTGAAAGCCATAATGAGATAAATTGTTCATAGGTACAAATCTGCTGACAGGTGCCTTTTAAAAACAAAAATGGGTCAGAGGGGGCAAAAATAACAGTCAGTTCCTCTCCACTTCCTCTTATTGGGCCGGACATGCTAGAAATCAGCCAATAACTGTCCGAGGTGGCGGGGGAATGTTAAGGGGAGTACAGTTTGTTATTTTTGCCCTCTTGGACCCCAATTTTTACTGTAAGTGATTGCACTGAAAAACGTCTATAAAGGCCTGCAAATGTTGTTTTCTTAGATCTCAGAGCTATGGTCAGTCCGAGTTTTCCTCCCATGGATCGTCATGTCTGCGCACCCACTTGTGCCCATGTAATCACAGCGACAGGAATGTATGCTACTGGAGGCTCCCAGTTTGTGCTCCCAGTTCCATACATTTACAGCACCAAGGAGGTGAAGGACAACTCTGTGCAAAACCTGATGGGGTGGAGCATGACACAGAACTTCTATCTTTGGTGTCCACACCCTCAGACTTGACGCTAGTTTTGTCTATCATGAAGACTCCCAGAAGTAAGATAAAGTCCACCTTGTGGTAATAATTGTAACCATCTCCTGTGTATTCAGTGACGTCCCCGGTACTACAGTAAAGTTTACTGAGGACACACACGGTTTACAGAGAGCTTCTTCTGGTTACAGCAGCTGGTTTCCTGTTAAGGACATTTGCATACATTTTATTACGAGCGCTAGGATGATTGGAACCAGATGGTCGCCATAAGTTACATGAGAAAATGTACAGAAATATTTTAAAGGGCACTATTAGCTCTATTAAACTAGGAATACTGCCGAGTAGGGTTGATCCTGTTGAACCCAAATGATACTTGTGAAAATAATTTTTTTCTTTATGCAAATGAGGGCTTCAGTGCACTGAGGGGTGGGGCCTAGACCCTCAGTGCACCTCAGCTGTCCACGCCCCTCTCAGTGCAATGAAGCCCTAATTTGCATAACGAATAAAAGTTGTTGTTTTTTCCCGGGAACACTGCAATCAATTTTCACAAGACAGGCATCATTTTAATCTGCAGTATGCCTGGTTTAATAGGCTTGATCCTGCTAAAAGGTGCCCAAAAAGTTAAAGGTATATAAGCCCCACGCAAAATATGTACCGGAGCTCCTCAACCAGCGTATGCTATTGTGCACTATACCTAGGGATTTCATATGTAACAAGCCCCCCACCACTTTTCTTAGGCCATTATACTGGCCATATTACAGAAGCAAATCCCAGCCCAACCATGGACCTAATGAACCAAACTAACATTTTCCATGGCCAGGACTTGTGCCTGCAATATGGATGCTAAAATGTGGCCATGTTACCATCTTAATGAGGCCCTATAGAGAAGACCACAAATGGACGCAAAGAGTAATATAAACCCCCAATCAGATGAGTGTAGTAGTTCCAGAAATGTGGTCTGGGCTGTTGCCCATGTATGTTTTTGCTCCAATATTTCTTTTTCCATTTCCACGTAATCCCATTCCCACCACTAGATAAACACATCTCCCCATTTCCTTTCATAAGTAACCTGTCGGCTCAGCATTCCAGATCTGCACCATATGCTCATTAGATCCTACTACAGAGGGATGGGCCGCTGATGAGGTCAAACCTCCAATTATTAACCTCCAACTTGCAAAAAAAACCTTGTGGTCCAGACTCGAATATGGTTATTTCAAGGGCTTTTAACATTTTTGGCCTAGTTTAGAAGTCCAGCGGGCTCTTACACCAATGGAACATCATGGGGGCTAAACTAGTTGGGGTTGTCCACTGTTAAAGTTGAAGAGATCCCATAGTGTATGCTTATGCTCTGTATTTTATCCACAAAAACAGGGGTCAGCAACCTCCAACATTCTAGCCATTGGTGATACTACAATTCCCAGCATGCACACTTGCTCTGCTGTTCTGGAACTTCCTTAGAAGTGAATGGAGCATTGAGTTGTTGTTACAGATGTGGAACTACTGTACCAACTAACCAATCTGACTTTGGGCTATTCCTGAGAGCATTGTCCTGGCGGTCCCTAGTTTTCACCCTTTAACCCCTGTACACTGATCTGGTCTTCACTGCAAGGAAGCCACCAGGCCGCTACCTCTTGCAATAGTCTCTATATAGTTGGCAGCTGACCCACTGGGGTCAGAGACACTGGAGCAACACACCAAGGAATTAAAACGCACCAACAAATACAGATAGTCAGAACTAGGTCAAAGTCAGACAGGCAGAGGCACATGTGAATCCAAGAAACTGTCCCAAGACTAGGGCAGGTGGCACAGGTTCAGGATCCAAGCGACAGGCAGAAAAGGTACACAGGCAGACAAACAGACCTGGGTAACAGGCACAGGTCAGGTCAGAAGGCAGACAGACTAGGGAGTGAGGCACAACACAATCCACAGACAGACAAACTAATAATCGCTCCTTTACAGGATACAACAGATTAGAAAGACTGAACCTGCTCACATCCAGGGTGGGACACACCGCATAGAATATATTGCAGGCTGATTAGGCCTTTAGTCAAGGTTCACACAGAAACCAAGGTGCAGTACCCCTTGCAGAACTACAAAGAATAGCAGAATACAGAAACAAAGGAGGAATAAAGGAGGGGCACGGGACAGCAGCGGGCACAGACCGCCAACATAATTTTATTTTCATGGCAGCTGGATTGCCAGAGGTTCCTGACTTGAATAGTCACATTGTCTGAGGCGGTCATAGTGACATGACTGATATGTTGAAGAACTTCGAACATCACCAGCACAGCTTCATGTTATATCGCCAATGCACTCTTCAGTCCCACTGAGATTACTGGTTACACTAGAACCCCTTCGACATGTCATTCATGCCACAATGGATGTGATTAACGCCTCAGACAGTGTGACTATTCAGAGAAGAGGCCCATCAAAATGTATGGTTCTGGGTAATTAGCATATAGCATGCACTGGAATTAGTCAACCTCACCAATCCCCACCTTTCCTGTTAAGATTCTTCCTGGGCCGGCCTCCACACCTCTGTGCCCAGTGATTGGCTGAGCAGGCATCTTCAGGCATTTCCTTTAGGTAGAGTGTGGACCAGCAAGCAGAAACATCTTAAACTTCAGAAGTGGGGCAGAAGTCTCTAGCCTTTTTTTTTTTTTTTTTTTAACCCAGTCTGAGCCCTTTATAATAAATTTCTTCCCCTGGACAACCCAATAAAGTTTATTTTTATTTTTTTGGTCTTAGGAGAGGTTCACGTCACATTTGCAGTGGATATTCAGCTTCTATATAAAAGGAAAATCTTCCAACGTGAATGTGCCCATAGACCCCAATAACCAAATTTATGATGAGCATTTTCGTGGCATGCGTTTGAGCTTTATGTGTCAGGATAAAGTTGCCTCTGCTGTATGGTAAAGGCAATATTAAAGGGATGACCCCCACACTTTGTTTCCATATTACTCAATTGAACTTTCATTTTTTTTTTTCTAATTTCATTATACTGTGTTCAGGGTTATGGATGGAGGGGCCCTTATGTACGAGTGTTCAGCTCGTTGACCCACTATGCACATGACCACTGGCATCTTTGGCCATGTGGTTTGAGTTGCTTTGATGTCTAGCATAGGAATCCATTGGAGGCCTTGTTAGTTTTTTAGCTTTAGCACCTTCCATACTTTTCAGTAGAGTGTCATCACCCATGTGGGAAGACCTTTCAAAGCAGCAGAACCTTTTTCAAAGTTTATCTCTGAAAAGCCCCTTTAAAGTGCACTGATTGCCTCTCATTATGGCCAATTCACCACGCAACAAAAAATATATAATTTTCGTCTGCTACTGGGCAAAAACCATTTGTCCTATACTACATCAAGTGTGCGGATTACAAATCCGAAGTCAGAATTGTTGTAACACGTCACAAAATTTTGCTATGCATAAGTATGCCTAAATGAATTAAGCACTTGGAAAGCATTGAATAATTTTTAACAGAACGAGTTTTACTCCAACAATTACCGGATCTACATCAAAGTTTGAGTAGTAAACAGTGTATGAAAATGTAATGGAATAACAAAATTTCAAAAAGTCTCGTTTTTCAGTTTAAAAGTCTCACTTGAGCAAGGCCCAGTACTGTTAAAAGTGCTTCAGGCATCTGCTTTTGCCTTTGTGAACGGTCATATTTTCCCGCTGCAAAAACCAGCAGTAGTCCCCCATCATGTTGGGATACCAGCGGCCATTGTAGAAATATCTTTATGGAACCGCTCTCCATGTTCGTCACTTACGTGTCCCAAATTGGGCGAGAAAAAGTCAAGATAGGAATGTGAAAAACGCACTTTCAATGACATTCGGCAGCCAAGTTGTTCATATGCTGTAAGCATGTTGTCTACTAATTCAGCATAGTTTGGCAGCTCGTCTGTTCCCAAGGAAGTTCTGCACTACTAGCACAAATGCATCCCAAGTCGCAAGACGCACTCGCTTTGTCAGATTCTTGCGTTGATCATAAGTAGTGTATTTGCCACATATGTAGCAGAAATTGTCTGGATCGTTAACACATTTGCGTTTATCCATCTTAAGTTTCAAAACTGATAGCACTATAACAGATCACTTTATCAAAATCTGTCCAGCTTGCCTTATATACTTACTGCTGACATGTGCGTCCAAACAGGTCTGGACATGTCCATTGGAATATCTCCCAATATAATGCATTAATATTATAACTGAATAGGCTTTGCATGTATAACTTAACCCTTTAAGGACCTCCGCCGTACATGTCCCCAAACATGGCGCCCGCTTGCACGTGCAGCGGGTGCCATAGCCGCCGGGTTTCTGCTATTTTAAATAGCCATAAGGCTGATCGCATACATTTTCCCTTTCAGATGCCATGGTCAAATGTGAACACGGCATCTGCTCAGTCCGGAAGCGGAAGTTGCGCACAGCTGAAGCCTCAAGCAGGCTTCGGTGCCTATTAGATGACTATACCTATACAGGCCACTAGGTGGCAGCATTGCATTAGTATAGTGCAAATGAAGTGTTCAATGGTGTCTATATAGACATCAATGAACACAATAGGCAATATAATAATTGCCAGTTATTGTCACCCAAGGTGAATAAAAAAAAAAGTAAAAAAAAGTTTTTGCAAATATAAAAAAAAAAAAATGTTCAAATTACCCCCCCTTTCCTTAAAACAAAAATACTTAAACAATAAAAAAATAAACACCATGGGCATCGCCGTGTGCGAAAATGCCCATACTATTAAAATATAACAAATTTAATGGCATACGACAAATGGCGTAACGGGAAAAAAAATATTTGCCATTTTTTGTCACTTCAACTACCCAATAACTTTTTTTTTATAAAAAGTGATCAAAAAGTTGCACACACTTCAAATTGGTATCACTGAAAAGAACAGATCGTCCCGCAAAAAATGAGCCTTCACACAGCCCCGTAAATATAGCTACAAAACAGTTAAAGGGGTCATAATATGGTTATAAAAAAAAAAAATTTCCCCTCAAAGGTTTTAATTTTTTTTTCCAGTATTAAAACGCAAGAAAAATTATACAAGTGTGGCATCGCTGTAATTGTACTGACCTGGAGAATGAAGATAACAGGTCAATTTTACCGCATAGTGTACAGTGTAAGAAAATAAAAATAAAAACCTTTATCAGAATTGCGTTTTTTCCTAATTCTACCCCATTTGGAATTTTTTCCCGATTCCTACTACATGGCATGCAACCGTAAATGGTGCCATTGGAAAGTACAACTTGTCCCTCAAAAAATAAGCCCTCATAAGGGTATGTGAACGGGAAAATAAAAAAGTTAGGACTATGGGAGGACGGGAAGTGAAAAACGAAAACGCAAAAATGGAAAATCCCAGGGTCCGTAACGGGTTAAAATCTAGACGAGTCAGGCAAATTCCGAGTTCATATTTGGAATCAGCGGTCTCATTTTAGTATAAATCACATGTTTTTCTCCAAGTAGCAAAATCATTGTTGCGCAGCGAATTATCTACCCATGTAAAAGGACCCTTAGACTCCATAACTGCACGCAAGCATTGTTGGCTAAAGCACAGTCCGTGTCACTGATTGTGAAAGTAATCATCGTTTCTCTAGAACTGGCCAACCCCTTTAACAACAAACATTTCTTATCTCGGGTAATATTCAAGTCCATACAACTTACAACATAAGTTAAGAATTCCTTAAAGGGAGTCTTTCACCTATACTGACCATTATATTACACGAACACCATTATCAGCATTATAGTCCCCATATTGGAATGCTACTTACTGTTAAGCTGTCAGCCGCTTATTTTCTTTAAAAAAACACTTTTATTCAATATGCAAATTAGGTCTAAAGGCTGCCCAGGCCCCTCGTCGATTTTCATACCAAACCCCTCCCCTTTCACCCCTCTGGTCCGCCCTAGGTTCTTCAGAAATCCAGCGCCAGCGCCCTTCATTCCCCATTATGGGCAGAGGCACAAGAGCCTTCAATGCGCATGTGCCGGAATGGGGAATGAAGTGCGCAGGCACTGGCGAATCTTGTGAACGGCGATGGCGCTGGATTTCTGAAGAACCTAGGGCGGGCCAGAGTGGTGAAATAGGAGGGGTTTCATATGAATAGCGACGAGGGACCTGGGCACCGGCTGCTTGAACGCCTGCCCCTGGGCATCTTCAGGCCTAATTTGCATATATAATAAGAGTGTTTTTTTTAAAGAAAATAAGCAACGGACAGCTAAACAGTAAGTAGCATTCACATATTGGGACTGTAATGCCGATAATGGTTAGTGTTCTATAACGGTCAGTATAGGTGAAAGACTCCCTTTGACGGTAACCATTTGGGATGTACTGTACACAGCCTTCAAAAACTTTCATTGTAGGTTTATTTCCACCTCTTTTGTTCTTCTTAGCAGTCTTTTAATCTCTGCCGATTAAAAGACTGCTTTTAATTGTTGTGTTGTTTTTGGATATGACACAACAGAAAATGTAGAACTCAAATAATTAAGTACAGGTATTTTTTTTTTCATTATTGCTAATAAGGCCTACCTACCTGTGCATAGGTAATTAGGTTCTCTTTCATACACGGTACTTATAGAGGACCTGTCACCTCTTCAGTGATAATTCTGGAACATCTAGTCCTAGGAGTCTACATCGTGCCATTCCTCTATAGGTGGAAACATCATCATAATGGGGAAAAGGTACTTTGTCGTCTGTCGATCAGGCTGGCCGTACGCGTCGTTAGATAGCTGAGCCGAGCATTCGTTTGGCCAACCACTATCTTCCTTTACCACCTCCATACAGCTGAGTGTTCTGAACACGAAGAGGGGTGAAGGCAACTGCCAGACACTTCTGGAGGCAGCTTATCTCCCAAAAAGCAAAAGGATCACTCATGTTAAAATCCAACGGTCCACACCTTTTGCCATGGGGAGGGAGCTAGGAGGCCCCATAAACATTAAATGGTTGGCTGGTCCCGTCAATTGATTATGGCCAGATAAAGGAAAGATGTTCTCCAGCACTCTTTGGGAATAGTCAACTATGGCTTCCTCACCGAGTAAATTATATCCCTGTACTCAAATGCTATTAGTGGAGCAACGCGGTTATCGAACAGCTTGCTACGGGTGGTCTCAAAAGCTCACGGGATGCAGGACTACACATCATCGATATGGCAGGGCTCACAACCTGAGAGACGGTGGGGTGTGTTTCATTGCTGTGGTGTTTCAGTACTAGTAAATCATTTTTTCATGAATCTGATTAATACAGCAGTATGATGATTTTAAGACTCCTTCTGCCCTCAGAGCAGTAAGTAAACAGACAGACGGGCTGCTAAAACAGAGCTTTTTGAAAACTCCATGAAGAAAGCTGCTTCTGTTAAAGGGGTCAGACAAGATTAAAAAAACATGACCGCTTTCGATCAATAGTAGCAGCTTGTTACCTTCCACTTCCATGGAACTTAGCTGCAATATCAGGGACAACCCATGGTTAGGGGTGGTGCTGTATCTTGAAGAAAACTATGTGTTTTTTTTTTTATCCTACGTAGGTAACCCCTTAAGGTTTGGGCTATACGGTGATCTTGGGCATGACTGCTGTCATGAGACCAAGGATCGCAGTGTAGCCATAGATATGAATGGGGTCACGGTGCAACACACAAGTTGCTGCAACCCTAGAATCTCAAAAAATACAGAAGGGTTAGATTTTTTCAGGTTCTGGGGTAGCGCTAAAACTGAAAGTCAGTCTGTGGCCCCTTTCATGTCTAAGGCTGCACTGCTACACTGAGCAAAACCTGCCACGCCCAAGATTGCTGTGTAGTCCCAGTCTTAAAGGGATTTTCCTAATTTTTATATCATTGGGGGCTCTGACAGCCAGGACCCTTGCCTATCAGCTGTTTTCAAAGACACCAGCACTCACAGTAGTGCTGCGGCCTTCTCTCAGCTCACCAAGCACAGCGCCGTACATTGTATTATGGCTGTGTTTGGTATCGCAGCTCAGCCCCCTTCAGGAAATGTGACCGATGAACGAGACATCTAATGGCCTAGGCCCTAGGCAAAGCTGAGAGAAGGCCGCAATGCTACTGTCTTCTCAAAGAGCTGACCGGCGTGGGTCCCGGGCGTCAGACTGTCACGGACGTTCCTGTGGCAGGTACCAGGAGATCGAGACTGGCAACTCGTGGGTTAAATTGACAAGTTCCCTGTGGATCTTATTGTGTCTGTGTTTTGGTGAATGCCACACCCCTTGCTTCAGGTGTTGCTTGTTTGTAATTTACCTTTCCCATAAGTAGCCGCTTTTCACTCTTGGAGTTGCGGTTTATAGATTTTCTATCTGTCTTCTAACTAGCTGGACGGCTGTACTCTGTGGTGTTTCTGGAGTTGCCAGTTTTCTACTTTTAGCTAGATCTTGTCTTTTCTTATTGTATTGTGCTTGTTATATTCCCTGTTTGTATCTGGGCCTGAGACAGAGACTTCCATTCGTCCATCTGGGGAGGAATGGGTTGTCTCTGGTCCTAACCTCATTCCAGGGCCTTATAGGGATATAGGAGCCTAGGTATCCAGTATATGAATATTACAACCTTCAAGGTCTATTCATATTGATAGGTAATTAGGGTTATTTAGGAGGTGACCTGTTCTTTCCCTAGTTTCCAGGCCCAGTTACTGTTCCCCTTCCCTCCTGTGTTCAGTGTGGAGTTTCCCCCCCCCCCCACACTGATCGTGACAGACTCCCACGAATCAGATACTGATGAGCTATTCAGAGAATAGGTCATCAGTTAAAAAAATCTCAGAAAACCCTTTTAGGACTCTTTCACATGAGCGTGACGGATTGGCTCCGGATGCGTTCAGTGAAACTCACACCATTTTGCAAGCAAGTTGCAGTCAGTTTTGTCTGCGATTGCATTCAGTTTTTCCGTGCGGGTGCGATGCCTTTTGATGCGTTTTTCACGCGCGTGATAAAAAACTGAAGGTTTACAAACAACATCTCTTAGCGACCATCAGTGAAAAATACATTGCATCCGCACTTGCTTCCGGATACAATGCCTTTTTTACTGAAGCCCCATTCACTTCTATGGGGCCAGGGCTGCGTGAAAAACACAGAACATGCTGCGTTTTTCACGCAATGCAGAACTGATGCGTGGAAAAAAAACCGCTCATTGAAATGAATGGGTCAGGATTCAGTGCGGGTGCTATGCTTCCACGTCACGCATTGCACCCACGTGTTATGTTATGGATTGGCACTGTGTTGGCAACTTGAAAGCATCCACCACCCTATTCCCATTTCAGACTTTTGTTATTTTTGTAAAAATTGAATTTGAAAATTTGCGTAATGTCAAGTATAAAGAAGTCAACACACAAGAGACATGAAGAAAATTATTCTTTTTTTATTTATTAAAGGACAAATTGCCTTCTATTGCTGAGGGGGTGACCTCTTCCTGTGGAATTGATCATCACTTTACAAAGTCCCTGTCTAAAGTTCAAGTGCTCCAATACATTCTTTTTCTCTTTTTGAACAGTAGAAAAAAAACAAAAAAAAACAAAACAAAACGTAATAATGACCTACAAGGCATGTAACTAATCGCACTCGTAAATGCACATAATGCAAAATCACCATTGCTTTGTTCAAGATAGAAAAAAAAAATCCCAATTAAAGTAGCAAATTTTTGGGAATTTTTTTCCCCTCATTAATCTTAAGGTCATTAATACATTTTGATCAATGCCAAAGTAAAAAAAAAAAAAAATAGTACGTCATTTTGTAACCGCATACTATTTTAAAAAACAAACAAAAAACAGCGGTTAATTTTGGTATTTTGGACCGAGTGTGAACACTAGACGTCTCGAATCAACTATTTCCTGTAGAACTTTAAGCTCTTTTCATCAAATATAGAACATATATACCTGCATCAGAATCATGGCAGACAGATTGTAAGTTACACAATGCCCTCCTGAAAAAATTCATTTCAAAATAGAGATGTTTTTTTTTTCCCCAGAACTGTAAAAGCCACAGAAATGCAAAAATATGTCTTTTTTTTTATTTCTTTTATTTTTTGTATTTTTTTTTATAAATGTTTCCTTGAAACTCCTCTGCTGTCTTCTCTCTGACATATAGCAGCCTAGTATGTGCGACGTTCGCAAAAGTAAACAAATTGTACTCGCCGAGACATACACGCCCCGCAAAAAGTGAGGCTATATAATTACAAAACTAGCTTAAAATAGTAGTCCTTTCCCTCCCCCCCCCTTTTATTTATTGAGCAAAAAAAATAGATTTAGGCACTCGCTGTCAGCACTTGGAGGAACATTCCCCACCCATACGAAACCTGTTGAGTACATTCACATCTATTTAGCTTTGTACGTATAGCCCCACATACTAGGCCGCGCAGCAAATACAGCCGGGTGGAAACAACTTTTTTTTTAATGCTCAGTCTTTATCTTGTCCATTTCCTTAACTAAACAGGTGACTAAGCCGCAACTCTTTCCACTGGGCTCCTTGAAGGAGAGCAACGGCAACAGAAGGCACGTTTCTACCAGGGAGGACGCCTTTATCCTACAGAGGCAATGAGATTCAGTTGTTCTCTATCTGTTCCAGATCCAGATCCTCGCAATCTATAGGAAATCTAGTGCCCTCGGCACTCTCACAGTCACTTAGGTCTTCCTCGCTTTCGCTCACGGCTGCCTCCCTTGAGCAGCTGACGAAGCAGGTTCCTCCGCCCATGGTCTCCTTGACGGGGCTCGAGCCAGGAGTGATGATATTCATGTGGTCATTGGAATCGCAGGGAGAGGACACGATGGTCTTGAGGTGGGGATCGTCTTCATCTTCATAGTCCAAAGAGCACAGGCTTTTTGAAGTCTGTAAAGACAAAAGAAAGGAACATTAAAGGGGCTGTCTCACAAACAATATTCTACAGTTTTCAAAACAGTACCAGGATCTGAATACTTTTGTAATTGGATGTGATTAAAAACTTATTATAGCTACTGAGTTATTCAATGAAATCTATCTGTATAGCGCCACCTGCTGTTTGTTCTTTTTCTAATTTCTCTGTCCTGCTCACTTAGATGGACGCACATGCTCAGTTCCATCCTTCAACTACCACTAGCAGCAGCAGACAAAACACGCCCTATTAGGGATCCAAGGCTGGTTCTAGCTTTGTTGTCGTGTACTATATGATGTCGGATTTTCATTTTTTACACTAATTATGGGTTAACCCCTTTAATACAAAATGCTGCCAAACGAACACAAGTACGTTCATTGTCTTAAAGTGGTTGTCCACGATAGGACTGCATTTCTGGTCCCCGCATGTAAACTACTTGCATGGATGGGGTCATGTCATATTTGCCACTGCAGACAAAGGCTGACCTCAGCTGCAATGAACCTCCATCGGCACATGACCCAGTGGTGATGTGTACCGGAGCGGCACATGACTCTGCAGCCAGTCTTTGGCTGCAGCGGCACACACGTGATTCCCTCCGTGACGAAAATTTACATGCAGGAACTGGTGGAGAGACAGAGCGATGGGGACCAGGTAAGTATGGATTTCTTCTCAGGACCTGGACTAAGGCCCCTCCATAGGACCACAGCTTTCCCCTGTCCACTAACGGTTTCCATAGTATTGTTTATCACCCTCACAGGAAGCCGGTAGCTGTGAACAGCGGCGACGTCCTGAAAGGCTGTTATTGCCATTTCAGTCTAAATTAGCTTATAACGTTTGCAATGAAGACAGGATTAATTAATTCCCAAATTATTTCCAACCAACTTCTATTTCATGTGCTGCCAGATTTGCTGAAACGGCAGAGCTTTTCAAGGGGATTATGTAAAGGGTAAAAGAAAAATCACTTGCCGGCCAACTCGGTACATAAAACCCGATTTAGTATTTGCACAAGTGCTTCTGGACTTAAGAGGGGTGTGAGCAATTTTTTAATTGAATAGCGAGTATTAAGTTCAGCACACAGCTCCCCCATAGCCCCCGTCCTCCTTAGTCCCTTTTTAAGGCTAATGCAAGTCACAGCTCTTTCCTTGTATGTGTGCAACAAAAAATGATGACAAAATAGTACAAAAAAATAAAATAAAAAATCCCCTTCCACTTGCCTAAGGCTTCATGCACACGAACGTATTTTGTTTCCTTGTCCGTTCCATTTTTTTGCAGACCCATTCAATTCAATGGGTCCGCAAAATATGCGGACAGCACACCGTGTGCTGTCTGCATCAGTATGTCCGTTCCGTAGCCCCGCAAAAAAGATTGAACATGTCCTATTCTTGTCCGTTTTAGGCATTGTTACAATGGATCCGCAAAAAAAAAAAAAAGATGGCATACTGACATCATCCGTTTATTTTTTTGCGGACCGCAAAACACATACGGGCGTGTGCATGTAGCCTTAGGGTGACTGACCTACCTTAAAGCCAGACATTGATGGCATATCGCTATGCTCTCAATGTCAGATAGGTGCAGGCCCCACTTCTATCTCCAGAATGGAGCTCACTGTGCTCTCCATTCACTGCCATAGGAGTTACACTAGGCACACTGACTTGGCTATCTTCGGTCCCTTAACGGGTAATGGAGAGCATATGGCGCATGCAGGGGCCCACTCGCCATTCACCACTTTGAGACTTCCGAAAATAGCCAAGCCAGCACTTGGCTATTTTCAGAACTTCCATGGCGTGAATGGAGGATGGCCATGCTTGCGCGGTGTGCTCGCCTTCACTTCGAGGATCTCGAAACTGGTGAAATGCCATCGATATCTTAGATAGGAATGCCCCTTTTAAAGAGTCTCTCACCACGAAGTTCATTGTTAAACCAGACACAATGGGGGGAATTTATCATTCCCCCCCGCGCCAGAAGAAAGGCGCGTCTGACTTTGTGACCACCACTTGTGCAAAAAATTTTGTCCAGGTGTCATTTCTTCGCTGCCCTCACTAATTTCCTGAAAAGGGGACATGGCGGGGGCAGGACCAGCACATTTATCTTAATTTAAGACAGTTTTCTGGTGTAAAAGACGACCAAAACCCATACAAACTAGAGCGCAAATTACAGTCTAGGCATACGCCATGTCAAAAATTATTCCCGGTGTAAAACACCAATCTATATAAATTCTCCCCAATGTCATGTACGACTAGCCTGGCTGAATGTAATGACACCTTTAAGAGATCTGTTGCTTCAGAAAGTACTTATAATCCTTATGCAAATGAATAGTTAAGTGCATTGAGTGGAGGGGGCCAAGAAGCAGACGGAGCAAGGGTGCACATAATGGCCCGAGCCTGCCCTCGAGCAAGGGTGCACATAATGGCTCGAGCCTGCCCTCGAGCAAGGGTGCACATAATGGCTCGAGCCTGCCCTCGAGCAAGGGTGCACATAATGGCTCGAGCCTGCCCTCGAGCAAGGGTGCACATAATGGCTCGAGCCTGCCCTCAGTGCACTTTACTAGTTTGAACACCGTAAGTAATTTTCTCCACAATTAAAACCGCTCAAGTGAGGACATTCAAAGGTCCAGCTAAATGTTTTAGCAGCAAAGAGTTCACCTTTTCTCAAATTAGGAACCACCAATGTAAGAGTGACCCATTAACATGTCGATATCTCACCAAGCTGTCAAGTAAGACGCTGCTCGTCTTTTAAACCCCCAGGAACATAGTACAATGAATGGTACAACCTCTAGGAAAAGATCATACATCTCCGTATGTGCCTTCTGTTAGAACTGTCGTTTGCCCCACGAATATCGTGTGTCCTGTCGTCAGGATCAAGCAGTCTATGGAGTCCTTTGTTCTAGCTGATTGTGTAAACTCCTTTTTGCGGTGCAGCCAAGATGGTGTGCTTAATCCACTGCTGGCTAGAAAACGCCGAGAGTCCAAGGTCTGACATTGCCATCGCTCTACCTGTTCCATCTGGAAAGGTGTGGAGAGCCACGTTGGCAGAAAACCACAGTATTTTTTAACATCTCAGTGAACACATTAAGACTTTATTTGAACAAATCCCTCTAAACACGAAAACTAAACAAACCGGGCATGCACCAACAAGAACACAGCATAACTAATGTAAAGTAGAGCAAGACAAGCCAAAAACACAAAGCCAATCAATAGGTGGTGGGAAAAAACAGCTTAAAGGGGTATTCCACTGTATCTAAAGAAAGAAATCCACTCAACTCCTCTCCACCGCTCAGTTCCAGTCTAGAGGTTTCCCTCGGTGATGCCTCTCATCTAGGCATGTAGACACCCAGATGGGGTTAAATACTCTGCTGCGGCTAATCACTGGTGTCAGAGGCAACGTGACCAGGCAGTAAGGTGCCGCTACCACTGAGGCCAGCAATTGACTGCAGTGGTGCATGTGAGGCGGTCTGGATGTGTACTGGGACTAAAGCACAGCACTGGTAGGAATAACTTTTTAAGTGACATCTCTTTTAAAGCACTCAGAATAGGTACATCTGATGCATTAAAGATGGCCCTTTCTGCTCCTCCTCACAGAGAAAAAACTGCAGCCGCATTTCCCCTTCTCCCTATTTACTGTATAACCATTGAGTGAACTTTACGGGACTAAACAGGTTTCTGAAAATTTATAGAGAACCTAAAAGAGGTAAAAAGGGAAACTACAGGCAGCCGGAATGTGAAGGATAAGATATGTTACTGAGATTCATATACTTGCATGTACTATTTATTTATTTTATGCACTTATATAGCGCTACTATATTCCGCAGCGCTGTACAGACATTAGCACTCATTGTCCCCAATGGGGCTCACAAGCTAAGGTCCCTATCAGTATGTCTTTGGAGTGTGGGAGGAAACCGGAGAACCCGGAGGAAACCCAGGCAAACACGGGGAGGACATCCTTGGTCAGATTTGAACCTAAGGCACCAGTGCTAACCACTGAGCCACCATGTTGCCCACCGAATTGTGCAAATAAAAACCACCAGTTGAAACTTGTACGACACAGAAAAATGTCATTAATGGGTTGTCTTATCTGAGACGATGGGGGGGGGCAGGATATGCCCCCATTGTCTGATCGGTGCGGGTCCCTCCGCTGGGACTATAGAAGTGAATGGGAGCATTGGCCGGAACCAAAGAAAACCTTTGAAATTACTTCAAGACATGGTGGGTCTGGTAGCAAGGGCCTGGATTATTATTTTTTTCGCTTTATTGGTGACTGTCTATCAACACCATTGGGGTATGTTGTACTGTGTATTTTTTGTATCCATTCCTTAATGTCCCAATAGACTAAACTCCAAGACCATTGTCAAATGAAACTTCCTGAAGCTTGAGAAAACCAACAAAATGATGAACCTTTTGTCTTACGAACGAGGTTGGCAGACTGCATGCAAAATAAACACGGTCCACCCTGCGTCTACAAAAACAGAAGAGATCGTGGGACTATTCAGCCGAGGGGGAACTGCACAGTCTCTTACTGCACCGGCAAGCTCAGGCATGACACCGTCTGAGGACTTGCAGGCAAGTAATTGGCATATTACTCTTCGACAGCCAAACAGCACTTTATCAATCGGCCTGCATTACATTCTTCATCGTGACGGCAAAGTACAAGTGCATCTACTGTTGGCTGCTTGGTGGAATGTCTGGGTTAAAGTGCAAGTCACAGAAGATAAATTAGATTGGCTATATTTTTGCAAAGCCAGCTGTTGTGACTTCTCAAAGGAAATTGTTCTAGAGAGCTGTGCATACAATAGAGGAGGTTGTCGGAGATAATGAAAAAGTTCGAGAAGCCTTCAAATGGTGTAAGATAAAAAAGTATATATATATATTTCTTTCCTGCAGCGCTGATGTGCTGGATATGGGGAAACCTTGCGGTAGGAGTTTCATTTCCCTGCAGCGCCACCACAGGGGACATTGAGCATTACAAAGTGTCCATTTAGATCTGGGTAATAGAGGACAAGGCAGGTCCTCCAGAGCAAGAGATGCTCTTCGGAACTTCTCTTCACTCACTCCCTCACGGCTCAAGAGATGAGAACCCTGAAGAGAGAACTCCCCCTACTAAAGCGGCACTGCTGTTTGAGAAAAATTTTCATATGTCATAGCATCAAATAAATAAAAAAGTGTTGATCGGGGGTGGTCCGAGTGCTGAGAACCCTGCCAAAAACTGGAATCAGCCGAGAGAAGCAGTCACACAGCTCGCTCTATGTCCTCGCTGCAGGAGAAGGACTCAATAAAAAGTTTGTGGGCCCACCTCGATTTAGTCTCCCGTAGAGAAGAGAGAAAGCACACTATGGAAGTGCCTCTCTCTGCTCGTTCTAGCAACTAGTGGGTTATCAGCTCTCGGACCCCCGACGGTCAAAACTTTTGATATGTTGCTCTGACTTATCAAAAGTTTTCCCTAAGTACAGTACAATTATTGTATTATGGCAGCACATTGCCCCAGGTATGTGTCTCAGACAAATGAAAACTGCATGGGGGCGAATGATCATACTAACAATCGTTGGTCCCCCTATTCAAGATGATTGCTGCATGTGAATGGCACTTAACGAGCACCCTTCAGCAGGCTGTATATTGTTGATTGGTACTCGTAAACAGGCAGAAATCTGCCTGTGTAAACCCCATAGGGTGTCTACAGACATTAGTTTGCTTCTTCTGAAAAATGTTTATATCAGCATGCAGTCAGATGTCACAAATCTTGATATTTGTTACTACACATCATGATCAAGATAAATTTGCCCGGGAGGATGCAGACTGGATGGAAAACTGCTCAATGTTTTTAACTACATACATAATGGATGGAAATTGTGCAATTTGGTTAAACAATTTGTCAAGTCTCTGCCATAGGTATATAGGAGATAGATTCTTGTTAGATCGACAGATATACACGAGATGGACAGAGGTAAGATGATGGATGGCTAGATGGACAGAAAGACAGATAGACATAAGTTGATGGATGAATGGACAGACAGATGGATAAACTTAAGATGATAAATCAATTTAGGACACGAGATTGATGAAGGACATGAGATAATAGACTCGAGACATGAGATAGATATGACAGATATGTAGGAAAACATATGTATGCCTTATGCAAACAGACAATCATGACATCTAATAATTGGGCCATCGTTCGAGCACATACATAGTACCTCCGATAAAACATCTACTGGACTACTGAATATAATAATAATAAAATACACAATGCATTAAAGAAATCCCTTCTCTCTAAACGTGGACCGTTAACCGCAAACCGCTGCCAACATTTTATGTTAATAACTAAAAATAAATGACCAAAAAGAGAGAGAAAGAGAGAGAAGCTCATTCTGGGTTCATCAAGTTTGAAGGTATTGTCTGAAAGAAAGATCTAAGGCCTTCAAATACAAAACCACCAGATGGAAGAAGTCCAACTTTCCCTGCATACAAAAAAGTTCTTTGCTTTAATACAAGCAGAAAAAAACCCCCCAAAAAACGCAGAGGCATCTAATGAGACGTCTTTTCTTGCGCAAACCCCCCGAAGCTCTCACCCTGGAGTCTTTCATTTGCAGTAAACACATAGAAGAAGTACAGAGCACAGAGACTCACTTCATTAAATGCCATTTTAGGCCTAATTTCACATTGTGATCTCCTCCTCTGCAGTTTTTAAAGGCTACAGAGCAGCAGATGCTCGACGTGGATGCCACCTCCAGAAGCGGTCTCATTCAATGTTCCAGAATGAAAGAGGCTTCGAGCTTTCATTCAGAGCTGAGTACCCCCAGTGTGTTTGTTCCTGTCAGAGCACAAAGTGCTGGCTTGTCTACAGATCACTTTTGATTCCCGATTATCATCTCTGAGACTGGCCCTTAGTGCTATCGGCTTTCAGATTTTTTTTCCCCCAAAGCCTGCTGGAATTTGAACTCTAAATGGGAATCTTCCTAGGCAACAATAGATAAAAAGGAGGCCTTTGACTGTTCATGCATTGCCAAACAGAATGGGCCCTAGCCCATCCTAGCAGAGCCCTGTCAAGCACAGCACACTCCACAATTTCGGCATGTCTTAGTTGCATAATAGCCGTTCATTCAACATGGACAGTGTCTACTTGGCCAGTCAAAAAAAAAAAAAAGTTGGAAAGAATTCCTTAGGTTGTTCAGAAACCAAAGGCTGAGCTGGTCAATGGATAAGCTTCCTAACAGACCACTAAGTAGCACCAGGGCCCCCACCCCTCCTGAGCTTTGTGCCCTGGAGGGATTTATGGACGTATTCTCTATGCAAAGAATGGAAAGTAAACATTAACGTTTAGACCCACGCTCTTCATAGTTATTGGCACATGCCATCTGTGTTCTAGTTTGATGGGCATTGTCTGAGGGGGCAGGAGGACCCCATATTAGCGTCCTTCTGCCACCTTCACTGTTCAGCAAGGGTAATGGTGCAGATATAACCATGAACTTCACTCGACCATAAACTAATATACATCTCAATACTTATCAGACAGATTGACTGCCCTATCAGATAACTATTAAGCTGTCTAGAGTCGAAAAAAACAAGATAATCTCATTTAAAGGCTTCTAAAAAAAAAACTTTTCTGAAGAATCGGGACAATGAAATGAATCGTTAATCATGTTTTTGAAATATGTGGGAGAGCCACCAAGTACCTAAAGTTTTAAGAACATCATGTCTTGAACTACACCTTTGGCAAATTTGAATAATTGGTATCATTAGGAGAAGAAACTGTAGAAGATGACAAGCGTCAACGCTTGAAGACCTTCCAATCTTAGACTACAAGCTCTTGATAGTGACCCTGACTCAAACATCAAGACATTTTCTTTATTTTTTGGAAGATGAAAGGACAGAGGCACCTTGTCCTAGTGGCAAAATTTTGTGGTGCTTACTGAAGCCAGACCTACATGGATCAACTCATCATCAGGCAAACTTCCAACTGAAAAGGTTTAATAGACCCGTGTCAGTAAAGCTGGCCATGGACATGGAGTATTTGTAAAGGATACCTTCTGATGTTTGTATGGGGCTGTGAGATGATCAAAGAATTTGGAATTTCTGACAAAGTTTTGTTAGAGGTCTCAAACACCATATTTTGAACTACTGCAATTAAATTTGTATAATTGGCTAATTTATAAGTGACTGTTAACTGGGTCAATGGTCATTAAAAAAGACATTTTTGCCAAACATAACTGTATGTTCAACACATGTCATAAAGATTATGAAGGTCAACTGATGACAAAAATGTTTTGAAAACGAATTTTTTTATTTTCAGTTAAGAATATTTTCTAACATCGACCGGATTTATTTTAACACTATGAATATTCTACAGAGACCCACAAAAGAACTACACGAAAAATTCTTTCCAATGAATGACACTTTTCACCCCCCTCCAGAACGGAACGCGCCAAGTTTCCCCCTCATTAAACCCATAGATATTTTGTAACGAGCATATTCTGTCAGGCCACACCACTTTTCTATAGGGGATGTGACAAGTGCCGGCAGCTGCTAGATCAGGCACTTTGCTGCACAAGAGATGGGATGAAAGGACAGCTGCCGTCCAGGGATGGGGCGCCCCCGAAGTTCGCCAAATTAACTCTTCAAACTCGCGCTGATATTCTGCTCTTGGCGGGAGACCCAACATTGGTGGCCTCCTCAGCATGACAAGTGGGGCAATGAATGGGCAAGGCGGCAGGTCTTTTCAATTCTGCTCAAAGTATCACTTTGAATACTTGCATACCAATTAAAAAGGCGACGAACAAGGAAAAATTGGAAAGTGGGTGAATGATAATTGCCATTCAAAAGTATATTGCTCAAAAAAATAAAACAAAGGTTCTATACTCAAGAATTCAGAAGATAAAATGCATTTATGTCTATGGCTGGAGTACAAAAGTTTACTCCAGCTCCAAACTTAAAAACTTTGCTCACAAATGTAACCATTAGCTTGTACGCGCCAGATATACTTCTGCCCTCTTCTACATGAAGTAGCCTTATATCAGAAACCATTTTCAGACGTTGTAAAGTCATCATTCTGTCAGAGTCACTTCATAGAAATGCACAGCTCCTGTTCTCTCTATCTGTCTTCTCCTTTTAGACCTGTCCGACATAAATGAAAGCGTTCTTGATCTCAGAGGAACCTTTCCTGACCCTTTTCCGTTAACTCATTACTGGGGTTTCTGTGGTCACAGCAGTAAAAGAACCGATACTCATCCTCACCGGCTCCCCGATCCTCCTCAGGGCCGGACACACAGGAAATGATCATTCAGCCAATCACTGGAAGTATCAGACACAACTCAACCAGTGATTGGTTGAACGCCCATTCTCTGGTATTTCCTGTGTGTTAAAACCAGACCATGAAGACAAGACCAGCAGGGAATAAGAGCGATATATATTGATTCTTTCATTTATTTTAGACTTGACCAAAAACCTGTTGACTGGGAGGAAGGAAAAAATGTCAGTATCTAAATTAAAAAAAAACAAAAAAAAAAAAAAAACTTTTTCTCACCAGAGATCTTGAAAATGGTGAGAAGCTAAAAAGATTAGAAATTTAGATATATTTTTTTTATTATGCACTTGTTTCCCCTGAACATAACATTCAAGGAGACTATTATCTTCTGAACCACGACCATAAGCCTGCCCACAACTGAGTTGGCATAGTTTGGCACAAGTTCACACACACGGAAGGGAAGTCTTCGCCCTTGAATCATCAGTTTTCAACAGAATTACCGGGGAGGGGACAGAGAAATCTCAATGTACAACTAATGCAGCCTTTAAAGTCGGCCCTGCTTTTCTTGTACGTATGAAAAACCTGTACATTTTCGCCTTGTCTGAAGATCCGCATTTTGCGAAGTCTGGCAGTATGAGCAGGACTGTACAGGGATTACACTCATTTCCTGCAATGTAACGTACACAGGCCTCATAAAGCGATATGGAGATAACATGTGTCACAGGCAGCACGGCACAGCTGCCTCTTAAAGTCTTTACTACCTGCCCTAAATTAGAGTCGTCGTCCCCCCTCCTTGCTTTCCCACAGATTCTGGGAACCTAAAATAAAATACCACATTTTTATTTCCCCTTGGCTACGTGTCAGAAATTTGCCACCGGCACATCCCTCTAAAGTGAGCTTGGGGTAATAAAAACTCGGGCCGCCCTGTCAGGATAATACTGGGCTCGAAGGTGTTCCTGTCAGAACGTCTTGTTTTAGTCACTGTTATGGCAACGGGCTTTCCTTCCAAGGTCTTCAGCAAGAGATACTGTGACTGACATCTTGCTTCATCTGGTCGTTAATACTTGTTATTACTATAGCATTTCTGTTTAGTCATGATAAATTAAATAGAAGGCTGTCAAGGCCATGAAACCGGAGCGGACGAAGTTCTAGTGGAGGAGCTGGGCGGCATCCATCTGCTAATACAGCGACACGTTCTCATGTTCCATGCGTCTTACAGCCGTGATCGGTGCATCATTTATCTTTTGCAAGGAAAGACAATATCTACTCCATCTATAGTGCAACTTAATCTAAGGACTACTACCATAAGAGGGTGCTCATAACAAATAAAAAAAACAAGGGGAACCAAATTTGTTAGACCCTCCAATGTACTGGTTTGTACCACCACATTCCCCTCTTTTCAAGGCAAGGAGGAGAAGGAGCTTCTTCAATTTTCACCCCATCACCTTTGTAACCAAGAAGGATGGTCTGACTCTTATTGACCCCACCCATGAGGGGATAAGGGTCAAACTAAGCTGGGTCCCTAATCACATTATCTGACTATGGCATGGAGTGAAATAAACCTGGGAGTACCAGCACCCAATCTCAATTGAAAGGGACTGTCACCACGATTTTGGACGTGGTGCATGAGTAGTACTGCAGAGTCCAGATCACAATTTTTAAATTTTCCTAATGCCCTCCATTTCCCTGCTGTCATCACTCAAAACTGTACTGAAACACAGAGTCTGGGCTGCTATGTCATGCTAACATAACGGAGAGGACTCCTGTGCCATGCTAACATAACAGAGAGGACTCCTGTGCCATCCTAACATAACAGAGAGGACTCCTGTGCCATGCTAACATAACAGAGAGGACTCCTGTGCCATGCTAACATAACAGAGAGGACTCCTGTGCCATGCTAACATAACGGACAGGACTCCTGTGCCATGCTAACATAACGGACAGGACTCCTGTGCCATGCTAACATAACGGACAGGACTCCTGTGCCATGCTAACATAACGGACAGGACTCCTGTGCCATGCTAACATAACGGACAGGACTCCTGTGCCATGCTAACATAACGGACAGGACTCCTGTGCCATGCTAACATAACAGAGAGGACTCCTGTGCCATGCTAACATAACCGAGAGGACTCCTGTGCCATGCTAACATAACCGAGAGGACTCCTGTGCCATGCTAACATAACCGAGAGGACTCCTGTGCCATGCTAACATAACCGAGAGGACTCCTGTGCCATGCTAACATAACCGAGAGGACTCCTGTGCCATGCTAACATAACCGAGAGGACTCCTGTGCCTTGCTAACATAACCGAGAGGACTCCTGTGCCATGCTAACATAACCGAGAGGACTCCTGTGCCATGCTAACATAACGGACAGGACTCCTGGGCCATGCTAACATAACCGAGAGGACTCCTGTGCCATGCTAACATAACCGAGAGGACTCCTGTGCCATGCTAACATAACCGAGAGGACTCCTGTGCCATGCTAACATAACCGAGAGGAATCCTGTGCCATGCTAACATAACCGAGAGGACTCCTGTGCCATGCTAACATAACCGAGAGGACTCCTGTGCCATGCTAACATAACGGACAGGACTCCTGGGCCATGCTAACATAACCGAGAGGACTCCTGTGCCATGCTAACATAACCGAGAGGACTCCTGTGCCATGCTAACATAACCGAGAGGACTCCTGTGCCATGCTAACATAACCGAGAGGAATCCTGTGCCATGCTAACATAACCGAGAGGACTCCTGTGCCATGCTAACATAACCGAGAGGACTCCTGTGCCATGCTAACATAGCGGACAGGACTTCTGTGCCATGCTAACATAGCGGACAGGACTTCTGTGCCATGCTAACATAGCGGACAGGACTCCTGTGCCATGCTAACATAACCGAGAGGACTCCTGTGCCATGCTAACATAACCGAGAGGTCTCCTGTGCCATGCTAACATAGCGGACAGGACTTCTGTGCCATGCTAACATAGCGGACAGGACTTCTGTGCCATGCTAACATAGCGGACAGGACTCCTGTGCCATGCTAACATAGCGGACAGGACTCCTGTGCCATGCTAACAGAGGACAGGACTCCTGTGCCATGCTAACATAACGGACAGGACTCCTGTGCAATGCTAACATAACGGACAGGACTCCTGTGCCATGCTAACATAACGGACAGGACTCCTGTGCCATGCTAACATAACGGACAGGACTCCTGTGCCATGCTAACATAACGGACAGGACTCCTGTGCCATGCTAACATAACGGACAGGATTCCTGTGCCATGCTAACATAACGGACAGGACTCCTGTGCCATGCTCACATAACCGAGAGGACTCCTGTGCTACGCCAACATAATGAAGACAGGACTCCTGTGCCATGCTAACACAATGGAGAGGACTCCTGAGCCCCAACAATGTATTTCAGCACAGCTTCAAATGTGGACACTGGGGCAACGGGGATCAATAGGAAAATAAAAAATGACTGCAGATAATAGTCCAAGAGCCCAGCGACAGATTCCCTTTAAAAAGAAATGAAACGTGGATAATGGACACAACTGCAGGGCCCTTATTCACATGAATCGGTGCATCTTTACCATCTCTTGTTTTTCTTGATGCAGTCACCAAAAGTATGATCATGTCCTTTTTGAAAATAAGATATCAATTCCAAGCCAAGTCCGAAGGCAATGCTTCTAGCTACCCACCATATGCAGACTAACATATGGCAGTCTGTATTAACATATGGCTTTCCATGGTTTACACTACACCTCCCCTGTGCAGTCCAGGTCCAGCTGGTACAGGAGAGCATGGTATGACGTGCCTTATATGCAGGAGCTAAAGTAAGTTGGATGTACTTTTTTTTTTGTTATCTTGTGTTTTTTTCTGAATCAGGTTGCAATGTAAGAGAAGAAAGGGTTAATGTTTTTACAACTACAAGTCGCCAGATCTAGCATGTCTTTCATTGTCGGTCTATTCAGACGCTAATGACAGACACAAACTAAACTTAGAACCTTTCTGCAAAAACAAGGGGGGGGGGGAAAAGACTGGACGTCCATGTTTCCAGCTTAGATACAATACAACTGCAGACGGCAGACTGTGCATGTCAGAGATCAGGAAACGAGGGGTGAGGCGACTGTCCATGCCAACAAAGTGTCAACGGCATCCATAGCTTTAACCCTTTGTTATAGAAAATTCATTGGAGGACATGGATTCATTTAAAAATACTGAAAAAAAAACTTATAATAATAATAATAATAATGGCTCTAATCTCAGAAGAGATAGAGCCCTGAAATGCGTCAGTATGTAAGAAATGCTGCCCCATTGCTATCCAGGTGCTCCTACTAGAGATTTATTCATGTAGGTATGTGGGGTAACCTGGCACCATACAGAAAAGCTGCCTAGACGAAAAATTTACATAGATCAAAAAAGACAGCTAAAAATGTGGGATGCCGACTCTTCAGGTTTATTGCTTAGAGGGTTTTCCCAAGAATTTTTAAACTTATGACCTATCCTCAGGATAGGTCTTCAGTATCTGATCGGTGGGGGTCCGATCAGCACCGCAGCCTTCTCTCCGCCTAGGTCGAGTGACGTCACGTTCATCGGTCACATGGCCTAGGTGCAGCTCAGCCCCATAGAAGTGAATGGAGCTGGGCGCGATACCAGGCACAGCCACTATACAATGTACGGCGCTGCGCTTGGTGAGCTGCGAGAAGGCTGTTGTCTTCTCAAAGAGCTGATCGGCAGGGATCCACCACCGATCAGATACTGATGACCTATCCTTAGGATAAGTGATAAGTTAAAAAAAAAACTTGGAAAACCCCTTTAAATGAAAAATTCACGTCCCTAAGCCATCATGGCGTCCGTGGTTTACGGAAAAGTTAGGCGACTCTATAAACCAGTATGGCCGACATTACTGCCACTTCATTACTGTTCTGAAAGACCAACTTTTTTTTTTTTTCCATTCAGACTGACAGCAAAACCGTTGTCAAGAAAATGTTCACCTCAAAAATGAAGGAAGAAAAAAAATAATCTGGACAATGGTTCAGATGTCGGAGTTTACGTCACTTCCAGAATGGGCTCATTGTTTGTGCTCGACAGGCTGGAGCATGCAGAACAGAATTATGGAAAATCACAAGATTGCCCGAGCCAGCAATCTAATTTGTTTATGACAGTCAAAAATAGAGATACAAGGAAGCGGTGGAGAAGGGGGGGCACTTAACACTGTACTTGTCAATAGAATACTCAAAATGCTACACAAAGAAAAGCAGAAACAATCTACAAAGTGCCGATCAACACGATGTTATGTCGACTGCTACTCAGTGTAAGCATAAAATCTGCCAGTGAAATAGGAAAACTAACTTAGGGTAATACTATCAAGCTTTAAAGGGTTAACCCAAGCTTAAAGGGGTTCTCCGGGAATTAAGAAAATGAAAAGACTTCAATATTACTTTATTATAAATATATTCCCAAATACCTTTCATTAGTTATAATGGCTTGTTTTGTCTGGGGAGCAATCAGGGGAAACAAAATGGCCGCCATCCTATTAGTACACACAAAACCTGTCCTAATCACATAGCAAGACAAGTTACTTCACAACACTGAGCTAAAGAGCCGCCTCATCCTCCTCTCTGCTCTGCTCGTCAGGGACTATGATACTGAATACAGCGGATAAGAACTTAAGCTGAATCTCTGGGAAATGGAGTGCATGAGGAGACGTGAAGTACAGACAGGACAGACTGTGGTAATGGAGACTGCATACAAGTGCTGCTGCTTATTAGTCACATCCCCACCTCCTCTCTGTACTTCATATCTCCTTATGAACTCCATTTCTACAGAGATTCATCTGAAGATCTTATCATTAGTCAGGATCATAATCCAAGACAAGCAAAGAAGAGGATGAGGCAGCTCTTTAGCTCAGTGTTCTGAAGTAACTTGTCCTGCTGTGTGATTAGGGCAGGTTTTATGTGTACTAATAGGAGGGCAGCCATTTTATTTCTCCTGATGACTGCTCCCTAGACAATATGAGCCATTATAACTAATGAAAGATATTTAGGAATGTATTTATAATAAAATATTAAAGTATTTTAATTTTCTTAATTCCCGGAGAACCCAAATCGGACATCATATAGTACATGACAGTCTCTTTCTAACAAAGCTAGAACCAGCCCTGTACCTCTCACATGGATCCAGAGATCTCCACATTCATTGCTCTGTATAGATTGACAGCTCAGTGTCCCTTTGTTGCAGCTGTCTCCCTATAATAGCTAATGGGGTGTGCCCTTTCTGCTGCAGCTCTCTCCCCATCACAGCTCATGGTGAGCGTCCTTTTTGCTGCAGCTCTCTCTCCCTTTAGGCTAGGGCTACACTGGCCTCGGCAAGGATCTCTGAGTAGCAGTGATCCCACAGAGATGAATGGGATCACTGCAACAGTCGCAAGAAATCCAGCCTTATTGGATTTCTTGCAACTGTCAAGGCGATCCCATTCATCTCTGTGGGATCACTGCTACTCAGCAATTAGTGTTGCCATGTAGCACTAGCCTTAAAGGGGAATTCCAGCAGGTACACGTTATCCCCTATGCACAAGGGCGCTAATTATCAGATCGGTGGGGGTCCTACTATTGGGACCCCTGCCAATCACGAGAACAGGGACCCCATACACCCTGCAGGCCACTTGCAGCTCTCCTAAAATGACTGGCACGGATGCTCCATTCATTTCCATGGGATTTTTTGGAGACGGTACCTTCTGGATTACCCCTTTAAGAGTCAAGGGGTGTGTCCTTTTTGTTGCATCTGTCTCATTATCATAGCTCGAGGGGCGTGCCCTTTCCACTACAGCAGATCTCTCCCTATCACAGCTCGGGGAACGTGTTCTTTCTGTGGCAGCTCTCTCCGTCTGTCACAGCTTCTAACAGTACATACAGCTGGTGGCAGTTGAAGGATAGAGCAGAGCATGTGCGACCACATCCGTGATGTCGCTGAGGTGGAAGGAGAAAAAAAAAAAAGAAAAGAAAAGACGGCAGATGGTGCAATACAGATACAGTTTATTGAAAGTGAAGGGAGCCGAATCTGCCCGATTTCTTCCGTTTTAAACTGCAGACACCCGAAGGCAATGTCCATGATTAACGTTATCGCCGATCACGGACATGCAGCGGTGAATTGTGAGCATGGTATCTGAGAGGCTTTGCCCTGGGAAAAGTCACTTGGTCCATAAACGGGTAAATTGCACATAAAATAATCTTTTTTTTTTTTTTTTAATCACTAGAAAATGGATGAAGATGCGACCTACGGGAGCAAGGAATTATTCTGTGTGTATAAAGTACAGGAAGAGTATGGCGCTAAAACTCTGAGATTATATAATAAACAGAGAGGAAATTGGCCTCAAACGCGTCTGACTCAGATTTTAGATATGTTTCCAAAGCAGAGACCGATGCTGCTTTCCCAGCACAATCCTCCCCAATAGGAAACTTGGGCATTTTACGCACTGCACCTGGCTCCGCCGCGACAGAGCCCGGCCAGGCCTACTACTCTTTCAGGGCAGAGACGTGTAAAGGCCAAGACGCAGAGTCATGTTACACCTGTCTGTGTTCTCAAGACGAGCTCTGCAGTTACAGGGCCAGATGAGGTTGCAGTATTCAGTCAGATCTACGTGTCTTGGAGGTCAGAGAAGTGGAGGGGTGAGGGGGGCACACCAGAAAATAATCTGGACCTCTTCCGATATTTCACAATGGGCGGAAGGGGGCATAAACAGTTATCATTAGATTACAAACACGCATTAACCCTGTACGCTAAGAATTCCATAAAAGAAAGCCCTAAGATTTCATTAGCCCTCCTTTTAACCGTATTAAAGGAGTTTTCCACTTTGAATAAACCCCACGTTAGAAGAGTCCCTTGACAATAAGCAGTGCCCCCTCCCTAGTGGGATCAGCCGTAATCTATGTGGAAACCTTGACAATAAGTATTCTGTTTCCCAGCAGCGCCACCACTGGGAAAAGTAAGTATTACACACGCTGCTCCAGAGAGAAAAAGAATGATGAAGGATGAAGTCCCTGCCCAAAAGACCACCCTCATTTAACTCAGAAATCCCCTGTAAGGATACGAAAATTCTTATAACTGAGGGCAGTAGTCTCAACACCCAACCCAAGAATTTATTTTTGGTGATCCAATGGCAACTGTTGGCTAAATAAAAAATAAGTTCTCCACACGGGCGTCTGACACGGGCGTCATGGATTTGGGCCGCATAGGATGCGGGTGCGTCGCGGGAAAATGTGCTATTTTTCCGCGCAAGTGCAAAGCATTTTAATGCGTTTTGCACGTGCGGGAGAAAAATATGCATGTTTGGTACCCAGACCCGAACCTTTTCACTGAAGTTCGGGTTTGGGTTAGGTGTTGTGTAGATTTTATTATTTTCCCTTATAACATGGTTATAAGGGAAAATAAAAGCATTCTTAATACAGAATGCATAGTAAAATAGGGATAGAGGGGTTAAAAAATAAATAAATAATTTAACTCACCTCATCCACTTGTCTTCTCTTCTGTCTTCTTTGATGACCAGGAGGAAAAGGACCTGTGGTGACGTCACTGCACTCATCACATGGTCCGTCAACACGGTGATAGATCATGTGATGGACCATGTAATGAGCGCAGTGACATCACCAAAGGTCCTTTTCCTCAAAGAAGAAGACAGAAGAGAAGCCGGATGGTTGAAGTGGATGAGGTGAGTTCAATTATTATTATTTTTTTAACCCCTCCATCCCTATTGTACTAAGCATTCTGTATTAAGAATGCTATTATTTTCTCTTATAACCATGTTATAGGGGAAAATAATAATGATCGGGTCTCCATCCTGATTGTCACCTAGCAACCATGCATGAAAATCGCACCGCATCCACACTTGCTTGCGATTTTAACGCAGCCCCATTCACTTTTATGGGGCCTGCGTTGCAAGAAAAACGCACAAAATAGAGCATGCTGCGATTTTCACGCAAGTGATGCGTGAAAATCACTGCTCATGTGCACAGCCCCATAGAAATGAACGGGTCCGGATTCAGTGCGGGTGCAATGCGTTGCACCCGCACGGAAATCTCGCCCGTGTGAAAGAGGCCTAAGGGAATTGATCAACAGTTTGGCCTGTAGCCTTCACCATCTACAAGGGGTTGGCCGGCTTCTGTTGACCCATGTGTAATGTAAGATGGGTCAACGTAGCCTTTGTTGATATTCTATGCCGTTTGCTATATTTCATAAGCAATGTCCCCTTCTTGGGCAAATCTGTGTTGTCCAAATTGGGGTTCCTGTCCATATTATGGCCACTGATGGTGGGTCATGGGACATCACACACCCCACCAAACACTCAACCGTGTAGGTGCAGTGTATTTGAATGGAGGAGACAGAGTGACTTTCCCGGTCGCAACCATTTTATGGAAAGGACATACACTTAGACAGCACAAGGGGGCATACCTTATAAAATACGGCAAGGAATTTGAAGAACGCCTACATTAGCAGGTGCCACATAACAGTAACCAGAAAGTGAACAACCCCCTTTAAGGCTCTGTTTCACAAGCCTCCAAAAACATACATTGCATGGTGTATGTTTTTTGGATTTTTTTTATAAAATGGGAGTTGATGCCCGAAACATCGTTGCACGCCTTAACGGTGGCACATGTTGAAGGCTTCTTACAGAAGTAAATGCGGGGAAATACTCCCACCAAAGCTGAAAACAAGATGAACAGAAACCAACACGGTAGACATATACTCCTCCTAACATACAGTACGCCAAAACGTCATAATCTGCGTAGGGTAAGCTGTAGGAACCTAAGAGAAGTCATTTAGAGGTAATGTATCACTTTAAAGTGGTGTAATAGCAGGCAATAATCGGAAAGGTCAAAGGAAACCGTTGGCGGAAACTTGAAATCTGTTGTCCTAGATCTCTCCCAACAACTAAGAAAGGTGTGTGTGTATACTGATCAAAGGGGAAGCCTGAGATTAAAACGCAGCGGCTGCTTCAATGAAGAAAGAGCAGGTGTGTTCACGTACAACTATTAACCCTTCATGATAAAACAGGCACCATCTGAACGTTTATCGGTCGCATAAAACGGCAGTTTTTTTATTTTTTATGTATAATCCCAAAGTTGCCTATAGGAGACATAGGAGCTCAGCCACAGAAGATGGCTACTTAAAGGGGGTGCACAACTTACGACACAGGCTGTAGAGCCAGTTCTTACGGACTGAAATTCAACCATTTCAGGAATCAATCACTCTGAAAACATGAGCTGTAAAGACTGGTCTAAACTAAATTCGAGAAGGTGGCGCTATTTCATGGTCGTCTATGGAAATAACTGCCAATATCAGTGGTGAAAAGTGGTACTGCACACAAAAATGGCTATAAAATGAATACTGTAATATATTGTCTACTTTAAGTATTGCTTAACCTGAGAATGGACTCTGCTCGCATCCGTACATTATCAACAACAGGCAGAGGATTAGACATTGTGCAACGCAAATATTTTTGTATTATGAATTCCAAAACCATGGACAGTCCAATCCTATTTTATTTAGGTCTTGCGTTGAATGCAACTCTGTCCTATAACAGACGGCTAACTTATAAAGCTTGACTTAGTTCCATGCAAAACTTAAACTTCTCACCCCCTAAAGACAGTGTTTGGACTGTACTCGTCTTTACAAAAATACCACGACAAGGACTGTCTCTGTACTATAAACACAGACATTTGCTCTGTGAAGGCATAAAAAGGAAATCTCACATGTTCTGGGTCACGGACATTGCAGCATTTCCTCCATGGAATCTAAACACTAAGCTGATGCATGCAGAGAAGAATTAGGTAATGCCACGAAAAATGTAGAACGAGTCCAACAGATCTGCTGCCAAAATAAAAAATTCTTACGGGAGCGATGTGTTTCACATTTTTTATATGAACCACTATCTACTCTATGAATTCACAAGGCCTTACTAAACTCAGCAGACCACTCATGAATTTGATTGTAGCTGGAGGAAAGCAACCATGTGGACAATAGGATTGTTCGATAGTAGTGTTGAGCGAACTTGTGTTTTAAGTTCTGCGTCTAAAGTTCGGGTTATCGAAGAATCCACGTATGGATTCCGCTAAAACGGACCATAAGGAATTTGGAATCCATAACGGGCTTCTTCGATAAACCGAACCTGAACTTTGGACGCAGAACTTAAAACACAAGTTCGCTCAACACTATTCGATAGAGTACTTCGATTCTAGAAAGAATAATTGGTTGTGCCCGACGGGTGCCCTACCAAACTACAGCCGGTAGCTTGAGGAGCATCTTCAAAATATCTAAAATCCTAAACAGAGCTCAAGACTTCAACAAAATAATTCCAAATGTTGAGCTGTCCTCTTTCCAATCCCGAACCAGGCGCAACGACAAAACTACGTGTTCCATGATGTTGGCTATAAGGAAGACGCCTGGTCAACCCCAGTTCTTTTGATAGCAAAGAACTGAACAGAAGGTATGGTTAACAATCACAGTGCAGAGGTGGCAGTCAATTCTATGGGCTCAAAACATGCAGCCATATTATGGCTCCGTTTTGTAGGGAGATGTAATGGGGTCTTCATGAAGGCTTCAACTGTACTTTGGCGTACCCAAGACAGAACCGATCTAAGGAACAATATTCCTTCTGTGACCACAAAATAAATGAGCAAAAGGTATATAGCCTCTGTAAGGTAAATGGATCTTTCTTCCCTTTTGTGAGAACTTCATGCACAGAATGATGAAACTTCACAATGACTGCTATAGCAACACATTACTGTTTGTTCTTCACATCAGAAAAAAAGAGGAAGTAAGGTTTAGTGGTTAGAAGGCTCCGAGCCAGCAGCCAACTAGCCTTTGGATTCAGTATAAACATACTTTGCGGTAAGAGTAAAGTTTCACTTAAAGTCCAATGCCCATTATTGGTTGGCCTGCCAATACAGCAGTTTTGAGTTGGCTTTAATCATCGTTGGTGGGGGTTCAGCTTTCATTCAAAAGGTTTTGTCTCAAGAAGACGGTACTTTTTTGAAATAATAAAATAAAATTTAAAAATGATAGGTCATCTACTATCTTGGTTGGTGGGAGCCGCAGGCAGCCACACTATTCTTCTGCAGCGGCCAATGGAGGGAACTAGAAGACTTACCAGGACAGCCAGAACTGGAGCCACACTCTCTATTGTTGCACATAGAAGGTGCTCCAGGGTGGTGGACTTGCTTCTACGATGCCCATTTATTTTGGGTAATAAATTATTGCAAATGTCTATTATAAGAGTAGTATATATGAAACTATATTTTACTGGTGGGGGGTGTATAACACGCACTTCTAACACACAATATAGCAGTGCTATAAAGTTAAAACACCTTGTAGAAGGAAGATGACGTTTCCTAATATACAATTATTGGCATACTTCAGCCTACATACTCGTTAAGATGTGTCATAAAAATCACATGCCTTGTAAGAAAAGAATCTAGTCCTCTGCACAGCACAGGGCTGGTTATATATATATACACATACACACACTAGCAGAAGGACCGAGCTTCGCATGGGTATATTTTATCTATTTCATTTAATGTTTGTGTGTGTCGTTAAAAGATATCGACAGTATCCACTATAACAGTGACATCTACAGTACCACGCCCCTTTAACACTGACCTCCACAGCGGCCTGCCCCTTTAACAGTAACATCCACAGTGTCCTCCCTTTTATTAGAGTCCTCCACAGTACCCCATCTCGTCAACAGTGATTTCCACCATAACCAGCTCCCTTAACAGTGACCTCCACAGAGCTACGTTCCCTTAAAATGTGACCTCCACAACACCCCGTCCCTTAACACTGACCTCCATAGCGGACCATCCCATAACTGTGTCCTCCACAGTTCCCTGCCCCCTTAACAGAGACCTCCACAGCATGCCACGCCCTTAACAGTGACCTCCACAGCATCCCACCCCCTTAACAGTGACCTCCACAGAAGTCCGCCCCTTCCTTTAACAGTGACCTCCACAGCAGCTGCACCTTTATTAGTGACCTCCACAGTACCCCTCCTTAACAGTGATTTTCACAACAACCCATCCCCTTAACAGTGGCCTCTACAGCAGCCTGCCCCTAGGCTGGCCAGAGGTCCGGTTATAGGCTGGACAGTCTGGCTTTCAGACTCCCTGTCCGGCGCAGGGATGTCCTTTGAAACAGCTCACTCTCAGACAGCAGCACTGTGCTGTCTGAGCGTGAGCTGCAGGGAGAAAGTCACCCTCCCTCCCACCCCTGCAGCTGACAGAAGTTGATTTTTACCTTTAATTCTTTTAATCCCCGTTGGCTAAGTGGGAGTAGCCTAACATGATTGGGGGGCGTGGCTTAGTGGATCCTGGGGGCAGAATTTTTAAGTTCATCTTTTGAGGGTGGCCCCTTAACTGTGACCTCCACAGCACTCCGCTCGCTTAACAAATTGTATCTACAGCGCCCTGCCCTTTAAAGCTGACCTACAGCAATGAAGAAAAATGGCTGGGTTGTTATAGAAAGCTGCTGTAAAACTGTGTGTATGTGGAGACTAAGGGCCTGCGAGCTTCTATTGGCTGATAAGGGTCATGTGACTAGGCTTATATTGGCTAATGCATTTTTTGGGAATATCTCAGGAACGGTACGTGGTCTAAAACCTTCCCAGACACTTGATGTACCTGTGAGCTAAATTTCGTGATTGCATTGAGCAGTTGAAACGTTGCATTGGTGAAATAAAGGGATGCATTCTTCACGTATACCGGAGTGCTGCCTCTTCGTTTTCTTCTACCTATTGTGGTTCTTGTGTCTGAGATTTTCAGGATTAGCACCTGGGATTTAGTTTGAGTGCTGCTATTTTTTCTTTATCATTATTTTTATATATATATATATATATATATATATATATATATATATATATATATATATATATACATACATACACACAGTACAGACCAAAAGTTTGGACACACCTTCTCATTCAAAGAGTTTTCTTTATTTTCATGACTATGAAAATTGTAGATTCACACTGAAGGCATCAAAACTATGAATTAACACATGTAGAATTATATACATAACAAACAAGTGTGAAACAACTGAAAATATGTCATATTCTAGGTTCTTCAAAGTAGCCACCTTTTGCTTTGATTACTGCTTTGCACACTCTTGGCATTCTCTTGATGAGCTTCAAGAGGTAGTCCCCAGAAATGGTTTTCACTTCACAGGTGTGCCCTGTCAGGTTTAATAAGTGGGATTTCTTCCCTTATAAATGGTGTTGGGACCATCAGTTACGTTGAGGAGAAGTCAGGTGGATACACAGCTGATAGTCCTACTGAATAGACTGTTAGAATTTGTATTATGGCAAGAAAAAAGCAGCTAAGTAAAGAAAAACGAGTGGCCATCATTACTTTAAGAAATGAAGGTCAGTCAGTCAGCCGAAAAATTGGGAAAACTTTGAAAGTAAGGGCTATTTGACCATGAAGGAGAGTGATGGGGTGCTGCGCCAGATGACCTGGCCTCCACAGTCACCGGACCTGAACCCAATCGAGATGGTTTGGGGTGAGCTGGACCGCAGAGTGAAGGCAAAAGGGCCAACAAGTGCTAAGCATCTCTGGGAACTCCTTCAAGACTGTTGGAAGACCATTTCAGGGGACTACCTCTTGAAGCTCATCAAGAGAATGCCAAGAGTGTGCAAAGCAGTAATCAAAGCAAAAGGTGGCTACTTTGAAGAACCTAGAATATGACATATTTTCAGTTGTTTCACACTTGTTTGTTATGTATATAATTCCACATGTGTTAATTCATAGTTTTGATGCCTTCATAGTCATGAAAATAAAGAAAACTCTTTGAATGAGAAGGTGTGTCCAAACTTTTGGTCTGTACTGTATATATATATACACATATACTCACACACACACACACACACACTAAGTAAGGTGCGGCAAATACTTAACACACTTGCGGTAGGAGCCAATGGTAACAACTAAAGACCAACGCCTCTTCTAAAAATGTCATGATTTCCAGTAAACCATCATATAAAAGATAACAATGCCTCCGCTATCAGAGCTAGACACATCCAGTCAGATTAAAGTCCACAGTCCTTGGATTGATTGTTCCAAAGAAAATATTAAGTATAAATTACATCAAAGTGAGACGGAAAAAAAATAAGTCACGGTGGTCAATTGTGCAAGAGTGGCAACCAGATCAAGGAAAAACTTGATTGCACCAAGTCATGAAAGACTAAGCATCGACCATTAGTTGTGGGATTGGTCCAAAAATTCAGCCAAGGTAATTCAATGGTTACCTTCTTGGTCTACTACTATGCCACTAATCAGTCTGGTGGAAATTAAGGGAAGCAACTCTGATGTTTACATTTTAGGAATGCAAAAGAAAAAGGGGCAATTGCCCACCAAAGAAATTGCCTAAATTCAAGAGATAATCAGTAGAGATGACGTCCCAGCTAATTTTTTACAACAAGGCTACAGGACCCTACATAGAACCGGTCAACCATAATAAGCTGATGTATTCAAAATTCACCAGTATCATGTAGGTGATCCTCAGGCTACTCTACATATATTTCCAATAGGTATGTATCATGTATTGATATGTCTATCAAACCAAACAATTAACCAACCTGGAACTCAAGGGAGATACATCAGAGATAAACAGTGTGAAGACGACCAACACTACGCCTTGTGACCTCTACAGGCCACACCTACATCTGTTTGATCAGTTAATGACAAAGTGATCTTGCTCTTAGACACTTCAAAGCCCTTCCAGGGCCAAGTACACCATGCTGACCTACCCTTCAACTTAAAAAACCGAAAAAAGACTGTGGAGGTAAAAGCTACACTCACAACAGAATTCTGAATAAAGCTGGAGAAAGCCACCACCAACTTGGCCCAAAGTTAAAGCCCGACTGCAACAAAAACCTGGCATCTGAACGTGGGCCCCCCTTCTGAGGACTCTTTCTCAGAGAAAACAGGTCCCGTACCAGCTGCAAAGGTGTGATCTTTGATGTACTCTACTCCCGACTGAACCAATTAGTAGTACCAAGAAGGCCCATATGCTGTTTCTCTGCCGCTTAGACTCTTAAAATGGTTGTGCCAAGCTCTAAATTTAGCTTCTATGTACAGGATTGGGAATAACCATTTGTAGGGGTAACCATTTATTCTCTTTGGGACTGCCGGAGGGGTAAAGTACCTCTCTCAGCTATCGCTTCCACAGAGATGAATGGACCGGCAATGGTCAAGCGCAACCTGCCCCTCCATTTGGGGGATGGAACCACCATTCTTTTGATCCCATTGGTCGGACCCTCACTGGTTAGGTGGTTATCCTCTTATCCTGTGGATGGAGTTAACTTTAGAATTTGGCATAACCTATATACATGGTAGAAGGTGCTTCTAAAGAGTCCAAGAAGGTCATGCGAGCCAAGTGACATTGATTGGCCTCTTACTGAAAGAGTAGGGGGATTATTTGGATCATATGGGCCCCAGCATATGCCCTCTGTAGGACTGTCTTCTAGACGCAGTCCAAGCCTAGAGGTCCTTTAAAGGAGGAAAGCAAATATTCACAGAGAAGACATTTATTTGCCTCCAGCCTCCTGGGACTTATCTAGCAATATAGAAGTGTAAGGGTACTTTCACACTTGAATGTAAATTAATGCAGGTACCGGCATTCCGGCAAGTGTTCAGTATTTTTGGCCGGAGAAAAAACTGAAGCATTTTATCCGTCCAAAAAACGTAAGAGGGGCTGAACTGATGCATCCTGAACGGATTGCTCTCCATTCAGAATGCATTAGGATAAAACTGATCAGTTTTTCCCCGGTATTGAGCTCCTGTGACGGAACTCAATACCGGAAAACAAAAACGCTAGTGTGAAAGTGCCCTAAATGCACCTGCTTGTGAACACAGCTGACAGACTTGTCGATCTTGCGTTATAACCCAAGTTCAGCGATTACAAGCCGCTGTCATCTTGAAAGTCAACATCGGTCACTCAGTACGGAAATGAGTCACCAGCTGCTGAAAACAGAAGAACCTTATCTAGTTCTCTCCCTTATAGGTTTCTATTGCAGAAGAGCCGTGTTCTGCTGGAAAAAACATTCATTTAGAAATTAATTCTGTGATTGATCTCTGGGTATTAAATCAAGCATATGGCACACATTACTGAACATAGAGTCATCCTGTTCCCAAAAGACTACTCAGTACTTACGCTTTATCCATCTGACGTTGATTTGGGTGACAACCGCTTTGGCTGCCCTAATACGTAGCAGAGTATCAAGATACTGTTACATGAGGGGGTTGTGTGTCACAGCAAGTTTCCCTTTCAGGAAGCTGATATTTGGGGGAAACGGGGTCATAATGAATCTAAAAGTTGCAAATTTGTGCATTTCGTTTGCACAAAAATTTGGTGACTTTTTGGAATTTTCTATCACACCCCCAAAGTTTTAAAGCAAGTGCAAGTATTTATCATATTTTATGCCAGAAAACTGGCGTTAATTATAGCTGAAATCTATACCAGCCCAAAACTGGAGCAGATTTTAATTTGCGGCACGTGGACAGTCCAAGCTGTAAAAAAATTAAAAAGTTTGGTGCACTTTACATCAGACTGTTTACAAAAAATTGTCTATGAAATGCCAGTTTTAGTAAAATTGCCCCCTTAACACCACCAGCCCCCCCTCCTGCCATTTGTTCTCTGCGTTGTGTTGTCCCACTGTTATTCCTCTTGGAAACATATGAATAAACTGACTGCTGGGTGATACCATTCTCCATGTCCATGGGGTGTGTTCACACTACAGACAGGCGGAATAAAAATGTTAACATGCCAAATGTATAACTCTATAGGGGAATGAGAAAACGGAGAAAAATTAGCTTGCGCTATGAAGCTTTTTATAAATAAAAAATTATTTACTAAAGGCGAAAGAGGTTCGACCTTCCATATCATCCGCTTTACGAAAGAAATTTATAGGTGTGTAGATGTCTATAAATATCCAGCACGGGGTCAAAGATCTTTTACTATACTATATAATAAACTGTGACCTCATTTCATAGCAAAGCACGCCCACACCTGTAACCTGAAATGGTGGATTAGGGCATACGGCCGTCATAAAGGGGGCTCAGCTCAGGACCCCGTACTCCAGCAAGAGCAGACAGCCGCCAACACATATTTCCATATTCACATGTAATAAGTACATTCCTTCCTTCATCTGAGACCTACTGCTGACATTATCGACCCTTGGCAAAAATTAGTCGAAGCCTGGGCAATCAGCTGATCACCAAGTCTTCGAATGGTGGTTTTCAAAATGTAGAAACCCAAAACCAACACGTCAATGAAACACTGGTTATTCAAGTATGGGTTAAGGCCTCTCACACGCAGAAACTATGTGGAAGGAGCCTGTATGCCGGCAACCAAAGTATCTCAGGCACTAAGCATGTTTCTAAGGAAGAATAGAGCCTAATTTAACATGGCACAATTTTTTGACAGATTCCCCTCGATTTCCATGGGTGCCATATCGCATACACAAGGCCTTGGATCGTAAAGCTTCAAAATGGCTAGCGTCACCATCTATATCACAAAGACAACTCAGTTTCTTCTGGCTCCTAAACTAAAAAGCTTTGGAGAAATCTGCAAGGGTCCAGCTCCTCCTGGTCTCCTCCAGGAGAAGCTGAACCCATTGGTGAGTGGCTGGGCTTCACTGAAAGGGGGTATTCCTATCTGGGACATTGATGGCATATCACTAGGATATTCCATCAATGTCAGATAGGTGCAAGTCCCATGCCTGGGACCTGCTCCAATCTCCAGAATGGGATTGCCGAAGTAAACAGAGAGCAGCCAACCTCCATTCAAGACTATAGGGGTTCAGAAAATGAGAGATGGCTCAGCTACTTTCCGACAGTCCACCAATGGTGGTGAACGGAAGACAGCTGCAATTACATGATGCACTCTCCATTCACTCTTATGGGACTTCCAAAAATAGTAGAGTGAGCTCACTCGGCTATTTTCGGATGAATGGAAAAGACGTTGCGCATAAGAGTGTGCTCTCCTTCACTTTGAGGGCCTCGTTCCATACCCAACTGAAAATGATGGCATATCCTAGTAATACCCAATTAATGTCCCAGATGGGTGACATGGGTCAACCCCTTTCAAAAGGGCAGGGTTTTGTTTGGCATTTCCACTGTAGAGTGAACAGAGAAGTCTCAGCTCCGTTTCCAAGCAGGATGGGAGAGGCATCCCCTAAAAAATATTTAGTAAAAAGTTATTTTGCAATATGTCATAACCATAGAAAAGTGTGTATGATGTACCAGATGTGATGGGAAGAGCACTTTAAATCTGCCATGATCCCAATGGCTTGTGATCATTAAAACCTGATGATCTGAAAGCAAGAATGAAACTCACTAGCCAAAAAAAAGAACAGGCCATTTACTTTTCCAATGTACCGAGATAACAAGTTCTCAGATTCTGCAAACCAGTTTTGAACATCAGAATGCAAAAACATGAACCGTCTTCGTCTGAAAGAAGGTTCATGCATGAGCTACCACGCCAAAGGAGCCAAAAATATTTTTAAATAAAAAATCTTTTTACAGGATGAAGCTTTTCGAGCCTCCAGGACTCTGCCAGAACTGTTGGATAATGGGACAAGTCCCACAGGGACGCCACATTTTCCGCTAAGGTCGAACAGCTGTCGAAAAAATTAGCTGAAGTCTTTAGCTTAACCATTAGCAGGAAAGTATTAAGGTCTTTAGGTCTTTCATTCACAGGGTTGTGTTTGTCTGATTCAAGCTGAAACGCGATCCGCACCTTGGCTGACATTTCGCTGGAGATACAGGTGGCAAGTACCAACTGCAAATTGCCCTCACATTTTCCTACACAAAGTGTAATTTTACTCGTGTAAGCAAATTGGTGGAGAACTCAACAGTGGCTATTAACCTCCTATTCATTAGGATCCCAAAAAATTCCAACACAGTCAGTCATTCAGACCAGTAGTGAAAGAGTCTATGTCAGTCTTTCCTAAAAAGAAGGCAAACTGTAATTAAGAAATTAGAAAAATGTCTCCTTTCTTCCAAAAACAGTGTCACACCTGTCCAAAGTCTGTATACACTATTTCCCCTCACCCGCATTCATGTCAGGACAGCCCTGTAAATGACATTATTGGCATCAATTGGACTCAAAGTTTTTTACTTATAAAATATTAAAAAATATTAGCCAGTAAATAAAATTAGTTTGTATAAATTTTGATCTATTACATTTTGCTGAAGTTCAATATGTGCCATTAATTTCAAAAGAGTATAGAGTGCATGACTGGACCACAGCTGTGATCCTTCCGGTGAGGCTAAAGTTGGCCATACACATCAACCGGTACCAACCATCTAATATGTACTCATTCCCGATGGCAGATGTTGGGGAGATACAGATGAGGCATGATAGATTTTAACTGCCCAATCCTTTTGTTCTCAGGAAGATAAGCCATTACGAGAGGAGTGTGGCATCAGCTTCCTCCTCTTCTTCCTACTGATACGAGGGGATCAGGAGTCACAGCTGTTGGCCGACAGCTAGGGCCTCATTGGTAGAGCCCCTCTAGTATCCTAAACGTCTTATTAGGGCATACAAAAACCATTGCTTGATCTTGACTTCTATGGATCTAAGTCTTAACCTTTAAATTTGCAGACATCACTGGGACTGCGAAGACTTTGACTTGGTTTCTGCCCCCTACCTGGTATATATAAATAGGACTTAATACGCTGTATTAGGTAAAAAAAGAAGCATTGGCTAGAAGTTTCCTGGAAATCTACATCTGGCTTCATGCCTCAAAGACTTGATGACCTTTTTTTTAGATACTGGAGGAGTCATAGGAAAGCTGACAAGCGAAGACCATCGCCAGCTTCCTGACTCAAACTGTATCACTCACTGCCCCAGTACTGCGGGACTCCATGCTACTGTTAAGGTTAGGGCTACATGGTGATCTTGGTCGTGGTGATCAAGTATTGCAGTGTAGCAAGGTAGCCACAAGAATGAAAGGGGTGGCAGCCCGATAATACCTGGGCTTGACAGCTGTTACATCACCAAGATTAAATAGGGGGCTACTTTTTTCTTATTAAATTCCCTGCATATTGCAATTTGTTTTTAAATCCCAGCCCACATGCGGATTAGCCCCATACAATGGATGGTTTAAACATGCTGTGGTTTCTGCACAGAATCTGTGCCAAGGTGTGATCTATCACTTCTCGACACATACCGGCACAACAGGCATTCCCACTGAAAGCAATGTGATGTGAATTTCACACCAAATATACACTGAAATCTGCATGAAAATTCCACCAGATGAACATGATGATCAAGTTTAGACGAGTTCAGAGCTGAGAAACTAAGAATCTTCCACCACATGGGAGAGCACACTTGGAACGGAAAAATCATGGTGACTTGTGGGTGAGCTATGCGAGTCTTTGGCACGCTGCTGTACTGCATGAGAAAGGGACTTTCCTATTTAAACACTATTTTCAGCATGTAACTCACTGAATGTGTATCCAAGCTCCAGAGAAATGGATTTATTCTCTAGTCTTGTGAGGACAACGTATGAGGTCATGACAGAAGTTTCCACTTATACCCACAACTGTTGATGTCTAGAACAGGTTTCAAGCAGATCAGTGAACACCAAGGATCACAAACCGTAAATTGCTACCATCGTTCTCCAAACAAATCACTAGAGCTGAGTAAAGAAGCCTCATGTTACCCCTGAAAGGGTATGCAAAGCCAATAAGGTCCTCAGGTGTCCTTGGGAACAGTCTACAATTATTCTTAGGTTATATTTGGGCCATCTTCTTAAAAGTACTGGGTGACACTTTGAACATCTTGCCCAGCAACCAGTAGATGTTAAATGGGCAGGTCCACCACCACTCCCACAATATGAGTTGGCGCTATTCAAGTAGGATGTATATATAAATCAAGCATGCCAAACCATGGCGTATTAGCTCTTGATTCAGTCATGGAAATAACAAAGGACCAAAGTTTATCATCTCCAGGGCTTTCCTCATAAGGTTTTAAAACCCCATTGTGCCAATCATCATCTACAGGAGATTGGTCCTCTCCATGTCGCACAACTAAACAACGTGAGGTATCAATTACTGGTGTCTACTCCTAACAGAAGCTCATTTAAAGTGACGCCAACCAAATCTGTTGAGGAAGTTCTCCATGGTTTCCCTGAGTGTCCATCACCAGGCTGAAGTCTGTTAGTAGACTTTAAAATGGACAAGCTCTTGCTGAACTTGCTCCATTATACACCCATGGACCTAAAGAAATACAATTATATCAGGGATACGCTATTTTTGCAGGTCTCTGATATATTTTGACTTTTGTCCAGGGTGGACCTTCCACATTTCTACTGAAATAACAACGTATTCTTTGGTTCAAGAAAGCTCCAAGATAAAGCTGACTTGTGTACCCGTCCCTAGTCTGCTCTCATTTCCTGAACTGAATGTTATGAATGGCAACGTTTCCCATCTTCCCACAGCTCCTCCTTAAACGGCGATAAAATAGTGCAGAAAAGAAGGTGCCCTAACAATGCAGTCATATCTTCCCACCACCAGGTCGGAAGTAACCACCAGATCACTTTTTAGTATCCCACCATACATCATTTCCAGGCAGGACCCAGATTCATGCACAGTGGTTCTGAGTGGTCAATAATACCTACAAAATACCATCTTAGACAAACTATACCGTTTTTTTTTCATGAATTATTCAATATTACACTCAGCTCTGCTATATTTTTACATGTGTTGGAAACCAGAATATCCATCTGGCGAGAATGACTTACCCGTGTCATTTTTAAGAAATCAATAGATGGACGATTCCACCGAATGTCTTCGTCACGCCTCCGTTTTAGTCTGGTTTTCCTCTCGTTTAACACACAAGGCTGGGAGCGGCACCTCAGCAACCCTTGGCGCCTTCTCAGCTCAGGAGTAGAGGTTGGAGTGCTGTTTGCGGAAGGCAGTATATCTCCTGGTTCTGTGATGTGCTCCTGAGACAAGGAAAGGCGCCTCCTCGGATTGAAGTCGCAAGAGCCCCCTGAGTTCCAGCGTACGCTTGAGTTTGTGCTTCCTTCGCTACTGTCCACAAAGCCACTGCTGGCAGAAGAAGGCCTTGGAACAGGAGATGTGTTACAGGTGGGGACTGTGAATATATTGTTATTTAGAGACGGGGCATTCTGAGGCAGGCTGATGCTTGTGCTTCTCTGCAAGGTGGCGCTGCCGTGACTGTTGCAGCGCTGTAACGTGGCACTGCCACCGCTATTGCACCGTCTCTTTGACACGGGAGTCCAGACTTTAGAATTGCCAGGTTTCCAGGGTGACCGACAGCGAGACAGTTCATCTGGCTCAGACAATGACCTGCAGTGTCTTTTTGTAGGGGGAGCCAGTGGCTGGCCAAAGCTGTCATTGAGGTTAAGTTTGTTTATCCAACCCGATACCAACGCCTGATTTGAGGATTCGTTCTGCCATTGAAGACTAAAACTGCCGGGAGTGCCGGTGCTGAAGGGGCACATAGGGAAAGCAAAAAACGTATTTTTGTTCAGTTCAGACCGGACTGGGCAAGACCTGTCAATCACCTTCCAGCGACTGTCCTCTGCAGGAATAAAAGAAAGAAAAAAGGGGAGGGGAGGAAAAAAAGAGAGAAAAAAAAAAAGGATTAAAACAATATAGTCTTATTCTGAAAGTCAAGTGTTGGATGAAATAAAGCCCAGGACGGGACTCTCAGGTCACAGGCATATCAGTAGTCAGGTTTATTTTTAGAGATGGGAAACTGCAGCGCAGACAGATAACACTCAGCACAGATCTAGTCAAACAGTTCAAGAGGCAGAAAACAGGGGAAGTCTCAAAAGTAAAGTATTTTCCCATTGCAACTATTATTTTTGGCATCACCATGTTGTAATAGAAAACAATTCCTCAGTGCACCGTAACGACGGAGATGACGCTGCTGGCTTCAACGTGCTTCCCTGCACCTTTAACAAGACATTGCTGGATTTCCTTTTGTTTTACCGCAATTTACTTGTAGACCAAGTATCGCTGATGTGCTGAATTACTGCAATTTAGTTATGTTTTAACTTCACTGTGTAGATGGTGACAAAATTGTGTAGGCTTTAGGAGCCAACCAGATAAATTCAGGAGCCAGCTTGACTTTTGCAAGACCTATAGACCCAGGGGACACTTTCGAGACCCACATAGCCAAAGGACATCTATGGGACCCATGGGACACTTTTAGACCCCCCGTAGCCATGGGACACCTATGGGATCTTCGGGCTCACGGGACAATCTCTGGACCCCTTTGGGGACATTGGACACATGGAGACACTAACGGGATACCTAGGCCCACAGAGACACTTTCTGGACCCCCACAGCCAAGGGAAACCCATTGGACATTTTCAAGACCCCTATAACTATGGGACACATAGGGCACCTTTGGACAAACGGGACACACTTGTTATCCCTGAAGCCATGGGACGCTTTCTGGACCCTGGATCCATGAAGCCAATAACTGGATCATTGGATCCACAGAGACAATAATGAGATCCCTAGACCCACGGAGACGCTTTCTGGACCCCTGTAGCTATGGGATACTTTTAGAACCCTGAACCCATGGAGACATTTATGGGATATTCCTGGACCTACAGAGACAATTACGGGATCCTTGGACCCACGGAGACACTTACAAGATCCCTGAACCCAAGGAACGCTTACGGTACCTTGAAGCCACAAGACATTTATGAGACCCTGGACATCTATGGGTCAGGAACCATGCTTACACATTGCTTAATTAACACTAATAAGTACTCTTCTATCACTGCAGTAATTTCTTCACTTGCTGTATGGCTCAGATTTGTAGCAGTTATCATGATGACCAAAAAAAATCTAGATTCTTCAAAGTTCCTCAAGCGAAAAGGAAATGAGCACTGAAGCACTTTAAAGGGAAGTGGAACAATAATGATTTTTTCATTTGGTATGGATACGTGTCTGGGAGCCTCTGCTGTCACTTATCATCTGACCCATTTAAAAATCACAGGGACAGGACAAAATATGTCGCCCGTCTCTTCCAGCCAACAGAGCAGGCCAGGATTTAATATGCAAAGCCCCTTACAAGCATACAATCACCATCAACCATTGATTCGGGGACATTGTTCTAGGACCAGTTTAAGCCAGCGAGCTCTCAAGCCTTCTATTTCTCCTGCATCTGATTTACAAAAGAAAAAGGATTTTTTCTCTGTTTTTTTTCTGGACACCTTGCTTTTCTTAGAATTAAAAAAAAAAATCTGTTAATGTTTCTTTTAAACAAAAACTTACCATTGATTTCGTAAGGGAACAAGCTGCCTTCATTGTTCAGCTTCTCAGATGAGCGCTGAAATTAACCAAAGGGAAAGAAATTTCAACACACCATACAACAAAGCACATGGTGTGAAAAAATATAACAAACCATAAATGTGAGTAGGGATAAAAACAAAAAACCCCATTCTTGTATATGACTGTCCATTGCTACGGAATACATGGGGTAATACTCCTCTATGGGTTATCCCAAATATATGTATTGGGATAAATATTCTTAAATCACACAAGTATTGTATAGTAACATCAATTTTATAGGGATTAATATATGCTTATATCGTTTATTTTTTGTTTTTAAGAAAAATCTGATTAATATGGCAGTAAGGCAACTTTCACACTAGAGTTTTTACTGGATCCGGCAGGGTTACTGATAATACAGGGTGGGCCATTTATATGGATACACCTTAGTAAAATGGGAATGGTTGGGGATATTAACTTCCTGTTTGTGGCACATTAGTATATGTGAGGGGGGAAACATTTCAAGATGGGTGGGGACCATGGCGGCCATTTTGAAGTCGGCCATTTTGAATCCAACTTTTGTTTTTTCAATAGGAAGAGGGTCATGTGACACATTAAACTTATTGGGAATTTCACAAGAAAAACAATGGTGTGCTTGGTTTTAACGTAACTTTATTCTTTCATGAATTATTTACAAGTTTCTGACCACTTATAAAATGTGTTCAATGTGCTGCCCATTGTGATGGATTGTCAATGCAACCCTCTTCTCCCTCTCTTCACACACTGATAGCAACACCGCAGGAGAAATGCTAGCACAGGCTTCCAGTATCCGTAGTTTCAGGTGCTGCACATCTCGTATCTTCACAGCATAGACGATTGCCTACACCATTGTTTTTCTTGTGTAATTCCCAATAAGTTTGATGTGTCACATGACCCTCTTCCTATTGAAAAAACAAAAGTTGGATTCAAAATGGCCGACTTCAAAATGGCTGACTTCAAAATGGCCACCATGGTCACCACCCATCTCGAAAAGTTTTCCCCCTCACATATACTAATGTGCCACAAACAGGAAGTTAATATCACCAACCATTCCCATTTTATTAAGGTGTATCCATATAAATGGCCCACCCTGTACAACCACCTGGATCCCGTTGTATTATCTTTAACATTGCCAAGACGGTTCCGTCATGAACTCCATTGAAAGTCAATGGAGGACGGATCAGTTTTCTATTGTGGCAGAGAAAACGGGTCCGTCCCCATTGACTTGCATTGGGGGGTCATGCCGGATACCTCTTGCTCCGCATCCCAGGATGGAAAGCAAACTACAACATGTCGTGGTTTACTCTCCGGTATGGGAACACATTGACAATGAATGGGGACAAAACTGAAGCATTTTTTTTCCCGGTATTGAGCCCCTATGATGGATCTCAATACCGGAAAACTAAAACGCTAGTGTGAAAGTAGCCTAAGAGATGGAGAAATGGAGTGGTCTGAGAGAGATTACGCCTCCTCCCATATCTACAATACAGTGGCAATTTCATCTGGAGCTGAAGACCTGAGTAATGCAGGACTGACTGGTTGCTAGGGTCGTGCTGCCCGATAACCTGTTATAAAAGGCTATGGGGAATCACACCATCTCAGTTGGCCTTATTAATCAGATTTTTCTAAAAACTGACTTAGGGGGTGGGTAACATTCATAAAAAAAAGTAGGGCTGTAAGGACATTGTGTTTGTAGGGTTATATAATGCTCCTCTAATCATGGCAAGAGAATTCTTATCAAACGCCAAAAAACAGTGTAAATTGCAGAACATTTGCATTGCCCAAAATTAAGGAATTTTCTGTCGATAGTGCTAAGATTTTTGCCAGAATGCCTAAATAACACAAGTATAACTACAGTGTAGGCAGTTGTATAAATTTATACAAACTGATAAAGCAGCATCTTAAATGGTCATGTTATAGGGTATGTGCATTTTTGCAATTCTTTGGCTATTTATTCAATGCACCCAAGATGAAAGGAACTTTGTAAATAATTTACAAACCTGCTACTGTTTTGTGTATACGGCTCCTACAAGTCTCTGCAGAGGCTACAAACAAATGCATAGGGTGATCCTCCATTCATCTTTCCCCACCTTCTCCTTGTTAACCTACCTACAACAGACTAGGGTGCAGAGGAAGAGCAGTATCATGACTGCAGGATCTGACTACACAGGGTTTATTTGTAGTCTGTAGCCATGGAGACACCCAGGTCTAAGTCATAGTTGTAACATGGAGCTCTTAGACCTCAATGTCCCCTCTGGAACCTGAGGTCTTTGTACCTCTATAACTACACCCATGTTCTGACTGGCACTTCAAGAGACCTTACTTCTGCCAATACATTTGCCTTAACCACTAAGATGCCATAGATCACACAATTCTAAATCAACGCATTCACCAGTGTAGGATATATAAAGACCAATGAAATTACTGTAGCGTAGGAAGGAATGTAAGTGGAACGCGCTTAACTTCCTTGCTTAGATGGTTTCTGATTTATTCTTTGCTCCGCCAAAAAAAGATACTATTGTTCAGACACTTCCTGCGCAATGATAGGAGTTATTTTTTTCCCCGCCAAGGAACGTAAACATCCTTAAATACGCTCTTTTACCCTTTAAAGACCAGTGAGGATCTCAAGAGGGTTCTAAACCATTGTAGAAGACACAAGGCAGTGAAATGCCTTCAGCTATTACTAACTACCCCCCTAAGTCGACAGCGCCCTAGGCAGTTGTCTATACTGCCTACCCCAAATTTCAGTTACTGTAATTTTGAACCCAAGTTATCCAGTGAAGGACATATTGGACTATAACTTTTGAAACTGGTCTGAACTCATGGACCAATCTGACCTATCCTTCTGTTATGTCAGATATCCTCTTTAAAGTGACATCATTACTGACAAATATTAAACTAAGGGCCCATTTAGACAGGCAAAGTTCCGGTAAGTAACGAGCAACAATCAGCAATATGGCAATTCTAGTGGTGATGCTCTGTGCAGGGACATATTTACACTGGGCAATAGACAAGAAAAAGCGGTCAAAAGTGCATCACCAGCATGTGTGAATGGGTCTTAGCGACAAGAATTGCTGGGTGCCTTCAAGAGTAACAATAATTGGCACCCTGGCACCCCCAATGAACTTGAGAATGGGTAACCCTTACCACTGTGACCACCCCCAAAAAGAACAGAGCCTACAGGAGTTTTGGAGACATCCAAGTACAGCGCCCGGCTATTTCTGAAACCCCCATAGAGATGAATGAAGCGGCATTCTTTAGGAGGGGACCATATGCAGGTACAGCATCCAGAAATGTAAAATTTCAAGTCACAAGAGCAACTTTTTGAATTTGTAATCCTGCCAGATGATATGGCAACATCCTCAGAAAACTAATTTGAAGATAGCTATTCTTATTTTTGCAAAAATGTATACACCCCATTTTATCAGAAGAAATTCATGTTCCTTTGAGAACGTCAAAAATGTTCACATATAGAATTATTAATGAGCACCATAATCGTGAGGCCAAGAGTAGATAAGGTGGTGAGGATCAATAGACCTTGGAAATAACGTCCTGCTGAAACAGCTAATACTCACATGCAAGTGACAAAGCACTGCATTGTTTCCAGATACGTTGCTATGACAGGTCCAAAAAAGAGTGAATTAAAGGGATGCTACATCGGTAATCTAACCTTTGCTTTGCAACAGAATGCAGTCTATTGTTCTCTGTTACCAGACTGGGGTGAGGCTGGCTGTATGTTCTTCAGTGGGAAAAACTCACAGGAAGTGCAGAAAAAGTAATTATCAGAGGGGCACCTTTTTATTTATCTTGTAGACCTCCAGTACCATTCACATGACCTCTCACAAACTGTATACTAGACCCATGCTGTCTTGTAACAGACACCATATTATGCAAGTCATGTCTCAAGGCCTGTTTAAAAGGTCGAATATTGACTTCTAGGATAGCTACCTTACTTCTGGTAGCCTGGTAAGAGCTCATTTGCATACCCTCTTTCCCAGAATTACAGAGGAGCAGGTATGGCCTATAAGTCTCCTCAGCCATTTAGGTACTCCCCATAAAGAGATCTAGTATCCCTCAAACAGTAAAAGACACCAGCATTAAAGGTGACCACCAAGGATCTCCATGCTCTTCTGTACACCTGCATGGTCACCCCTTATGCTAAAAAAGAAGTCTAGTGGCATATATTTCTTAAAGGATTTGCCCAATCAGGACAACCCCTTTCCGAAAGTCCTATTAATGTATACTGAGACCAGTGGTCTAAGAGGTCTCAGTGACCAGATCCATGCCTCCTCTTATGTTTAGGCACATTCGGAAGGAGGAGGACTGGAGATCATCTCTCACCCAAACGCCAAACCATTAGAATGCCCATCGGTCTCCTAATTTTGTGGGTGAGGTTATATTCTGGAGACTTTCAGAAGACCTGACAAAAACCTTCAAACATGAAAACGAATTCAGGAAACATTTTTGACTTGTGAGCAATGCCACAAATGTAGAAGCGAAAAACATCTGCAAGCTGTATAGCTCATGCAAGGTACGGCAGATAACTACTGCAGATCGGAGGTCTGCATGCAGCTAACACGCTGGGGGTTGTAGTTTTACAGCTTGAGAGTCACAATTTGCAGACTGCAGCTGATGAGTTTCACAGCAAACGCAATATAGCTGGAGGCAAAGGGTTTTAACAGTAGGACAATCAAGAACATACAAGTTCCTCCCTATATGTTCATAGAGTCTCCACCGCACCCATCATATCACCATCCTGCAGACTCCAGGAGGACAAGGTCACATCAGTCAGCACTGTTAACCAGTTCATTCCCCAAAGTGCTGACAATTGTTCGGCTTTTTGGGGGGCACAGATAGCTAGAATTAAAAAAAATTATTAAAATTTATAAAGACTATAACTATTCCTTATATAGAGAGCAGTGCCACTATTACTGAAGATGGGGGGTTGGGGCAACAAACAAAGAAGCCAATTGACCTCTGCTGGAGTCATTTTAACACTCTGGTGGTTCCAAAATAATATGGCTACATACAGTTCACATAATACCACTATATACTGCCAAATAATATGCAGGGTACGAATAATTCTTTAAAGTACCCATATAATACCAACATATATATTCCACATACTACTGTGCCCAACTTTTGGGAACGATGGTGAGGTGGAATGTTTTGCTATATGCCTAATCCTTGAAATAGAAGCCCTGGGCAACCGCCCAGACTGCCAATCCTTTTTTATATGGTTTTCTGCCGTATGTTGGGCAAAAAATGGGGAGCTTCCACACCTTATTCCATTAGCTAGGTCCAATCGAGATGAGGGGCCAGTTAGGGCGATCCTATTAAGAGCACCACGGTCTGAGTGACTTCATCTAACCCTATCAGAAAAGTTTAATGCTGCCCATTTACAGGTCCCTGGGGCTGTGTGATCCTGACATTTGGCTACAATACCAAAAAAATAGACCTTGAAATTCTTAAACTTGCAAGTCAGATACACAGCGTTCCCACTTCTTATACATAAATGATCCAGCCTGATTATCTAAATAGACATGACTCATGACATGAATGCAGGGAAGAGCTCATTTTAACAAGTATTACCGAACTTGACAACCTACAAAAAAAAATTGCAATTATTTGCAAATTAGGTCTACTTGATCTTGTCGGCTCGCCAGGAATTCCCCAAACTGATGCAATTTCAGGAAAAACAATGGGAGGGGCCAACCATTATAATCTCTTTTATGCCTCATAAAAACTCTCATCGGTGGTTGGGCTCCTGGTAAAAGCTGCACCCTTGGGCCAGTGAAGTCATGATCACTGGCTCAAAACCAATGGAAAAGAACAATTTTTACTCAAAGTTTATTGCTAAGGCAAAGCTCCACCCTGGAGCTCCTTTCAATAAAGGGCAACCTCCTGTGTTAAACGAGTTCTCCAGGAATTTATATTGATGACCTATCCTCTGGATCGGTGGAGGTCTGACACTTGGGACCCCCCGCTGATCAGCTATTAGAAGATGCCAGATGCTCCGTGAGTACCGCGGCCTCTTCCTAGGCCATGTGACGCCACTGGACATCGGTCACATGGCCTTCACCATGGGGTTGAGCTGCAATACCAAGCACATCTGCTATACAATGTACAGCTCTGTGCTTGGAAAGTACGGCGGTTCCCTAAAACAGATGACCTATTCTGAGGTCATTACCAATTCCCAGATAACCCCTTAATATTGAAGATGCTCTCCACTTCTGTAGGGATCAATCCAAAAATCTCTTTGAAATTCCTCCCTCAAGCAAAGCTTCATCTTCCAAAAATGATCTCTGATGACCCAGTGTGATGGCACTGAAGTTTTATGAGTTCAGTAGGTAAGAACACTGCCAATGTTATGAAGAGAAGGACTGAGGTTGAAATTATTGCATTTCTCCATGAAAGCCATCGCTGGACTCATTAGTTCTTCATCTGGGTTAGGGTCCCTTAAAGACACAGTGTAGGAGCAGGTCAGAGAAGTCAATTACTGATTAAATTCTGTCAGAGGAACCAATTTATTGGGCTTGTTCATCATCAAGGAAGTAGAAATTATGCCCAGTAAATAACCCAAAATGGCTGCCTCCAGGGTTCTTAAAGGATGGGTTTCACAAAGACAACCCCTTTTTGAACTAAAGCTGGACCAGCGATTAGTTGGCATGCCTATAAAAACCAATAGATAAGGGGATACGGAAAGGGGTTTCTCTTCACAAAAAAAACCCTCCCTTTAATTTAAAGGGATTCTGTCACCAAGTTTTGGGCTATAGAGCTGCGGACATGCACGGCTAGATCGCCGCTAGCATGTCCACACAGCCCTATAGGACCGGTATATTGCGGACATGCTAGCGGCGATGTAGCCGTGCATGTCCGCAGCTCTATAGCCCAAAACTTGGTGACAGAATCATTTTAAAGATCCACTTTTAATACATTATCTCTTTTATAGGTCATGTTTACTGTAACTACACAATTTTCTATAGTTACGGTATCTGCAAGGACACAAGCCGCAAACAACTGATAAGTGGAGATGACTTTACGAGAAGGTAGAATAATAAAAAGAAAATGAAATGAAAGTAGTAAAGTTAAGACACAACTCACAAAAAGTTGTTTCCTGGGTAATAGGTCTCAACTACGTAGGCTGTGCTATATATTTCCAAGATGGCCCCAAAGTCACATAACGACCAAATGATTATGAAACACTAAGTAGAACTAACAAAGCATGCTATAACAAATGTAGAGGCAAAAAGAGCACAACCGAGTAAATTTCCTCTAGAAAAAGAAAACCAGGCATTATGCCTGGGTAGGGCTGATCCTGCTGATTAAAATCACACCTGTCTTGTGAAAATCGGGTGTAACGTTCCTGACAAAAGAGGGTTTTATTATTTATGCAAATGAGGGCTTAAGTGCACTGAGGGGCGTGGCCAGGAGTAGAAAGCCGAGGCGCTAGGCTCCTCCCCTCAACGCACTGAAACCCTCATCTGTATAGAGAATAAGGGCCGGATTTATCATTAGCTCAAGTCAAAATAATGGAGTGAATATGTCGCAAATTTTTGCGCAATCGCTAAAACTGTGCAAAAATTTGCGACTTATCGGCTCTGCACTATGCTGGTCAGTTTTCTGAAAGTAGGCGTGTTTTCTTATGTAAATTAATCTCTAGACAGATTTACTATTGCGACAATTTAAAAAGTCGCAAAAAAATTGCGCAATTTCACTCCAGTGAGGACCATGCTTATCTTATGCAACTTTTTAATAGAACATGCAACTTTTTCGTAAAGACGTGCGACTTTTGTAAAGCCGCTTACTAAAAGATAAACAGCTACCGTCAAACCACATTTATCACAGTATTAAAGGACCATTAATAAATCTGACTTTGGACATATGTAAAAGTGGAGTAAGATGTTAGGCCTCATGCACACGACCGTTGTTGGGTTCCGTGTCCGTTGTTCCGTTTTCCGTGATTTTCTGCGGACCCATTGACTTTCAATGGGTCCGTTGAAAACTCGTAAAATGCACCGTTTGTCATCCGCATCAGTGAACCGTGTTTCCAGTCCGTCAAAAAAATATGACCGGTCCTATTTTTTTCACGGACAACGGTTCGCGGACCCATTCAAGTCAAGGGGTCCGTAAAAAAACACGGAGGCACACAAGATTGTTATCCGCGTCCGTGATCCGTGTCTGTTTTTTTCCTATCATTTTCAAGGCAAACTTGACTTAGATTTTTATTTTTCACTTTTCTTGTCTGGTGATACTCCAAAAATCAAGGAAGACACACGGAAACAAAAACGGAAACGGATCACGGAACAACGGAACCCCGTTTTGCGGACCGTGAAAAAATACTGTCGTGTGCATGAGGCCTAAGTGTAATGATAAATCTGGCCCTAAGCGTTTTTTTACCTCAAGAAAACAGCAATCGATTTTCACAAAACAGGTATCGTTTTAACCAGCAGGATCAACTCTACTAGGGTTTATCCTTCTGAAAAGTTTTCTTTAAGTACGGTACGTCACCCCAACTGCCTCTTTAAATGGGTTGTCCCATCCTGTCCATATGGCCTATTAGGGGGAGGTCCTCCGCTTTGGACTTCACTCTTCCCTTTTTGAGGTTTGCCTTAATGAATTAGCCCTCTCATTATGAATATTGAAACGCTAACGTTTTTGAAACCTTCCAGAATATATTTTGGTGGACAATGCGCAACCCAAAACTAATAATCAATGGATAAAAACCTGGAGATCTCCACAGCTTCCAGTGACCACCTGAGAACATGTAGGTACAGGTAGAGAAAGTGTGGTCACCCAGTCATGAAGTAACATGGTTGCTAGGCAACCTGAATAATGCTAAAAATGGCACAGCAAGTCGATAAATGAGACAGATTTGGCTTTTAAAAACGACCTGCGTGTATTTGGAAAATGAGGCGGTGAAGGCTACTTTAACACTCGCGTTTGGTGCGGATCCGTTCAAATAATACAAACGTCTGCATACGTTCAGAACGGATCCGTTTGTATTAGCTTTAACATAGCCAAGACGGATCCGCCTTGAACACTATTGAAAGTCAATGGAGGACGGATCCGTTTTCTATTGCGTCATGGGTGTCCGCCTCCAAAGCGGAATGGAGACAGAACGGAGGCAAACTGATGCATTCTGGGTGGATCCTTTTCCATTCAGAATGCATTAGGGCCAAACTGATCCGTTTTGGACCGATTGTGAGAGCCCTGAACGGAACTCACAAACGGAAAGCCAAAACGCCAGTGTGAAAGTAGCCTAAGTCAGAAGACCCAACATTTCAACACAACTCTCATATTAGGTAAGTGCTCTTCTACATCAAGGTCCCCAATTAAAACCTGACGTACCAGATTAATATTGTACGTTTTGCATGACAGGTCGTCCAAGCTTTGGTTCTGCAGCTTCTCTGTGATTAGTGTCACCATGGTAGGCCCCACTTCCGCGGTCCTCAAGCCGATGAGCATTGATCCTCTTGAATTAATACTGTTCAGACATTTCAGATGTTCGCAGACTTAGGCGTTTCTTGGAGCAAGTCGTTTAGTTCATCTCAACGTTGCAAGTCATGGTTTTCATCTGCAACAACAAAGGACCCGGTTACGGTCATCTGTTTAGTGTAAGCTCATCACACCTGTCTAAATTTGCTTATTACATTACGGCGAACATTATGTCAGGATGGAAAAAACGACAAGGAGATGGAGACACCTACAACTTTGTGGTTTCTGCAGCGTAAAATATGTGACATGTGTCAAGTTTCGCTCTGTGACGGCTGCTGAACACCAATACACCCACACCCTACTGAAGTGGAATACCTCAGTGGAAATCAGAAAATACAGTCTCACAAATATGCAATATAAGACTAACTGTCCTACCATGAAGCTCACATCATACGGGGGCTCATAAGAATACACCTTATACAGCTTTTTTTTTTTTAGGTATGTACAGAGGAAGGAGTGGCTGCATGAAGTTCTATCATAGGGCCATCATCGACACGGCCTGCCATAAAACTGCTACGTGACTCCAAAGAGAATGACCGCATCACTAGCACTTTTTTCAGCTCGGCTCATTTATCAAGACTGTCTAAAGCCAAATGTTTGTTTGACCGACAGCTCGGCTAGGGGAGAGGTGAGAAAGCTACAACCACACAATTACCTCCGGTGGTAGCTTATCTACTGAGAAAAAAAAGGGTAAGACATGTTGAAATTCACTATGACCAATCCTCCTTTCACATAACATCTGTGAAGGTCCCCATACACAGTACATGATTAACCGATCTTGCTGAAATCTAAGCTTGTCGACCACTGCAACCAAAGATCAGCTTCAATTTCTTAAAGGGGTTCTCATGAAAACAACATATGGACATTTAAACTATATCATTTAGGTCAGCCTGTACGCTGACACACTATACTTTGGGGGCAGAAGACACTCAGCATTCTGCTGAAGGGTGCCTCTGTCAACCCCGCCGCAGTACAGACAAGTTTTTCGCTAGAGGCAAAATGTCCACAAAAACCACCAAAATAAAACACACACCTGGGAGTCAAGCAGCACATGCTTCACCAATGTCACTATGCAACAAATTAGTCTGAGGTGCCACCTCTTCAGGGCGGCAGTTCTCCAAATTAAACTTGCTCTTAGGATCCAATAATGAAGTGAACTCAAAAATTCAGAAAGCGATGCACAAAGTAGCTCCAGTTCCCCGATGTGGTCTCGGACTTCTGAATGACTAAATGAAATGTGGAGGGGGAAAAAAAAAAACACTTTCCAGCTCCACTGAATGCCTGGCTGCGATCCCAACAACCCACTCATTCTTACTGCTTACAAGTGTAATGGTAAAGTTTTCCACTCTCACACAAATTGGTAAAGCCCATATAAAAGCTGAAACAACACGAACATCTTATTTCCCATTTGTGAGGCTTTTAATAATTCATCTTAGTTTCTATATTTTAATTTTATTTCATAAAGTAAAAATTTTTTTTTTAATTTATTTCCACTAACTATACTAGCCCCTCTGATCCAGCTCTGCCCTTACTTCCTCTCCCCGGGCTGCTGCTGCCAATGACATATTGTTGTGGATGCAGCAGAGACACTCCGCATACCGCTGCAGCCAATCACTGGCCTCAGTATTGTATGGCTCCTTTAAAGGGGTTGTCCCACAAAAAATATTTTGCACTTTTTAAACCAGCACCTGGATCTGAGTACTTGCCTGTAATTAAAAAAGTAGCACAGCCAGTGTAATAATTGTATAGCGCCACCTGCTGTTTGTTCTTTCCTTTATTTCTCCATCTGTGTTCAGGTAGACGCACCTGCTCAGTTCTATCCTTCAACTGCCACCAGCCGCATGACAAGATGTGACAGTTGCAGAGAGAGAGCTGTAGCGGATAGGAAACGCCCCCTGGAGCTATGAGAGGAAGAAAGCTGCAGCAGGAAGGACACACCCACTGAGCTGCTAGCTTGAAATAAATCTAGAAGTGGCAATTAGAGGAATAAATTGGGGGGGGGGGGGGGGGGTCTCTGGATCCATGGGAGGTACAGGGCTAGTCATGTACTATATGAAGTCACTTTCATTTTTACATTAAAGATAATATAACCTCTTTAATGAATTTTTTGTTCTTGTGGTTGAACCTTCCATTTTAATTTTTTTTAGAAAAGCCAAGCTCTAAATAAAAATATATATATATATATATAAAAAAAACGAAAAAGTTCAGTGGCAGCACCGTCAGAGGAAAAGCTATGGGTGCAGGGCTTGTGGCTTGCCTCCATGCCGTACATTGTGGTGTTGATCGCCATTGTGTATATTGTGAGATTCGTGTATAAGACAACAAAACTTGTTTTTTTCTAATATCTTTGATTCATTTTGTATAATCGTTATATTTATTTTTTCTTTTTCTTTCTTTCCTCTTTTTTTAGTCTGCGGTAGGTGGGCCACGGAGCATGGAGTGAGGAGATATGAGGCTGTAGGTGTGGACGGCAAGCCTTCACATGGATAGTCTCCTTTTGTCAGTACATCCTTATGCTTGTAGAGGCATTTGGGTGCCTTTGTGATGACAGTCTGTTGTGTACATAATAGGTGTACAGGAGGAGATCCCTCCCCTATGGGGTGGCTATGAGTGGGTATTGATCACGGATACAGTGTGACCCCACACTCACGTGTGGGTGCGCAACTGATCTGGGACCGCGGAAGTGGGCGGCAGCTTTGTTGTTGTGGTGTCCCGTTTCTGCACTCACTCAGCCACCAATATAGGATTTAGGAGCACTGTTATGTGCCCCCACCTTAATTTGTTATTCATCGGCTGTGACTAACAGAGGTCCCTGGCAATGCAGGCAGGATGCCCTGATCCAAGATGGCGTAAGAGTCATCAGAAGGCCAATGCGCAGCTGCGGTTTTACAGGCACATCGCCACCCGGAAGTACGGCATGTACGTCACTGTGACATGCGCAGTCACACCACAGGCACGCCGCACCGCATGTATCATGACAGCCATGTATGTTTTGCATCCTCCTTCACCCTCCGTCTGCCGGACCTACGTAGTAAGCACTTAAGCACTTTATCAGCGTACACAGCTGACATCACTTACTGTATGATTGGTAATTATGAAGTTCTCTTATGTTTTTGCATAATTCACTGTATGCTATATGTATTTTTTATTATTCACTCACTATATGATCATGCACTGTTTTTTAATCTTGTGATTTAGTGTAATTCTATATGCACTGTATTTTAGATTTGATTATCTCAATTATTATGTATTGAGCACACCTGTATTGCACAATGATTGTATTCACTTACTGGCATATATACTCTGTGTTTTGTCTGTACACACCGCTTGAGAAAGGCTCACACATTGAGCCGAAACGTCGCCTGTCCCATATGGGTAATTAAAGTTTTTTCTTCTTTTACTTTCTGGAGTGCTGCCCTTTTTTGCAATTTTATATATATATATATATATATATATATATATATATATATATATATATATATATATATATATACACCCTTAATGCTAATACACATATAAAAGCTACATAGGTGATAAAAAAAAGCACTAGAGAAACATTACAAAAAAACTATAAAATTGGCCACGTTGCCCATGGAGGTCTCGACTGTCTTTGAATCTTATTTTTTACTTACTATGTATTTGTTATGTAATAAAATAAAAAAATTTACATCATTTTTTTTAAAATAATAATGCAATCCAAGTGCATCTATGAGCATATAATCCAGTTTTGCTTATAAGGAAATTTTTGCAAGAAAATTTGCACATTTTTGAGCTTGGATGACCCGACGTAACCTATTTAAATTCCACTATGTACTTGCAAGGAGCGATTTACATTGCAGCACTACAAATCCTTGGGTGATGAAACCATATGCAAACAATGTACTACGTTACACAGTGGCTGAATGGCTGGGAGACTGGAAGAAGAAAAAACATTTGCTTTTTGAGTAATTTAACAGGTAAACCATATTTTTTTTTAGACATCAATAAAAATTTAAATTCACGTTCACAAGATGTATGTACAATGGTCGAGATTCCAAAAGACATACTGTAACATTCAAATATGAGCAAACAAGAACCTGAAAGGGACCGGCTGCCTACGCACTGCAGCAGCCATTTTATGGCTATGGGTTGGGAGCACCAAAATGGCCGCTTAAAGGGGGTCATCCAGGTTCTCAGAACATATAGCCTATCCTTAGGCTAGGTCATGAATATTAGATCGAAGGGGGTGAGTGTGACCAAGGGGTTCACACAAGCTGGAACAATTTTAGAACGGATCCTGAAGGACTCAATGACTTATAATGGGGATCTGGGGGGCAGAGTAAGTTATTCTTTCAAAAGGGGTCAGTGCGCTAAGGGGCTCCAGGAGAAAGCAGAGTATAAGCGCTCGGCTATCTCTGGCAGCCCCATAGAGCTGAACAGAGCAGCAATGCACATGTGTGACCACCGTTCTATTCATACGAGGGGAGCACTGGCCACCGTTCTTGTGATGATGGAGGGCCCAGCAGTTGGACCTCCATCGGTCAGACCTTTATGCCCTATCCTGTGAATAGGGGAGAAGTTGTCCTAATGGGACAATCTCTTCAAAGGAACACTCCGGGGAAGACACTTATGCCTAAATGCATAGCTTGTATGAAACCCCAAAAAGCTTATACTTGCGTCAAAGCAATGGCTCCTCAGGCTGTGCTCTAGGCTTAAAGGGGGTTTTAGGACTAGAAAAACATGGCTACTGTCTTCTAAAAACTGTCTTCATTTACATCTAAATGTACATTCTAAAAAAGTTTAGAATTCAAAATGTACATTCTAAAAAAGTTTAGAATTCAAAATGTACATTCTAAAAAAGTTTAGAATTCAAAAAATGTATATTCTAAAAATAGTCTTTTGCATCAGTCCACAGAGTGTTTGTGTGGTATCGCAGCTCCCCTGCCAATATACAATCCGTGTACAAGTATGGCATACCGTATTTTTCTAATCCAGGGCTACCCCTTAAACATATAGTACGAGTCCTTCCCCAGAGTGTTCCTTTAAGGCTGACTAAGGCCACGCAAGGGTATCAAGGTCAAGTGCCTCGGGCCATGCCAGCTGATCTAACTTTTGAAATACAAGCCATCAATGAACGAGGAAGTCTGGTCTGAACAGATTGCCCTTCTAAAAATACCGTAGAGATCAGCAAGGAAGTCTGCCCAAGAGAGATCGTGACTTCTACTATGATAATTACACTTTTTTTTAATATCTGCCACAAAAATATGCATTTACCGGTAAGGCTACTTTCACACTAGCATTAAAGTTTTCCGGTATTGAGTTCCGTCATAGGGGCTCAATACCGGAAAAAAACGCATCAGTTTTGTCCTAATGCATTCTGAATGAAAAGCAATCTATTCAGTATGCCTTCCGTCTCTTTTACGGTATTTGGCCGGAGAAAATACCACAGCATGCTGGTTTATTTTTTTCCGGCCAAAATTCCGGAACACTTCCATTGAAATGTATTAATGCCGGAACCGGTACCTAGTGTTCAGGAAATTGCTGCATTGACTCATGTGCAGACCTTTAAAAATGTGAAAAAAATAAATACCGGATCCGTTTTTCCGGATGACACCGGAGAGACGGATCCGGTATTTCAATGCATTTGTCAGACGGATGCGCAAACAAATGATATCAGCTTGCATACGGTTGTCCGGATCCGGCAGGCAGTTACGGTAACGGATCTGCCTGCCGGATTCTTCTAACGCTAGTGTGAAAGTACCCTAAGCCGTTTTTCAAATTTTGGATTCTGTATTTTACAAAACTGTATAAAAAGAGTAGATTTTCCATGATAATTTGGCCAATAGGAGGCAGAGCTTATTTTTGTTATTTATGTACAGAACAAGGATGTCGTGTCAATTGCTGACATTGATTTTTTTTTTATACCTTTTCGTTTTACTTTTTTTATTATTACAAATTGTGCAACGCACCTGTTACGCCTAAGCATTGTCAGCAGATTGCTCTCAAGATGAGTAAAAACAGAACTGAAAGCTGCCCTGCCCTATAGTACTACCCCTCAAAGTTCAACTGCTGCTCCACTGTAGCAGAGTTGTGGGCGAGGAGGGCCATCACACCCTGCAGTAAAGATTACCGAGTAGCACGGAAGGCAGGTGATTTTTGGCATGTTTCACCTTTTGACAGGAGCGTTTTACCTGTCCAGACATTTGGCTGACGGGGTAAACACATCAAACAGATGGCATATTGTGCACAGTGGATTACAAAATTGTGGTGGGAGGGTAGGGTACGTCAAAGGCTGACAGCTGGTGAACACTAAGAACTTAATTTTGTTAAAAAAAAAATTTGAACAGTCAAAATGCGCAAGTTGAAGCATTCATCGTGCTCCCAGTGACAAAAAGACTAATTTCAATGAAAAAAATTCAGCCAAAAATGTTTTCAGTAAATGGCCCTCGAGGTTCCTCATCACAACTTGCGAATGTTTTCTCGGCACCGTAACTGTGTCCTTCTCAACCAATCAGACATGAAAGTTTTATTAATCTTCCCCAAATGTCCTCTACTATTTTCTCTCTCTGGGGAGGGGGGACGACGACACATAAATTAGGGGATGAAAATCAAAATGGCCACCATCACAGTACTCTTACGGCGTCTGAATGTCTAATCTACCCAAGTGTGACTAGAACAAAATGGCTGCCACTGTATATTACTAGTAAACGGCAGGTTTCACTGACTGGTGCCCTAAAGCGTGGGGTCCAAGCAGCGTGCTAAAAAGTATAATACAGCATAGTGTGGTATAGTACCACATAGTCAAAACTTATTCATACAGTATAATGTCTCCTTGTGGCCCTCGTATAGTATAATGTCTCCTTGTGGCTGCCCCAATACAGTAAAACGTCTCCTTGTGGCTGCCCCAATACAGTAAAACGTCTCCTTGTGGCTGCCCCAATACAGTAAAACGTCTCCTTGTGGCTGCCCCAATACAGTAAAACGTCTCCTTGTGGATGCCCCAATACAGTAAAACGTCTCCTTGTGGCTGCCCCATACAGCATAACGTCTCCTTGTGGCTGCCCCATACAGCATAACGTCTCCTTGTGGCTGCCCCATACAGCATAACGTCTCCTTGTGGCTGCCCCATACAGCATAACGTCTCCTTGTGGCTGCCCCATACAGCATAACGTCTCCTTGTGGCTGCCCCATACAGCATAACGTCTCCTTGTGGCTGCCCCATACAGCATAACGTCTCCTTGTGGCTGCCCCATACAGCATAACGTCTCCTTGTGGCTACCCCATACAGCATAACGTCTCCTTGTGGCTGCCCCATACAGCATAACGTCTCCTTGTGGCTGCCCCATACAGCATAACGTCTCCTTGTGGCTGCCCCATACAGCATAACGTCTCCTTGTGGCTGCCCCATACAGCATAACGTCTCCTTGTGGCTGCCCCATACAGCATAACGTCTCCTTGTGGCTGCCCCATACAGCATAACGTCTCCTTGTGGCTGCCCCATACAGCATAACGTCTCCTTGTGGCTGCCCCATACAGCATAACGTCTCCTTGTGGCTGCCCCATACAGCATAACGTCTCCTTGTGGCTGCCCCATACAGCATAACGTCTCCTTGTGGCTGCCCCATACAGCATAACGTCTCCTTGTGGCTGCCCCATACAGCATAACGTCTCCTTGTGGCTGCCCCATACAGTATAACGTCTCCTTATGGCTGCCCCATACAGTATAACGTCTCCTTGTGGCTGCCCCATACAGTATAACGTCTCCTTGTGGCTGCCCCATACAGTATAACGTCTCCTTGTGGCTGCCCCATACAGTATAACGTCTCCTTGTGGCTGCCCCATACAGTATAACGTCTCCTTGTGGCTGCCCCATACAGTATAACGTCTCCTTGTGGCTGCCCCATACAGTATAACGTCTCCTTGTGGCTGCCCCCATACAGTGTAACGTCTCCTTGTAGCTGCCCCCATACAGTATAACGTCTCCTTGTGGCTGCCCCCATACAGTATAACGTCTCCTTGTGGCTGCCCCCATACAGTATAACGTCTCCTTGTGGCTGCCCCCATACAGTATAACGTCTCCTTGTGGCTGCCCCCATACAGTATAACGTCTCCTTGTGGCTGCCCCCATACAGTATAACGTCTCCTTTCTTAATAGCGTTATCGTCTAAATATTTTTGATATCGCCCAACCCTAGAAGAGGGTTCTTTACGGTAAGAGCAGTGAGACTATGGAACTCTCTGCCTGAGGAGGTGGTGATGGTGAGTACAATAAAGGAATTCAAGAGGATGTATTTCTGGAGCGTAATAATATTACAGGTTATAGCTACTAGAGAGGGGTCGTTGATCCAGGGAGTTATTCTGATTGCCTGATTGGAGACGGGAAGGAATTTTTTTCCCCTTAAGTGGGGAAAATTGGCTTCTACTGGATTAACTTGCACGATGACAGGCCGAACTGGATGGCCTTATATACTATGTTACATAGGGAGGGATAGTACAATGTGGTCCAGAAAGGAGAAGGTAGGTATAACCTATAGTGTGATGTAGTAAAGAATAGTATAGTAAAGAGCATATAATGCAATACAGGGTAATAAAACAATAGTATAATGTGGCATTGGAATGGATAGTAGAATAAGGCCCAGAAAAGGGTAGTCTAGTGTAAACTATAATGTGATATAGTATACAATAGTGTAGTAAACAGTAGTATAAAGTATTATAGAATAGTTTAGTATAGAGTCGTAAACAACAATACAGATAAAAGTATAACTGTATAACTAGTATAGTAACCAGCAGAACATATAATGTGGTAAAGTATAGTGTAGGCAGTATTGTGTAAACTATAGTGCAATGATGAAGCACAGAATAATAGAGTAGTAAACAATAGTACAGAAGCATATATAAATAGTAGTGTAGCATATAACTGCCAAGTACAGTAGTATATAACAGTGAACTATACAATAGTGTATAGAATAGAAAGGGTTGTAGATTACAGCCGTGCACTAAAGATCACTGTAAGGGCGCAATCGCACAACCACACCGTCTTTTGCGGTCTGCAAATTGCTGGATTCGCAAAACACGGATGCCGCCCGTGTGCAATCTGCAAATTGTGGAACGGTCGGCCCATTATAGAAATCGTGGACAAGAATAGGACCTGCTTTGCGGGGCTGCGGAACGGAACGACGGATGCAGACAGCACATAGTGTGCTGTCCACATCTTTACCAGCACCACTTAAAATGAATGGGCCCACACCCATTATGCAATTTTGCAGACTGATTCATAGGGTCGTCTGAATGAGCGCTAATATAGTACATAGTATTATGGGAAGTATTGTGTAGTATAGAACTGTGTACTGTTGTGGAGTACAGTGCATTGTACAACAGTGTAATATAGTAAAGTACAGAGTGATTACAGCATGGAATAGTGACCACCACCCACCCCTGATAACGTATGCGTTCAACTAGAGGGAAAATAGACCAGGACGGCCATAAAATTAAATATAGTCTTCTCACGGCATCCAACATCAGGCCTTCTTCGCCAATACAATAATAAAAAGGGGGAAAACATTTAAACACGCACCATCAACTGTTCCCAATGTGCAACGGATGTCGCTGAATAGTCAGGCCTTACAAGCAGAGACAAGGTCAAGTCTACAAAACACTTTTGCTATTTTAAAGGCTGACATGTCACCAGTAGATATAGCAACATCCAGGAATGGTCCAGGAAGTACCTCATACCTCAGGTCCCTCACAGGCAAAGTCAAGCTAATTACTAAAAAAAGCCAAGTGTTCTCCCCAAGAAGCCACACTAAACACATTTTTGACAGGATAAAAAGTGTCCTCGGTAATACATCTACACTTGGACCATTTTAGGTGGACGTCAAGTGTAATCTCCCCAAATGTCACATCCTAATTTGTCCCTAAAGGTTAAAATAAAATAAAAATAAGGAACGGATCCGGCCTGATATTTGTTTTTCCTCTGCTTCCTGCATGGACTACACATTCACATCGGCAAAGAAGCTGGTTGAGATCTCCCTGGTGTTATTGGAACATATTTCGGATTCATGACCTGCTATGTCTACTACAACTCAATGGAATATTTCAGCAGAGGTTTGACACGTCGCTCTCAGCTTTGCAAGTCAGAACCGTAAAAGTAACTGACGGGAAGATGAAGGCTTCTTGAGTAAATCTTTCATTTAGACTTGTACACTAAGGTGTAAAGAATGCTCTGACCTCGCGAAAAGCCTCCGAGCTTCATACTTGAAGTATACATACTTCTCTACAATACTCATACGTACAATGCAGGGGGCCAAAAACACAAACACTGGAAAAACCAACCATGGGACGTTTAGCAGTCTGACTAACCCAAAAATTTAAAGGGATTTTCCACTTTTATGTCAAAGATATTTCCTCGTAAATAGTTCTGTAGCTTCCTAATAGACTTCTTTACTATAATCCAGATTTATGTGTCTAAAAAGTGCCAAAATTTGCATAACAAGGCTGTACCCAACTTTTGCAACTTGTAGAAAAGGGGGGTGGTTTAACAGGAACGGTGTGGCTTAATGGGAAAGAGGTGTGTCCTAAAATGCACCATTTTGCTCCAAAACTGTGCCGTAATTCAGACCTAAAATTCTGTGACTAGAGCAGGCATGGACAACCTGTGGCTCTCCAGCTGTTGTAAAACTACAATTCCCACCATGCCCTGCTGTAGGCTGATAGCTGTTGGCCGCCCGGGCATGCTGGGAGTTGTAGTTTTGCAACATCTGGAGAGCCTCAGGTTGGCCATACCTGGACTAGAGTGTCTATCCCTGAACTATATTTATCACCCCGTCTGAGCACCTGAGATAAATCTGGGGCAGGTCTAGACCATCTACGTTTAACGAGTACCTAATGTGTATGGGGGCCACAAGACTCTTCCTCAAAAGCGGATTTCCAGGGAAAGATGGACTGGGCACATAGGATTTTAAATTGTTTGATCCTTTGTTTCCACAGGAGACAAGCTTATTCCCTTCTCTATATTGAAGCCAAGCATGCATGTCTCTCAGAAGTTATTTTCTACAACAAGCTCATCCTTTGTTATATACTCTTCCATGAATCAGCCCCGCAAAAAACGAGATGACTTGTAAGTCCAGGTTAAAGTATGGAGGCATCAAATTCCACGGGCCTTGTAGGCCTCAGAGCATAAGTGGCCTTGTTGCCATAGAAACCAATAAGAGTTTAGCTTTTTTTTTTAAACCTGCACTAAAATACATGTAAGCATGACTCTGATTGGTCGCTGTAAGTATCAAGACTACTCCTGCTCTGAGACATGAAGATGCCGGTCTCGTCCGTGGACGTTAAGTTAACCCACAGTCCCTTAAGTTGCCATGGCCACAATCTGAATTAATGTGTATACTGGGCGTGCATTTATAATACCACAGAGACACCCCTTTAAGTGACTAGATCAGGATACATAAAGCACATGAGTAATATCATCACTAAGCGGAGAGAGCCCGAGCGAAGGAATGTGTTTAGAGGGAAAGTAATCGCATTCTCCATGTTTACAAGGGGAATTCCAAATTATAATGGAACCTAAGGACCAGTGACAAACACAGGGACATTTGCACATTAATCCTTTGGACAACTCCCAGCCGCACCTCTACTGATGCATAGCTAGCTCGGGGTTGCCATTCAGGGCTCTGGGAAAGCCGGGTTAGAGTCAGCTGCCACCCAAGATTTCTTCATATGACTGCTTTAGGCCTCTAGTCACAATACTTCTGGGTCACCATCGAGTTCTTTAAATTACCTGAGGGAAGGAGGCAGGTCGCGAGCCTTGTTCAAATACTCAACATATTTGTGGTCACAAGCACAACCCACTTTGGGCCTACCAAAGAAAAGACTGAGGGCTCATCTTCCTGCTCTCCAGAACATGCCTGGAACTCATCAGCCATGTTATGGCTGAAGCCCATCATAATGTCAAGACACTGTATCCAACAGAAGATCTTCCTGACCTCTTGTGGGTCAACCCAACCATGCCAGAACAAAACATGGACCCCAATGGTGGGCTGCATGTCAGGTCACACCACACACTAAGATGATCCCAAATGTGACGTAACAGAGCAGTCACAATCCAACTGGAGGCCATAGTAGCTGTTTGAAGGCCACACATTCTCCTGCTTACTATAGGGGATATGCAAATGACTGCAATAATCATCTAGCGCAGGGATACTCATCCTGTGGCCCACCAGCTGTTGCAAAACTACAACTCCCAACATGCCCTAATAGCTGTACGCTTTCCAGGCATGCTGGGAGCTTTAGTTTATGGGCAGCATAGACTTCTATTATGACAGAATGCAAAACGGAATGCCTCTTATAGAATTACGTTATGGTCCGTGGTAGCGGAATGCATAACAAGATTCTTCGATAACCCGAACTTTGGATGCCAAACTTAAAACACAAGTTCGCTCAACACTATAGATAACCCCTTAAAGGCTATGTCTATGGTGACCAACAGATGCATGAATCTGCTCCTGCTGCCCTTAAAGGGATTATCCGGTTTCAGGACAAAATGGGACAACTCTCCGGATCAAGCTGAAAAGAAGACTAGATAAGTACTTACCTGCCAGATGCCGTTCTGGTTCTCCTGGCAAGGCTCCATTTAGCCAGCTGCAATGGTGACAACACGCCGGCATAATGGACCGCTGCAGCCAATCACTGGCCTCTTCGGGTGGACCGCTAGGGCCAACAGTGAGGCTGCATGTGTTGTCAACATGATATTACCACTGCAGCGGTGTGGGATCTAGCAGGTAAGTACTTGCCTGTTCTTCATAGGACTTGATCCAGAGGGTTGTCTGGTTTCATCCTGAAGCCAAATAACCCTTTTAAGAACATAGTAAACATAGAAACCCCAGGATCCAAAATTACAGATCCAAGTCCAAGTTCCTCCATATGTAAAAGTTTAGGAAACAATTTTCCAAAAATATTCATAACGATATAAAAGTTCATGTCAACTGATTAAAAAGAAGTACTAGGAAAAAAAATCTCGAAAATGAAACTAAATCTTTATTTTTTTTCCCCCACATCTCGCTGCAGTCCTTAAATGATTTACACGGTGCGGCAAATCCTGTAGCAGAAAGGAGGTTTTGTAAGGGGTTGAGGGGCGAATACTGAATCTGTTTAGCACACTTTTTTTTTACAAGGTGATACATAGGGCTTGCTGCCATGCTCATAAAACTGCCCTGAAACAGAGACAGCACTGGAAAAAGGAAAAGATTTCATACTAATTAAGAACATTTCCAAAAAAATTAAAGTTGCCACATATATACTAAAAATAAGAAAAAAATAAAAAAATATATATATCATTTTTCAAAATAGATTTTCGACCCATTCAAATCCATTACAGGGCCATTTTATCTTAGGAGGAAAGCCAACATAAGCCAAACAATAACCTCCTGGCGCGCCCCCCCCCCCCCCCCCCCCACCTCCAGAAACATGAACACATGTTCCAACCTAACATGATCCTGAAAAAACGTGGTCTCTCCAAGCTGAACATGGATTAAATTAGAGCACTTCACCGCAGACGTTAGCGAGTCCTCAATGTAAACAGTTTCCATTCCCCCCTCTCCATGTCGATTTGCAGGTTCTGGTTTGTGTTAAAACCTTCATCCCCCCCCTTCAACCACCACCACTTTCCAGGACTATAATTGACAACTTAAAAAGTAAAAGTTTTTGGACAAAAAAAAAAAAATTTAAAAAAGAAGAATATAAAACTATAGGCTCCTTTAAAAATAAAAAAATGTCCGAAAACACAGATGTTAGGAATATGCTCTACGCATGGAAAACCACGAAATCACAGGGTTGCTTACCCCGGTAAAAGCAACTCGAGGAAAGGCCGAGCCTGCTCGCCAACGGCAAGGCACTTATTAATGGCAAATCAGCTTGGCTAGAGAAAAGCACACAGTCGATGGAGCCAGCTGGTGTTTTAGAGAGCATCCCAAGGCCTACAGAGAAAACCAAAAAATTCTACAAACCAACCTGGACCTACCTTGACATCTTAAAGCTTTTCTACCCGGCTGCTATAAATATACAAGCATGGGAGCTGTGTACTGTCAGTTTCATGATGTCACGTCTCACCCAGCATAACCCCTCGCTCTCGGGAAAGAAAAAAAAAAAAAAGAAAAAAAATCAGCTGCTGCTTGTGTTTGCCTTCACGGAAATCCCCATTGTGGTGACACAAGGAGACATAAGTCTTACGGACAAGGCCTGAAGAAGCCCACCGGTGGGTGGCCAGCCCATCGGGGGTTAAACGGCAAGGGATCTGACCAGCGCTCTTGCGTTAGGATCGTCCTCCGACCACAGAGTCGCTTAACTGGTTAACGGCTCCCGAGGCAATTTTTTCTTTCATTTAACAGAAATACTTCTGTTTTTCCTCCCACCGCAGCTGGCCCTACCACAGGACAATGCAGCGTGAAAAAATTACCATACTCGTCCCTGTCCGAACAGGATGTCAGCAACAATCCATCCAGGATTTTTTTTTTAAATAAAAAAATAAAAGCCATCATAAATATAGGGGGCACCAACACGGGCGTCAACGGTTACCCATTTAAAGGATACGTCGCAAGTTAGTTTTTTAGGATTTTGTGCGATTTACAATGCAGGTCTAGACATTTTTTGAAACAAAAGCGACTAAAAATGACCTTGTTTTATTACACATTCGGATTCTAAAGGCATGACGAGTCGATGTGACAAAAATATAAAGATATATCTAGACTAAGGGTCCATTCACACGTCCGTATGTGTTTTGCGGATCTGTAAAACACCGGCAATGTGCGTTCCGCATTTTGCGGACCGCACATCGCCGGCACTCTCTCAGAAAATGCCTTTTCTTGACCGCAATTGCGGATAACAATAGGACATGTTCTATTTTTTTGCGGATCCGCAAGTGCGGATCCGGACAGCACATTCCGTCCCCATTGAAAGTGTCCGCACCTGTTCCGCAAAATTTGCGGAACGGATGCGGACCCATTTTGCGGACGTGTGAATGGACCCTTAGGGCTCATGCACACAAACTTTTTTGAATTCCGTATAAGGGGCCTTTTTTTGCGTTCCATATATGGTCCGTATACGGAACCATTCATTTCAATGGTTGCGCAAAAAAAACTGAAGTTACTCCGTGTGCATTCCGTTTCCGTATTGCCGTTCCGTTGAAAGATAGAACATGTCCTATTATTGCCCACAAATCACGTTCCGTGACTACATCAAAGTCAATGGGTCCGCAAAAAAAAAAAAAAACGGAACACATACGAAATGCACTCCGTATGTCTTCCGTATCGGTTCCGTTTTTGCGGAACCATCTATTGAACATGTAATTACTGTATACTGTATATGCCATACGGAAAAACTGAACAGAAAAACAGAACTGAACCGGAAACATTACTAAAACAAAAAATGGAAAAACAGATCCAATAAAAACGGCCCGCAAAACACTGAAAACGCCATACGGTCGTGTGCATGAGCCCTTAAAGAGAGAAAAGAAGGATAAAGAGAAGGGATCTGCAGGCACTACGAGGGGTAGTCTATATGCTACACGTACAGGCTGTGGGAAGCAGCCCTAGCCCTGGTAAGAACATGTGTACCTGTGCAGCACTGCTTGCCTTCCCCTGGCTGCTGCTACTGCTGCTTTCCCCTTGGCTGCTTCCATGCATATGACCACACAGCCTCAGCACACGAAACAAATAAAAAGAACTATTCACTTACACGCCTCCCCCCCCCTCCTCCTTTGGTGATGCCCACTTTTGCCTGATTGGCTGACGCCACTTCCAAGGACTTATATTTTTTTTTTTTTTTTTTTTTTTTTTAAACTGCACAACTTTATCACTGCGAAGACAACAGCATCAATGCATCACCCAGCAAGGCTGCAGCTCAGGAGGGGCATGCCCATTACTCAGCATTTACACAAGCAATTTCCCCGAGCACTGCGTCAGGGTGCAAGGGTGAAAATGTGACCAGCATGGCGTGGACAACTTATCGGAATACATCTTCATATGGCAACGCTGTTGTCGTGAAAATTATTTTTACTGTCACAGGCAACGTAGTACAGAGACAGGAAAACTCCTTTAATCCGGCACTGAATAGTCCAGAATTAGGCCTCTAGCACACGACCGTATGTATTTTGCGGTCCACATAAAAAAACAGATCCGCAAAAAATAAGGAACAGAACAGCTGGCCCCTGATAGAACAGCACTATCCTTGTCCGTAAGGCGGACAATAATAGGACATGTTCTATCTTTTTGCGGAACGGAAATACGGAAACGGAATGCACACGGAGTACCTTCTGTTTTTTTTGCGGACCCATTGAAATGAATGGCTCCGTATATAAAAAAAAAAAAAGACGGAACGGAAACGGAATGAAATGACGTTCGTGTGAAAGAGTCCTTAAAGGGGGATTCCAGTTATAATAACTTATCCCCAGGATGGAGGATAACTATCAGACTGGTGGGGGTCCAACTGTTGGAAACTCCAGTGATCACAAGAATGGGGGCCCCATACTCTGTGGAGACCTCTGAAATGACTGGCCGAAAAAGTGCTTTCACCTATCTCCGGCGCTCCCATAGCAATGGAGGAGAAGCGCGCTTTTCCGACCACCATTTCCGTTGGGGCTCCACAGGGTACATGACCCCTTGTGATCGGTGGAAGTCCTAGCGGTAGGACCCCCACCTATCTGTGGATAGGGGATAACTTGTTATAACCCGTGTGGGGCATCCGTGTCCTGTTATTTCCCATGGAAATCTGTGTTGCCATCCATAGGGCCGTGGATTTTTTCCGTAGTCGTAGTCAGATCTGAGACATGGTCGGCCTTAGATTTCTGCTGCAGATTCAGAGACCAATACACCTCAGATTTTACCGTGTGGACACACACACGGATGAAGCATTGACTGACGTAGGCCGCAACCTTTACTATTGAAGGCTGAACTCTGGTTGCTAATGGCAACAGGGCTACGCCAGGCAGGAATATTTCGGTCATGTACGCGTCACTTAAAGGGGTTGTCATCACATCCAGCCAATCAAATGTATAATGTGGCGCCAACAGATGTCCACTCAACTGCTAAATAGAGCGGGGGGGGGGGGGGGGGGCAATTAGTATGGCGCTCTCCTAGCGTCACCGCCATTTCCCGCTTCCTTCAATCACTTTTTCACAATATTTCCCACTTTTTCAAATCCAAAAACTTGAACAATATAAAAGTAATGTCCTATAATCCAGAAGAGAAAAGCATCATCACGTGTATGTACGGGGATGAGGCCTACACACAGCACGCTTCACCTAAACCTTCTCACGGTCTCCTGGCTGGAATATCCCCAGGAAAAGAGTCTATAAGTACATCAACAGGACGGTATTACAGCGCCACACGGTGGAGAGGCGAGAGCCAGCGCCCTGCCAGACTCCTCCAGCTCTAAGGAGGCCATGAAAGATTTACTGGACAAGTAAGAAGACGGCCTAAAAGAGACTCTGTGTGGAGCCAGCACCAGATATATATATATATACCGTATATATACTGATACCTGCAGCTTTATAACACCAAGATGTTCTGCAGAGCAGCGTAATACTATACATCAATCATAACGTCTGCCAATAAACTAAAGTGCTAACAATCTAGAGAGAGACACATGTAAAATGATAGATGATTGATAGATCTAGAAACAGAAAGGATAGATAGATATGAGATCGATAGGATGGATGGATAGAAGAGATAGACAGAGATAGAAACAGATATAAGATAGGAGATAGATAGATAGATAGATAGGAGATAGATGGATACAGAAAATAGACAGATATAGAAACAGACAGATAGAAGGATAGATATGTGTTAGATAGAGAGATAGATAGATAATAGATAGATAGAAAGATAGATAGATAGATAGATAATAGATAATAGATAGATAATAGATAGATAGATAATAGATAGATAGATAGATAATAGATAGATAGATAATAGATAGGAGATAGATAGATAATAGATAGATAGATAGATATGAGATAGATAGATAATAGATAGATGATAGATCGATAGATAAAAGATAGATAGATAATAGATAGATAATAAATAATAGATAGATAGATAATAGATAGATAGATAGATAGATAGATAAATAGATAGATAATAGATAGATAGATGATAGATAGATAATAGATAAATAGATAGATAGATAATAGATAGATAGATAGATGATAGATAGGAGATAGATAGATAGATAGATAATAGATAATGATAGATAGATAATAGATAGATAGATAGATAGATAGATAGATAATAGATAGATAGATAGATAGATAGATAGATAATAGATAGATAGATAGATATCCAAGCTAAATAAAGGTCAGGACGTGCGCTCTGAACATGCCGGACACTGGTGCAGTATTCGTACCATGAGTAGCCCACACTATAGTAGAAGAATATAACTGTATGAAGATTAGATTGCAAGCTCTACGGGTCACTTCAGGTAATCAGATAACTAATACTCAGCCTCCTGAAGTGATTAATTTCATGCAATTATCTCGATAACAGAAATCTATAATTCTGAGCGGCTGCGATGACAGCAGACAGGCCCCATCCATATGCTCCCTGTCGTGCCCGCTGCGGGTGATAATTATGGGGCGTAGTACAAACCCACCCGGCTGAGGATCACGATTACTGCCCCCTTCTTCCCAGGCTGCGGCACGCTGGGGGTTAATCCTAGGTGTGTGTGTGACCCCAGGAGGGGTGTATGGGAGCAGCTGCTCAGGAGTTGGGTTACACACAGTAATTCTAGACTGCTCCTAATACTCAGGAAGTCCCTGTGTGCAGCCCACTGGCATGAATGGGGGGCCGAGCGGCTACAGGGGGTGCAATGTATACTGATCGCACATGTATGTAGCAGAGCCGACTCTGCAGGACACGGGCCTAAGGCGTGCTGAAAGACAAACTCAGCTCTGCTACATCTATACATGGATAACAGAGAGATGTCAAATGTAGAGATGAAATACACCCTTACAGGAAGGGGCATAGGGTATGGGATGGATGGACGAGAGAGAAAGAGAGAAAGAGAGAAGGAAAGAAAGAGAGAGAAAGAAAGAGAGAAAGAAAAAGGAAAGAAAAGGAAAATAGAAAAAATAATAGATATGATAGAAAGATAAAGAGAAATTATATACATAGAAAATAGATAGCTATAGATATGACAGATATTGATATAAGATAGATATGAGATGGATACATAGATGGATGGATCTAATACACATCTCATGTACTGACAGAAATGCACATAGCAATAATACATCAGCCCAATCATCCTGCCCCTGTGTACATACAGGACATACATGACGCATCCCCCCCGTCCACATGTATATGCGATATATCGCCCAGTGTGCACAGGCCCCAGCAGCCCGCTCCTGCTGCAGCCACATTAGGAGTTTGTGGCCTGACTCGTACTTTCCCATCATCACCACCACCACGCTGCAGTAATGTGCGGCTCTGGAAGATAGAGGTCGCCAGAGAGCTCCAGCTGCTCCTTACATGAGGTCTCCACAACAATAGGCACGCGTTACCTGGCTCCTCACCCAGGAGTGAATGAAGGAACCTCCTGCACTTATACCGGGGTCAGAAGAAGGAAACCAACTGAGAGGACAACCAGCAGAAAGTACTACGAGAGCCGCCGCCGCCCCCCCAGCAGTCTACACACCTCCGCCTGTCCTGATGTCTGGGAACTTCTAAGCAGCAGAGGAGCTGGGCAGACGCTTATAAAACTTCCGGCGATACCATAGTAAAACCAGCAATAGGGGAGGACGTCTGGAATTAATTAAAATGGTTAGAGTGAAATAACGCACCTACGTTTCTAAATATGCAATGCTGCTGAGACAGGGAGTGTGTATTGTAGGACATTTAGAATAGTTCATAATCTTATGGCTTTAACTAAAGAATTGATGTTGGTAAATGAACAGGTTTCCCCCCATAGACGGAGAAAGAATAGTACATCCCGGTTTACAGATTATAAACAAAGAACCTCGTGGGAATCTGGGAGTAGCTGAGTGTGTGATGTGTGCGTGCGAGCGGCTGTGTGCAGGCTGCTCCAAAGTACTACAGGGCTGCTCCAAAGTACTATAGGGCGGCACTACCGTACTACACTGCAGGCTGCTCCAAAGTACTACAGGGCTGCACTACTGTACTACACTGCAGGCTGCTCCATAGTACTACAGGGCTGCACTACTGTACTACACTGCAGGCTGCTCCATAGTACTACACAACAGGCTGCTCCATAGTGCTACACTACAGGCTGCTCTCCTGTACTACACTGCTACACTACAGGCTGCCCCATAGTACTACAGGGCTACAATACAGGCTGCTCTATACTACTACAGGGCTACACTGCAGGCTGCTCCAAAGTACTATAGGGCGGCACTACTGTACTACACTGCAGGCTGCTCCATAGTACTACAGGGCTGCACTACTGTACTACACTGCAGGCTGCTCCATAGTACTACAGGGCTGCACTACTGTACTACACTGCAGGCTGCTCCATAGTACTACAGGGCTGCACTACTGTACTACACTGCAGGCTGCTCCATAGTACTACAGGGCGGTACTACTGTACTAGACTGCAGGCTGCTCCATAGTACTACAGGGCTGCACTACACTGCAGGCTGCTCCATAGTACTACAGGGCTGCACTACACTGCAGGCTGCTCCATAGTACTACAGGGCTGCACTACTGTACTAAACTGCAGGCTGCTCCATAGTACTACAGGGCAGGCTGCTCCATAGTACTACAGGGCTGCACTACTGTACTAAACTGCAGGCTGCTCCATAGTACTACAGGGCTGCACTACTGTACTACACTACAGACTGCTCCATAGTACTACACTACAGGCTGCTCCAGACTACTACAGGGCTACACTACAGGCTGCTCCATAGTGCTACACTACAGGCTGCTCTACTGTACTACACTGCTACACTACAGGCTGCCCCATAGTACTACAGGGCTACACTACAGGCTGCTCTATACTACTACAGGGCTACACTACAGGCTGCTCCATAGTGCTACACTACAGGCTGCTCTATACTACTACAGGGTTACACTACAGGCTGCTCCATAGTGCTACACTACAGGGCTACATTACAGGCTGCTCCATAGTACTACACTACAGGCTGCTCCATAGTACTACACTGCTACACTACAGGCTGTTCTACTGTACTATACTGCTGCACTACAGGCTGCTCTACAGTACTATACTGCTGCACTACAGGCTGTTCTACTGTACTATACTGCTGTACTACAGGCTGTTCTACAGTACTATACTGCTGCACTACAGGCTGCTCTACAGTACTATACTGCTGTACTACAGGCTGCTCCATAGTACTACACTGCTACACTACAGGCTACTCCATAGTACTACACTACAGGCTGCTCCATAGTACTACACTACAGGCTGCTCCATAGTACTACAGGGCTACACTACAGGCTGCTCCATAGTACTGCACTACAGGCTGCTCTACTGTACTACACTGCTACACTACAGGCTGCTCCACAGTACTACAGTACAGGCTGCTCTACTGTACTACACTGCTACACTACAGGCTGCTCCATAGTACTACAGGGCTACACTACAGGCTGCTCCATAGTACTGCACTACAGGCTGCTCTACTGTACTACACTGCTACACTACAGGCTGCTCCACAGTACTACAGTACAGGCTGCTCTACTGTACTACACTGCTACACTACAGGCTGCTCCATAGTACTACAGGGCTACACTACAGGCTGCTCCATAGTACTGCAGTTCTATCCTACAGGCTGCTCTACTGTACTACAGGCTGCTCCATAGTACTACACTGCTACACTACAGGCTGTTCTACAGTACTATACTGCTGCACTACAGGCTGCTCTACAGTACTATACTGCTGCACTACAGGCTGCTCTACTGTACTATACTGCTGCACTACAGGCTGCTCCATAGTACTACACTGCTACACTACAGGCTGTTCTACAGTACTATACTGCTGCACTACAGGCTGTTCTACAGTACTATACTGCTGCACTACAGGCTGCTCTACTGTACTATACTGCTGTACTACAGGCTGCTCTACTGTACTATACTGCTGCACTACAGGCTGCTCTACTGTACTATACTGCTGCACTACAGGCTGCTCTACTGTACTATACTGCTGTACTACAGGCTGCTCTACAGTACTATACTGCTGTACTACAGGCTGCTCTACAGTACTATACTGCTGTACTACAGGCTGTTCTACAGTACTATACTGCTGCACTACAGGCTGCTCTACAGTACTATACTGCTGTACTACAGGCTGCTCCATAGTACTACACTGCTACACTACAGGCTACTCCATAGTACTACACTACAGGCTGCTCCATAGTACTACACTACAGGCTGCTCCATAGTACTACAGGGCTACACTACAGGCTGCTCCATAGTACTGCACTACAGGCTGCTCTACTGTACTACACTGCTACACTACAGGCTGCTCCACAGTACTACAGTACAGGCTGCTCTACTGTACTACACTGCTACACTACAGGCTGCTCCATAGTACTACAGGGCTACACTACAGGCTGCTCCATAGTACTGCAGTTCTATCCTACAGGCTGCTCTACTGTACTACAGGCTGCTCCATAGTACTACACTGCTACACTACAGGCTGTTCTACAGTACTATACTGCTGCACTACAGGCTGCTCTACAGTACTATACTGCTGCACTACAGGCTGCTCTACTGTACTATACTGCTGCACTACAGGCTGCTCCATAGTACTACACTGCTACACTACAGGCTGTTCTACAGTACTATACTGCTGCACTACAGGCTGCTCTACTGTACTATACTGCTGCACTACAGGCTGCTCTACTGTACTATACTGCTGCACTACAGGCTGCTCTACTGTACTATACTGCTGCACTACAGGCTGTTCTACAGTACTATACTGCTGCACTACAGGCTGCTCCATAGTACTATACTGCTGCACTACAGGCTGCTCTACTGTACTATACTGCTGCACTACAGGCTGCTCTACTGTACTATACTGCTGCACTACAGGCTGCTCTACTGTACTATACTGCTGCACTACAGGCTGCTCTACTGTACTATACTGCTGCACTACAGGCTGCTCTACTGTACTATACTGCTGCACTACTGTACTATACTGCTGCACTACAGGCTGATCTATACGGTTATACATGTTATATTTGCGCCATAATTTTTATGTTTTTTAGCTTTAAGCCACTTTTTGACATAAGATTGCTCAAGTCTCCACCTCAGTTACTGGCGCACAGCTGGGCAGAAATGCTCCTAATTCATAGCGTCTGCCTCTGAATAAAGTAGGCGCATCTTACTGCAGCGTCTTCAGAAATGTCCTCCTATGTCTTCTAAAGCATTGACAACCGCTGTTTCTCGTCCCCTATTGGGACAATTTTTTTTTCAAAAGAGTAACATTTTGTATAATAACATGTCATTTTCTTTGGGGCTAGATGTTCTCTTTGGGTTAGATGTTCTGTTGATTTTATTGTTTTCCCTTATAACATGGTTATAAGGGAAAATAATAGCATTCTTAATACAGAATGCATAGTACAATAGTGCTGGAGGGGTTAAAAATAAATAAAAATAAACTCACCTCATCCACTTGATCGCGCAGCTAGTATCGTCTTCTTTCTTCTTCCTGCAGGACCTGCAAAAGGACCTTCGATGACGTCATCGTGCTCACCACCGCATCCGTAGTTGCTTGGGGATGCTATTCGATTTTGACGCAGCCCCATTCATTTCTATGGGGCCTGCGTTGTGTGAAAAACGCAAAATATAGAACCTTCTGCGATATTCACGCAACGCACAAGTGCTGTGTGAAAAACAACGCTCATGTGCACAGCCCTATTGAAATTAATGGTTCAGGATTCAGTGCGGGTGCAATGCGTTCACATCACACATTGCACCCGCGTGGAATACTCGCCCGTGTGAAAGGGGCCTAATGGCATTATCCTGGCAGTCCCCTGGTTTTCACCCTTTAACCCCTGTATCAGAATCTAGACTTCATTGCAGGGATAGCACCAGGCCGCTACCGCTTGAAGTCCTCTCTGTGTAGTTGACAGCTATCCCATGGAAGTCAGATCCCCGAGGGATCAAGCAAACTCATAGTCAATAACAGGCTGGGGTCAGTGCAAGCAGAGTATGTGTATATATCCGAGAAATAGTCCGAAGGTCAGGGCAGGCAGCAAAGAGTAAATACGGTGAACAGGTCAGGCAGCAGAGGTTCTTAATCCAGGAATCAGGTAGTGGTCAGTACACGGGAAGACAAACAGAAACAGAACACCTTTGCAGGATCTAGCAAGCTAGTAATTCTGTTGCTCAGGCTTAGGGGAAGTTGCTTTAAGTACCTCAGAATTACCAGCCATAGTCTGGAGAAGATTGGGATGTGTGTGCAATGGCCTATGAAGAGCTGGGGAGACTAATGGGGGCCAGAGAACAGCAATGGACTGCTCGCTCCGTACAGTATTCAAACAAAGTATTATGCGAATCGACTTTGAATGTTTCATCCAAAGTCGATTCGCTCATCCCTAGTGATAAGTGCAATCACAGACATTTAACCCTCTTCTATGCCTTGGTCACTGGTGATCACAGCATATGAGATTGCCCGAACGGCTTCTCCGCACTGAGATCGAGGAAGTCGTTCTTTGGTTGTGATAGGCCATAGCCTGTACAAGCCAACCAGGACTATCACAAGTATACTCCTTTGGAGGCCTACGGTGGCAGGGCTTCTTAGGTATATTTGAATTTCCAGTTCATTACTGTATTAAAGCATAGTAGTGTATGGGAAAAGCAATCTAATGATTGCTTATTGGGAAAAAATAAAATAAAAATCAGTACCCTTTCCCCAGTTTAAAAAAAAATAAACAATAAAAAATAAAGATCATTTATACCACTGTGTCCCAAAACACCCATGTAAGTGAGCACCATAATGGAAAACAAAATCTTGATTGCAGTTTTTTCATTGCTTTATCTTCCAAAAAATTAATAAAAAAAGTGATGAAAAAGTCAAACTCAGTCCAAAATGGTATCAATAAAAACTACAGATCACTAGTGATGTCGCGAACATAAAATTTTCCGTTCGCGAACGCCGAACGCGAATTTCTGCAAATGTTTGCGAACGGGCGAACCGGGCGAACCGCCATAGACTTCAATAGGCAGGCGAATTTTAAAACCCACAGGGACTCTTTCTAGCCACAGCAGTGATGGAAAAGTTGTTTCAAGCGGACTAACACCTGGACTGTGGCATGCCGGAGGGGGATCCATGGCAAAACTCCCATGGAAAATTATGTAGTTGACGCAGAGTTGGATTTTAATCCATAAAGGGCATAAATCACCTAACAATCAACGTGGTTTAAAACATCCAGTGTGTGAATACGATCAGGTATGATGTTGTATCGATCAGGTAGTGTAAGGGTTACGCCCGCCTCACAGACATTGACAGACCAAACTCCCCTTTTAATGCACCGCAAACAACCGCAAACAGTCCATTTGCTCAACCGCAAACTCCCCATTTATTAGAGGTTGGATACCAAGCTAGCCATGTCCCGTTGATGTCATTGAAGGTTTCTTCCTCCACCCAGCCACGTACAACACCAAGGGTCCCCGAAAGGTGAATTAAATTGAACGGGGAGATGGTTAAAAAAACGCTGGCTCCCTCCCCTTTGTTTGAATCCACGGTCACTGCGTCTGTGCCGTGCAATTTACTGTCACACCCGATATGAGTGGTATTTTCTGTAGTACTATTCTCATCAGTTTAATCCCTGTTACGTCCCCAATCTGGGGTCAATTTATTAAATAGATTTTTCGAACGGGGAGATGGTTAAAAAAATGCTGGCTCCCTATCACGGTCGGCGTGACTATCACATACGTGACACAGAGGGAGGGAACAAGGAAGGCCCTGCCCAAGTGAGAGGGAAGGTGGTGACCCCTGACTCACCTGGCGGCTGGCACCTGGCTGCCCTGACGTCCCTAGACGGGTTCCTCACCCGTACGCCGATCACGTGCCTAAAGCCCTGGCTTTCCCTAAGCTGAGCCCTAGATAGTGAACAGGGCGGTGGGAACACTAGTCCGCACCACTAGCTCTAAAGGAAAACACCAAGGGAAGGACAGACAATACAAACTCAACATATAAATAATCCCAGGTGGGCGACAACAGGAGACAACAAGAAGCCCAACAGGGATCCGGAGGGTAGCACTCTGGAACGACAACCAGGATACACAACTCCAGTGGGTCAGTATAGATGTCCAGGCAGGAAGCTCTATAACTGGCAACTAGAGAAGTGTGAGGGGAGAATATAAGGAGGTTGGGAGTGGCAGACAAGAAACAGCTGAGGAGGAGAAGCTACGGATCCCTGATTGAGACAAAAAGGATAGCAAGGCAAACACAGAAAACAATCACTAAGAAACAACGTGATCTTTAGATATAGAGCGCGCAGCCACCCGCTGCGACCTCCTGACCCCGGGTATAACGGAGTCAGACGTGGCTCTTGATACCCTCGTGACAGTACCCCCCCTTTCACGAGGGGCCTCCGGACACTCAGGACCAGGTCTCTCAGGATGAGAGGCATGGAAAGCCTGAATTAACCTGTTGGCGTTTACCTCTGACGCTGGAACCCACATTCTTTCTGACCCTGCTGGACGTGTATGAGAGACTTTCGCGCGTGCACAAGTAGAGCAAGTAGACACGAAATCCATTACATCCTGACGCAACCTTGGCCACCAAAAACGACGAGATAATAGCTCCAAGGTTGCTTTACTACCCGGGTGCCCAGCAAGTGCCGAATTATGATGTTCTTTTAATAATTCAAGACGCAGGTTTAACGGTACAAACAATTTCTCTGAGGGGCAAGAGGCCGGGGCGTCCCCCTGGGCCTCTAACACCTTTCCCTCTAGAACAGAGTGTACAGCAGAGACAACCACTCCTCTTTGTAAAAGAGGTACCGGATCACTAACATTACCCCCTCCAGGGAAACTACGAGATAACGCGTCTGCCTTGGTATTTTTTGCCCCAGGACGATAGGTGATTACAAAGTTAAATCTGGTAAAGAATAGCGACCACCTAGCTTGTCTAGGGGTGAGACGCTTTGCCGATTCTAGGTACAGAAGGTTCTTGTGATCCGTAATCACCGTGACGGGGTGGATTGCTCCCTCTAAGAAGTGACGCCACTCTTCAAGCGCCAGTTTAATCGCCAACAGTTCCCTATTTCCAACATCATAGTTCTTCTCTGCAGAAGATAATTTTTTGGAAAAGAAAGCGCAAGGGCGCCATTTGCCAGGAGACGGACCCTGAGACAATACAGCCCCCACTCCCACCTCTGACGCATCTACCTCAACAATAAAAGGCTGGGAGACATCAGGTTGAATTAGAACAGGTGCCGAGGTAAACCTCTCTTTTAGAGAGGAAAATGCATCTTTAGCGGCGTCAGACCATTTGGAAAAATCAGTCCCCTTCCTAGTCATGTCGGTAAGGGGTTTAACGATCACTGAATATTTTTTAATGAACTTTCTATAGAAATTTGCGAAACCCAAAAACCGTTGTAGGGCTTTAAGGTTCTCAGGAAGATCCCAATCTAAAATTGCCTGGACCTTCCCAGGATCCATACGGAAACCTGAAGCAGATAATAGATATCCCAGGAACTGTATTTCCTGAATGGCGAAGACACATTTTTCAATTTTCGCATATAATTTATTCGTCCGTAGGACCTGCAGTACTTGCCTGACATGCACCTCATGTGTTTTCAGATCAGCCGAATAAATTAAGATATCATCTAGGTATATGACTACAAACCTGCCGATGAGATGACTAAAAATATCATTAACGAAATGTTGGAAGACAGCGGGGGCATTGGTCAGACCGAAAGGCATAACTAGATTTTCATAATGCCCCTCAGGGGTGTTAAAAGCTGTCTTCCACTCATCCCCTTCCCTGATACGAATCAGATTGTAGGCCCCCCTAAGATCAAGTTTGGAGAACCACCTAGCACCCGCAATCTGATTAAAAAGGTCAGGAATGAGAGGAAGAGGGTATGGGTCTCGGATGGTTATCTGGTTTAGCTCACGGAAATCTAGGCAAGGACGCAGGCCCCCATCTTTCTTTTTAACAAAGAAAAACCCTGCAGCCACGGGTGAAGAAGAGGGTCTGATGTGTCCCTTAGCCAGACTCTCGGAGATATAATCTTTCATGGCTTGTCTCTCGGGACCCGAAAGATTATACAACCTGGACTTGGGTAATTTTGCACCGGGAATCAGGTTAACCGGGCAATCATAAGGACGATGAGGTGGTAGCTTCTGACAACCCTTTTCAGAAAAAACGTCCTCAAAGTCCGAAATAAATGTAGGTAGGGAAGCTATGGAGGCGATTAAGCAATTGTTATTTAAGCAATTCTCTCTGCAATGCTCACTCCACTCCAATATCTCCCTGGCCTGCCAATCCACCACTTGATTGTGCGCTACCAACCAGGGAAGACCCAATACCACAGGAGAGGGAAGGCCCTCCAGAACGTAACATGAAAGACACTCATTATGGTGGTCCCCTACCCGAAGGTGTAAATTATGAACAATGTGGGTGAGGTTTCTCTGAGACAGAGGAGCCGAATCTATAGCGAATACGGGAATAGGTCTCTGCAGCGTACCGAGAGACAAACCCATAGTGCGGGCAAAATGGGCATCTATCAAATTTACCCCTGCTCCACTGTCTAGAAAAAAAGAAATAGACTCCGTCTTAACACCAAAAACAATAACCGCTGGTAACACAAATTGAGATGTTCGTATGGAGGAAACGTATACCCCCCGGCTGACATCCTCCGCACAGCCTGGGGTTAGTAGATTTCCGACGGTCTTTTGTTTTTGAGAAAGGAGGGACAGACATTAATGAAATGACCCTTCCCCCCACAGAAAAAACAAGCCCCCCCCCTACGGCGAACCTCAGGAGGACGGACCTGACGAGAAGTTCCGCCTGCATCTAAGTCAGTACAGACTAATTGTTGTTTGGGAGAGGTAACCAATTGCTCAGGAATTTTCGATCTCTCCCTAAGACGCCTATCCATTCTGATAGAGAGGGACATAACAGCATCAAGGGAAAGGGGGGTCTCATACAGCGCCAGTGCATCCTTAACCCTTTCAGATAACCCAGAGCAGAACTGACTCTTGAGAGCCGGGTCGTTCCACTGGGTATCCGTAGCCCACCTACGGAACTCTGAGCAATATTCCTCTGCTGACCGATCTCCCTGTAGGAGTCTCCGTAACTTCGACTCAGCCAGGGCGACTCGGTCAGGGTCATCATATATGAGACCCAAAGCCCCAAAAAATCCCTCCACTGACCGGAGAGCCTGGGAACCAGGGGGTAACGAGAACGCCCAGGATTGTGGGTCCCCCTGAAGCAGGGAAATGACAATCCCTACTCGCTGTTCTTCATTACCTGAGGAGTAAGGGCGCAACTTAAAGTATAATTTGCAGGCCTCACGGAACGTCGCAAATTTGTCCCTTCCCCCAGAAAATCTGTCAGGAAGAACAACCTTGGGTTCTGTAACAACCTGGTTACCCATAGCAACCGCTAGGGGTGCGGTCTGCTGCATTTGCTGCTGTTGTTGGAGGACAGACGACCTCAATCCTGCCACCTCCAAAGACAGGCCTTGAAGCTGTTTTGCCAAGGCAGCAATAGGATCCATATTGGATTCTAAGTAGAGAAAAAAAAACTACAAAAATTTTTTATTTTTTTTTCTCAAAAAGTAAAGGCCAGTTATAATATCACGGTCGGCGTGACTATCACATACGTGACATAGAGGGAGGGAACAAGGAAGGCCCTGCCCAAATGAGAGGGAAGGTGGTGACCCCTGACTCACCTGGCGGCTGGCACTGGCTGCCCTGACGTCCCTAGACGGGTTCCTCACCCGTACGCCGATCACGTGCCTAAAGCCCTGGCTTTCCCTAAGCTGAGCCCTAGATAGTGAACAGGGCGGTGGGAACACTAGTCCGCACCACTAGCTCTAAAGGAAAACACCAAGGGAAGGACAGACAATACAAACTCAACATATAAATAATCCCAGGTGGGCGACAACAGGAGACAACAAGAAGCCCAACAGGGATCCGGAGGGTAGCACTCTGGAACGACAACCAGGATACACAACTCCAGTGGGTCAGTATAGATGTCCAGGCAGGAAGCTCTATAACTGGCAACTAGAGAAGTGTGAGGGGAGAATATAAGGAGGTTGGGAGTGGCAGACAAGAAACAGCTGAGGAGGAGAAGCTACGGATCCCTGATTGAGACAAAAAGGATAGCAAGGCAAACACAGAAAACAATCACTAAGAAACAACGTGATCTTTAGATATAGAGCACGCAGCCACCCGCTGCGACCTCCTGACCCCGGGTATAACATAGTCAGACGTGGCTCTTGATACCCTCGTGACACTCCCTCCCCTTTGTTTGAATGTGTGGGCCTGACACACATGGGCTTGCAAATGGGATTAGATCACAGAAAAAAATTAAATAGAATTTTTTTTTATCTGCAAGGTATTTGTGAGTAAATGACACCCTGTAACGGTATAAGTGGAAGTCTAGCCACTAGCCAGTGGCCACAATACAGTCTGTGTGGGCCTGACACACACGGGCTTGCAAATGGGATTAGATCACAGAAAAATATTAAATAGAATTTTTTTTATCTGCGAGGTATTTTCTGTCACACCCTGTATGAATGGTGTGCACACAGTACTGTCTGTGACTGAGCCTGCAGCCTCTCACACACGGGCAGGCAACTGCAATATATGTATATATAAAAAAAAAGCAGACCTGAAAAGGGCTTTTTGGGGTGCTGTCAGGACGCTGTCCTTACAGCAGATGAGTCTGTGGACACAGAACACTGCCCTAGCTAACGCTTTCCCTATTGAATCAGCAGCAGCAGCAGCACTGTGCCTCCTCTCACTGAGAATGCAGATTCTGAATGGATGCTGTCCGGGAGGTGGGAGGGTCTGGGAGGGAGGGTCTGCTGCTGATTGGCTGGAATGTGTCTGCTGACTGTGAGGTACAGGGTCAAAGTTTACTCAATGATGATGTATAGGGGGCGGACCGAACATCGCATATGCGGACCGAACATCGCCGCGAACTATTCGGGCCATCTCTACAGATCACTCTTCTTCCAGTATTGAAACACAAGAAAAACTATATCAATGTGGTCTTGTTGACCTGGAAAATCAAGGTAACAGGTCAATTTTACGACATAGAGAATGCTGTAAAAACGAAACCCGTAAAACTGTGGCGAAATTAAGTTTTTTTTTCCCATTTCCACCCCATTTGGATTTTTTTTTCCAGCTTCCCACTACACTGTATGCAATATTAAATGCCAATAGAAAATACAACTTGCCCCGCAAAAAAAGCAAGCTCTCTTAGGCTACTTTCACACTAGCGTTGTTTGAATCCGGCGTTCAATTCCGTCAACGGAACTGCCCGCTGGATCCGGAAAAATGTGTGAAAACTGATTACATTTGAATCCTGATCAGGATTTTGATCACAATGAAAAAATGCATTGGAAAAAACGGATCCGCTATTTATGGACTTTAACTTTTTTTTTACATTTTTCGGGTTTAACATGCAAAAGCCGGATCCGTTTTGACGGAACACACGGCGCCGGATCCGGCACTAATGCAAGTCAATGGGAAAAAGGCCGGATCCGGCGTTCAGTCAAAGTGTTCTGTATTTTTGGCCGGAGGTAAAAATACAACATGCTACCGTTTTCTGAAAAGCCTGATCAGTCAAAAAGACTGAACTGAAGACATCCTGATGCATCCTGAACGGATTACTCTCCATTCAGAATGCATTGGGATATGCCTGATCAGCTCTTTTCCGGATTTGAGCCCCTAGGACGGAACTCAGCGCCAGAAAAGAAAAACGCTAGTGTGAAAGTACCCTTATACAGCTATGTGAACAGAAAAATAAAAAAGTTAAGTCTCCGGAAAGGCAGGGAGTGAAAAAGGGAAAATGCAAAAACAGAAAATTGCTGTGTCATGAAGGGGTTAATGCTTGACCAATGCATACAAACCATTATAGTACCACAGTCTCCAGGTACTTCTAATTAATAGATAAAATGCCCCTTAGAAATGGAAACTGTTGTTGTCAGGAACTATGGGTCGGTGTGTCTTTAAGAGAACCAGTTGGTAGCTTCCTGAATAAAGTAGATTTACGTTTTGTTCCAGAGGAACAAAGGAACCAGGTGTTTGCTGTAGGCACAGTAGTCGCATTTGTTTAAGGAAGCCATTTACATGTTGATGAAACATGCCTAACTTCTTCGCGTGTATGGAGAATGCCTGGCAGCATCCAAAGTCTATTACAATGGGAAGAGAGCAGGTACGAACACAATTACCTCATGTGGGAGTAGATCTGTAGGTGGAGGAGGACAATGCTCCAAGTCTACTGTTGACCCTGAATGTCTCATCGTAATTTCAAACATAAGCGCTTCCCTCTGGGTGGGACAAATGATGGCAGATACCCCTCAGCTAAACTCTTTAGAGAGGAAATTTCTGGGCTTAAGTGCAAAAGCTTGGCCACCAGCTAATAGTCAATGATGTTCAACCTATGACTTAAAATGTGGACCCTTCTGAGAAAGTCTAAAACTGTCCTACAGACTAGACGAAAATCGGCTTCAATGTCAAAGAAGACATGTTGGATTTTCTTCTCTTTGTTAAAATATAAATATGCTCAACCTGGGCGATCCAAACATGCAGGAGTCAAAAAAATTAGCTGTAAATTGACAGCTATCTGAAGTGTATGGCAGCTTCAACCCTTTTCTGAACCACTGTGAAGTGGCATGTAAAGCTCTAACAGTGGTCACTTCTTACCCTGGCACACACAATGAAGGCCCACACTTAAGCTCTCCATCCTATGTCAATGGGTCCCCTGGGTAAACAATGAACACTACAGTGCCATAACTCCCAAGATGGCAGCACTCACGTGAATTGTCCCTGACTGCATCCTCTTCTGGGATGGCATTGAAGTACAGATACAGGTGATTATGTTGCCATTGAACGCTTAGAGGACACATGTGTTCACATGGCCAGCAGCCAAACCCACGTCCTGTATTTACATGGGGTACCCATGGACAGTGAGGAGAATCTAAGCAGTAACCACTTTTAGAGCTTCTCATGCCAATACAGAGGTACATGCCATTTCTGAAATTTTATCCGAAAGTGGCAAACCCTTTAGCCCACTCAAGCAAGTATGGACCTTCTAGGTTTAATGTTCATGTCACAACTACTGTAGTAGTTACTTCTGGTCCAGCATGGCACCATGTTATTAGGTAGAATAGTAGTCAGTCGTGATGGAGTTCAAGGATCCCAACCTCCTACAACTCTACAGAACCCAGCTTAGATCACCATCGGGGCATAGGTTCACCCACCATGATTTTTTGTAATGTCTCAAATGCCCTATGTTCCAGGGTGGTCTGCAACCAGTCATGTATGAAAACGTGGCCCATATTACTAAGCTACTTTCTGATTTTTTTTTTCTCAGTTCCCTGCCTCACATTTCATTAATGTTTACAAAGCTTCGGCCAGGAAGCCACTGTCGTCTGGAATTTACAACTTCACAACATTAGGAGCTCTTCACACTCCTAAGCCTCAATTACGCCACCAGCACCACCATCCCATCCCTGCGATGACCATAATATATTCCTGAACCTAAAATTATTTTCTTCCTTGACTTCCCAGCTTGTCAGTAGGGTCAACCATAACTTGCTGTGTCCACGTTCCAGTCCCTACTGTCAGGGGATGAAGAACCTATTGTATATTTAGCCTTCAGTCATCATTAATTATTACATATTATCTTTTTGGAGGTTGACAAAAGACTTCTGGTCGTACAGTGCTACAAATGTGACCACTCCTGATGGAAAAAATAAAATAAAACTTGAATTGTGTCTATGGTGCTGTCCTACTTTATACACCTAAATTAGTTTCAGATGATTTTCACCCTCACCAATCCCCCACCACTGATCTCTCCTTCCTTGTCTGGTCTCGACATCCAGAAGATAGCAGGAAAGACCTCCACAGCAGTGACCCACTTCAGGCAGCGATTGGCTGAGCAAGCCTTTCTTTGCATATCCTGTGTGCCGAGACTGGTCCAGGAAGACTCAGTAAACATCGGAATGAGATTGACTGGATGACCACTTTAATATCACAGCCCACGCCAAACCCATATAGACCAAACTATATACTGTACACTACTCACCCTCCTCTCCACCAGCTCGTTCTCTGCTCTAGGTGCCACTGATCTGGATCCTGGCATGGTCAAGCGCCAGGTCATTGTGTGTGCCGTCACATACACTATATCTTGTTTATTAGGTTGCCAGCTAATGCATAATCCAACAGGTAATGGCTGCGCCCCCCTCCCAGTAACTCAGGAAGGCTAAAGGTGACCATACACATTAGTGTAAAGTTCATCAAAATGAATGATTTCTACCAAAATAAACCTTTATCAGGTGAAATTTAACAACGATTGTTTTAGCAGACCGATGATAAACCACTATCATTTAAAAAGAAGTTGCCCTCGTTCAATATATTGTCCGATAGTCAGATTAAAGATCTTGCGTTGAAAGAAAGATTGTGCATGAAGGAAAGATCTTTTGCCCATCACCCGGTTTCACTGAACGTGTATGGGCAGTATAAACAACTATAACAGCCAATATAGACTAATATATGTATGGTCATTAGTGTCAAACGAGCATGCTTGGCAGAACACCAGTTCGGCTCGAGCATCGCGATACTCGGCACATCGCGGTGTTCGGCCGAATACTGCGTGTGCTCAAGCGAGATCCTCAAGTCTCCTCCTCGCACGTTTGTTGGCTACTTAGTAGCCAATAAACGTGCGGGTAAGTACTGCCACTCACTGTAATGCCGTAGCCATGTTGGTTACTGGCATTACAGTGATTGGCTGGCCAGTACGCGCCATCGGGTGCTATAAAGCACCCGATGACACGTGGTTCAGCCAGTCTTAGTCAGGGAGAGCTGTGCTGTAGAAGTGACAGATAGTGTAGGGAATTGAATTTTATTTTTTTTGTTAGGCAGGGTTGGCGTTAGAGACCCAAAAGTCCTTTTAAGGACTATAGTTGTATCTGGCAGCAATATACATTTTTAGCGCAACAGCGACATTATCTGCGCTACATCTCCCGTGTAACGTGTGCGCAGCCTAAAAATATCTGTGACATCCAGTGTAATTTTTCAGTAGTCGCTGCGGACAGTGACATTACCTGCGCTGCATCTCCTGTATAACGTTTGCGCATACTAAAAATATCTGTGACATCCAATGTACTTTTTCCATAGACGCTGTGGACAGTGACATTGCCTGTGGTACCTCTCCTGTATAACGTTTCCGCATCCTAAATATCAGTGACATAGACTGAAATGTTATTTTTGCCGCTGTTGACAGCAGCGCCATTACCTGTAGTAGGCTTCCTGTATAACGTTTCCGCAACCCAAATATCAGTGTCACTGACAGTAATTTATTTGCGCATACAATTAAAAAAACTGCGCTACTGTATGTGCGACATACTTGCAAGCATATATACCATTTAATATGATGAAGACGCGCAGTAAGGGACGGGGAAGTGGCCGTGTTGCTGATGGTGCACGCAGAGGCCGTGGCACTGGGCGCGGTGAAACTGTGCCTGCTGCCATAGCACAAGAAACACACTCATCCACGATACCTAGCTTTATGTCCCAGTTTGCAGGGCGGCGCAGGACACCACTCTCGAAGTCAGACCAGTGCGACCAGGTGGTCGGTTGGATTGCAGCAGATAATGCTTCCAGTCGGTTAAGCACCACCCTGTCTTACACTAAGTCCAGTCTCAGCAGCCAAGAGTCTGGTCAACAGAATCCTCACCCTGATCCTCCTTCCTCCCACCATGGAGAGTCTTTTTTAAACAAGTGATCTCACTCTCGGATATTCCGAGGAACTCTTTTCAGCGCCATTCCTTAATTTGGGCCTCTTGCCAAGCCCGCTTGAAGAGGGACATGAGGAGATCTTGTGCCCTGATTCCAAAACTCTTGAGCATCCACAGTCAGAAGAAGATAGCGGTGGGTAACGGCAATTAGTGTCTCAAGAGGTTGATGATGAGGATGAGACACAGTTGTCAATAAGTGAGGTTGTTAGATCAACAAGTCAGGAGGATTACCAGAGTGAGGAAGTGGAAGAGGAGGTGCTGGACGATGAAATCACTGACCCAACCTGGGAAGGTGGCAAGCCGAGCGAGGACAGCAGTACAGAGGGGAAGGGATCCGCAGCACCGCAACAGGCTGGAAGAGGCAGTGGGGTGGCAAAAGGGAGAAGGCTGGCCACACCTAACAGGCCCACAACTGTTCCCCGGAGCACCCCCTTGCGGAAATCTCCCTTGCCAATGGGTAGGTGTTCTGCAGTCTGGCGCTTTTTTTATGAAAGTGCGGACGATAAAAGAATTGTCATTTGCAACCTGTGCCGTACCAAAATAAGCAGGGGCGTGAACACTAGCAACCTCACCACCACCAGCATGATCCGCCACACGGCATCAAAGCACCCTAGTAGGTAGGCCGAACGCCTGGGTCCACAATCAGTGTCTGTGCGTCACACCACTGCCTCCTCTTCCCCTGTGTTACGTGCTGGCCGATCCCCTGTCCAAGACGCAGGCCCGGATACCTCCCACCCTGCACCTGGACCTTCGCAAACACCATCAGCTAGCACATCCACTTCTGTGTCCCAGCGCAGCGTACAGATGTCCATACCCCAGGCCTTTGAATTAAAGCGCAAATACCCAGCCCCCACCCACAGGCCATAGCACTAAATGCGCACCTTTAAAAATTGCTGGCCCTGGAAATGTTGCCATTTAGGCTTGTGGATACTGAGGCTTTACTCAGTCCCCAGCCACCACTATTTTGCCCGGTGTGCCGTCCCCGCCTTACACCAGCATGTGTCCCGTAACATCACCCGTGCCCTGACCAACGCAGTTATTGGGATGGTCCACTTAACGACTGATGACTTAGTGGTTCAGCGGTTTCTCAAAACCTACCCCAATTTGCCTGAGCTACTGGTGAAGGTGGCCCGCGTGTGTGCCCATTTCCAAAAGTCTGGCAACACTGCAGCAGCGCTTGCATATGCCAGCTCACCGACTGTTGTGCGACGTGAGTACGCGCTGGAACTCCACGTTCCACATGTTGACCAGGCTTTGTGAGCAGCAGAGGGCAGTAGTGGAATACCAGCTGCAACATGGTCGTCGCCTTTCCAGGCATGTATGTCTGACCTCTGTGAGGTTTTACACAACTTTGAGGAATCAACACAGATGGTGAGCGGCGATGCCACTATTATCAGCGTAACCATCCCACTTCTGTGTCTACTCAAACGATCGCTGCTCACAATGAAGGCGGACGCTTTGCATGTGGAAGAGGTGGAAATGGGGGAAGACAGTACACAGGGTGATAGCCAGACCACCCTCCGTCTGTCTTCTCAGCGCGAATTGGATGATGAGGAGGAGAAGCAGGAGACGGTTGCCTCCGCTACATAGGGTAGTACCCATAGCAGGTTTATTCCATCTGTTCAGCGTGGATGGGCTGAAGAGGATGAGGAGATTGAGAGTCATCCTCCTGATGAGGACAGCGAAGTCTTGTCTGTTGGGACTCTGGCACACATGGCTGACTTTATGTTAGGCTGCCTTTCCCGTGACCCTCGCGTTGTACACATTTTGGCCAACACTGATTACTGGTTGTTCACCCTTCTCGGCCCCCGCTACAAAGAGAACTTCTCATCTCTCATTTCTGTGGTGGAGAGGATGAGCAAAATGGTGCAATACCAGAATATCCTTGTGGAAAAATTGCTCCCAAAAATTCCAGCTGACAACTTTGGCTGCAGAGTATGTAGTTCCTTGGGCAACTGAGGAGGGGAGACGAGGGGAACACACAGCAGTTCCAACAGAGGCAGGGCAACACTCTCCAAAGCCTGGGACAGTTTCATGACACCCCACCAGCACCCTCACCCTGATGCGCTGCTTACTGTCACAAGGAGGGATACATTTTGGAAAATGGTGAAGGGGTATGTAGCAGACCGTGTCAGCATCCTCAATGATCCCTCTGTGCCTTACAACTATTGGGTGTCCAATTTGGACACGTGGCACAAACTGGTGCTCTACGTCTTGGAGGTGCTGGCCTGCCCTGCCGCCAGCGTTTTGTCAGAGCGGGTATTTAGTGCTGCTGGGGGCATAATAACTAATAAGCACATCCGCCTGTCAAACTGAAAATGCTGACAGGTTGACTCTTATCAAAATGAACACGGCCTGGATTGCCCCTGACTTCTCTACTCCACCAGAGGAAAGCGTCTGAACATAAAGGCACTTTAGATGTGGCTTTTATGGTGTATTGAATACACTGTATTCCCATGCACCCCTTCCACCACAAAAAAGGGTATATGGTTCAGTCTTCCTTTTCTCCTCCTCCTCCATCATATCAACATGCTTATTAGGCTGCCCTCGCTCCTAATGTTTTAGAGGGTCAGCTCAGCAGCAAGCCCTCAACCATAATTTTTTCTATGGTCAGATCAGCAGCAGGACCTTGCCCATAATGTTTTAGATGGTCAGCTCAGCAGCAGGCCCTCGCTCATAATGTTTTAGATGGTCAGCTCAGCAGCAGGCCCTCGCCCATAATGTTTTAGAGGGTCACCAGCAGGCCCTTGCTCCTACTGTTTTTAAGGGTCACCAGCAGGCCATCAATCATAATCAAGGGTGTGTATGATGCCCTCCTTTATGTGTGATAAAGGGTGTATCGAAGTGCCGGTTCCTTGTAATTTTTGGCAGCCCTTTCACTTAGTGCATAGGCTTTATGAGTGTAGGAGTCCCACTACCTGAACAATTGTACCACAATGTGAATGAGGCCCTCCTTTATGTGATATACAGGTTGTATCGGATTGCCTCTTCCTTGTAATTTTTGGCAGTATTTTCACTTTATATACAAGTAAATATACAAGAAAGAATGTTTTCTAACAATTTTTCCTCTAAAATCGATTTGATCTTAGGTTTTGTGTGTTGTGGGGATTTGCTCTGGTAGAGAGGTTAGCGGACGTAGTACAGAGGCAAGGAACCAGGTTGTAAATCAAACTTCAGTGTTTTATTCACACTCAGCAAAATACAACAGTCTTGGTGCTTGTTCACACACACAAAAACAAAACAATGCTCACCTGGAATACTAGGTGTCGGTTCACACCTGGTTGAATGCTCAGCCACAGAATAGTTCACTGGCAGGCTTCCAGGTGGCCTGCACGCCTGTTTGCAGTCTTCAGCCTAGAGGACTCCACAGCTTCACTGTCAGATGGAGGAAAATCCACACCACCTGATAGCGCTGACTGCTTTTATAAGCCTGCCAAGGCCCGGCCTGGAATGTGGGGAGTAGCCACCCAACCAGCACTTTGGCTACTCCCAGTAAGAGCCATCCCATATCAGCTTTACAGCCATACTAAACAGCTGAAGTGTCAGACTGCAATCTGCAATAATGACACTTCAGGAAAAAAAAATGTCTCTTACCTTACCGAGGCCAGGAACCTCGGTGACACATACCGACCATCAATGACGGCCCCTTGTTCCTTCCTACAGCGTATTATTGTCAGTCTGTAAAATTGGCGTACTACTCGGACAACATCGTTTCCAGCAGCGACCTGGGAGTGCAAGATGCATCCAGACACCCTCCCCATGCTGTTCCCGAACCATTTCAGTGGTGTTTCCATCAATTTCTGACCTTTTCCTATGAACCAGACACCCTCCCCTCTTCAGAGCAGGCCCTTCAGCAGGGGGTGCCTGGTTTAATGCTCGGGTTCTCCCATTGACTTCCATTGTGCTCGGGTGCTCAGTAGAGCACCCGAGCATCCCGACGTGTTCTACTTGAGCACCCAAGCACTTTGGTGCTCGATCAACACTAATGGTCATGTCTTCAAAACAACTGTTCACCAGATCTTTATTTTCTCAACTGCTGTTCAACCATCCACCAACTTCTATCTAATGTGTATAGCCTCCTTAAAAGTAGGGTGACATGTCTGGACCCATATTCATTGGGTGAATGTTGGCAAACCCTCCAGCAATCGAATCTGTAAGGAGCACACCAACTATCCCCTGATGTCTTCTGTGAGAGAGAACTAGAATCAGACCTGCTGGATTCAACATGCCTTATCCAGGAGATAAGTGCCACCAGATGTTCCTGGCAGACACTTATCTCTATAGTAATAAAAATGCAAACTTGACTGATAGCATACATCCTAAAGAACCACAATTCTCTGCAACCACAATAATACCATAGGCTCAAAAGTGATGAGCACAACTACGTCTCTACTGAGGCAAAAACAAAAAGCTGCTAAAACTAAGTAAGTGTCACGGCTGAGGATGGGGAAAACCCTCAGCCGTGCGGTATCAGCAGATGGAGTCGCTGCAAGGCCAGGACAGAGAATTAGGGAGCTGGTCACCTCCTACACATCCCTAACTCTGACCCTGTCTCCTATCCGTATGAGCCAACCCTGAAGGTAGGAGGGCTCATACTCCGGAACCTGATATTCCTGCTTGCCCTCAGGGTGGCCCTGGACTAGGAGCAGGGTAAGACGACCCGTTCCTCCTAGACACGGAGGAACAGGATTCTCACTGGCCAAGCTACAGTGAAAAGGGAACATAAACAGACACATGGCAATGACAGGTAAGTGAGACTAGTTCCACACTTACCTGCCACAGACACACAACCTGGAACCCACGTGCAAGTGCTGCTATCCACAACCAACATAAAGGACACAGCACACAACAGACATCACACGGGAACCCAGTAAACCATATGCTGCAATAACAGATAAACCATAAACTAACACCAGACATAACGTTTAGGAGGTGACCAGCTCCCTAATTCTCTGTCCTGGCCTTGCAGCGACTCCATCTGCTGATACCGCACGGCTGAGGGTTTTCCCCATCCTCAGCCGTGACACTTACTTAGTTTTAGCAGCTTTTTGTTTTTGCCATCCTCAGCCGTGACAGTATGACAACCAGGGTGGCCCTCACTGGCAGATGGTAAATAAGCAGGAGGCTGTCTCCAGCAAGCATGGCTGAAGCACCCCCACTGACTACTGCCTTCCACTGAGGCTTTATAGGGCCAAGTAGCCACACCCACAGTGAGACACACCCAGTGCACACACTCACACTAGGAAGGAAGTTAACCCTTCCAACACCAGGGAAGGGAAAACAACAACTTAAAGGGGAAGTGCACACAACACATACAACACCCCATGCACACCCATAAAAGGCACACCTATAAATAGAGGTTGCCAGGTGCAACCGCATGCCTACTGCAGCAAGCTGCCTAGCACCGCTCAGGCTGCTCTGCTGCCACATACACAATGTTGCCAGCGGCAACCACAGGTGAGGCAACATACTATAGCCCTCACCTGTGATTGACAACAACACCAAGACCGCAGGCAACTGCATGCGGTTAAGAGTCACGACCATGACCATGGCCGTGACAGTAAGAAAACAAGAAACGGGTTTGAAACCAGCTTTATATAATTAATAATTATAGGCTGTAAACGTTTTTCTCCATCAGGTATTGTTCTCATTGAGATCTCTTACATCATGGTATCAGAATTGATTATTTAGAAGTTCTCGCCCCTGATTATGATTACAACACGTATCCAAATCATGTCCAATGCAAACAGAAGTAAAGTGTTATAGAAGGATTCCTGTGCAGCTATAAAGGCTTGGTACGTTGCAATCACATCTCGACCAGGGTGAGTCACCAGCACTGCTCATGTTCAAAAGAGGGTAACAACTAGAGTTGAGCGGACACCTGGATGTTCGGGTTCGGTCAAACTTCGGAAAAAAGTTCGAGTTCGGGAACCAAACTTGACCCCGAAGTCAATGGGGACCCGAACTTTTGAGCACTAAAATGGCTGTAAAAATGTCATGTAAAGGGCTAGAGGGCTGTAAATGGCGTCAACATGTGGTTAAGAGCAGGGCAAGTGCTCTGCAAACAAATGTGGATAGGGAAATGACTTTAAATAACATAAAATACGTAAAAATAAAAAATAATAATCTTGATCTAGGAGGACCAGGTCCATATGGAGTAGGCGGTGAATGTGGCGGTGTAGGTGGAAACGGCGGTGGAGGAGGAGGAGGTAGCCTACACTGGTTTTTGGTTTTAAATTTTATTTTTAAAATTAGGGTACACCCCAAAACATTGGGAAATATAACCTGTGATAACCCCCTGCAGTCGTGCTAAACACACGTTCAGACAATACATTGGCTGCAGGGCAGGTCAGCACCTCCAAGGGGGTAAAGGGCAAGCTCAGGCCATGTGCCCAATTTGGAGACCCAGAAGTTGCAGGGGCTGACCCCTGTCAGTCAGTTCGTGTAGGCATGTGCACACTTACTGCCCCACCATGTCGCACGTCCCCGTGATGTTCACGATCCAATTTGAAATATGCTCTATCAACTTTCGATGTTCTTTTCTGCGCCTACCATGGTGATCACGGGTGGCGGGGAATCAGGGTTCCAGGCCGGAGAGGGAGCGTGAGAGACCACATCCAAGGGAGGATTCATTTTTTCAAATTTAAAATTAGACTTGAAATATGGGAGAAATTATTAAAGCATAAAAGTGTGACAACTTTTCAAAGTTTAAGCATTGAATGAAAGGATGTGGCGCGCATTAATTACTGAATAATTTATTAAATTTTATTCCCTGTCACCTATGCATAGCAGGTGTTTATTCACGTCTAAAATTGTATAATGTCAACCCAAGAATGTAACAGAAAAATTATTAAAATTTATTAAGCTGTCAACTATTACACCCAAAAATTGGTGAATTTCACCCAAAAATTTGACTATTTTTTTATTATTTTTTACCATTCCACTAGGTATAGCAGTGGTACTATACACACCAAAATTGGTTAATTTAACCCGAAAAAGTAAATGACAATTATTTTTTTTGTTTAACCTGTCTACTAGGTAGAGCAGTGGTACTATATACCCAAAAATGTGTTAATTTCACCATAAAATGTAACTGACAATTTATTTATATTTTTTTTACCGGTCTACTAGGTAGAGCAGTGGTACTATACACCCAAAAATTGGTGAATTTCACCCGAAAATGTAAATGACAAAGTAGTGAAATGATATAAAATAAAACACGTACAAAAAAATAAATGGATTTATGATGTAGAGTTCCATATGGAGTAGGAGTTTGAGGAGGCGGTGGACGCAGCGGTGTAGGTGGAATCGGCGGTGGAGGAGGACGAGATAGCCAACACAGGTTTTTGGTTTTAATTTAATTTTGTAAAATTAAGGTACACTCCAAAAGAGTGTGAAATATCCAAAATACAAACATGAGCAATTGCGCTGCAGTATGACAATGGCTGCTTAGTGCCGGTATACATGTCTATTCTGCACAAGGTATGGCCAAATCCTGTGGGATCCATGCCTGGTTAATTTTAATGAACGTGAGCTTGTCCACATTGGCTGTGGACAGGCGGCTGCGCTTGTCTGTGATGACGCCCCCTGCCGTGCTGAATACACGTTCAGACAATACACTGGCTGCAGGGCAGGCCAGCACCTCCAAGGCGTAAAGGGCAAGCTCAGGCCATGTCTGTGCCCAATTCGGAGACCCAGAAGTTGAAGGGGGCAGACCTGTCATTCAGTACGTGTAGGCGTGTGCACACATACTGCTCTAGCATGTTGGTGAAATGCTGCCTCCTGCTAAGACGTTCCATATCAGCTGGTGGTGCTGGTTGTTGTGGCGTGCTGACAAAGCTTTTCCACATTTCGGCCATGCTAACCCTGCCTTCTGAGGTGCTGGCGGTGCGACCTCTTCCTCGTCCTCTGCCTTTGCCTTGTGCTTCCACTGTGCCCCCACTGTCAGGTGGGAATGCCACCAGCAGCGCGTCTACCAGCGTGCGCTTGTACTCGCGCATCTTACGATCACGCTCCAGTGACAGAATTAAGGACGGTACGTTGTCCTTGTAACGGGGATCCAGCAGCGTGGCCACCTAGTAATCAGCACAAGGTAGAATGTGAGCAACTCGGCGGTCGTTGCGGAGACACTGCAGCATGTAATCGCTCATGTGTGCCAGGCTGCCCAGAGGCAACAAAAAGCTGTCCTCTGTGGGAGGTGTATCGTCTGTGTCCTCTGTATCCCCCCATCCACGCACCAGTGATGGCCATGAGCTGGACTGGGTGCCACCCTGCTGTGAACATGGTTCCTCCTCCTTCATCTCCTCCTCCTCATCCTCCACCTCCTCATCCTCCACAACTGTGCCCTGGCTGGACAATTGTGTACCTTGGGTTTGTGGGTGCAGGAACCCACCCTCGGAGCCACTTGGGAATGACTGGCCGGAAACCCTACAAAATTATCCCTCTTCCTCCTCCTGTGCCACATCCTCTTCCATCATCGCCAGGAGTGTTTTTTCAAAGAGGCATAGAAGTGGGATAGTAACGCTGAGAACAGCGTTATCGGCACTGGCCATGTTGGTGGAGTACTCAAAACAGTGCAACAAGGAACACAGGTCTCGCATGGAGGCCCAGTCATTGGTGGTGAAGTGGTGCGTTTCCGCCAAGCGACTCACCCGTGCGTGCTGCAGCTGAAACTCCACTATCGCCTGCTGCTGCTCGCACATTCTGGCCAGCATGTGCAAGGTGGAGTTCCAACTTGTGGGCACGTCGCATATGAGGTGGTGAGCGGGAAGGCCGAAGTTACGCTGCAGACAGGCGAGCAGCAGCAGGGTGAGAACGCCGAAAGTGCGCACAGACGGCCCGCACTTTATGCAGCAGCTCTGACATATCGGGGTAATTTTTAAGGAATCTCTGCACCACCAAATTCAGCACATGCGCCAGGCAAGGGATGTGCGTAAAACCGGCCAGAGCTGCTACGAGATTTCGCCTATTATTGCACACCACCAGGCCGGGCTTGAGGCTGACTAGCACAAACCACTCATTGGTCTGTTGTTCAAGGCCCGTCCACAGCTCCTGCACGGTGTGGGGTTTGTCCCCCAAACAGATAAGTTTTAAAACTGCCTGCTGTCGTTTACCCCTGGCTGTGCTGAAGTTGGTGGTTGGAGGAGCAAGCAACAGGAGGCAAACTGAAGGGCCCTGCAATCCTCGGTGGTGGAAGGACATGCGCCAAACTGCTATCCACCTCAGGCCCAGCCGCCACTGCATTTACCCAGTGTGCTCTTATGGAGATATAATGGCCCTGACTGTGCTTACTGGTCCCTGTATCCGTAGTGAGGTGCACCTTGCCACAGATGGCGTTGCGCAGTGCACACCTGATTTTGTCCCCTACTTTGTTGTGAAGGGAAGGGATGGCTCGCCTTGAAAAGTAGTGGCGGCTGGGCACAACGTACTGTGGGACAGCCACCGCCATAAGGCCTTTAAAACTATCCGTCTCCACCAGACGGAATGACAGCATTTCAAAGGCAAGTAATTTAGAAATGCTGGCATTCAGGGCTAGGGATCGCGGGTGGGTAGGGGGGTACTTCCTCTTCCTCTCCAGCTTTTGGGATATGGAGAGCTGAACGCTTCCGTGGGACATTGTGGAGATGCTTGGTGACCCAGGTGTTGGTGTTGCTGGCAGATCCTCTGTTTGCGGGGTGCCAGATGGCACTGTCACTCCAGAGGTGGATGAAGAGGCTGCGACTGCAGCAGAAGAGGAAGCAGGGGAGACCTTTCTTGGTTTTTGAGGTGTCTACTCCACTGCAGCTCGTGCTTTGCACTTAAATGCCTGGTCATGCAGGTTGTGCTCAGGTTGAGAACGTTTATGCCTCGCTTCAGGCTCTGATTGCACAGCGTGCAAACCACTCGTGTCTTGTCGCCAGCACATTGTCTGAAGAACTGCCACGCCCGGGAACTCCTTGGAGCTGGCTTTGGTGTGCTCGGTCCCTTGCTGCCGTGGGCAGTAGGAGGCGTACTGTCTAGAGGACTGCCGCTCCGCTTTTGCACCCTGCTCCCTCTTCTGCTGTGCTGGTGGCTCTGTGCGACCACCGCCTCTTCCTCCGAACTACATAGGTCACTCGCATGACCTTGATTCCATGTGGGGTGGAGGACCTCATCGTCCTCCACATCATCTTCCACCCAGTCTTCACCCCTGCCTTCCTTGTCGGTCTGCACACTTTCAAAAGCCCCAGCAGTTGGCACCTGTGTTTCGTCATCATCCGAAACGTGCTGCGATGATCCTCCCATGTACTCATCTTGAAAGATAAGTGGTTGGGCATCGGTGCACTCAATCTCTTCCACTTCTGGGGCAGGGCTAGGTGGATGGCCCTGGGAAACCCTGCTAACAGAGTCATCAAAAAGCAGAAGAGACTGCTGCATGACTTGGGGATCAGACTGCTTGGCTGATTTGCAAGGGGGTGAGGTGAAAGACTGATGGACATGGGCTGCAGGTGCCAACTGTGGTCTTTCAGCAGGAGACTGGGTGGGAGACAATTTGAAGGAACTGGATCCACTGTCAGCAACCCAATCTACTATCGCCTGTACTTGTTCAGGCCTCACCATTCGTAGAGCAGCATTAGGCCCGACCAAATACCGCTGCAGGTTTTGTCGCCTACGCGCACCTGAGAAAGGGGTTTCACTTGTGCATGTAGCTGGCACAGATCGACCATGTCCTCTCCCTGCAACAGGAGCTCCACCAGCAGCACCACGACCTGGGCCACGTCCCTTATTTGATGCTCTCCTCATATTTTTCAAATTTAGGATCTTGCCCTACATGTGTGTTTAATTAATAGTAGAATAGAACGACAGTATGTAAAGGGTGTATCTCACACGGCCTTAACCAGACTAGGCCTCAATAAAATATTTTTTTGCCCAAAATGGCTGTATTTTAAATGCCTAAATCAAATCCCTGTATGTAGAGGGTTTATCTCACAGGGCCTGAACCAGTGTAGGCCTGAACTAAATATTTCTTTCCCCAAAATGGCTGTATTTCAAATCCTTGAATCAAACCCCTGTATGTAGAGGTAGTATCTCACAGGGCCTGAACCAGTGTAGGCCTGAAGTAAATATATCTTTGCACAAAATGGCTGTATTTCAAATGGCTGTATTTCAAATGGCTGTATTTCAAATGGCTGAATCAAACCCCTGTATGTAGAGGGAGTATTTAACAGGGCCTGAACCAGTGTAGGCCTGAAGTAAATATATCTTTGCCCAAAATGGCTGTATTTCAAATGGCTGTATTTCAAATCCCTGAATCAAACCCCTATATGTAGAGGTAGTATCTCACAGGGCCTGAACCAGTGTAGGCCTGAAGTAAATATATCTTTGCACAAAATGGCTGTATTTCAAATCCCTGAATCAAAGCGCTGTATGTAGAGGGAGTATCTCAAAGGGCCTGAACCAGTGTAGGCCTGAAGTAAATATATCTTTGCCCAAAATGGCTGTATTTCAAATGGCTGTATTTCAAATCCCTGAATCAAACCCCTGTATGTAGAGGTAGTATCTCACAGGGCCTGTACCAGTGTAGGCCTGAAGTAAATATATATTTGCACAAAATGGCTGTATTTCAAATTGCTGTATTTCAAATCCCTGAATAAAACCTCTTTATGTAGAGGTAGTATCTCACAGGGCCTGAACCAGTGTAGGCCTGAAGTAAATATATCTTTGCACAAAATGGCTGTATTTCAAATGGCTGTATTTCAAATCCCTGAATCAAACCCCTGTATGTAGAGGGTGTATCTCACAGGGCCTGAACCAGTGTAGGTCTGAATTCAATATTGGTGCACCAAATGGCAGTATTTAAAATCTCTGAATGTAACCCAAATGTATTAAGGGTGTATCTCACAATGACATCTGCATCAAAGGCTGCCAAGTAAATTTTTTGTGCCCAAACGAGTGTTTCTTTAACAACTGAATTTGACAGCAGTATATAAGCCTGTCATTTCACACGTGCTGATACTACAAGGCCTGAAAATAGTGGTTTTTGTCAAAAGTGTGTTTTTCAAACCCCAGAAAATGATGGGTGTATTTCTAGCTTAAATTGCACACTGACTAATCAAGATGTTGTAGATTGCCAAAAAAGTGTTTTTTTGGTAACAGAATATGAAAGCTGTACACTGCGTGCAGAATTATTAGGCAAATTAGTATTTTGACCACATCATCCTCTTTATGCATGTTGTCTTACTCCAAGCTGTATAGGCTCGAAAGCCTACTACCAATTAAGCATATTAGGTGATGTGCATCTCTGTAATGAGAAGGGGTGTGGTCTAATGACATCAACACCCTATATAAGGTGTGCATAATTATTAGGCAACTTCCTTTCCTTTGGCAAAATGGGTCAAAAGAAGGACTTGACAGGCTCAGAAAAGTCAAAAATAGTGAGATATCTTGCAGAGGGATGCAGCACTCTTAAAATTGCAAAGCTTCTGAAGCGTGATCATCGAACAATCAAGCGTTTCATTCAAAATAGTCAACAGGGTCGCAAGAAGCGTGTGGAAAAACCAAGGCGCAAAATAACTGCCCATGAACTGAGAAAAGTCAAGCGTGCAGCTGCCAAGATGCCACTTGCCACCAGTTTGGCCATATTTCAGAGCTGCAACATCACTGGAGTGCCCAAAAGCACAAGGTGTGCAATACTCAGAGACATGGCCAAGGTAAGAAAGGCTGAAAGACGACCACCACTGAACAAGACACACAAGCTGAAACATCAAGACTGGGCCAAGAAATATCTCAAGACTGATTTTTCTAAGGTTTTATGGACTGATGAAATGAGAGTGAGTCTTGATGGGCCAGATGGATGGGCCCGTGGCTGGATTGGTAAAGGGCAGAGAGCTCCAGTCCGACTCAGACGCCAGCAAGGTGGAAGTGGAGTACTGGTTTGGGCTGGTATCATCAAAGATGAGCTTGTGGGGCCTTTTCGGGTTGAGGATGGAGTCAAGCTCAACTCCCAGTCCTACTGCCAGTTTCTGGAAGACACCTTCTTCAAGCAGTGGTACAGGAAGAAGTTTGCATCCTTCAAGAAAAACATGATTTTCATGCAGGACAATGCTCCATCACACGCGTCCAAGTACTCCACAGCGTGGCTGGCAAGAAAGGGTATAAAAGAAGAAAATCTAATGACATGACCTCCTTGTTCACCTGATCTGAACCCCATTGAGAACCTGTGGTCCATCATCAAATGTGAGATTTACAAGGAGGGAAAACAGTACACCTCTCTGAACAGTGTCTGGGAGGCTGTGGTTGCTGCTGCACGCAATGTTGATGGTGAACAGATCAAAACACTGACAGAATCCATGGATGGCAGGCTTTTGAGTGTCCTTGCAAAGAAAGGTGGCTATATTGGTCACTGATTTGTTTTTGTTTTGTTTTTGAATGTCAGAAATGTATATTTGTGAATGTTGATATGTTATATTGGTTTCACTGGTAAAAATAAATAATTGAAATGGGTATATATTTGTTTTTTGTTAAGTTGCCTAATAATTATACACAGTAATAGTCACCTGCACACACAGATATCCCCCTAAAATAGCTAAAACTAAAAACTACTTCCAAAAATATTCAGCTTTGATATTAATGAGTTTTTTGGGTTCATTGAGAACATGGTTGTTGTTCAATAATAAAATTAATCCTCAAAAATACAACTTGCCTAATAATTCTGCACTCCCTGTATATATTAAACTTGAATTTAACACTTGCAGATCTGGAAAATACTGTTTTTTGAAAAAAAAATTGTGTGTTTTTCAAACCCTAGAAAATGTATTTCTAGCTTAAATTGCACACTGACTGGGGAACGGAGCCGACTGAGCATGGTGGAGGACGTGTGCGCTTGAGCCCCTCGCCATAAGCCCGGTCTCACAGCCTATTTCAGAGCTACCGATTGCAAATATGGGGAAAATCGGTAGAGAAAACAGAGGGGAGGTGGAGAGTACCCCGAAACAGAAAAGCTTGCAGAGCGACATGAATAAGTTCCTCAGCAAGAAGATCTCTTCTCAGTCGGTGCGAGGAAAGATGGCGCGATCCGCTCCAACAGTGGAAGCGCGGGAAGATGACTCTGATGGAGACACCTCAGATGCCTGCTCGGAACCACAAGGTGAGCGTGACGCCTTGCCGATCACCAGAGCCTTCCTGCAACAGTCACTAGCCCAATCGTGCTAAAAGAGCTGTCGGACATTAAGACAGAAGTCCTACATATGGGCCACAGAGTGGAGGCCTTAGAGGACTCGCATACCCTCATGACGCAGCACAGTGCGGGGATGCAATCTCAGCTTGCCTCGGTCTGTAAACAGGTGAACAATGCATTTCTTTACCTGGAGGACTAAGCGAACAGGGGACGACGGAAGAACATCCGTCTGAGAGGGATCCCTGAGTCGGTTAACGCAGAGGAGCTAACAACCACAGTGCGCCATGTGTTTGAAATGCTTATAGGCAAAGAACGCGCAGGCACCATTGTTATTGAAAGAGCTCATAGAGCCCTGCGACCGAAACCGCCAGCCACAGAGCCACCCAGAGATGTGGTGTGTGCTCTCTTAAACTACCTGGAAACTGCGGCATTACTTAAAGCAGCGAGGGAGGCGGGAGACCTCTTGCTGGAAGAACACAAGATCTTATTGTTCCAGGACTTGGCGGCTAGTACGCTGGCTAAAAGGAGAGCCTTCCGTCCGCTGACTAATGCTTTAAGGGAGAGGAAACTCCCTGTGAAATGGCTCTTTCCTTTCGGCCTAATAACCACTATTGAGGGTCGACAACTTACTGTGCGGGCACCGGAAGATTTACCCAAATTGTGGGATGCACTGCAGATGGAACCGCTGGAGATCCACTCATGGCTACCGACGTCCTTCCCGCCAGACCTGCCTCAGCTCCCGCAGAACCTGCAGTGGCAGACTAATACCAAGGGTCGCTCGCCAAGGAAGAGGACCACCTGAGGAGCAGGACTTTGACCCTACAAGCAAGGTTCATTGCACTAAAAACATCAATTGTTTGTCTTCAGTGTGGGACACCTTAAATGTGTTTGCGGTTACCACCGAGGTACTGAGGCTGCCTTCCCCAACCTGGGGCTTGTCGCTAACCATCACATTTTAGTTCTTTGTATTCATATAATGTTATGAGATGTTATTATGGGTATTCTTTATTCAGCTTGATAGGCCGGGTGAATGGAGATGGGTCCCTGTGGCCTCTTCATACATGTTCCCCCCCACCGGCCTTCATTATCTGGCCATCATGTGCTTTATAGCGTCACGAGACGCCATTGGGCCCTATAGCCTACTTGCTTTGTTTATAGGCATTCTTGACGGTTATTGTTTATGTCCTGTCTTACTTGCCGCCTACAGTAATGCTAGTCATCTAGACAGATATACATACGGATATGGCTGAAGTGAAGGTTTACTCCCTCAATGTCAATGGCGTTAAATATACCTCAAAAGAGAAGCCAGTTATACCATACCTTAAGGAAAGGGCATGTTGACATTGCCTTTATACAGGAGACTCACTTCAGGCATTTGCGTATACCTATTGTAGTCAGCAAACACTTTCCCTTATGGTATCATGCGTCCCATTCAACGGCCTCGAGAGGAGTATCTATTGGTGTTGGGAAGAATGTTCCGTTCCAAATATCAGCAAAAATAGCAGATCCAGAAGGCAGATGCCTCCTGGTTAAAGGGAAGATTCTTAACCTAACCATCACTATGGCGAATTTGTATGCCCCCAATTGTAACCAGATTAGATGGCTTTTACGTACGCTTGAGATCCTAAAACCCTTTGCGGAAGGTTTATTAATCATGGGGGGAGATCTGAACATGATCTTCGACCCCAGGAAAGATACCACATGTAGTGCCAGAAACGTGTCGGCTAGGCAACTCCGCAGACTTCATCTTGCTTTGTCTGATCTGGGGGTGTCGGATGTCTGGAGGTTATTACATCCAGAGGATAAGGACTATACTTTCCACTCCAGAGTACATGATTCGTACCAGAGATTGGATTATATCTTCTTATCTAACCAAGCACTCCCGTTAGATAAGAAGATATAATCCAATCTCTGGTACGAATCATGTACTCTGGAGTGGAAAGTATAGTCCTTATCCTCTGGATGTAATAACCTCCAGACATCCGACACCCCCACTGGCTTATGGTATTGCCCATACGGCTCAGTTAGGAGAGTGTTAGGTCCCGGGCTACTTGAGAAACCTTGGCGTGGTGCCCGGGCTTAGACATGTCCTACACCGTAGGACATGTTGACTAATCTCTCAATTTTAAAATCAGTTTGAGGGTTTAGTAAGATCGCAGAGTGCACCTGTCTTTGCTATTAATTTGTTATATTGTTATATTGATTATGACATCCACACAATTGCCACCTTGTGTAGGATGTCTATTGTGGTACTTGTAGTTCGCTGCGGGCATCCTCCACCGTATGCATTTTTGCTGGGGATCGCCATTAGCAACGGGCCACAAGTACAGGATTTGCTCCCCTATATATATACAACTGCATGTGAGTTTGAGCACCTCCTGCTAATACCACGCTAGTCTTTTCAGTTTGTAAGCACTCCCGTTAGTCACAGACGCCAAGATAGACAATGCGGTCATCTCTGATCATGCACCCATTAGTGTAAGTGTGAAGTTTGCGGACTTGCCGCGTAGATCCTGGACCTGGCGATTAAACACGACCCTAATAGAGGATGCTAAACATGCACAGTCAATCTCACAAAAATCTAGGGATTATTTTCTGAATAATGACTCAGGACAGGTGTCAAGCTCCATTTTGTGGGAAGCCCACAAAGAAGTAATTAGGGGAGAACTTATTAGCCTGGGCACCAGGATAAAGAGACATAGATTAAAAGAGCTGAACTCATTATTGTTGCAAATATCCACACTTGAGAGCCTACACAAGAAGTCACAGTCTGAAGAGGTATATAAGTCCCTTACTTCCCTACGTAGACAGGTGAAAGATCTTCTTAACGTTAAAACAGCAAAAATATTACAGGCTTTATGTTTTAAGCATTACCTTCACGGTAATAAAAGTTCCAAACTAATGACCGCCCTGTTAAAGTTCCAAAGAGATAAGTCCTTTATCCAGGCGATAAAATCCCCAGACAGGAATAGACTTACTAACACACCAGCCATTGCAAAGGAGTTCTGTAAATTCTACGAATCCCTGTATAACTTGAAAGATAACGGCCACCGCCCTGATATGGCTCTACAGATTAAGGACTTCCTAAGTTCCATTAAGATCCCATCCATTTCGGATGTGAACAGTCTAGGGCTACTTAAGCCCTTTACAGTAGAGGAGGTGACTCAAGTTCTGAACACCATTCCATCTGGGAAAAGTCCAGGACCGGATGGATTCCCCATTGCTTATTATAAAAAGTTTAGGGATATACTTATTCCTCATTTTGTTCAAATGTGCAACTCCTTGCTCCGAGGTGAAACTTTGCCCCCTCAGGCTCAGGCAGCACATATAACGGTAATACACAAAGAGGGGAAGGACCAAGAAGCCTGTGGGAGCTATAGACCCATCTCCTTGCTCAACACTGATTTAAAGTGGTGGGCCAAATTGCTGAGTACTAGGATCTCTAAACTGCTGCCTGAGCTTGTGGGGGAAGAGCAAGTGGGGTTTGTACCGGGACGGGAGGGGAGACACAATGTCAGTAGAGTAGTCCATGCCGTGTGCCATGCTAAGAGAAATCGGACCCCATTGGTACTATTGGGGACTGATGCGGAGAAGGCGTTCGACAGAGTCAGCTGGTTGTACATGCGTAGCTCCCTAGAAGCATTTGGGTTTCCAGAACAGTTTATTAACGCCAATTTTCACTATACAGGGAGTGCAGAATTATTAGGCAAGTTGTATTTTTGAGGATTAATTTTATTATTGAACAACAACCATGTTCTCAATGAACCCAAAAAACTCATTAATATCAAAGCTGAATATTTTTGGAAGTAGTTTTTAGTTTGTTTTTAGTTTTAGCTATTTTAGGGGGATATCTGTGTGTGCAGGTGACTATTACTGTGCATAATTATTAGGCAACTTAACAAAAAACAAATATATACCCATTTCAATTATTTATTTTTACCAGTGAAACCAATATAACATCTCAACATTCACAAATATACATTTCTGACATTCAAAAACAAAACAAAAACAAATCAGTGACCAATATAGCCACCTTTCTTTGCAAGGACACTCAAAAGCCTGCCATCCATGGATTCTGTCAGTGTTTTGATCTGTTCACCATCAACATTGCGTGCAGCAGCAACCACAGCCTCCCAGACACTGTTCAGAGAGGTGTACTGTTTTCCCTCCTTGTAAATCTCACATTTGATGATGGACCACAGGTTCTCAATGGGGTTCAGATCAGGTGAACAAGGAGGCCATGTCATTAGATTTTCTTCTTTTATACCCTTTCTTGCCAGCCACGCTGTGGAGTACTTGGACGCGTGTGATGGAGCATTGTCCTGCATGAAAATCATGTTTTTCTTGAAGGATGCAGACTTCTTCCTGTACCACTGCTTGAAGAAGGTGTCTTCCAGAAACTGGCAGTAGGACTGGGAGTTGAGCTTGACTCCATCCTCAACCCGAAAAGGCCCCACAAGCTCATCTTTGATGATACCAGCCCAAACCAGTACTCCACCTCCACCTTGCTGGCGTCTGAGTCGGACTGGAGCTCTCTGCCCTTTACCAATCCAGCCACGGGCCCATCCATCTGGCCCATCAAGACTCACTCTCATTTCATCAGTCCATAAAACCTTAGAAAAATCAGTCTTGAGATATTTCTTGGCCCAGTCTTTTCAGCTTGTGTGTCTTGTTCAGTGGTGGTCGTCTTTCAGCCTTTCTTACCTTGGCCATGTCTCTGAGTATTGCACACCAGTCCAGTCCAGTGATGTTGCAGCTCTGAAATATGGCCAAACTGGTGGCAAGTGGCATCTTGGCAGCTGCACGCTTGACTTTTCTCAGTTCATGGGCAGTTATTTTGCGCCTTGGTTTTTCCACACGCTTCTTGCGACCCTGTTGACTATTTTGAATGAAACGCTTGATTGTTCGATGATCACGCTTCAGAAGCTTTGCAATTTTAAGAGTGCTGCATCCCTCTGCAAGATATCTCACTATTTTTGACTTTTCCGAGCCTGTCAAGTCCTTCCTTTGACCCATTTTGCCAAAGGAAAGGAAGCTGCCTAATAATTATGCACACCTAATATAGGGTGTTGATGTCATTAGACCACACCCCTTCTCATTACAGAGATGCACATCACCTAATATGCTTAATTGGTAGTAGGCTTTTGAGCCTATACAGCTTGGAGTAAGACAACATGCATAAAGAGGATGATGTGGTCAAAATACTCATTTGCCTAATAATTCTGCACGCAGTGTATTCTTCTCCATCAGCACGTATTATGGTGAATGGGACTCTGTCGGACGCCTTCTTGATTCGAAATGGCACACGGCAGGGATGCCCCTTGTCTCCCACGCTCTTCATACTTACTTCGGAGACCTTACTTCTGAAATTTAGACAATCCCCTGCTATTCGAGGATTAAACATTGGTGCGTACACCCATAAAATTGCGGCATTCACCGACGATTTGCTCCTTATGCTTACTGACCCGGTTGATGCTATGACTGAGGTTTTGAACATCTTCCAACAGTTTAGTAAATTGTCAAACTTCAAGATCAACCTGGACAAGTCAGAAGCATTGGGAGTCTCCCTTTCCTCTACACAACAAAATAGACTTAAGAGTATGACCCCCTTTAAGTGGCCTTCATCCTCCATCAAATACCTAGGAATTAACATACCTAATGATCCTAAGCTATTGTTCAGACTAAATTTCCCTCCTTTGCTGAATAAGATTGAAACCTTTCTAACCAAGAGCTCTTTACCATTACTATCCTGGCTAGGGAGGAAAAATGTGATAACAGCCTACATCTTACCTCAGCTGTTATATACCCTAAGATCTCTACCATTGTGTCTGCCAGTCAACTACTTATCCAAGGTCAAATTGATAATGGGGAGGTATATATGGGCATACAAAAAAGCTAGACTCCCCTTAGCTTTGCTTACTAAGAGAAAGAAACAAGGAGGCATATCACTCCCAGACATAGAGCAATATATGCAAGCCATACATCTGGAGAGGTGGATTGCCTTGACGAGACCTGCACCCCCACCCATACATGTGGAGATGGAGCTTGCTCTAATCGGTAATTCAGCAGACTACATGTTATGGTTTCCTTTTAAAAAGCCAGATAAGGACTCCCTTAATTAACTTAATCCCCAAAAAAAACTTTCCACTGCATTTCATTGCTGTCATTAAAGGACCTGCTGAGATCATTTCAGTAATCGTCTTGTTAACTCAGGTGAGAATGTTGACGAGCACAAGGCAGGAGATCATTATGTCAGGCTGATTGGGTTAAAATGGCAGACTTGACATGTTAAAAAGAGGGTGATGCTTGAAATCATTGTTCTTCCATTGTTAACCATGGTGACCTGCAAAGAAACACGTGCAGCCATCATTGCGTTGCATAAAAATGGCTTCACAGACAAGGATATTGTGGCTACTAAGATTTCACCTCAATCAACAATTTATAGGATCATCAAGAACTTCAAGGAAAGAGGTTCAATTCTTGTTAAAAAGGCTTCAGGGCGTCCAAGAAAATCCAGAACGCCAGGATCGTCTCCTAAAGAGGATTCAGCTGCGGGATCGGAGTGCCACCAGTGCAGAGCTTGCTCAGGAATGGCAGCAGGCAGGTGTGAGCGCATCTGCACGCACAGTGAGGCGAAGACTTTTGGAAGATGGCCTGGTGTCAAGAAGGGCAGCAAAGAAGCCACTTCTCTCCAAAAAAAACCCATCAGGGACAGATTGATCTTCTGCAGAAAGTATGGTGAATGGACTGCTGAGGACTGGGGCAAAGTCATATTCTCTGATGAAGCCTCTTTCCGATTGTTTGGGGCATCTGGAAAAAGGCTTGTCCGGAGAAGAAAAGGTGAGCGCTACCATCAGTCCTGTGTCATGCCAACAGTAAAGCATCCTGAGACCATTCATGTGTGGGGTTGCTTCTCATCCAAGAGAGTGGGCTCACTCACAATTTTGCCAAAAAACACAGCCATGAATAAAGAATGGTACCAAAACACCCTCTAACAGCAACTTCTTCCAACAATCCAACAACAGTTTGGTGAAGAACAATGCATTTTCCAGCACGATGGAGCACCGTGCCATAAGGCAAAAGTGATAACTAAGTGGCTCAGGGACCAAAACGTTGACATTTTGGGTCCATGGCCTGGAAACTCCCCAGATCTTAATCCCATTGAGAACTTGTGGTCAATCCTCAAGAGGGGGGTGGACAAACAAAAACCCACTAATTCTGACAAACTCCAAGAAGTGATTATGAAAGAATGGGTTGCTATCAGTCAGGAATTGGCCCAGAAGTTGACTGAGAGCATGCCCAGTCGAATTGCAGAGGTCCTGAAAAAGAAGGGCCAACACTGCAAATACTGACTCTTTGCATAAATGTCATGTAATTGTCGATAAAAGCCTTTGAAACGTATGAAGTGCGTGTAATTATATTTCACTACATCACAGAAACAACTGAAACAAAGATCTAAAAGCAGTTTAGCAGCAAACTTTGTGAAAACTAATATTTGTGTCATTCTCAAAACTTTTGGCCACGCCTGTATGTAGAATGGGCGAGCTGGTGGGTTGGACATACAATACTAGGGGAAGATATTTGCAAGTATGGGAGCCATGGATAGCACATGTTAAAGAATGTAGAAACGACTGAGGGTAGAGGAGATGTCTGCTGACCAGAGGGAAATCCTGCTTTATAGAAGTAACCCATATGAGCTACTGAGATTGAGGTTATGTATAGAAAGGAACATTCGCCCAGGATTAGCCTTCCAGATTAGCCTTTCAGTATATTCTTTCAGGCGAGTAGATGGCAAATGATAGGAGATATTAAAAAAGAGTTGTGGAAAGACAGGACAATTATGTTTTTATGTTTCTATGTTTTTATGTTTTTAGTTATCTTATTTTTGCATCTAGCTTGTGATAAACAGACCTGCTTTGGAGAAATTGTACTTTCACCTACCTGTATTGCAATTTCATGTCTACATTGCTATACCCTATGTAGGGTCTGTTTTGGCTTCATATAGCATGTGAATCTTTTCATTTCAATAAAAACAGATTTGACTAAATTGCACACTGACTAATCCAGATGTTGTAGATTGCCAAAAAAGTGGGTTTTTTTGGTAACAGAATATGAAAGCTGTATATAGTAAACTTGAATTTAACACTTGCAGATCTGGAAAATACTGTTTTTTGAAGAAAAAAAGGTGTGTTTTTCAAACCCCAGAAAATGATGGGTGTATTTCTACCTTAAAGGGAACCTGTCATGTGGATATTTGATTATAATATAACTAATTATATACAATCATTAAAGGGATTATCCCATCTTAGACAATGGGGGCATATCGATAGGATATGCCCCGATTGTCTGATAGGTGCGGGTCCCACCTCTGGGACTCGCACCTACAACGAGAACGGAGCCGGGGAGAGTTGTGGCTGGAGGACCCCGGGTTTCCCAGGGTCCGTCCACCACCAGGCGCAGCTCCCCGCCTCTCCCATTGAAGTGAATGGGAGCGCACCGTGCATGAGCGGCCACCGCTCCCATTCATTTCTATGGGGCCGACGGAAATAGCCGAGCCAGCTGGCTCGGCTATTTTCGGCGGCTCCATAGAAATGAATGGAGGGCGGCTGCGCATGCGCAGTGCGCCCTCCTCCACTTTCTCCGTTCCGTTCTCCTTGTAGGTGCGGGTCCCAGAGGTGGGACCCGTACCTATCAGACAATGGAGGCATATCCTAGCTATATGCCCCCATTGTCTAAGATGGGATAACCCCTTTAACTACTAAAAAATGCCTTAGATGTATTCACTTACTGGTGTGACAGATGGTTACCTCATAATATACACACAAAGATGCCACATGCCGCATGCTAATGAGCTGATTTGAGTCCAGCGTGATGTCAGTGAGTCCAGCGTTTATTTAATTCAGAGATATAGCCACTCCCCTGCCCACCTGCTGCTGATTCATATGGAAAATAACTGTCATTCAGCAGTAGGTGGGCGGGGAGAGTCAGGAGCTCATAAATATTCATGACTCATCATTATCAGCTGGAGCTTTTCAATACAAGATGTTGGCAGATTGACTGGTCAATTAAAGAAAGTGACCCAGCATTTTGAGTAACTTATTTATGTTGCCATTAGTTAGGACACCATAAAACTGGTGACAGGTTCCCTTTAAATTGCACACTGACTAATCCAGATGTTGTAGTTTGCCAAAAAAATTGTGATTTGCAATGTCCCAAAAGTTCAGATGCAGTGCTGGTGCACTGAGCATGCATAAAATGGCCGCCGCCTCCGCCACCCATCTAACTAACAGAATTCTAAAAGTTTTTTTTTTTTTGGTAAATGAGCTCAGGGCAGAGTAAAACGATTGTGCCCTGCACCCACACAACTATTTCTCTGTAGATCGCTGAGTTAGATTCTCTCCTATTCTCTCCCTGAAATCACAAGTCCAGCAGCATCCTCTCCCTACACTTGTATCAGCAGAGTGACGTGCAGCGCTACGTGACTCAAGCTTAAATAGAGGCTGGGTCACATGCTGCACTGGCCAATCACAGCCATGCCATTAGTAGGCATGGCTGTGATGGCCTCTTGGGGCAAGTAGTATGACGCTTGTTGATTGGCTGCTCTGCAGCCTTTCAAAAATCGCAAAGAAAGCGCCGAACACCGGAAAATTAATGAGACAATGAACAGTTAGTATCTAATAACCCCTCTGACAGATGAAACAGATTTTAGTCAATAAGGGCCCATTTACATCAGCCGATCGGGAATTAAATGTTCCTTTCCTGATCATTGCCCGCTCATAACCTGCATATACTGTACATGCAGCAGTTATCGCTTCTTTGTGGCGATAAATGATCGGTACTACGATCGCTTGTCCCCATACAGTGGGGACAAATGCTGAATTTATGTGCCCCATAAACGATCAGATCACCTGACAAACGAGCATGATCTTTAGCACATTTATACAATTATTGGCAATGAGTCTCGGCAAGAACATTGGTTCCCCATAATTGGCCCATTTAATGCATTATATTATATTTTAGGGATTCACGATTATAGTTTAAAATTAGGGGATGGGAAATTATAGAATTTGTGTGCTAAAATTGGCGCATTCCTGAGGTTTTGGCGTTCCTTCAATTCAAGCAATAGTGAACGCAAACATGTGTGTTATGTATGAACTCCTCATATCATAAGGATTTTGTCAAAGTACATTTTGTTTGAAGGGGTCTACTCGAATATGCATGTTGGTCTCAAAGTTGGATTTTCAAGCAATTTTTCCTTATAATCGCTGACTGATGCAAAGTTCTCTCTCAAGAAATTTAGATTTTGGTGGCATAGTAGCTGTTTGGGTGTGCAGTACATGTTTTATCATTTGTGGATGCAGGTCAATTATGATATTTTATGAAGATATGTATATGTAGACTTAGACATAAGTGGTATTTGTGAACTCTGTTCATCTTGAACTTTTATTTTAGGTGTGATGTGGGTATTATGTGTCCAATTTATGCCCTGGGTCAGACTTTTAGATACAAGCATCATATTTTTTTTGTTTTTAGGAAAAATATTATGTAGTGCAAAATTGCATGAAGGTGCCTATTTGCAAAAAGTGCTGAGTGGTATTTTGACAATTTGCCAGGTCAAATAATTAATGTATGGATATTTAGAATTAGTTTTCATTTTATAATTTAGTTTCTAAAAGTGTGAAAATTGGCCCGGTGCAAAATGTCCAAAAAACCCTTGGCAGCCAACTGGTTAAAAGGGGGTCTACACATTTGGAACCATTTTTTTTTTTTATTATTGCTTTGGGGCTTCTATAAAAAATAAAAATAACCAACTTTTCAAATAGTGTTAGTTAAAAATGTCCTACCATTTTGTATTTGCAACTCTGCTACAGACTTAAAGGGGTTGTCCCACAAAAAATATTAAACCAGCCCCCGAATCTAAATACTTTTGTAATTGCATGTAATTAAAAATGTATCTGTATAGCTCCACCTGCTGTTTGGTATTTCTCTTATTTCTCTGTCCTGCTCACTGAGATGGCCGCACATGCTCAGTTTCATCCTTCAACTGCCTCCTGAGCTGTGATAGGGAGAGCTGAGACACGTCCCCTGAGCTGTGATAGGGAGAGCTGAGACACACCCCTGAGCTGTGATAGGGAGAGCTGAGACACGCCTCCTGAGCTGTGATAGGGAGAGCTGAGACACACCCCTGAGCTGTGATAGGGAGAGCTGAGAGAGCTGAGACACGTCCCCTGAGCTGTGATAGGAAGAGCTTGGACACGCCTCCTGAGCTGTGATAGGGAGAACTGAGACACGCCCCCTTAGCTACAGCAGGAAAGACAGTCCCCTGAGCTGTCAGCTTGATATAAATCTAGCAGAGCAATGAATGTGGAGATCTCTGGATCCATGTGAGGTACAGGGCTGGTTCTAGCTTTGTTAGAGACGGTCATGTTCTATATGATGTCTGATTTTCATTTTTTACATTAGTCATGGGATAACCTCTTTAAAGGATAACTGTCACATTTAGACCCTAATTTCAATTTTCATATATGTAGTTACTAATAACATGATATTCCAGAATCAGTTACTATTAGACTGACTTACCCCATATTTAATAGGATTCAGCCCTTAGCAACCAGTCTGCATAAAACTGCTATTTCACTATTCAGTTAGGATGGCCGCCACTGCCCTCACCCTGAGGCTAATCCCGCCTGCCCTCACTAGCCAGTAACAATAGCCCCCCAAAAGTGTCAGTAACCAGAGCCCTCCCCCTAAAGGGTTAATCTCCTGCAGCACAAAGGGGTCCTCTTACCACATGTTTCTTTCATTTATACACTGAGCAGATGGCAGATCTCCCTTCCCTGGTCTGCGCTGATTCAACTCTGCATTCTCCAGCTCTGCTGAGTGAGGGAGCGTCTGCCAAGCACAGGGACAGGGAGAAGTGCACACAGCCCAGGCACTGTTATCAGCTGCTGGGGAGGACCTGGCTTTAATCATTTACTTACAGTCCCTGGCTGTCGGTAATGTGACCTTGCACGCAGCCTGCTTCTGCGTCCTTCAACAGATAGACGGACCATGCCTAGCAACCCTATTTTAAGCACAGGTAAAAGTAGGCAGTACAGGGAACAAAACTGTGGAATTAAGGGGTAATTGAATACACAGTGAAAAGTTGAAATAGGCCCACCAAGGTTATATTAATCACCACAATCCAATACTCCAAAAAAAAAATATACGACAGTTATACTTTAAGTGTCTCCCTGGTTACAGACTACAGAAAAACCCTGCGTAGTCTGATCCTGCATTTAGGCCATGTTTCATACATTGTATTTTTAATTTATAATTTAGGTTTTATTTGTACAAATTTGCCAAGCTATCAGAGGTGCAAAATGTCCAAAACGTGTCCGAATGTGTTTTGGGGATAGACGTTTGAAACCATTTTTATTGTCTAAATGTTCTACCATTTTCTGTTTCCAGCTATGTGTCTCCATGGTTACAGACTACAAAAAAAAAACTCTGTGTAGTCTGATCCTGTATTTAAGCCATGTTCATGCAATACAGATTCGCCATTATTATTCCGTGAGGATATTTTCCTGAGCATGGTAAGCTGTACAGGGAGATGGCGCGCAAAGTGCGCACGTTCCATCTCCCTTTCTCCCTTCTCTCTTCCTGTCCGCTGCTGTATGTCTATGGGACAGCAGCAGCGGACAGAAAGAGAGAAGGGAGACGGCACGTGGGCACTGCGCACGCCATCTCCTCATACAGCTGATCAGCGGGGACCCCCCACCAATCTGATATTGATGACCTATCCTGAGGATAGGTCATCAATATTAAAAAGCCCAGACAACCTCTTTAGCAAGAATTAGGGACAGGCGGACTTGGTATTGCTGCAGGACCAGACTACACAAGGTTTGTTTGTAGTCTGTAACCATTGAGATGCATAACTGTAAATAGAATATACATGAATCAGCAGGATATTTTAATGAAAACTATTTGCAAAGTTGCTCCTTTTTTTTTTTAGAGGCACTGGAGCGATATAATATTATTTATTGTTTTTAAAAGCATGCATACCCTTTAGATCAGGCATGCACAACCTGCGGCCCTCCAGCTGTTGCAAAACTACAACTCCCATCATTCCCAGACAGGCTACAGCTATCAGCCTACAGAAGGGCATGGTGGTAGTTGTAATTTTACAACAGCTGGAGGGCCTCAGGTTGAGCATCCCTGCTTTAGATAATCTAAATGAATGGATTCCAAAAAAATGCTAATGAATGGCGTTACAGTTGCCGGTCGTATGACCTGCCAGACGAAGGTGCATATACATACGCATTGTTCTTTGATTCCACCCTTGCAAGTATTAATTACGCAAAGTAAACGTGTGAGAAATGCCACAAATGATGCAGAGAGGCTTTAATGTGTATACTCGGAAACCCAGTGCAGGAAATAAACAGGTAAAGGTTAATCTCGTCTCGCTGCAGCTTAGTGTCACCTTGAGTCACTTTACTGTCAAATTATCGTCCAAGGAAAACTTCTGCATTCACAGAAAGCATTTATACTTATCCCAGATTCTTAATTAGAGGTGGCATTTTAGTGGTAATAGCCGACCCTCGTGGGAATACTGAGAGCTAGCTGAGTCTTCTCCTCCATGTCTAAATTGTTCAAGGAGTGCTTTGTAAGTGCAATTCATGAAGCCGCCTATTGGCCAAGGAAAAAAACACTAAATTGTCCTCATTATCCTCCTGTAATCCAAGCCAATAAGAAATATATATGTGGCCCAGGAAGTCGGACAGTCAACTCCCCCACCTTTTCACAAACTTGGCTTTGGATGTAAGGCAACTGGCTGCAGCAGATGCCCTCCCCCATTGCTCTTAACATTAGATCTAGTCTAAAAATGGACGGGGTCGTTTATGAAGAAATATACTCCACTTTGTGGCGTATTTAAGGCACAGATTTTGTCGAAAAGGTGTTTTGGGCAAAATCGTTGCACTTACCCCTATTTTCACCAGTTCCGATAAAGGGACGTGGCATCGGAGGGGAAGGGGGCAGTCTGGTAGGCGCGTCTATTTCATCATTTTCTGCACTTATTTTGGCATAGAAAATTACTTAAATCTGTGCCAGCAAGGAATTTTAGCAAGTCGCATGGCCGCCGGTAAAGGGTCTAAGCTATGCAGAGAAAAAGTATGTGAACCCTTTGGAATGATATGGATTTCTGCACAAATTGGTCAAAAATGTGATCTGATCTTCATCTAAGTCACAATAGACAATCACAGTCTGCTTAACCCCTTAAGGACCCTGCCATTTTTCACCTTAAGGACCAGGCCATTTTTAGCAAATCTGACACTTTATGTGGTGATAACTTTAAAACGCTTTTACTTAGCCATTTTACTTATTTTCTTGTCGCATATTGTACTTCATGACAGAGGTAAAATTGAGTTAAAAAATTATAATAATTATTTATAAAAAAAAATCCAAATTTACCCAAAATTTCAAAAAATTAGCAAATTTCCAAATTTTAATTTCTCTACTTTTATAATAAATAGTAATACCTCCAAAAATAGTTATTACTTTACATTCCCCATATGTCTACTTCATGTTTGGTATACGCAGAGGTTTGGCAGCACTACTGAACCCAAAAAATAGGGAAAACCATACTTCATGTTTGGATCATTTTGTGAATGCCATTTTATTTTTTGGAGACGTTAGAAGGCTTAGAAGTTTAGAAGCAAATCTTGAAATTTTTCAGAAAATTTCTAAAACCCACTTTTTCAGGACCAGTTCAGGTCTGAAGTCACTTTATGAGGCTTACATAATAGAAACCATCCAAAAATGACCCCATTTTACAAACAAAACCCCTCAAGGTATTCAAAACTGATTTTACAAACGTTGTTAATGCTTTAGGTGTTCCACAAGAATTAATGGCAAATAGAAATAAAATTAAAAAATTTCACTTTTTTGGCAGATTTTCCATTTGAATCCATTTTTTCTCAGTTACAAAGCAAGGGTTAACAGCCAAACAAAACTCATTATTTATGGCCCTGATTCTGTAGATTACAGAAACACCTCATATGTGGTCGTAAACTGCTGTACGGGCACACGGCAGGGCGCAGAAGGAAAGGAATGGCATACGGTTTTTGGAAGGCAGATTTTGCTGGACTGGTTTTTTTACACCATGTCCCATTTGAAGCCCCCTTGATGCACCCCTAGAGTAGAAACTCCAAAAAAGTGACCCCATTTTAGAAACTACGGGAGGTGGCAGTTTTGTTGGTACTATTTTAGGGTACATATGATTTTTGGTTGCTCTATATTACACTTTTTGTGAGGCAAGGTAACAAGAAATAGCTGTTTTGGCACCGTTTTTATTTTTTGTTATTTACAACATTAATCTGACAGGTTAGATCATGTGGTATTTTTATAGAGCAGGTTGTCCCAGACGCGACAATACCAAAATATGACAACTTTTTTTTATTTATGTAAGTTTTACACAATGATTTCATTTTTGAAACAAAAAAAAATGTTTTAGTGTCTCTATAGTTTGAGAGCCATAGTTTTTTCAGTTATTGGGTGATTATCTTAGGTAGGGTATGATTTTTGTGGGATGAGATGATGGTTTGATTGGCACTATTTTGGGGTGTGCATGACTTTTTGATTGCTTGATATTACACTTTTTGTGATGTAAGGTGACAAAAAATGTATTTTTTACACTTTTTTTTTTACAGTATTCACCTGAGGGGTTAGGTCATGTGAAATTTTTATAGAGCAGGTTCTTACGGACGCGGCAATGCCTAATATGTCTACTTTTTTTATTTATGTAAGTTTTACACAATGATTTCATTTTTGAAACAAAAAAAAATCATGCTTTAGTGTCTCCATAGTCTGAGAGCCATAGATTTTTCAGTTTTTGGGCGATTATCTTAGGTAGGGTACGATTTTTGCGGGATGAGATGACGGTTTGATTGGCACTATCTTGGGGTGCGTATGACTTTTTGATCGCTTGCTATTACACTTTTTGTGATGTAAGGTGACAAAAAAAAAGTTTATTTAGCACAGTTTTTATTTTTTTATTTTTACGGTGTTCATCTGAGGGGTTAGGTCATGTGATATGTTTATAGAGCCGTCGATACGGACGCGGCGATACCTAATATGTCTACTTTTCCTTTTTTTCCCTATTTTTCACAAAAAAAATTTTTACTTTATTTGGGGGAAATTAAGTTGTTTTTTTTACTTGAAACTTTTAATATTTTTTGTAAAACTTTCTTTTTTTAACTTCTTTATTTACTTTATTTTTTGTCCCACTATGGGACAGGGTCTGATCCCTGTTTCAATACAGCACAATACATCTGTATTGTGTTGTATTGAACTGTCAGTGTCTTATACTGTAAGACGCTAACAGTTGCCTAGGAGACCCAGCCCTGGGGCTGGATCGCCTGGGCTGCTGTAGCTGGCAGTCCCGATGCCTGTTCAAGGCATCAGGGCTGCCATAGCAACCCTCGGTTCCCCGTCACCGCAGCACGGGGACTCGATGGGGATGTACAAGCTGCCGCAAACCCCCAGTATGCTGCGGTCAGCGTGACCAAGGCATACAGAGGGTTAATCCGCCGGCATCAGTGTTTTCAACGATGCTGACAGATAAAGCAGGGACCCGGCTGTCAGTATCAGCCGGGCCCCTGCTGCTGATCGCGGCAGCAGTTGTGGGGCAGCGCGTTAACCCTAGGACGAGAATGCTCATCCTAGTGCATTAAGTACCTGCAAGTTAGGACGAGCATTCTCGTCCAAGGTCCTGAAGGAGTTAAACTAATAACACACAAAGAATTAAATGTTACCATGTTTTTATTGAACACACCATGTAAACATTCACAGTGCAGGTGGAAAAAGTATGTGAACCCCTAGACTAATGACATATCCAAGAGCTAATTGGAGTGAGGTGTCAGCCAACTGGAGTCCAATCAATGAGATGAGATTGGAGGTGTTGGTTACAGCTGCCCTATAAAAAACACACACCAGTTCTGGGTTTTCTTTTCACAAGAAGCATTGCCTGATGTGAATGATGCCTCGCACAAAAGAGCTCTCAGAAGACCTACGATTAAGAATTGTTGACTTGCATAAAGCTGGAAAGGGTTATAAAAGTATCTCCAAAAGCCTTGCTGTTCATCAGTCCAGGGTAAGAAAAATTGTCTATAAATGGAGAAAGTTCAGCACTGCTGCTACTCTCCCTAGGAGTGGCCATCCTGTAAAGATGACTGCAAGAGCACAGCGCAGACTGCTCAATGAGGTGAAGAAGAATCCTAGAGTGTCAGCTAAAGACTTACAAAAGTCTCTGGCATATGCTAACATCCCTGTTAGCGAATCTACGATACGTAAAACACTAAACAAGAATGGATTTCATGGGAGGATACCACAGAGGAAGCCACTGCTGTAAAAAAAAAAACATTGCTGCACGTTTACAGTTTGCACAAGAGCACCTGGATGTTCCACAGCAGTACTGGCAAAATATTCTGTGGACAGATGAAACCAAAGTTGAGTTGTTTTGAAGAAACACACAACACTATGTGTGGAGAAAAAGAGGCACAGCACACCAACATCAAAACCTCATCCCAACTGTGAAGTATGGTGGTGGGGGCGTCATGGTTTGGGGCTGCTTTGCTGCGTCAGGGCCTGGACGGATTGCTATCATCGAAGGAAAAATGAATTCCCAAGTTTATCAAGACATTTTGCAGGAGAACTTAAGGCCATCTGTCCACCAGCTGAAGCTCAACAGAAGATGGCTGTTGCAACAGGACAACAACCCAAAGCATAGGGGCAAATCAACAACAGAATGGCTTAAACAGAAGAAAATACGCCTTCTGGAGTGGCCCAGTCAGAGTCCTGACTTCAACCCGATTGAGATGCTGTAGCATGACCTCAAGAAAGCGATTCACCCCAGACATCCCAAGAATATTGCTGAACTGAAACAGTTCTGTAAAGAGGAATGGTGAAGAATTACTCCTGACCGTTGTGCACGTCTGATCTGCAACTACAGGAAACGTTTGGTTGAAGTTATTGCTGCCAAAGGAGGTTCAACCAGTTATTAAATCCAAGGGTTCGAATACTTTTTTCATCTGCACTGTGAATGTTTACATGGTGCGTTCAATAAAAACATGGTAACATTTAATTCTTTGTGTGTTATTAGTTTAAGCAGACTGTGATTGTCTATTGTTGTGACTTAGATGAAGATCAGATCACATTTTATGACCAATTTGTGCAGAAATCCATATCATTCCAAAGGGTTCACATAATTTTTCTTGCAACTGTATATTCAAGACAGTTTCAGAAGTTGCAGAGAATCCTGGTCTTGTTTTAGAGAGTGGCAAACTGGATAATTGCCTGGGCCCCATGTGTTCCTAGAGGCTTCCAAGGACTCCAACCGGAAGAGCAAACTAAAGGCACACTGTATAATGTATCTACGTACCGTGATATTATTTAGGATACCATTCAGGAACAATATGGTAGCATTACATTAGGTCTTTAACCCATTAAGGATTAGATTAAAGGGGTTATCCCATGATTGGTGTAAAAAATGAAAATTATACATAATCTAGTACATGACAATCTCTTTCTAACAAAGCTAGAACCTGCCCTGTACCTCACATGGATCCAGAGATATCCACATTCATTGATCCAATTGCTCAGCTACATTTATTTCAAGCTGGCAGCTCAGGGGGCGTGTCCTTCTTGCTGCAGCTCTCTCCCAATCACAGCTCAGAAGGCAGTTAAAGGATGGAACTGAGCATGTGCATCCACCTCAGTGAGCAGGACAGAGAAATAGCAAACAGCAGGTGGCGCTATACAGATACATTTTATTGAATAACTCACTGGCTATGCTAAATTTTTAATTACATGTAATTATTTTTTTTTTGCCTAAAATTTTGTTCAATGTGGCTTTATGAGGTATTGTACTTTCATAGGTGCCGTGCTTTGATACATATACATTAGAGCTTAATTGATAGATGAATGAATTAATCAATTAATTCAATGTATTTTCATTTTGGCAAAAATGCTGAAAAACAACAACATTGTATTGTAAAGGTTGTTACGGACGTGATAATACCAAATTTTTTACATATTATCTATTTATGTTATGCAACTTATATTTCTTTCTTTCAAATCTTTGTTTATTAAGGCAAGATTAAGGCAAGGTTATACAGGGTAAACATTCAAGTTGGTGTGCAATACAGCATATCTATATATCATCTTCCTTGACATTGTTATTTCCCTGTACAACATCCACCTGACATATCTTGAAAGGCAATAATAACCATAAAGACATACAGACAAACAAACACAAAAACATACACAAACATACATAACCTGGATCACAGATAAGTGTGCAAAGCAGTGTCACTGCATCTGGTAGGGTGAAGTTAGATGAGCAATGTTACTAGGCCGGATTATGATTATAAATGGGCTATTGGCTAGACCTATCAAGAGACCATAGCAGTTGAAGAGGTCTAGGACTAGGTGAGAGTGCAAAGGAAGCAAGCAAGTAATTTTAAGGTAATTTAAGGTGCGGGAGTCAACCCATTAGAAACACACCAAGTAAACCAGGGAGCCCATTGTTTGAGATACCTATCATGAGTGAAAGTTTCCCAGCTGGATAATTCCTCAAATCTGCATATTTCTCTAACTCTGTCTATCCACTCCCCTCTAGTCGGAGATTCTGTCGAGAGCCAGTGACGTGGGACAAGGATTTTTGCTGCTGCTATTAGGTGTGGAACCAACGAAGATTTGGAAAGAGGGTAATCTCTAGTTGGTAGGTTCAGGAGAACTATCTTGGGAGATAAGGGAGAGCCTACAGAGCAGATAGATTGTATGTCCTTTGACGCCGTTCCCCAGAACTCGATGATTTCTGAGCATGTCCACCACACGTGGTAATTTGTGCCCACATCTCTGTGGCATCTCCAGCAACATGGGGAGGCGGTGGGGTCCATTTTGTGAAAAATAGCGGGGGTCCGGTACCAATTGGGTTTAATAGCTTATAAGAGTTCTGAATACGGACACACCTAGAATAGCTGTGGGAATGATGGAGAATCTCCTCTCTGTCTGATGCCACAAGGGGGACTCCCATATCCTTTTCCCACTGAGAAATAAAAGAGGGTGTGTTCTCGGGAGTTAGTCTCCAGAGTTTTGTTGTATATTAGACATGTTCTACACCGTAGGACATGTTGACTAATCTCTCAATTTTAAAATCAGTTTGAGGGTTTAGTGAGACTGCAGAGTGCACCTGTCTTTGTTATTTTGTTATATTGTTATACAGGGAGTGCAGAATTATTAGGCAAGTTGTATTTTTGAGGATTAATTTTATTATTGAACAACAACCATGTTCTCAATGAACCCAAAAAACTCATTAATATCAAAGCTGAATATTTTTGGAAGTAGTTTTTAGTTTGTTTTTAGTTTTAGCTATTTTAGGGGGATATCTGTGTGTGCAGGTGACTATTACTGTTCATAATTATTAGGCAACATAACAAAAAACAAATATATACCCAGTTCAATTATTTATTTTTACCAGTGAAACCAATATAACATCTCAACATTCACAAATATACATTTCTGACATTCAAAAACAAAACAAAAACAAATCAGTGACCAATATAGCCACCTTTCTTTGCAAGGACACTCAAAAGCCTGCCATCCATGGATTCTGTCAGTGTTTTGATCTGTTCACCATCAACATTGCGTGCAGCAGCAACCACAGCCTCCCAGACACTGTTCAGAGAGGTGTACTGTTTTCCCTCCTTGTAAATCTCACATTTGATGATGGACCACAGGTTCTCAATGGGGTTCAGATCAGGTGAACAAGGAGGCCATGTCATTAGATTTTCTTCTTTTATACCCTTTCTTTGCCAGCCACGCTGTGGAGTACTTGGACACGTGTGATGGAGCATTGTCCTGCATGAAAATCATGTTTTTCTTGAAGGATGCAGACTTCTTCCTGTACCACTGCTTGAAGAAGGTGTCTTCCAGAAACTGGCAGTAGGACTGGGAGTTGAGCTTGACTCCATCCTCAACCCGAAAAGGCCCCACAAGCTCATCTTTGATGATACCAGCCCAAACCAGTACTCCACCTCCACCTTGCTGGCGTCTGAGTCGGACTGGAGCTCTCTGCCCTTTACCAATCCAGCCACGGGCCCATCCATCTGGCCCATCAAGACTCACTCTCATTTCATCAGTCCATAAAACCTTAGAAAAATCAGTCTTGAGATATTTCTTGGCCCAGTCTTGATGTTTCAGCTTGTGTGTCTTGTTCAGTGGTGGTCGTCTTTCAGCCTTTCTTACCTTGGCCATGTCTCTGAGTATTGCACACCTTGTGCTTTTGGGCACTCCAGTGATGTTGCAGCTCTGAAATATGGCCAAACTGGTGGCAAGTGGCATCTTGGCAGCTGCACGCTTGACTTTTCTCAGTTCATGGGCAGTTATTTTGCGCCTTGGTTTTTCCACACGCTTCTTGCGACCCTGTTGACTATTTTGAATGAAACGCTTGATTGTTCGATGATCACGCTTCAGAAGCTTTGCAATTTTAAGAGTGCTGCATCCCTCTGCAAGATATCTCACTATTTTTGACTTTTCTGAGCCTGTCAAGTCCTTCTTTTGACCCATTTTGCCAAAGGAAAGGAAGTTGCCTAATAATTATGCACACCTAATATAGGGTGTTGATGTCATTAGACCACACCCCTTCTCATTACAGAGATGCACATCACCTAATATGCTTAATTGGTAGTAGGCTTTCGAGCCTATACAGCTTGGAGTAAGACAACATGCATAAAGAGGATGATGTGGTCAAAATACTCATTTGCCTAATAATTCTGCACGCAGTGTATTAATGAAAGTACTTTCTTCGCTGGGGAGCCAGATGTCAAAAGAACATCATACCAGGAGGGGAGGTAACTAGATTGCGTCAGGTCCAAATATCGCTTGCAGAAAAAACTAAAATGGGCATAATGTAGTGCGGACCAGTTATCCAACTTGTATGACACCAGAAGATCACCTTCTTGGGGTACACATCTGTCTTTCAGTATGTCACCAGTAGTGTTGTTTCCTAGTCTCGACCACAATGCAACTTATATTTAATAAACTTTATTACGTTTTAAAAGTTTTTAACATGACTTCTTTAAATGTATTTTCCTTTTTTTTTTATATACGATAGATAGAGGGTTTTTAATTTTTTTTAAAAAATTTTTTAAGCTAAGCTATGTCTTATAGCCAGTAAATTAGTCTATGGACAGTAGTTTACAGGTCCTTCAATGGACCTTGGGCTGTTCACCTATACAAGACCCTCCGATCGCATCCCAGGGATCCCCCTTTTAGACTCTCCTCTTGTATGCCGCTAACATAAGGGTTGACAACTTCTGATCTCTGTAACTGCCACCTGCTCCTGACCACACAGTCACAGTAGCAGTGTCCACGTCACCGCCTGCCGCTCACGTCAATACTTGTCAACCTTTTAAGGTCTGCATATTATTTGGGTGCTATATGTAAGTTATATGTGGCCTATGTATGGCGGTATTGTCATGGCACTATGTGGCAGCATTAAATGGCTTGAGATGACTAATCTGCTTGTTGCAAAGGCTCCTCCATGACTCACAAACACAGTGGGATGGATTCGCTCCGGTTAATTTTTATCAGTCATTTCTAGGTTTATGTTGAGTCAAACTAAATCATTATGTAACTTTCTAACATACTACACCGATTATACCATAACGCTCCTCTTTGATCTCTGACATTAAATAGAGGCATTGTTCCTACCGGGGGTCGTCATGACCTCATCCTACTAACACAGTTGAGGGATTGTTACAATGTATCAGTATAGATAAGGGCTCCTAACCTGGTTTCCAGGACAGGAGATACATTTGTGCTGAAGCTGTGATTGGCTCCCAGATTGTAGACTAGAGCGATCCACTGTAACAAACCCTCAGCTGCGTGCGCAGAACTAGTTCAGGGTAGGTTTGAACAAGTTGTGGAACTTTTCATTATTTAGTGATTGGATTTTATTTACGTACAAATGGCCAATCTCTCTAACATGGGACTACATACATGTAAAGCCACATCACCCCAGTGGTCGGTGGTTTCTAAATTGTCTTCCATGGCATTGGATTTTACAGTCACAGCCACACAGAGGATGCGGCTGATTGATACTCATATAGTCACTGCACCTCCCACCCTTTGGTATCATCTTAGAGCACTGCAGTGAATATAAGAATATTTATGAGTTATATCAAGTTAAAAAGGTTGTCCCACTAATAATATTCTACATTTTTTATACCAGCACCTGGAACTGAATACTTTTGTAATTGCCTTTAATTAAAAAATTTGTATAGACACTGAGTTATTCCATAAAATGCATCTGTAAGGCGCCAGCTGCACTTTTCTAAGGTGGTCGCACATGCTCAGTTCCATCCTCCAGCTGTCACCAGCCATATCTACTGTTAGAAGCGGTGATAGCTACTGCTACATAGGGAGAGAGCTGCAGCAGAAAGAGCACACCCCCTAAGCTGTGACAGGAAGAGAGCTGCAGAAGGTAGGACACTCTGCCTAGCTGTCATAGGGAGAGAGCTGCAGCAGAGAGAACACACCTCCTGACTTGTGATAGGGAGAGAGCTGCAGAAGGTAGGACCCTCCTCCTGAGCTTTGATAGGGAGAGAGCTGCAGCAGACAGGACACACCTCCTGAGTTGTGATAGGGAGAGAGCTGCAGAAGGTAGGACCCTCCTCCTGAGCTTTGATAGGGAGAGAGCTGCAGCAGACAGGACACACCTCCTGAGTTGTGATAGGGAGAGAGCTGCAGAAGACAGGACACATCTCCTGAGCTGTGATAGGGAGAGAGCTGCAGCAGACAGGACACACCTCCTGAGCTGTGATAGGGAGAGAGCTGCAGCAGACAGGACACACCTCCTGAGTTGTGATAGGGAGAGAGCTGCAGAAGACAGGACACACCTCCTGAGCTGTGATAGGGAGAGAGCTGCAGCAGACAGGACACACCTCCTGAGCTGTGATAGGGAGAGAGCTGCAGCAGACAGGACACACCTCCTGAGCTTCCAGCTTGAAATAAATCTCTCAGAGCAATTGGAGCAATAATGTGGAGATCTCTGGATCCATGTGAGGTACAGGGCTGGTCCTAGCTTTGTTAGAAAGAGGTTGTCATGTTCTATATGATGTCTGATTTTCAGTGTTTACGTGGCTCTGGATAGGTCATCAGTTCTGATTGGTGGGGTCTGACACCTTGGATCACCGATCAGCTGTTTGAGAAGGATAGGTCATCAGCAAAAATATCTCGGAAAACCCCTTTAATCATGGGGTAACTCCTTCAAAGAGGTTTATCCTGTGAAAAGTATTACTATGCAACGAATAGGGCATTTCCAATTAAGTATTATTGCAATAAACATGCAATACAAATATTATATTTTTAATATGCATTACATTTTCCTCTCTGGTAGCGCCCCCTTCTGTTTATCTTTCTGGTCCACCTTTTCCTGCATTCAGAGGTGGACTGACATGCTCAGTAGCTTCCCTGCTCCCCTCCCCCCCTCTCAGCGCCAGCACAGTGATCTAATAGTGAAGCGGTCAAGACACCTTTCATACATTTGTCCCTACTCCTAACCTCCTAGAAATATATTAGATATATCTCCCGCTAGACAGTGGAGAAGAAAATTGCATTACATACCATAGTGCTGTTTATTACTGGAATCTCTAGCGCTGTGTATGCAGAGGAGGAAGGGGTTAACAAGAGCTGACTGCAATGCACTCCTAGGGTTGCAGGTGTTTGCTTAGCTGCTGCCACCCACAGAAAGTGAAGACAGAAGTTTTACAGATAATGTGATAAAAAATGTGAAAAAAGCTAAAAAAATATATTGTAAAACAAATGTACGTATCTGCCTTAGACATGACTGCCAAGTTTTGCAGCAATCCAACATTTTTACACTTTAAAGTGGGTGTAATTCATAAAAATTTCCGACAACTTTCTGTGCAGAAAGTGGTGGTGAACAACAGCGGGTACAATCTGGTGTAGGACAGTCTTGGTAGGCATAGCAGACCATCTGCTGTAATTACTGGTGTCCTATATAGCATATACCCAGAACCTCAATTACATGCCCAAGGTTCTGCAGAGAGACTTTAGAAAGACAAAAGAAAGGAGTACTCTAAGCCCCATCATTGCTGGTATCCTTACATTGAGGAGGAACCGCAATGGGATTTGCCTGCAACTATGCCTTGATACTCTTGGCTGTGCCGCTACTCCTATTCTGTGCCTTAGTAAAGAGAGACCTATTTATTTATACCATCTGCCCTGGTCACTGACTCCATCGCCATTCTCCGGCCATTGCATCTGCATCTGCACCCTGCCAAATACACCAAGAGGACCCCAACTACCACTAGGCATTAGTCCCAACACCAGGGTGTGCCCTGAGGGAAAAAAGGCTGCACCTTCCTGTCACTGCATGGCTCTAGGGAGCATCTCTGTGAGGATTGCTACTGTGATTCGTGTGTTATCATCGTGAGGGCTACTACCACTCCCAGCTTCCACTTGCTCCTCCTGGGCCAGCTGCATATGGAGTCACAAAGTTTTAAGCAGGTTATCTCCACAGTCTTTAGTCACGCACCTCTCCTCTCAAAGGCTGGCACACTTCAAAATGACTCAATTGCTTCCTCAGAGGCTTGGTTTGTGGCTCTGTCTCAAGCTGGCTGCATACCTTTCTCCACAGGACTATTTCTAGTTCTTTTCTCTCTCCTTTGCGACTTTTATTACATCAACCAATCTATGCTACTCCCTAAGGTGAGGGTAGAAACAGCTCCACCTTGCAACTACATCTCCCAAGGCCTATTAACCCTTTTGCAACCTGGTGATACTTCTCCAGGGTTAACGTTCCTCAGTGGGGTCTTTAGCTGGTTTAGGGTTTTCTGGTCTGAAGAAGATTTGGAACTACTGACCTAAGTGAATCATAGATCACCTCACTGTAGTATGATACATTATAGATTCAGAACGGTGCCAATATCATGACCATGTTTTAGCATATACTGTATATAAGAGAGAACTACTAGAACATCTGTATTGAAGTCCCTTTTAGTGCGGTCTAGAAATGACAGAGGCAGAAGGCAAGTACAATAGACAATGTCTGGCAGTATGATCCATTTATCTACACTATATACAATGCAGACATCGAACAATCACAGTAGTCATGTATATGCAGTTCCTAGTATGACTATGACTAGTAACTTGTGACCCCCCCCAAGACATAAACATCCATGACGTCACCAGTCCAAAGTGATTCTATAGAATCCATTCACGGAATGCTAATATGTTTAGATTTACTTTACAAGCATTTCGTGGTGGACTTTTATGATAAAAGACATTCTTTTATCTATTCTGTTCCTGCTTTAAAAAAAAATCCCAGTCTCACAGCATAAAATTCTGCGATTTAACATAACCCAATTTTCCGTGCATTGCAGCATGACTTATCCCACATGTTGAAGTAGGGCAGAAGTAAAATTTAGGTCAATATTATTTACAGGAAGAGTAATTGCAAAATGGCGACAAGACTTTGTAGTCTTGTCGACATTTGCGCCTAGATCCTCTGCTGCTCTGCCTCTTTAAGATCTAAAGCAAACATAGGCTGCAGACGTCTGCTGCACGCCAGCTTTTTCGAAAAAGGAACCACGGAAGAAGAAGCCAGCGTGCTCCGGCGTCAGGAGAAAGCCCACACGCTTCGCCATTTGCTGCCGGGTCTAACTCGCGAACCACAATTTGCCGGTCTGGTAGGTGAGGAGAGCTCCGTCCTACTGATTTGGCAGAGCCTCCTGTGCCGGTGTACACTGCAGACATGTTGGGGAGCTCCGAGGTCCTGTGTCTGCGCCGTGTTCGTCCTGATGGCCGCGGGATCAGGTACTTCAGAGGCTGCTCGGGAGGGGGGGGGGGGACTTCTATGGGGTTGTTAATGATATTTAGTGAGGCACTCCATGGGAGGAGATGCAGGAGACCTCCAGGATTGGACTAGAGATTGCAATGCTCTTAAACCACGCTGTTATATACTGTCACGTGCTTGGAGGGTGTAATGTCTGATAGCCGAGGTACAACACTTTCTTATGTATGTAATTCTGCTCTCCTGGAGATAAAAAAAATATTTATTTGTATTTTACTATATTTTTTAAAGTGTATTTTTATTTTATATATATATATATATATATATATATATATACAGTACAGACCAAAAGTTTGGACACACCTTCTCATTCAAAGAGTTTTCTTTATTTTCATGACTATGAAAATTGTAGATTCACACTGAAGGCATCAAAACTATGAATTAACACATGTGGAATTATATACATAACAAACAAGTGTGAAACAACTGAAAATATGTCATATTCTAGGTTCTTCAAAGTAGCCACCTTTTGCTTTGATTACTGCTTTGCACACTCTTGGCATTCTCTTGATGAGCTTCAAGAGGTAGTCCCCTGAAATGGTTTTCACTTCACAGGTGTGCCCTGTCAGGTTTAATAAGTGGGATTTCTTGCCTTATAAATGGGGTTGCGACCATCAGTTGCGTTGAGGAGAAGTCAGGTGGATACACAGCTGATAGTCCTACTGAATATACTGTTAGAATTTGTATTATGGCAAGAAAAAAGCAGCTAAGTAAAGAAAAACGAGTGGCCATCATTACTTTAAGAAATGAAGGTCAGTCAGTCAGCCGAAAAATTGGGAAAACTTTGAAAGTAAGGGCTATTTGACCATGTAGGAGAGTGATGGGGTGCTGCGGCAGATGACCTGGCCTCCACAGTCACCGGACCTGAACCCAATCGAGATGGTTTGGGGTGAGCTGGACCGCAGAGTGAAGGCAAAAGGGCCAACAAGTGCTAAGCATCTCTGGGAACTCCTTCAAGACTGTTGGAAGACCATTTCAGGGGACTACCTCTTGAAGCTCATCAAGAGAATGCCAAGAGTGTGCAAAGCAGTAATCAAAGCAAAAGGTGGCTACTTTGAAGAACCTAGAATATGACATATTTTCAGTTGTCTCACACTTGTTTGTTATGTATATAATTCCACATGTGTTAATTCATAGTTTTGATGCCTTCATAGTCATGAAAATAAAGAAAACTCTTTGAATGAGAAGGTGTGTCCAAACTTTTGGTCTGTACTGTATATATTTTCATCACATAGTGTCCCCCATGACGTCATTAAGACACTGACGCTATAGGAGTGCCTCTATGATACTCCTATGGGGTCGGATAACTCCAGATACACTCGGCAGCGTCTCCGTTCAGGGCTATGTTACCGCCAGGAATAGCCAGCACTGCATTTTCGGGGCTCCCATAGCAGTAAATAAAGGAAGTGGGGGGAGGGGGGGCAGCTGCTTTTCCTTTGGCACCCCCTTGTTTTGGAGATTCCAGAACCTGCCGCTGTCGGACGTTTATGGCGTCTTCTAGTTTTATGTTCCAGGTTGGAGCACCCCTTTACAATCCTGGGTGCCTGCATCATAACTGCCATGTGTTACAGCCCAAAAATTTTTTCTCAAACTGGGGTCCCCACCAGTCCATAGACCCAAGGGGTCACTGTGCTAGGTAAAGTGTCTCACTGGGGTTTTCTCTGAACGGTGCCTCTGACAACCCCTACTGTGCAGGCTACAGGCAGTGTGGCGGAGGTGACGTTCCGTCAGGAGTGTTCGCTGTGTTTGGGGACCTGGTGACTGTCACTACAGTCAGCCGCCCGATAGTCCGGTCGCAGCCATAGCCGCCCTCTGCCCTGTCTCATAGTCCGGTCACAGCCATAGCCGCCCTCTGCCCTGTCTCATAGTCCGGTCACAGCCATAGCCGCCCTCTGCCCTGTCTCATAGTCCGGTCACAGCCATAGCCGCCCTCTGCCCTGTCTCATAGTCCGGTCACTGCCATAGCCGCCCTCTGCCCTGTCTCATAGTCCGGTCACAGCCATAGCCGCCCTCTGACCTGTCTCATAGTCCGGTCACTGCCATAGCCGCCCTCTGCCCTGTCTCATAGTCCGGTCACTGCCATAGCCGCCCTCTGCCCTGTCTCATAGTCCGGTCACTGCCATAGCCGCCCTCTGCCCTGTCTCATAGTCCGGTCACAGCCATAGCCTCCCTCTGACCTGTCTGATAGTCCGATCACAGCCGGAGCCACCCTCTGCCGTATCTGATAGTCTGGTCACTGCCATACGCGCCCTCTGCCCTGTCTCATAGTCCGGTCACTGCCATAGCCGCCCTCTGCCCTGTCTGATAGTCCGGTCACTGCCATAGCCGCCCTCTGCCCTGTCTGATCGTCCGGTCACTGCCATAGCCGCCCCTGCCCTGTCTGATAGTCCGGTCACTGCCATAGCCGCCCTTTGCCCTGTCTGATAGTCTGGTCACTGCCATAGCCACCCTCTGCCCTGTCTGATAGTCCGGTCACAGTCGCTGTATCGGGTGACGCCCCTCTTGAGGACTAAAGTCCTTATACACATTAGTTGCCAGTGGCTGCACCCATGGACTCTTGTCTGCTTCCCTTGCGTTATGTTGAATGGTCATGTGATGCAAGGGGAGCAGATCTCCAGATCTCCACTGTGGCCAGTGATTGTCTTGATGCCACTGCAGCCAAATGTTTTCAGGGAGAAACCCAAAACAAGCAGCGGAGGCATGGAAGTGAATGAGCCAGATACCTGCATTACCAACGCAAATCTGGCTAGTCTGACAGGTCATGGAAATGAGTGCACAACCTCTTTAACTGCGTGGGCTGTAGCTTAGAAAACCCCATGCCCCTAAGCATTCCAGCTATATTATATGTATTTTAAATTTGGCGACTAAAAATGTCATTTGGCTCCAAAAATTGGCTCCTTGATATTTTTTTTAGTCTGGATCACTGTCTGTGCCTACATGATGCACAAAGAAAGGCAGTACTATCTGCACAGAGAAAGGCAGTACTATCTGTGCCTACATCATTTACAGAAAGAGAGGTAATACTTTCTGTGCCTACATAATTTACACAGAGAAAGGCAGTACTATCTGTGCCTACATCATTTACATAGAGAGAGAGAGAGGTAGTACTATCTGTGCCTACATAATTTACAGAGAGGGAGGCAGTACTATCTGTGCCTACATCATTTACATAGAGAGAGAGAGGTAGTACTATCTGTGCCTACATAATTTACACAGAGAAAGGCAGTACTATCTGTGCCTACATCATTTACATAGAGAGAGAGAGGTAGTACTATCTGTGCCTACATAATTTACACAGAGAAAGGCAGTACTATTTGTGCCTACATCATTTACATAGAGAGAGAGAGAGGTAGTACTATCTGTGCCTACATAATTTACAGAGAGGGAGGCAGTACTATCTGTGCCTACATCATTTACATAGAGAGAGAGAGGTAGTACTATTTATGCATACATCATTTACAGGGAGAGAGATACTACTATTTGTGCATATATCATTTACAGAGAGAGAGAGGTAGTATTATCTGTGCCTTTATCATTTACATGGAGAGAGGCAGTTCTATTTGTGCCTACATCATTTACAAAGAGAGGCAGGACAACATGTACTGACATTACTTACAGAGAGAGAAGCAGTACTATATGTACCTACATTATTTACAGAGAGAGAGAAAGGGGGGAAGTAGTATCTGCACCTACATCATTTATTGAGAGGGAGAGGCAGTACTATCTGTCCCTACATCATTTACAGAGAGAGGGGTGGTACTGTATGTGCCTGCATCATTTACACAGAGAGAGAGAGAGAGAGGCAGTACTATCTATTTCTATATAATTTACTGAGATAGACAGTACTATCTGTGCCTGCATTTTTTACAGAGATAGGCAGTACTATCTGTGCCTACATCATTTACAGAGAGAGAGAGAGGGGGGGGCAGTACTGTCTGTGCCTACATAATTTACAGGGAGAGAGAGGCAGTATTATCTGTGCCTACATTATTTTCAGAGAGAGAGAGGTAATACTATCTGTGCCTACGTCATTTACAGGGAGAGAGGCAGTATTATCTATGCCTACATAATTTACAGAGATAGACAGCACTATCTGTGCCTGCATTTTTAACAGACATAGGCAGTACTATCTGTGCCTACATCATTTACAGAGAGAGGTAGTACTCCTACATAATTTGCATGGAGGCAGCACTCTCTGGGCCAGATTTATCATTCCTCTGACAGCTCACTCCACTTTCACATATGGCTAAAGTCTGTTTTAGCCAAGTCAGATTTATGATCGGCCCTTTAAGACTGTAATAAATGTGGTTTGACGGTAGCAGTTTATCCGTCAGTAAGCAGCTTTACAAAAGTCGCACATCTTTACTAAAAAGTCGCACGTTTTTATGAAAAAGTCGCATGTTCTATTAAAAAGTCTCATAAGATAAGCATGGTCCTCACTGGAGTGAAATTGCGACTTTTTTGCGACTTTTTTAAATAGTCCCAATAGTAAATCTGTCTAGAGAGTCATTTACATAAGAAAACACGCCCACTTTCAGAAAACTGGTGAGCATAGTGCAGAGCAGAAAAAAGTCGCAAATTTGTGCGCAGTTTTAGCGTTTGGGACTTTTTTGGGGACTTTTTCACTCCATTATTCTGACCTGAGCTAATGATAAATCTGGCCCAATGTTCTGTTGGAACTGTAGTGTGATATTGTCCGGTATGGTGTTCGGATGTCAGTACGCTTGCATGGGTTCCAGTTTACCTTGGTGTGGTCTTCTGTTGTGCCGTCCAGCAGCTGCGGCAGGTAAGTTACCATGCATTCCTGGGTTCTTGGTTCAGTGGTTATCCCCGCCACAGGATACTTACCTGCCGTTCCACTTGGCTTTTCTCTGCAACTAGGCCGGTTGAGACTCCTGTTCATCCGTGTCTTGTAAGAACAGGTCGTCTCTCCCCTGCTCCTATGTGAGGGATTATCAGGGCGACTCAGGGTCCTAGGTTTCCTGGGTATGAGCCGTCCTACCACCCAGGTCCGCTCACGGTGAGGAGTAAGGGCGTGGATTAGGGACGCTTTAGGAGGTGACCTGCTCCCTTATCCCAGCCCCTGGCCTAGTTGCTATCCTGTCTGCTTCCCATCGTACGGTAGACACGGGGTCCATTGGGTTCCACCATGATTTTGGTAATTTTGACAGGATGAAAAGCTCTGCATATAATCTGTCAGAACTCACGACAGAGGCTAAAAAAAGGTGGAGTCACTGTTAATTAAACATGAGCCTCAATACAGCAAAAATAATAATAAATACACTCTAGAAAACCACTGGACAGGTAGATCTCTCCAGAGATGATCTTAGGCAGGGGCGGATTGGGAACCTAAAGTGGCCCTGGAAAAAAAAAATCTAAAAGTGGCCTCATATTATAGGAGAGTCTAAATTGACAGGAGGCGTGGCAACAAAAGTAGGGGAGTCAGCAATACCATAGCGCAAAATACCACATACCACAGTGCCGCACAATATATTGCCCCAAACGCTGTCCCTCTGAGTTGGCCATCAATAGTGGCTATTTTTCTGGAGCAGGGAGCTTAGGAGGTGAGATGTGGGACATAGTTGAATTCAGGAGGGCATGTCGCTGGCTGGGTACATGAGTCCTTGATTCTTAGAGTTAATCACCACTGATAGCTTATTATGTACCCAGCCAGCGGCAGAGATGGGGGCTTCGGCGGCCCCCTGGGCATCGGCCCACCGGGAAATTTCCCTGTGAGGTCTATGGCCAATCCACCCCCTGATCTTAGGTGATAAAGTACTGGAAGCGATGTGAGCAGATGTTTGATGACAGAGACATCCAGGATAAGGAGAAGGTGAGTCTAAGTTATCTATTTCTGTTATTATTGGCGGGCACCTGTCATGGGACACCATGCATCTGGAGGTACTGCTAATGGTCACTCTGGTTGTCACTGTTTTGGTGGCACTCTAGCAGTCATCAAGAGAGTGCGGCATAATTAAGCAAGCCGGAATGCTGCAGCCTTGGCACCCATAGATGCCCTGAAGGGGGCGTGACGTGTCACAGAAAGGGGCAGGTTGAGGCGCTATGTGGAAAAAGGGGTGAGCTTCAAAGAGGAGTCATATCTACCCCCAGAAAAATGTTGGCTTCACGCCCCTGTCTATTGTTCTGCAAGCCAACTAAAAAGTTGGCCAGTATTCTTTTAGTCGAGGACAAGAACATCTGCACCCCCTGTAGTTACGCCTCTGGTTGCGTACGAGCTAAATTATTGCATATATGACCATCTTTATTTGAAACGTGAGGGTTCATTTCCCAGGTAATGATGCTGTTATTAGTGAGGGGGCAATGCAGAGCTCCGGGACTCCCTTCTGCTACTGGAAATGGAAATAAATGGAGTTTCTTTTTTCTGGCCCATGATTAATGGCTGCAGCTGAAAACCACATGAACGCCCTGCTGTATACACCGTCCAAGCCCAGACCATGCGAAAATCCAGCTGTTGGGAAGGAAGGAAAAAAATGCACCACAAAGGTCACCAACAGGTCACCCTCTGACCCTGCAATATATCATCGGGCAGTTATGCACTTCAGTATATACAGGGGATGGAGTAATATGAGGAAATATAAAAATCACACATTTAGGCCTCTTGCACACGGCCGTGTGTCCCCCGTGGCCGTATGGCAGCCCGCATGCGTTGGGTACGCAATCCAGGGGGCGCCGGCCGTGTGCATTCCGCATCACAGATGCGGACCCATTCACATGAATGGTTCCGCAAATCCGGAGATGCGGTGAGAAAGGAACGGAACCACGGAACAGAAGCACTACGGAGTGCTTCCGTGGTGTTCCGTTCCGTGCTTACGTTCCGCAAAAAGGTAGAACTTGCGGGCCCGCGGAACGGAAGTGCGGACAGCACACTGTGTGCTGTCCGCCTCTTTTGCGGCCCCATTGAAAATGAATGGGTCCACACCCGTTCCGCAAAATTGCGGAATGGATGCGGACCCATTTTGCGGACGTGTGAATGGACCCTTAAGGGGTTAGGCCATGATTGATGTAAAAAATGAAAATCATACATCTCAATGCCTTTAGAACCAGCCCTGTACCTCACATGGGTCCAGAGATCTCCCCATTCATCGCTCCTATTGCTCTGCTAGATTCTCTTCAGTCTGGAAGCTCAGGGGGGCGTGTCCTTTCTGATGCAGCTCTCTTCTTATCACAGCTCATGGGGCGTGTCCTTTCTGCTGCAGCTCTCTCTCTCTGTAACTGCCACAGCTTCTAACGGAACATATGGCTGGTGGCAGTTAAAGATTTAAACTGAGCAGGGGCCTCCCTGACATTCATTTGGCCTAATAGTTTCATCTCAACAACCCCTTTAAGCTGCATTGCTATATGCGACCATTTTCTATAAACGACGACATGTGTCGCGCGACACATAGGGCACAACTACACTGCAACATGCCGATGCCTTCTCCAACAGCTGAATGGGGGCGTCCCGGGTATAGGACCACTACCGATCAGACACTGATGACCTGGGTCATCAGTTATAAAATGTTGGAAAACCCTTTTTTAGGCACAACTGTGATTAGTGAGTTCAGCTTAGATGCTTTGTATTAGTCTAAAACAACTTCCTGACCCCCCCCCCCCCAGAAGATGCATCTTCCCTTTCTCTATGCTTTACACTGCAGCTCTACTTATTCAGATTGGCGGCTGTGTATAAGCACAAGCATGTATCAGTTCGATCAGCTCTGTAAGCCTTATTACTACTGTGTTAACAGAGTCTTATAATTATATGGATAATCTTCTCATTTAGATTCCCGCCAATGTTGTACCCCAAAATAACACCCATACAGCACCCATAGGCGTCTGCAGCTCGGAGACCACTGCCCGACTGGAAGGGATTTCCCTTTTTTTGTTTTTTTCTCTTTCAGTCTCTCATGAAAAGCTCTATTGACTTCCCAGTGATGAAAAGAAATGTATTCCTATGGGCCGAGCAGATGGTAGATGTAAATGAAGGAGAAGAACAAATAATTGTGCAATAGTCACTCTTGAGACAAGTCAATAAGAAATTGTGTGGCGGTCCAGGCCCGAGGCACCGAGACGCACAGACCTCATGACTTGGCCTGAGCCACTACTGGCAGCAAGCAGTGGATTGTGTTACCGCCACTGGGACGCTCCCGTGATTGAGCACCGAGGCCATTCCTGAAGATCAAAGCCAGGAGAGCATCCTGGGTAGAAGAATGTGAGGGTATCACGTCCCAATCTATCAGAATGGCGAGTGTGAACCATGCTCCTCGTGTCGCACTTTCATCTTGTACACAATGAGGCGGAGAGGTGTCTCTTCTATCTGTGCAACTTGGGCAAAAAAAAATGACCTGGTTAGGGTTTATTCACATGCAGCTAATTTTTTAGTTTTATTTTTTTTGCAGGAAATCTCCCATTCATCTGACTGGGCCTTGCAGAAATCCATTTTGTTTGCCACCGGAAAACACCAAGATTTTACGGTCCTTCTATCTCCTACGCATCAAAATTGAAATCCCCAGAATCGGGAAGTTTAAGCCCCGCCTAAGGATTGTTCCAAAAAACGGCACATTGGGGGTCAAATTAGCATAAACTCCACCCTTTTGCTCTCTAGTTCACAGGATCGTCCCGTCAGAATTGAGTTTGCGGACTTGTGTGATAGGTGCCTTGATAACACTTTCCTCAGAACCAGGAGGATCAGGATGAACATTATTATAGATCTTGCCTGAAAATAGAGTGGATAGAATTGTGGAAAGAAATAAAAACTGCTTTTAAAGGGGTTTTCCCAGAAATTAAATATTGATGCTCTACCCTCAGGAAAGGTCATTAAAGGGGTATTCCCATCTCAGACAATGGGGGCATATCGCTAGGATATGCCCCCCCTTGTCTGATAGGTGCAGGTCCCAGACCTCAGGTTTTTCATGGTCTGGCCACCACCAAGCGCTCTCCCCGTACTAGTGAATGGGAGTGTACCGCGTGGCCACTGCTCCCATTCATTTCTATGGGGCCGATGGGAATAGCCGAGTCAGTGCTCGGCTATTTTTGGTGGCCCTATGCAAATGAATGGAGGGCGGATGCGCAGTGTGCCCTCCATAACATTGGGGGCTCCGTTCTCAGTGTAGGTGTGACCCGCACCTCTCAGACAATGGGGGCATATTCTATCGATATGCCCCCATTGTCTGAGATGGGAAAACCCCTTTAAATATCAGTGATGGTCAGTGGCGGTCAAGCCCCCGACACCCCCAGGATCAGCTGTTCAGACAAGTGTTGTAGCCACTTCATACTGTACCAGGTATAGCGCCGTACATTGTCTAGTGGCTGTACTTGGTATTGCAGCTCCGGCCCATTCACTTGAATGAGACGGAGCTGCAGAAAGTCCAGGTGACCGATGGGCGTGAGGTCGGAGCTGTGACCTTCCAGCAGCTAATTGGTGAGGTTCTGGGGTGTCGGACCCCCACCAATCAGATATTGATGACCTATCCCAAGGATAGATAATCAATATTTCACTCCCAGGAAACCCCCTTTAAACCACTGGTCATGTGATGTCATAGCGGGGTTCTTCCACTTGGAAACCTACTTTATTATCATCTCAAGAAAAGAACATCTTACCAGCTGACCCAGCTTTCCGAGACTCTTGAATTGTGGCCCTACATAGATATGCACGGATGCACCCCTCTTTGTTGTGTTGCTCCCTTCGTAGCCTTTAAGACATGGAGATGGTGGTCCCCCGGCTTCAGCAGATTTCAGAAAGTTGAATGTTACGTACTGTATATACAAATCTACTTGCTCCTTCTGTATCCTACCCCAGCCGAATCCCCAGCCTGTACTCCACTAAGGAAATGAGTGGCCTCAGACGGATGCCTTGTGGAGGCCCGGCCTCTCTTCACAGGCTTCATTCATCGAGGTGCTATGAAACGCGATGGAAGAAACACTCCTGGCTCTGTAAGACTTCAAAGCCAAGGTCAGAAGAAATGGAGACAAGTGAGGTGCGAGCGTATGCGGGGGCCTCCAGCTCTTTGCATGACGTGTAGATTTTATGGAGATATCAACAAAGGGGAGATTGAAACTATGTTAAATAGTATTTAAACAGCATTAAAAAGTGCAAATCTCCACAGAAACACAGGTAATATATGCTAGAGTAATAAACGGTGGAAATACAGCCGTCCAGAGGACAGAATCGCCGGTACGTGTACGAATATTGGCACATTTTCTGTACTGGAGCAAGTATATTAAAACTTGATTAATGTTATATACATAGTATAGTGTACAGTCTATAATACATGAATTCAGTGCCCAAATAATACTGCCACACTCATTGCCCAAATAATACTGCCATACAATGCCCAAAAAATACATTCATTCAATGTCCAAATAATACTACCACACAGTGCCCAAATAATGCATTCATTCACTGCCCAAATAATACTACCATACAGTGCCCAAATAATGCATTCATTCACTGCCCAAATAATATTTCCATACAGTGCCCAAATAATACATCCATTCATTACCCAAGTAATACTGTCACACAGTGCCCAAATAATGCTTTCATTTACTGCTCAAGTAATACTTCCATACAGTGCCCAGATAATACATTCATTCCCTGCCCAAACAATACTTCCATACAGTGCCCAAGTTATACTGTCATACAGTGCCCAAATAATGCTTTCATTCACTGCCCAAGTAATACTGCCACACAGTGCCCAAATAATGCATTCATTCACTGCCCAAATAATATTTCCATACAGTGCCCAAATAATACATCCATTCATTGCCCAAGTAATACTTCCATACAGTGCCCAAATAATACATTAATTCCCTGCCCAAACAATACTTCCATACAGTGCCCAAGTTATACTGTCATACAGTGCCCAAATAATGCTTTCATTCACTGCCCAAGTAACACTTCCATACAGTGCCCAAATAATACATCCATTCACTACCCAAATAATACATTCATTCACTGCCCAAACAATACTGCCATACAGTGCCCAAATAATGCATTCATTCACTGCCCAAACAATACTTCCATACAGTGCCCAAGTTATACTGCCATACAGTGCCCAAATAATACATTCATTCACTGCCCAAGTAATACTGCCATAAAGGGCCCAAATAATGTGTTAATTCAGTGTCCAAATAATACTGCCACATAATGCCTAAATACCATATTATCGCCATCCAGTGTACACATAGCACTGCATTTACAGCTCACATAACAAAGCCATAGAGTGCCAAAACAATATTACACAATCCACCTTACACCGCCATATAATATGCAGTGATCAAATACTACTCCCAGGGAACCCATCACTAGTTTGATCTAGGGCAGTGTAAATTGCTAGACAGAAACCCTGACTGAACCTCTGGGTCAGGTACTTGTTTTGACCCAGTAGTTGTCTTAAAATCTCTGGTGAGAGGCTCCAGTGCGAGCCTAGCACTGGAGTCCACTTAAAGGGGTTGTCCACTCTTTTTTAAGTGACTTATTCTTAGGATAGACCATCACCATCGAATCGATGGTGGTCGAACACCCTACACCCTCACCGATGAGTTGTTCAGCCATAGCTCTGGTGTTAGAGCTACTCCAGAAGAGCTGATCGTCAGGGGTGCAGGGTGTTGGACCACCATCGATCAGTGATGGCCTATGCTAAAGATACATTTGTAAAAGAGTGGACAAACGCCATAATGCAATGCACAAGCTTGAGGGTCCTGATATTCATTATGTTCAGGTTGCCAATACCTCCTGGTGCTGACCTATAGACCTTTCTTCTTGTTTATTTTCTTTGGGTCCTGAAGAACACTGTAGGGTTTTTTGCACCTCCACAGCACATCCAAAGGCGAGACTTGACATAATTTGGCTTCCAAGTGGAATCAGGGATTGGGATAGGGTTGGTCCAGTTTCTCGCTCCATTGGTCTTCAAGACGTGCCTATAAGTCAGGTATGCCACTGATTATAATGGAATTTAGTATGTTTCTCATCCATAAATCTTCCATGCCAAAATAATCGGTTTATAACTGCTCTTCTCTGAAACTCATGACACGTTTGGTTGTTTGTATTTCGTACCGCATGTTAAACCCGTGCTGACTGAACGGTCTGTAATCAGAATGAAGGAGCCTTCATATTCATGAATGACACATAAGCTTTTTATTGCTCTTTAGCAAACAGCTATGAGGTACGAGGCATTGTCTGCAAACCCCCTCGGGACTTATTCCCTCTCACCATTACTGTAACAGGACAGTTCGAACAGGATGCAGCTAATTTATAAGGCTGGGACTTTACTTTCCTCATGTTCTCAACGTCTACTAAGGTACAACACTGCAATTACATAATGTCATCTAAACTTCAGTTGTGTTCAGACTTGTATCTGAACAGGCTCAGTCTAGGTAAAAGGGCCTACCATCTCCTGGTGAAGGTCAAAAGGGTGTCTCTTTGGCTCTTACGGCTCTGCAGGTGCATACATCGGAGGTGTATATCCTGGGGGATACATTGGGAAATTTGTCCTTTATATTATCTCTTATTTATAGTCAAGGTGGCTATGACAAGAGTCTAAGACTAGGGCTACATGGGGATTTATAATCATGGGACATGCAGTCATGAGTACTCCCTCTATGGTTTTATGTAGGGGCAGATTGGAAACTTACAGTCGCCCTCGAAAAAACCTAAAAGTGAATCCATGTTGTAGGCAAGTCCAAATTGACAGAAGGTGGGGCTAACACAGGCCACAAGTAAGCAGAGACCAATTAAGTAGGTTTGGCCAGCAATACCATAGTGCAGCATCAAATACTGCCCCAGCAGATCCAAATACCACAGTGCAGCATAAAATACTGCCCTATCACCATACTGAGGACAGTGATACAGTTGAATTCAGAAGGGCACCTGTGGCTGCTGGCCAGAGGCATAAGTACCTGATGCTCCTAGTATCAATTAATGCTGAGAGCATCAGACCATTATGTACCTGGCCATCGGCTGTTAGGTGGGCTCGAGTGCCGCCCCCCCCCCCCCCCCCCCCCGGGCATTGGCCTACTGGGAAATGTCTCCATAGGTTCTATGGCCAGTCCACCCCCTTGGTTTTACATACCAGGACATAAGAAGAAAAACATCTGGTTCTCAGAAGGTCTTAAAATTAAGTAACTACAACCTCACAGATTTCATCATTTATTCATCAAAAATGAAGGCAAAATGGAAAAGCCGTGTGTAAAAAGTTAAGTCCACCCCATGAATCACCAGCTTGTAGAACCACCTTTAACAGCGATAACTAGTAGTCTTTCACATAGTTCTGGAGGAATTTTGGTCCACTCTTCTTTACAACGTTGCTTTAGTTAACCAAGGTTTTTGGGCATTATTTTACACACAGCCCTTTTAAGGTCTTGCCACATCACTTCAATTGGGTTGAGGTCTGGACTTTGACTGGGCCATTGCAACAACTTTTGTAGATTTGCTGGGGTGCCTGAGATTGTTGTCCTGTTGCATGAACCAATTTCACACAAGATTTAGCTGTTGGATAGATGGCCTCACATTTGATATATAGAGGAAGTTATGGTCAACTCAATGACTGCCAAATATCCATGTCCTGTGGTTGCAAAACAAGCCCAAATCATCACCCCTCCACCACAGTTGGTATGAGGTGTTTTCGCCCTGTGCATTATGGCCAAAGATCTCCACTTTGGTGTCATCTGCCCAAAGAACTTGGTCCACAAGTCTTGTGGTTTGTTCACATACAACAGGGGTTATCCAATATCACAAACAGCCTCCCCATGTGCCGGGCCCCTCAGAGGAAATATACTTACCCTGCTCCCTGTGGCGCTTCTGGTCCCAGCACCATTGCTGCTGCTTCTTCTTGTTCACAGATGAAAACATCAGGTGTCGGGGGGAGCAGCCAATGGCAGGGCAGGGCGGGGACGAGCCTCCCTAGTGCCACCCGCCATGCTAGGGAGGCTCATCCCCGTCCCTGCCTGCTATTGGCTGCTCCCCTCGACACCGGATGTTTTCATCCGTGTACAGGGAAAAGTAATAGAAGATATACTACTCTCATGCTCGCAGAGACTCTAGATGCAAGTTCATCTAAAATCTTGGAGCAATGAAACATCCTAAACCTCACTTGCATGTGGGTTTTGGCAGAGTATGAGCAATATGGTAAATTGTCCAAGGTCAGGGCAGGCAGCGTAGGATCAGTATGGGTAACAGGCGCAGGTCAGGCAGCAGAGGATCAAATACAGGTAAACAGGCAGAGGTCAGTACATTGGTGGACAACAACAAAAATAGCACACCTAGCAGGAACCTAGCAAGCTAAGACACTTATTGTTCAGAGACTCCCCACTGGAAAAGCCGCCTTAAGTATCCACAGGTTGCCAGCCATTGGGCGCACTTGCTGGCCATTTAAGAACCAGAGTAAGCACATTCATGCCCTATGGGCACTGGAGGAGGGCCCTTGCCTGCAAAGAGTGACAGAGCAGATTCGGCGGCCAGGCCTACCCGGAGGTTGGCAGCCAGAGGCGGGTCCAACCCACCAAGTAAGTAGAGTAGGATACTGACGGCTCGCAGTCACTGCTGCAACAGTGGGCACAATGTACTGTAGTTCAGATTAAAGTCCTCATTTGTGGACAGCACAATATTTTGGGGTATATGTATAAAAGTGGCTCATAAATTATTCTAATTGTCTAGTGAAATGTAACCAACTGACACGTGTGCCCTCCTTTTCTTCCCCTAATCCGTCCTTCCCTCCGCATTAGTGTGAAGTATGCTAGTATCCTAGGAATAATGCAAAAGACTAGTTAAGACCGGGGTAAATAAATTGCTTAATCCTTAGAGAGAAGTAACCCGAACCTTCAAAGAAGGGAAGGCTGCAGCCATTGTCGAGAAGGCAGGACGTACAGCTGTGCCACCTTTGTACAAAATAAAATCCATTATACTCAAATATGTAATAAGGAACAGAGTTTGAATTGAACGCAACATGTTAAGTCTGTGTATTTGAAGATATGTTGATGTTTACCCTGCTTGGGGCCAATTTCTCGGACCACATTTTACTAATCCTTCGTTTATTACTCTACTTGTGGTCAAATTAAATGAAATATAGTCAGTGACATCATGGACGTAGCCAATACCCCACACTCCCTTATCCTTCTCACCTCTGCCCCCTAGCAGATAATTATTCTGGCAAAACTCCAAGGTTTTCCTTGTTGATGTTGAACCAGTAATTGTGCAAGCAAAGCCGATGACTGACCAGAGCTGGGCGAATGATCTGGGGAACATTATAGAGATCTGATTACAAGAAGACCGCCGTCATCTGCTTCTCTTCTCAACAAGGCCATCTGCTTCTAAAAAAAAACCATGAGTTGAAACAAGAGCAGAACTAAGAAACAAAATCATAGCCAAAAGTCTCTCGCTTTTTTTTTTTGTCTTTTGTGTGGTAGTCGTACGGTTAAGACATGGAAGAATGCTGCTTGATATAATGGGAGCCCCAAAAGAAAGACACGGCAGCTGCTCCAGGCACACTCACTGCATTTTAAAGCTTTCCCATGCAATTTATCTAATAGGACTACGAAGATATATGTTTGCGGAGAAGAGGCTGCAGAATGGGTTTTTTCGCCGAATACTGTCACAGCAACTGTGACAAACAGCCATTAACGGGCAGCTTGAAGCATCTCCATTTTTCATCTTGTCATTCCGGATAAGGCGTTGGAAAATGATGCTGCTGCCTGCTGTGTGCGAAGGCCCATTCACATGGAGCGTTTTAAATCTAGGAGATAATGATCCATCTTAATGATAATCGCCCCATGTAAATGAGCAGAGTCACACTTGGAAATGTTCCATGTCTCATACATAAATATGGGCTTCACAGATGCCAATGCGTAGTTTAAAGACTTAATATCACTACTTGGAGGTTGCTCATTGATAAAAAATCCATGCATATGTTTCTTAAAGGGGGGCTCCAGCTTAAAGTAATTGTCTGTTCAGGAACTCAGTAATGATAAGTGTCTACAGAAGATAATTATCTGCTTTTTATTTTCTTGAAATATTGCTCCTTGGTTGTTTTTTCCTCATCCTCATTAAAGAAGAGCTGTGATCTTCGACTAAAGTTTAGCTACAGTGTATACAGGAAGTCTGATGTAGTCTGAGACACGCCTCCTGTCTCGTGATTGGTTCAGGCTGCTGCCCCCTGTTTACCCTCTGCAGTTTTACCTTCTTATATTGTGTATAAACACAAGTCTATCACAAGCCCACCAGATAAGCAGCCCATGAATTGATGATTTCCAGTAAAGCAAGGGCAGACTGATTATAAAGTGCAGCAGACTTCTAAACCACTGGTAACAAAAGATGGCCTGTTCTGCACATATACTGGGGCAAATGTGACTCAGCAGGGGTGGACTGGGAACTTAAAGTGGCCCTGAAAAAAATTCAAAAAGTGGCCCATGTTGTAGGCGGGTCCAAATTGATAGAGGACAAGGCAACACAAGTAGGAGGGTCAGCAATACCCCAGTGCATTTCAAAGTACCGCCCCAGCAGAACCAGATACCACAGTGGAGCACAATATACTGCCCCAGCAGAACCAGATACCACAGTGCAACACAAAATACCTCCTCAAAAGCTGCCTTTATGTGATGGTCAGCACCAGCTGCCTTGTCCTAAGGATGGCAAAACAATTGAATTCAGCAGGGCACCTGCAGTTGCCGGCCAGGTACAAACAGTAAGTGCTTGATGCTCTAAACATTAATTAATACCGTAAGCATTAAATAATTATGTACCCGGCCAGCAACCTTGAGGAGGGCTCCATCTGCCTACTGGTCATTGGCCCGCCAGGAGATTTTCCTGGAGGGTCTACGGCCAGTCGCCCTCTGCGACTCAGTGAGGTTGAGCATACAGGATCTCTTCAGCTCATCTTCTTGTTGACCTACAAACACAACAGAGGTAACATACTATGAGTCAATCAACAACAGAATTGGAACAGGCTAAACCAGTGTGGTCTGTTTAAACAGGTTGTCCACTTTGATAATACCTTCTCTTAGAAGGATCGCCCCACGATCTGATGAGCTGATCACAGGATGTCTTGATGTGGAGATCACCAGTGATCATCTGTAATCTGTGGGTGGACCCAAAAACAATAGTTCATTTTCCCTGCAGTGCCACCATAGGGGAACCAAAGTATTACACAGCTTTTATTTAAATCAATGGACTGTTCATGTACACTGCTCAAAAAAATAATGGGAACACTTAAACAACACAATGTAACTCCAAGTCAATCACACTTCTGTGAAATCAAACTGTCCACTTAGGAAGCAACACTGAGTGACAATCAATTTCACATGCTGTTGTGCAAATAGGATAGACAACAGGTGGAAATTATAGGCAATTAGCAAGACACCCCCAATAAAGGAGTGGTTCTGCAGGTGGTGACCACAGACCACTTCTCAGTTCCTATGCTTCCTGGCTGATGTTTTGGTCACTTTTGAATGCTGGCGGTGCTTTCACTCTAGTGGTAGCATGAGACGGAGTCTACAACCCACACAAGTGGCTCAGGTAGTGCAGCTTATCCAGGATGGCACATCAATGCGAGCTGTGGCAAGAAGGTTTGCTGTGTCTGTCAGCATAGTGTCCAGAGCATGGAGACGCTACCAGGAGACAGGCCAGTACATCAGGAGACGTGGAGGAGGTCGTAGGAGGGCAACAACCCAGCAGCAGGACCGCTACCTACGCCTTTGTGCAAGGAGGAACAGGAGGAGCACTGCCAGAGCCCTGCAAAATGACCTCCAGCAGGCCACAAATGTGCATGTGTCTGCTCAAACGGTCAGAAACAGACTCCATGAGGGTGATATGAGGGCCCGACGTCCACAGGTGGGGGTTGTGCTTACAGCCCAACACCGTGCAGGACGTTTGGCATTTGCCAGAGAACACCAAGATTGACAAATTCGCCACTGGCGCCCTGTGCTCTTCACAGATGAAAGCAGGTTCACACTGAGCACATGTGACAGACGTGACAGAGTCTTGAGACGCTGTAGAGAACGTTCTGCTGCCTGCAACATCCTCCAGCATGACCGGTTTGGCATTGGGTCAGTAATGGTGTGGGGTGGCATTTCTTTGGAGGGCCGCACAGCCCTCCATGTGCTTGCCAGAGGTAGCCTGACTGCCATTAGGTACCGAGATGAGATCCTCAGACCCCTTGTGAGACCATATGCTGGTGCGGTTGGCCCTGGGTTCCTCCTAATGCAAGACAATGCTAGACCTCATGTGGCTGGAGTGTGTGAGCAGTTCCTGCAAGACGAAGGCATTGATGCTATGGACTGGCCCTCCCGTTCCCCAGACCTGAATCCAATTGAACACATCTGGGACATCATGTCTCGCTCTATCCACCAACGTCACGTTGCACCATAGACTGTCCAGGAGTTGGCAGATGCTTTAGTCCAGGTCTGGGAGGAGATCCCTCAGGAGACGGTCCGCCACCTCATCAGGAGCATGCACAGGCGTTGTAGGGAGGTCATACAGGCACGTGGAGGCCACACACACTACTGAGCCTCATTTTGACTTGTTTTAAAGGACATTACATCAAAGTTGGATCAGCCTGTAGTGTGTTTTTCCACTTGAATTTTGAGTGTGACTCCAAATCCAGACCTCCATGGGTTGAAAAATTTGATTTCCATTTTTTTATTTTTGTGTGATTTTATTGTCAGCACATTCAACTATGTAAAGAACAAAGTATTTCAGAAGAATATTTAATTAATTCAGATCTAGGATGTGTTATTTTTGTGTTCCCTTTATTTTTTTTAGCAGTGTAAAAGACGTGGCAGGTCCTCCGGAGAAAGAGCCATTCTTTGTAGCTGCTCTCTAGGAAATAGAAGGGGTCTCAGGCTGGAAAACACCCCTTTATTAACTCAAAATGCCCTAATAGAATATTTGAAAGTAGGTATTCTAAACAAGACAACTTTTTTAAGGGTGACTTGTGACCCCCACAAATAAGTATGGAGTTTGTTGTGTTGTATGCCCAGGTCCTGATCGTGAAAGCACACTTCCGTCATTGTCAGGTTCCTTCAATCTACTGATTTGATAGTGGTTGAAGATGATCGTAAGAGTAATTGTCAAGCGTAGCTAAAGGTTGTAACTGTTGGTTACCACAAAAGATTTGAGAGACAGCCAAGGTGCAGTCAGGACAAGACACAAGCTGAAACCCAAAGACAAATCAAACACAAATAACCATCAGAAAGTAGACAAAATAATATGCCACCAAGATGGAAACAGAAAAACTTCAAAAATGCACAACCTGATGATGTCATCATTCTATATTAGTCACTTACAACACTCAGTTACATGACTTGTGACCAGGTCTGAATCCAGGGCAGGTGAAAAATAGGCCTCCCAATGATGTCATCATGTCATCACTGCAGATAGTGCTTGACCAATGAAAAGTGAGAAACATGAAAATATATCGTTTAACAACTTGACAGTCCAAGCATGTTTTAGGCTTGTGCCGTAGTTTGCCTGGTGTGACCTCTATGTCAATGAAACATATGGCTGGTCCTCATCTAGCCACAGGTTACTAGCAATTAGCCTAATGGATAAACTCCCAATAAATTTGTACACAGACTTCTATGTACAACTATCAAGCCCTAACCACCAAAACTAACTACAGACCTAAATAATTTATACCACCCCCAAGGACTTTGAATGTTGTCTATATAACAATGCAATTATACAAAACATGACAGGTGTCCATGTTACAAGCCATAAAAGACAAATAATCACATGTTCAATAATTCACATTTTTAGGAGATTGTTAATTCATATGTAAGACCATGCTGTTCATTTTTTATTATTATTGTATCATGAAGAAACCTTAAAGGGGTTGCTCCATGATTAAATATTAATTAGCTTTGTTAGATCACACAAAACATAATTTTTCAACTGGAATACTTGGAAAAAATGCTCCTGTATTTCTATTACATTCTTGTTATGGCAGCCCCTGTAGAATGTTCACCTAATGTGACCAATGCTAGTGGTCACACATGCTCAGTAGCTCGGCCCCATTCAACTCTATTGGGCAGCCAAAGATAGCGGAACGCCTGTACTTGGTTATCTCTGGCAGCCCAATAGAGATAATTGGGTGGGTCAGTGGACACGTATGTGTGTCTTGCACTCCATTCATATGACCTAGCATGGGCCCCCAATTCTTTCGATT